>NC_073303.1:325174678-325799678 GCF_027595985.1 Sorex araneus
CAGGAACACTCAGAGTATGTTGTGGTTACTGTTTTTGGCATATCAAATACACCAGAGGTTGCTCTTCCGTGTGGGGTTGGGGGGTGCAATAAAAGAAAGGAGAGGTCGCATGGCCACGAATGCAGCTGTGCACTCCAGGAAAAATTGAGTCGATCTCTTCCATGAGCTTTGTTTTATAGTCTCTGGATCTTGGCCATTGATGAGATTACATGGCGCTGGGGGCAGCATGTGGGTGTGACTGCCAAGCTACTGGGAAAATTGGGGATCTGGGTGGAGGAGGCCCGGTTCTGATTTGAGCAGGCTTGGAGATCTCAGCCCCAGGTCCCGCATACTTGGGTTCCTCTGTCAGTTCCTTCATGGGTGAGGCTCATCTGAGCGTGTTGAAAGTGCCCTTGAGCATGGCTGAGGCTGGGTTCTGGAGGTTTTTGGTTGCCAGGGCTCTGCTTGGGGTGGGGAGTGATACTCAACCCACCCCCCTCTGAGGGGCCCCCAGTGAAAACAGCCTGGCTTGGGCACAGGAGATTCTGCATTGCTTTCTGCCAGGGAGTTTTGTTTTATAGTCTCTGGATCTTGGTTGTTGATGAGATTACATGGGGCGCCAGGGCAGTTTGTGGGTGTGACATTTAACATTTCACTAAATTTTAACATTTCACTAAAATTAATATTAGAATCTTTAACTGAGTAATATATTAAGTGCTGAGTTTTTTCTTAATTTTCTTATTAGTGAATCACTGTGAGGTACAGTTACAGACTTACAAACTTTCGTGCCTGTATTTCAGTTATACTGTGGTCGAGTGCCCATCCCTCCACCAGTGCCCATTTTCCACCACCAATGGTCCCAGCATCTTTCCTACCACCCCAACCCCGTCCTCTCCCCACCCCACCCTGCCTCTGTGGCAGGGAATTCCCTTTTGCTCTCTCTCCTTTTGGGTGTTGTGGTTTGCAGTAGAGTTATTAAGTGACCATCATGTTTGGTTTATAGTCTACTTTCAGCCCGCATCTCCCATCCTAAACGAGCCCTCCTAGCACCCTTCACTTGGTGGTCCCTTCTCTATCCGAGCTGCCTTTTCCCCCAGCATGCAAGGCCAGCTTCTAAGCTAAGTGCTGAGTTTTAATTGAGAAGATCCTAGCACCAGAATATTTTGGGAGACGTTAAAGCAACAATGGCCACAGAATGAGTGACCTGAATGTACCATCTTCTAAGGCTCAAAAATGTAAGCATGTCTCATGCTACAGATCTTCAGAAGGTAAAAATCACAATTAAATGAAATATCACAAACAAAATCTTCTTTGTGTGTGTGGGGGGGTATGTCCTGTGTGCTCAGGGGTTAATGCTGGAAATGTTCTCAGGGGGTCACATCACAAACAAAATCTTCTTTGTGTGTGTGTGTGGGGGGGGGGGGGGTATGTCCTGTGGTGCTCAGGGGTTAGTGCTGGAAATGTTCTCAGGGGGTCACATTTGGGGAACATATGTGAATCTAGGTATTAATCCCTGCAAAATTTCTCAGATCTAGGATTAATATGTAAACATATATACATGTATATATGCATATATGTATATATACCTGTACATGCACACACATAAACATATATATCATATCTATACACATACACGGCTGCTTCTCCTGGAAGGGAGCATAAAATGAGGCCCCATAACCATGCCACAGGACTCCGTACCGGGGAGGCCCAGAGAGGGGTGGAGCCCTCCTTGTCCCAAGGGACCCAGCCACCAGCAGCTGACCTCCACTATCCAACCACTATCCAACCGCTGCCACGCTCCAGGTCGCTTTCCACATGCTCAGACCAAGCCTCACGCATGAGTGAACTTATTTCTGGACCACGCAGCAGCTTTGCACGACACGACACATCATCATAAAGGGGAATATATATACATATATGCATATATACATATATATATTATATGTCTCTCGGAGAGCCCGGCGTATTTGATATGCCAAATACAGTAACAATAACAGACTCATTCCCCTGATCCTGGAAAGGGTCTCCAATTGTTGGGAAGACAGGTAAGGAGAGGCTGCTAAAATCTCATGGCTGAGACGAATGGAGACGTTACTGGTGCCCGCTTGAGTAAATCAATGAACAACGGGATGACAGTGATACAGTGATACACATACATAAATATAATCATATATACACATTTTATATGCATATATATTAAAATCAGAATTTTAGAGAATTTTATTTTTCAAGAAAAGTTTTGCGACATTTATTCTTTATTTAGAGCTGATCTTATGCCAGAAAAAGTATGAGTTTTTACTATTGCGTTGTGTCTACATAAAATAAACTGAAAAATATCTGGAGAAATAAATGAGGTGATTCTGAATGAGTAATAGATAATTAAATGTTTTTCTGCCTTATTAAAGAAAAAAGTGAATCCATGATGAGACATTAAAATTCTGTCCTAGGTTCTAGTTGACTGTTTGGAGTGATGGAATTTGTGTTCTTCCTGGCCTCAGCATTCAAATGATTTTATGTGACAGAACTGATGTGTTGATCAATAAAAAGACAACAATCATTTACATTGAGAGTTTAGCACAATTTCAAGGATCTGCATTAACCAAGTGGAGTGTTTGTAGGGGAATCAATACATAACCACCTTACTTAGTGAAGTGCATAAGTGAAGTATGACTGAATTTTCAATGCTACTGAATGTATTAAAGAAAACAACAGACCAACTGAAAACACTGAGGTTTGGAAATCATACAATGACAGTATTTTGGAACACATAATACCATGCAAAACCCAGGAAAGCAAACAGATGTTCACTTCCATTTCCCCTTTTTCTCCTAGTATTTATCTTATCATTTGGGAAAAGCTTTCTTGCATTGCAGTTTGATTACATGTGCATTTTGCAAATTTCCAGATGTGTTCGAATGTTTTAATCTACACTATGGCTTCACATTTTAGGTCTCCATGATTCCCTAATCATAGTTCTTATTTCTCTAAACATTTAGTGAAATTGAAATTTGTCATATACTCCATTTAGTTTGAGAGTATTATGGACATTTTATCCAAATTAGTCTTTCTATATAGAGTAGTCTTCCATCTACTCAATAGATAATCAGTTCCATTCTGTTTTGCTATAATAATGAAGACCTTGAAGAGAATATTCACTTTTCTGCATAAACATCTTTTTGACAGGTGAGGTCAAGATAATTTCCTGTCAAATTTGTGCCAAGAAAATTTACCCATTTAAGATAAGCAGCCTTCCAGTAAAAGTGATATCTATAGTGAAGTTCCCTCTAAGACTTACTGATTAGAGTCCTACAAAAAATCATCTGGTTTCTGACATTATGATTTAGGTGATGAACACAGAGAATACATTTATTAATTTCAAGATGCTATCACTATGGAAGAAACTACTTTAAAAAAGGCCGAATGCAAAGAGAGCCTTGAAAAATTCAGGGACATTTAGTGAATAACAAGATATTTAATCAAGGAATAGCATAGCAGAACATGGAAAATAGTTCTGTATGACAGGTGTGAAAGAGTATGACAATAAAACCCCCAAATCTTAGCAGATTTGGACGGCTGATGTGATGAAATGATTTAAGACCAGTGGAAAAATTTATTTATTTTTGGAGACTGCGGTTAGCATTTGAATATTTTTTCTCATATAAAAGAATACAAAATCTGAGGATATCTAAAATGAATCATAAGGTTCCAAACACTCCATAAACAAGTAAAAATGTGTAAAAGTAAACAACCAAAACCAACATAGTGCCTTGATAGTCATATAGGAACAGTAGTTTGGAACATAAGTGACATTTTAAAGAGTAAAGAATGAGGGCTAACATATTTGCTTGAAGGGATACTGTTTGAAAACTTAAAAAATATATTTCAAGCCCTAAATAAAAATCTGATTAAATTGAATTGAGGAAAGATAAACATGAATAGAAATGTGCAAAATGAATTTATATAAAAATTAAAAAGAGGGAATAAGCTGTTTTGGACAGAGGTTAGAATTGCAGCTCCCTTCCAAATGTAGACATGGAGAGAGTGGCCTCCACCCTTTCATTTTATCTAATATCTTTGTGGTAGAACACCAACTCCTGTGCTAAGGGTCGGTTATGGCTGAATCTGAGCAACTATAAAAATGGTCAGGAGAAAATGATGTTCCCAAGGCTATGAGCAGAGTGTCAACTTTCATACAATAATAATTCAGCTTTCTGGAATGAAAATGTCTGTCTTATGGCCATAGGTACACTTCAATCTTGGGCATCCATCTAATGAATGTGTGCCTGAGGGCACCTGGGATAGAGCAACCTCAGCACCACAGGCAGACCAGCCCAAAGGCTGGAGAGTGATAGTCTTTTCCCTATGGTAGCACTGTAATGTATCTCATTTGGAATGGAGTTTTCAGTTACTTCACAGATCCTTCAAAACCTGCACCAATGGCAAACCCAAATCCCTTATATGAACTACTTTGTTGAATAAGTGAACAGTTAAGTAAAACTAGTTTCATGAAATTTTAAGAATTGTTAAAGTAAAAATTCCTACAGTTTTACCTCACTATGACTTTACTATCAACTAATATTATTCTTTTTCACTTTCAATTTATAAAGCAAGGGTTACACAAATAAATATGTTTCACATATCATATATTCATATATACATATACCTACGTATATTTTGTTTTCTTGGATTTTTATTTCTTTTGTTTTGTGGCCACACAGGGCCATGCTCAGGTCTTACTGCTGGCTCTGTGTTCAGGAATTACTCTTGGCAGTGCTCAGAGGACTATATGGGATGCCAGAGATTGAACTCAGGTAGGCCAAGTGCATGGCAAGGGCTCTACCTGCTGTACTACCACTCAGACTCAAATATATAGGAATTAGGAAATGCCCATGGGATAGTTCTTTGATACTTCAATGAAAATGAGCACAAACAGAACTGATTTCAAAAGGTTAATACATAATTATATACAGTAATATACATACAGTAATTAATATGTATTAATTAGTAATTAGTATGTAATAATATTACATACAGTAATTATACATTAAATTATACATTGACATGAAAACAATCCCTACATAGTCAATTCTGAATGCAAATATTTCTTTAGTATATTCTTTTAAAGTAGTGGATTATTTTGAAAGAAGTCTATTTTGGTGAAATAAAATATCCAAATCCCTCTGAAAAAAGGAGACATGTCATTTATATAAATTAATGATTTATCACATTAAACTCAAGAACAATTCATGCATTACTTTGCTCATTCTTAGGAAGAACATATTTATTTTATTCATTCACTGTAAAAGTAGCACTTCATAATTTCCTAGAAATACAGATCATCATGGAATGAAAAATGGGGCCTATGCATAGATAATAAACTTAAACCTGTTCAACTAATTATTTTTTAAAAATTTTAAGATTTTTATTAGTGAATCACTGTGAGGTACAGTTACAAACTTACAAACTTTCATGTCTGCACTTCAACTAATATTTTTATAGTGCTCTTTCTACCTAGATTTCTTTTTAAAATTTATTTATTTTTGTTTTTTGGGTCACAACCAGCACTGCTCAGAGGTTACTCCTGGCTCTACACTCAGGAATCACTCCTGGCGGTGCTTGGGGGACCATATGGGAAGCTGGGGATAGAGCCAGGTCGGCTGCATGCAAGACAAACACCCTACCTGCTGTACTATCGCTCTGGTCCCGTAGGTTTCTTTGTTAAAAATAATTGTACTCCATATTTTTAACTGAAAAATTATCCATGTTGCTAAAAGATAACTAAGTATTCCAGAACAAAATAACAACAAAGGCCTATTTAAGTGTGGAGCCAGGATAAGAATGTTATCCACCCTTGGATAAGTAAACTGAAGCAAGCCAGTCCACGTAGAAGTCAAGTTATCTCTCAATAGACTTCTGCTTTTGTTCCTCATCTTCAAAGATTCAAAGATTCTTACATCAGAATCAAACTCTTTACACAATATCTCATCACCCCACATCAAAGTCATTTCTTTTAATTAGAGCTCATTAAGATATGATTTTACATGCTAACTGAGGATTCTAGCAATTCCCTGGAAAACAGAGTCAAGAAATGAATCGACGGGATTTTCATTTCTGTCTCTCTAGAGCCAACCCAACCCCTCTGTTCGTACCTGACAGGCGCGCCTCTGCTGTGTGCAGGCTTCAGAAGGACCGTCACCGTACTGTCAGTCTGATTCAAAGGGGTCTCGAGCTCATAAGCTGGCATGGAGGGTGCTGAGGAAAACATGGAAGATGGCAGACTGATTAGCTGAAATATATCTTTCCACTTTCTTTCTTTCATTGATAAAAAACATTAAAGACATGGTACACTTAGCTTAGACTAGAATTATCACTAAGCCATAAACAGGCCTTAATTATTTACTCTACCAGAACATCAGGAACAAAGCTAAAATCAAGACATGTTGAATTCTTTGATCTTGAGAGGGCATAACATGGGCTCTATGCTAACACATATGCAGAGTTAGTAACATTCTATCTCTCCATTTATGAATACTACATGGGTAGATACTATTTGTGAAAATTCATGGAGTTGTGCTCTTAAAATCAGTATACTTCTATGCACATGTGCTCTACTTCAAAATTACTTTAAATGTACATTTAAAAAATACTCACTAAGATAATCAAACAATTTTACAGTTCCTTCATCTAAATCAAGGTTTCTCATGCACCAGAGAACCATCTCGGGACCTGAAGAGCACCATGTGAGCCAGCGAGATTTGCTGAAATTAATGCCCACTTGGGAGTTCACAGGGAAAGTGGGATGGTGGGAAAGATAGAAGAGCTGAAGTAAATGTTAGCATTGATTTTATTGTGTTTTGTTTTAAGTAGCAAAAGAGCTGAGGTGTATTAACTATCTCTGTGGTCTCTGTCTGCTCCTCTTTCAAACTAGGAAGAAGTATCCTTTAGAATCATTATGGGAATTCAAAGAAATAATAAGATAAAAAGAGTCAGGCAAATATAATTCTAGAAATGTTAGTTCTCTTGCCAATGTGAATCTTATTTTCAAGGCCATTTTCTGGCATTTGTTGTTCTCTAGATTGTTAAGCCTTATTACAAAGAGAAAACAACAGAGCTCTTCAGTAATTTGTCCCCGCCGTGGAAGAGAGAAATCATTTCATGAAGGCTGTGATGCAGAAGGGCACAAGGTCTTCTTACAAACTGCGGCAGAGACACCTGATGAGAATGTGATTTCCTGAAATATAGTTTCAAGATCTCTTACATATAAAAACAGTTTATGTAATGATAACATGTTTTTCTTCTCAGTTCTATTTCCTAGATTTTTTCAGTACTAAAAATTAACGTCAATCCTATTAAAAACCAATAGTAATTCAGAAAACAAAATTTTGTATAGTGAAGTTCTCTATCTTAGGTCTATAGAAGTAGAAAATTGAGACCCATAAACTAGAGGCTGAAGTGTAAAATTCAGATAGTTATTTGTTAAGTATCTACATAGGTTAATTATATGTCAAGTGTCTTCATTGTGGGTAGAACTGTGTTAGTTTTGTGAACTAACATTGGCTCATAATGTTCAGAACTTTGATCTTTTACTTTAACTGTTTAAAAGGGTAAAAACGAATATATTTTTTTGACTTTAAAATATTTTTTTTTTCTGGAGAAAATTTACTCCCCCCCGCAAAGGGTTGAGGGACTTGGAAGCAAAATTTTCTTATATATTTCCTCTTGAAATTCTAATGACAATTCATGGACCAGATATTATTATCTTGATTTACATCCAAGCCCAACTCCACTCAATCATTTTTAGGAAAGAGGAAGTACATGGAAAACTTATAAGTAGAACCTACATTTTCTGATTTTACAGTCACTGTTCCTGCTACTGACTCATCTGTAAGATCAATGTTATCTTTCTAATCTCCCATGAAGTTTTTCCTCTTTCTCAACTCTTCTAGATGGTCATTTTATATCAAACATGTAAATATTAATCTTTAAGTGTAAGCTCATAAAGGAAAACTTGTTTTGCTATAAATACTTAAAAATAAAATTCCAAACTTCTCTTTTCTCAAAATTCTGCATATTTACAGTAGTATAAGTTTGCTTTCCTTCTTTCAATCTGAACAAAAACTTCGACAAAACCAGAGATGAGGGGCAATATACAAACAACCAGACTGCCTATACTTTAGATGAGTTCAAACAACTAAAACAACTAAAAATTCCTTCCCTTGCCTTACTCCTACTCTTCTAGCCCAACCCAAGCCCAATTCAAAGCCCAAACTCCAAACCTTCCTCACTCATACCAAAAGGGGAAATGAAAAAGAGAAAATGTCCATGGAATTGTGTTTATTGCAGTTCCAGATCCCATACCAGATGGCAACCTCTTTGCCTCTAATCTGAAGCACAAAGACATTTTCTGCACAGTTGCACATACCCAGAAATATTTCTCAAATTATGTCTTTTGTTGGATGGTGTAATTGGGCTTCTAAAAGCAAAAAGCTAGAGGTCATAAAAGCCCAGTGCCACCCCTCCACTGTGATCTCTTTCTTCAGGACATGAAATGACTAACGGGAAAGGTCCCAAGGAAGGTTAATTGTTCTGGAAGTCAACTCCACAGAGTGCTGCCTTTCTGATGAGCATTTAATCACTGATGGCTCATTACAGAGATTTTTCAAATCCTGCTTCTCTGGTAACTCGGGGATAAGAATACACAGAAGGGAATAAGAGTGCACAGAACTGAACAGAGCCTTATGCTCAAATGCAAGTCCTAATGGAAAAGGTTAAAACACTGGCTACTCTCTAGCACAGGTGACTCTTAAGCCACCAAATTAGAAATATTTATAGTAATTCTAGAAGTTTAATGTGCATATATTCAAAAGTACTTATCTGTACACAATGCTCAAGTTTGAGTGAGCTTTATAGACCTAACAGATTAAACATAAAAAGTATAAAAATGATACTGTTGACATACGGCATGAGATATAAGGCATAAGATAATATGAAATGGAAATATAGTATTTATCTGAGTACAGAATCTGAATAAATTACAAAATACAAAAGGCAATTTTGTATTTATCTGAATAAAAAAACTGAATACAAAACACAAAATACAAAATCTTAATACAAAAGTATTCATCTGAATACAAAAAACTTGATCATTGTATTCAATCATGATATTCATCTGAATATAATGTTCAAGTTTGAGTGAGTTTTACATACTTAACAGGTTCAATGTAAAAGGTATAAAAATGCCACTGCTTATATAAGGCACAAGACATAAGGCACAAGATATAAGGCATGAATATATAGTACCTGAAATTTTGGTGGTGAACTGATTTGTTGCTGGAGGTCCAAATCCCTTAGCTGTGCTAGCTCGAATGGTAAAGGAATATGTGGTCCCCGGATACAGTCCAAAAAATAGAAAATGGGTTTCATTTCCCAGTTTTGAAACTCGTCCACTTTGATTAGATAAATCTATTTCTGGGTCAAAGGAACTGACTGCTTTGTAGGTGATCTGCAAGAGAATAAAAATGTGATAAAATATCTGGAGCAGATGGAGCAAGATTGCATCTTTATCCAATAAACCCTTCTGATGTATGCACTGTCAGACATTTTATAAGCTCTCCTACTCATTTAGACTCTTCAAATCCTGGATCCAGTGAAGGGCGCAGGAACTCAGCCAAAACTGCAATGAGTTATTACTTTTATAGACAGGAACTTAAAAGCAAGTATATTAGAACACACAGGATATGTACAGGTTTAAGCTAATACCTTGAAGTTGTTTGACTTCAAATTGGTATTTTTGAATATTACATTACAGCTGGCTAAAAACAAAATAACAAAATACAAAACTACCTAAAACAGATAAGGACTCAAAAAAGATAAAGTCTCATTGATCATCTAGAAGCAGCAGTTTGATTTAACATTGAACCAGGCATTGTCTCCAGAGAACAAGGAAACTTTCAAGTATTTTCTTCAACGTAGGCAAAGATATCTGTTCCAAAACTAAATTCTAGACATAAATCATGGTGTTCCTGATATTTTATCACTTCTCTTTGGAGAAACGGTGTTCACAGAAATTTTGTCATGTTGGAAAAGCCTTAACACACATTGTTGAATGTTGTAGCCACAAGGCAAAAGAACATTTTAAATGTGGTCAGTGAGAAGGAGGATTTAAAAATCTTATTTTACTCCATTTAAATTATGTACATGTGACTAGGTGCTTTCATTTCAGAAAGTGCAACCTAGAAGCATTTGTGATATTTGCCTCTGAGCAGGCACTCAAAGCCTATCAGTTGAGTTTGGAATGTGTAAAATTAATCTAACATAATTGCCATTAAACTTTGCCCTTTTACATGACTTTTTAAAGAATTTCACTATAAGTAGTTTATCAGCTATTCAAGATCATGCATTTTGTGGTGATTACCAACTCCTACTGGTTGTAATGACATAATTTTTAAATGTGGCATATTCAAAAGTTTTAAATTGCAAACTGAGTTTTTTCTTGCTTCAAGAGAGGTAAACTTACTTATAATTTATGTGCATGAACACTAACACTGTTATTATACAGTGATAATTGACATTCTTTCTCATATTTATACCATGTCATTATAATTAAGAAGACCTCTCTGAAAGAATATTTAGATTGAATCAAGTAAGCTTTGGCAAGAAAATGTTTGCTGTATGTATTAATCACTGCAGTGAATGACACTCTCAGAGTCAGCAACATATCGGCTGTTAATCTGCTGGCAGATTTCCCTCAAGAGGTGACTCTGAGTTCAATCAGGAGACTCAATCACATCTACCATTCGGGGCTATAAAAAAGTCCTCAGCAATAAGGTGGTTGTATACTCAGTTGCAATTTGGTCTTGCATTTTGATCAACCCAGAGAATAGGCCCCCTTGTGAAGCAGGTTTATTCATTAATTCATGCACTTAAAACATATTTCTTGCATGCCTTTTATGGATCAATAAGTCTGGGTGTAATATGACAAGATATGGTATCTGTTATGTAGGAAGGCCAGTCTGGGATGGAAGGAGAGAAGTAATCCAACAACTGAAGTATAAGAATTACTTATAATATCTACACTAAAATAGTACCATAATTGAAGTAAGGACTAGAATGTCCCCCAGTGCTAAGGAAGTCATGCTCATTTTAATGTTTTACTAAGAGTTGTAATGACACACAAGTCTAAGACAAAGTCAAATGCTCAATTTTCATGTATAAAAACTGCCTACTTCTTCTCTAATGTGCTTCTGAAAACATTGGCATGATGAGCTTACATCACCTTCTGTCAAGGGGATAAATATTTACTACCATACAAATAGTGACCAGCCTTTTTTATGTCACCATTACTCATAAAATTTCACCTGCTGAAAGACAATAGGGTTATATCTGTCCTGTTCTCTTTACGTATAAAGATTCACTTGTCCCACTAAAATATTGACTGATTGAACACTAATATTCTGCAGGATCTGTGGTCCCCATAAAGATACAGGCCCTGACTTCAGGCACCAGAGAATCAGGATTGGGGTGGTAAGACCTTGGAAAGCATACATACCATGTATAAATTAGCTTTAAAATGCTAAGTTCAATGGAAGAAACAAATGGATATTAAATAAAAAGCAATTTGTACAAAATGGTGTTATGAACATGGTCATATAAAATATGGGGAAGAGCCTTTTGAGATGAGTTTAGTTAATGTGACAAGACTTAACCTTGTCTTTTAGAACTAAGGCTATATAGGGCAGTGATGTTCTGGACAAAGTTTGTGGATAGAAAGAAAGTTGTGCAGCTCAGCAAGTGCAGTGAATGTGGTCCTGAGAGTGAGAGAAGCGGGCGGAGGGCATACCAGACAGCTCCCTAAATTCCATGATGAAAAGTCTGGCTATATATAATAAATGTATACATAAGAAAAAATGTGATGTGATTTCTCTTATTAAAAGATAACATTGACTGACAAATGGAAGATTGATCTGACAGAAGGCGGTAATAAAGGTTGGAAGAACTATTCCACAGAGACCAGGGGATAAATCTACAGCACAGATGAAAAAACCGAATGGCTTAAATTAAGGTTGGGCTATTGAAGATGGCAATCATGAAAATGATGTCATATTTTAGCCTCAAAAAAGACAGAACTCAGTTATAGACTGAGACAGGAGGAAGATAGGCACATCAAGTGTAGATTCTATGAATTTTGGATTGCAAAGAGCTGGAATGAGTGAGAAGAAATCAACAACGGGGTTGCAGACTGACCAGCTTTGAAACACCCGTAACAATATGGTGATGATACGAACTATGTATGACCTATATAATGTGGAGGATCTAGGCTGAAAACAGGGACTAGGAGTGATCAGCACTAAAATTTGATCCTTTGGATCATCTAAAGTCACTGGAGAAGAGACATATGAAGGAACAGAACAATACTATGTTATGTAGAATACAGGAAGAAGAGTCAACATAAATATCAGAAAACGGGAATAAAGAGCCACCAGAGAAATCAAGAGGAAAAGAAAAAAGAAAAGTGTTTCACAAAAGAAATGTTTTCAGAATTATTGTGAGATTTCAAGTGAGACAGGATCAAAAACATGTCCACCCATGTCCCAAGACATAGCTCTCATGCCACTTATCTACAGAGCCCTTCAAATCTTGCCTAACAATCACTGGATCAGCTTAAAGCCTACTGTGGAGACTGTGCTCATACAGCTCATTTGGTAATAAATCAGAGTACTGAAAAAGCTCTTGTGTCATCTTAAATCATGATTTAAATATGCCAAAGGAATTCAAACCTTTCATATAATTGCATCTTCCTTCTGAGGAGTGACAGATATCTTATTCTGCTTTATGATCCCACTGTGATCGATAAATATTTGGCACTCAGTATATCTTTGCTAAAAAGGCTCCTGGGAGGATTAGGTGTGCACGTGCACTCACATAAATGCTCACACAATGGCAAGAGAATGTTCGCTCCATAGGCACAGACTAGAAAGCAAAGAGCAAATGTTTCATTAAAAGTCCAGTTCCACTGGAGCTGATGTGTTTGTACTTGCCTATAGCCAAGGAGTTTTGCAGGATCAGCTGAAAGGAGGGCTGAGTGACAGCCTATTAATAATATGGCAAAAATTACAGATCTTCTTTCTACTACCCTAAAAATTACAATACAACTAATTCGTGCATATCCTTCTAGCACATCCTTTAAGAAGTATATTGTGTATATCTAGATACAAAATACTCATTTCACTGAAACCTTTCAGACTCCTGAGAGTTTTAGAATTAGAAAAAAATTAAAATTCTTCAAGTATAGGGGCAATCTAATCAGATATTTCTATTACTATTTCTCTTTCTGTTCCTTGCAAGAATCAATAAACATCAATAAACACCTAAGCAGAAGTTCTAAAGTACACCAAACTCACCTCTACGCCCAAACCCAAGTATTACATGTCTTTTGGCCTTATTAATTCACTTAAAAATCTAATAATGTTTATGAAGGACATAACAGGTTAGGGAAAAGCAATAGGAAGCTCTCAGAAGGGGTTTGCATTCACACTTGCTACTGGCTGCCGGCCACAATTCTAAAAGTCTTCTAAAAAGACAGCGAAGCTCCAGCCTTGTACTTCGTAACTTTATAGAATGCCCAAGTCAATTACAAACTGACCCACAATCAACTTTCATGGGGCTTAGATAGAGATGAATGGAGGCAATTGCTACTTCTACAGAATTCTTCCTGATTTTTATGTGTCTAAAATATTCTTAAGAAATCTTCACCGTATGTACTTAAAGTCACAAATTCTACCATGAGCTGTTAATCAAGAACCATAACGGAGCAACATGTAATTTCTCACTAGTCTCCTAAGGAATATGAGTTGACTGCGATCCCTGTCAGCATTACCATATTGTCCTTTAATGGAAGTCCAAGTATAAGCACAATTACAATTTATGAGTTAAAATGCAATTCACAATTACACCTGAATCAAGAGGAGTTAAAGACATGATTCTTCAGGCAAAAGATATAATATTTAAATGAAATTTTGAAAGTGAAGCAAAAATTCCTCATGAAGGTAAAAATCAGGAATGGCATCAGAAAGGAAGAAGAAAAAAAGCAAAAGTGGGGTGATACTATAATTAAGAAGGTTCTCATGAAAAAAATGAAGGCTACAGTTCATTAAATTCAGGAAAAATGATAGATACAATAAATATAAACTGAATTTTTGTCATAAAAAGCCCTAATATAAAAAATAATATTTTTTTGTTTTTGAATTGGAGTCTACACCAAGCATTTCTCAAGGCTTACTCCTGGCTCTGCACTAAGGAATCCCTCCTGGCAGTGGCCAGAGGACTATATGGGGTGCCAGGGATTGAACCTGGGTCAGTCTGATGCAAGGAAAGTACCCAATTTACTGTATTATCTCTCCAGCCCTGAGACCAAACTCTTACTGTGATAAATAAAGTCTATTTCTTTCATCATTCACCTAATCTCAGTCAAGAGTGATTAACTGAGTTCTTTATTCATGCTCACCATCTTGAGATTTGATTTGCCAATGCCTTAGTTGACAACTCCAGACCATTTTGCTGTACAGTGTGTGCAAGCTCAAACATTTACTTTGTATTCTAGGAACACATTAAATTTTCTTTTGCTACTTATTTCATTCTCTCTACTGTCAGTTGCTGAAAGGAGAATACTGACAGCAGATTTTTACACTTTTGTATTTATTATTATTTTCATATTTTTATACTGTTATACTTTTATCTTTTGTCCATTAGTCTCTCAAAATCGAATGTGCACCATATTTAAGAAATATTTAGATTTATAACCCTGTGCATTAGGAAAACTACTAATAGATAAGTCTCCAGAAAAAAAACTTCTTGGTATTGATGTTTACATTTAATAGATACTCTCAAGTTGTCTCAAAAACTGCTGCCAATAGTTTAAGTAGCAAGCATTTCTGCAAATCACTGCCCAACACTAGCTATTGTTTAAACTTAAACTTGATGTAAAACTTTATTATTGCATTTCTTAACCACTAGGTTGGGTGGATAATTTCACACATATACACGACATTTAGATTTATGTGGAGAGGTTTGTGGTCTCACCCAGTGGTGCTCAGGGCTTAATCATCACTCCTGGTGGTGCGTGAGGGACCACAGGTGATAGTGGGGGTTGAACCCAGGTTGGCTGTGTGCAAGCAAGCACTTAGCCCCTACCCTATCTCTCCAACTCATAATTTTTCTGTATTGCTTCTTATTCTTTTCACATTTTCCCCTAACAGTTTTTGTCTGTTTCTCATTAATCTAAATTAAATTTCCACATATTGTAACTAGCAGACAATAACTGTTATCATTGGTAACAATAATTCCTCCAGATCTATTTGTACTAGATTTTTTTGCACCATCTTTTATCATTACAAAGTTTAACTTTTTAGAGAACCAAACCTGTCAAAATTAATTTTACACACCATTATTTGTAAGGCTATTAATAACACCTTCTATTAGCATTCAGTGTTCCAACACCAAACTGACCATTAGTCTCAGGGTCCCTCCACTTATGACCCACAGTTCCTTCCCTCTCCTCTCCTGCTTGCCTACTATACTCATTTTTTTTGAAAATGAAATTTTATTATAGCTTGAATCCCATTTTTACAAAAGTGTTGACTTTTATGGTTTTGATGTACTTGGTCACCTCAACTCTTTCACTAACTCTCTAAAATGTTAAAACTCTTGACCAAGGCCCTGATTTTATCACTTTTTGATTTTTTTCAAAATACTTCTGGTTTTATGTTAACCTTAGATATCGATCTTTCTTATAGTGTGCCAATTAATTTTTATGTATTGACCATAAATCTACTTGGCACTTGCTTTTTTAGAAAGTAAAATGGGGGCCTTATTTTACATGTCATTCTTGGTAGTAAGATTCTGGATTTCTAAGATTTATTAAATTTATTCATATTTTTATCCATAATGATCTTGTACTATAAATTGTACATGTGAAATTTTGGAAGGACGTGTATCTAGTTAACAGTAATTCCCTCTGAAAAGTTAAACTGTGTAGCAGAGGTATTTTGTTTTGTTTATTTCTATATTTAAAATATTATTTTATTGAGAAAATACAATCTGATCATATAAAATATTTGACAACTAGTAAGAAAACATATATCAGATTTTA
Source organism: Sorex araneus (assembly GCF_027595985.1). Taxonomy (NCBI): domain Eukaryota; kingdom Metazoa; phylum Chordata; class Mammalia; order Eulipotyphla; family Soricidae; genus Sorex; species Sorex araneus. The sequence goes on from NC_073303.1 coordinate 325,190,805, forward strand.
GACTCAGAAAACTGCAGTATAAGCAACCAATCTCAACATCACTCCATGACAATAGGAACTATGTGTGGACTCGATAATACTTTACATACTAGAGAGTAGCCCACACCTAGGCTACCTGGAAAAGCTAGGAACTTCTTCCTGTCCTTTTTTGTTGTGGTTGCTGTTGTTCACTTTTTTTCCACAGGTGATGCTCAGGGCTTACTCTTAGCCCTACACTCAGGAATTAGACCTGGCAGTGCTCGGGGGAACCATATGGCATGCAGAAGATCAAACCTGAGTCAACCATGTGCAAGGCAAGTGCCTTCCCTGCTGTACTATTGTTCTGGCCCCAATTTCTTCCTTAAACTTCCAGAAAATGCACAGAAAAGATACTTTGTGGTCATAAAATTTATATTCAGTTATGAAGCCTGATTCACACACTTGACATTTTCTTTTCAGTGCCTAGAAAAATGAACCAACCAGCTCTACTTACCTATATTGGATTTTAAAGACCCTGATTTATGACACTTTTGTTCATCCCCATTGCAGTAGCATTTAGATCAGTGTTCAAGGAAGAGATCCTGGCTACTGAAGTCAAAGAGATTAATGGGTTCTTCTTTTGAATTATTATTCCTATAGCTTTCATGTTAAAGTTACTTATAGCACCAAGATTTAAGTCCAGGAGCTTCAGAAAGAAAAAAATACCAGGTTATTATTTTCTGTCCACCTAGAGAGCCACCTGTGGTGTTTAGGACAGGTTGGATTTACTGCTGATTTCAAAGACTATGTTTCCTAGTGAAGCAGTGTTATTTGGTAGAAACCTTTAACTGGAGGCAGGCACATCTGGCAGTGGTCAAGGCTAACTCTGGTTCTGGACTCAAGGACCACTCCACACACAAGGCAAGCACCATACCAATTATACTATATCTCTGCCCCTTGCAATCTTTAAAACCAAGACATTAACATGATTATAGGACCATATATATTAAAATATTTTTTCTATTGGGGAAAAAATAGGGGCCAGAGCAACTGTGCAGTGGGTAAGGCACTTGCCTTGTATGTGGCCAATCCAGATTCAATCCCCAACTCCCTATATGCTATGCTGAAATGTACCAGAGGTGATCCCTGAGCACAGAGCCAGGTGTAAGCCACAAGTACAACTTGATGTGGTACAAAAACTAAAAGAAAAGAGAGAGAGAGACAGAGAGAGAGACAAAGAGACGGGGGGGGGGTAAAGATAAAGATAAAGAGAGACCGCAAACTTTTTTGATTATGAAACAACTATAAAAGCAAAGATAAATTTTCATAACACTTGATTATTTTAAAGCAATGAAGAGCGCCATTAACTTAACATGAAAAAGGAAATTTTTTCTTTTATCTTATTTTATTTAGCTTTCAGTTGAAAAACAATTCTTTTGCATTTCAATAACAATTTTGAAAAGATATAAGGAAACATTAATGTGGGCTAGGTGGGTCAGCAAAGGGATTTGCAGTGATTACCAGCTGACAGCGCATCTGCGCGGGGTTTTGTCAGGAGTTCTGAAAGGTATTCAAGCAGAGGTCCCATAACAGGGGCTGCATGATTTTCAGAAAAATAACAACATATAATTTTATTGAATTTGCATTCCAATATGTGCTAGCCTAAAAAAATGCACCTGTTTTTTTCTGTAACAATAGGCAAGAGTGAAATGATGTTCGTACAGATATGATGATGACTGTCACCCCTGTTATTGCTGGTATTTTCCCCTTGAACAACTCATCGGATTTTCTATCCTATCTATCAGTCAACCGTTTAGTATGCTCTAGTAGATAAAACTATGTCACTAAAATCTAACGGATGTTTTGCAAATACTAAGAAACCAAAAAGCCCTATTCTATTCTTATTTCAGAGACAATATTGATTGATTCTACTAATTGCATAATCAGCATACTTTTCTAATACCAACTTGAAATATTTTATGATTAGCAAGAATAACATGTTGTGGACTGCTTCATAATTGATGTATACTCCAAAATATTTCTAGTTCTTAAGAAAGCTGATTTCTAAATATTATGCTGTGTCTTTACACATAATCTGTAATAGAAATATATAAATCATATATTCAACCTGAAATTATACATAATTCAAAAATTCACTTTTAATTTTTGCTTCTATATGGCAATATTTGCAACTATCAAAGACTATGGATTGGAGCGATAGCACAGTAGGTAGGGCATTTGCCTTGCACACAGCCGACTCGGTTCAATTCCTCTGCCCCTCTTAGAGAGCCTGGCAAGCTACCAAGCTACCAAGAGTATCTTGCCCACATGGCAGAGCCTGGTAAGCTACCCGTGGTGTATTTGATATGCCAAAAACAGTAACAACAAGTCTCACATTGGAGATGTTTTACTGGTGCCCGCTCGAGCAAATCGATAAGCAACGGGATGACAGTCATACAGTGACAGTGATCAAAGACTATAAAGTTCTTTAAAAGTAGTGCTAGTTATCTTATCACAGAAAATACAATAAAAAACAGATTACAAACAGATATCTATATTACCTCATACAAAGTGATGACACCATATGTTTGAATTGGTTCTCGCCACTGAAGAAATATCTTCTCTTCAAAGGTACTTCCTTGAATAGATTCAGTAGGAACAGCACCTGGCACTGAAAGGGGGAAAATATCATAAATGTTTAAGAAACAAACCCAAATAGATAGGTACTTTTAGTCTAGATAGGGCTTTGGGGAGTGAAGGGGTTTGGACGGTACCCAGCAGTGCTCAAAGCTTACTCCTGGTTTTCATTTTAGGAATAACCCTTGGAAGGGGACTTTATGGGGAGTTGGAGATTGATCTTGGGTCAGCAGCATGGAAGGTATGTACCATACCACTGTAGTATCTTTCTTTAGCTTTTTCTGATTGGTTTTATTCTCTATGGAGTCACAGGCTTTAAGAGTCCATGAAAAACTGTTTTCAAAAGAATGAACTAAACAACACCAAAATAAATTTAAACCAAATTCCTGGCTATCAGATTGAAAATGGGAATGGATGGATACATTAGGTAAAAGGGGCCCTTTATATGGTGAAGGATAGGATCTGACTTGTAGTGACTAAGTTATGTAATCATTGTACTTCTGAAATCTATATAATGTTATGACTCACTGTTAATTTGATATTAAAAAATTGGGGGGGGGGCACACCTGATTGTGCTGAGGGCTTTCTCCTGTTCTGTGCTCAGGGATCACTTCATTTGGACTTGGGTGGCTATATAAGGTCCTGGGTATTGAACCCAGGCCCGATGAGTTCAAATCAAGCACCCTACACACTGTAATATGTTGCCAGCTCCTGTTAATTCAGTTTTTTTTAAAACAATAAATGTTGAAGTACCTATAAAATTTTGATTATATAGTTCTTATTAAAGTTTTTATCACATTTCTAAAAAGTACAAACAAATTTGAGAATACAGTCACCATATTTTGAATCAATATTTTCATTCCTCAAAAAAAAAATAGAGCAGTGCATCCCCAAATGGGCTATACCATTTCCTGGAAAGTATGGGAAGTGCTGGAAAGATCCAGTAGGGGTTAAGAAAAGCATCTGGTGAAGTCAAACAGGGTTTGACTCCTGTTTGGACACTTAAAAGATAGATTTCCAAGGGGGCACTGAGTGATTTTTAAATTTTTCTTTTTAATTTTTAAATAAAATCTTTTAATTTTTAGTTTTAAATTTTTCTGAAAATGGGGATGTAGATCAAGTAAGTTTGGGAACCTATGACATAGAGCAAGGGGATTTCCCCTACATTGAGGGAGGGTAAATTAGCACAACTATTCTAGAAAATTACTTGTTTTAGTCAGTAAAGTTACAAGGTATGTAGCCTATGATCCAGTGACCTTATTTATGGGCATATTCCTGAGTTTATGGGTATATACCAGATATGGATATCAAAAGAGCAGTGCTTAAAAATAAGGATAACACATTGCAACAAATTAAATAATTTAAATTGTTTTTAGTTACATAATAAAATATAAAATGACTATAAATAATTGACAGTCATATAAAAGTCCCCAGGAAATTTTACAAGCAAATATTTCATGACAAAATATTTAAAAGTTTTTATATAAATTATTTCACTTGTAATATCTATAAAACACACATAAATGGGTGTTTCAAACTGCAAAATTATTGATTAACAATGTAATATGTTTTGGAAAATTTGGTGCAATTTAAATAAAAAATCCTACTTTCTACAGTTCTTTGGTTGTTTTTTTTAAGAAAATCAAAGAAAGACATAAGGGAAGATGGAAACTTGCCAGTTTTATATAAAATAATATTTAGTATTATTTTTAATGTTACATATATTTTGGTGTATTAGGATATCTATCCTAGTTGTAAACAATTACTTATTTACTATTTATATAACCTGATAACTTGGGGATTCCTAATCAAATGTTCGATGATAATATACCAAAAAGTGCTCTCAAACGTCTCAATTTCAAAATGTATTACAGAGACAGACCTATAATGACTGCACTCATCTGTGGCATATTAAAAAAGATTTGAGACTAATATCCACAAAGAGTAAAAACAAGGACAAGGAAGACTGGCCCATGGATGAAAACTTGCCACGTATGAAAGTGCAGGGAGAGGGTAGGTAGGACAGAGAAGAGACCAGTAAGACAATGGTTGTTCGAAATGATCACTCTAGACAAGAACTATGAGCTGAAGGTAAGTAAAGAGATATGCATGATAACCTCTCAGTACCTATATTGCAAATCATAATGGCCAGAAGAAAAAAAACAGAGAGAAAGAAAGAAGAAATGTGCCTGTCATAGAGGCAGGCTGGGGCAGGGGTGAGTGAGTAGGTGGAGGTGGCAGGTGGGGATGGTGGTAGAAAGGAAATTTGTGACATTGGTGATGGGAAATTTACACTGGAGAACGGATGGGTACTAGAACATTGTATGACTGGAACCCGATCATGAACAACCTAGTAACTGTACTTCATTGTGATTCAATGAAAAACTTAAATAGAGGGGGCATGGTGCTGCTGGCTGATCAACCTATGCACCTGCGGTGCGACTGCATCAGCAGCCTGATGGTACCTTCAGACTTCCCAACACACCAAAATTGCCGCTGTGCTTTTGACCGGATCCCAACAACTTGGGGCCAAGTTTACTAAGAAATTAAACGGCCAAAAGTTAGGCATGTGGGAGTCACACCCACAAACCACCTCCGGCTCAGCTATACAAGCTCATTTACTGACCTTACTTCAGAGACCCATAAATCTCGAAAGAGATCAAAACCTGAAGTTAGGGCCAACGGTGCAGGGCACTGCGGGTGAACAGGCATGCTCTGCAGGGTATATACCAACATTTTCTCCCCCCTCTGAAAAAGATGGAAACAAGCGCCATGATCCAGAGACACACAAAAGAATCTCCAAACCAAGCAGCGAACTGCAGAAATGCCTTTGGACTTTAAGCCAGGGTGACTTCAACAGGGTGTTGGGTGTGCTTGCACCCTAAAAACCCTGGCGCCTGCCAACTTCCAGAACCAAATGAGAAGTGCCGGTAGGCGAACTCAGTGATGGCAAACTCCAGGCCTCAAGGGATAGGGGATGGGCCAGTCCTTCTCATCCCCATCCCCATGGGACCCGGGAGTTCATGCCCAGAAACTGCCTCTGACTGCTACTTAAGCTCCTTAATGGCCATGATCCAGAGACATAAAAAAGAATCTCTGAACCAAGCACCTCATTGCAGAGACTTATCCAAACCCTAATTATCTGAAATTTTGGAGTTCCAGGAGCACATGGCTGCTCTTGTGACTGGCCAACATCTTATGCTATTCATAACAAGCAGAGAGTCTTGCCCCCATGCCTGGCTGTCTTCCCCAGGGCCCCTCGGAGAGGATGGGCTCCAGTTTCCCTCCCCACCCCGAACAGAGCTCCCGGTGGCCGAAGACCACCAGAACCTAGCTACAGCCATGCTGGAGGCCCCTCTCCACACGTTCGGACAGGCCTCATGCATGAAGGTACCAGCAGAGGAACCCAGGTGTGTGTAATCCCATCAACGGCCAACATCCAGAGAGAGACTTAAGAGCAATCTCCCAGAAGCGTGTTATCTTTAGCCTTCTTCTCCCTCTGGGAGAAACTGGCAATCTTCTGAGAGTTTCCTGCCCCCATGGGACAGCCTTGCAAGCTTCCCATGGTGTATTCATATTCAAAATCTAGTAACAAGCTGGATCTCATTCTCCTGACCCTGAAGAGCCCCCAGTGCAACATCATTAGGAGGGCTGAGTAGAGATAGACTTCTAAGATCTCAGGGAAAAGGCGAAATGAGATGTTACTGAGCCCGCCCGAGAAATCGGTGATTAACGGGATTTCGTGATCGTGAACAAGCAATACAAAAGACAGTATGGGGAAAATTGTCTGGCACAGAGGCAGGGGAAGGGTAGGATCAGGGAGAGGGGATACTGAGGATCTTCGTGGTGGAAGATGTGCACAGGTGGAGGGTTGTGTGATCATTGTATGACTGAAACTCAAACAGGAAAGCTTTGTTACTGTATCTTTTTATTTTATTATTTTTTATTATTTTTATTTATTTATTTTTTTGCTGTCTGGGTCACACCCAACGATGCACAGGGTTACTCCTGGCTCATGCACTCAGGAATTACTCCTGGTGGTGCTGGGGGGACCATATGGAATGCTGGAAATCAAACCTGGGTCAGCCGTATGCAAGGCAAAGCCTTAGCCGCTGTGCTATCGCTCCAGCCCCTTTGTTACTGTATCTCACAGTGATTAAAAAAATACTAAAAAATACAAAAATAAAATTAACATTCTGAATAAAAAAAGTAATGTAGAGCTCATGCACAATTCAATCAGCTCAATCAATTGCTGAATATCATTAAAAAAATATGGGGAGGAGGAATCCCTTTTTGTGGAGTTGAAAAAGGGTTCAAAGAAAGACAAACAGGGCTTCCAGCTTCAAGCTTTACCTGAGTGATTTACACCAAAGTAATATTCCTAAAAAAATATTATTAAACTATTTGAGAGCAACTGATAATAGTATTTGGGCTACCCTACCAAATGGATGTTTTTTGCATGATTCTGTAGGTAACAAATACTGAAAACCATTTTATTAGCTTTTTAAATGAATGAACCAAGTGATTTTATACATGCTTTATTCCTGTTATAATCATTGATTAAAGATTATAATCAACTGAATAAAGAAATAGTTTAAATACTAGTTTTCTCCTAAATAAGTACATGTATTCAATTTAATGGGCTTTTCATGTTTTTTAATTAAATGCCCTGATGCCTGGAAAATAAATTTTGGGCCAAATATATGATACACTACACTGTATTTTAACTGCTATGTAAACATGCTATTGTACATGAGAGTCTCCTCTATATCAGTACAAGAGAAAATTTATATTTATGCTATAATATTCAAAGTACAATTTTTCTACTCAAAATTATATTTGGAGAGACTTAGTGCAATTGTATACTTCCTGTTTTTGATGAGTTTCTAGTAACATATATGGCTTATTTGTTAAATCCTTATTTATTAAGCTAATACCCAATTACAACATTGTCCCTATGGGGAAATATGATCTATATCTTGTCTGCCAACCTAATGAGGTTGTATCTCAGCAATGTGCTGAAAAGTAAGCAGCCTTTATTTTGACCTGAATTTTTATATGAATTATGAAAAATGTTTCAGAGAACCATTTGCATATATTTAAATAAGCTTTTCATATAAATAATCTAATGCTCCAAACAACAGGTCTTCAATCTAGTATGGTAATAAAACTTGAACAAAGAACTGTTTAGAGCAATATATTCATACATACATATATATAACTATGTGGCTAATAAAACTTAAACTACCTGTTTATTCTCTTTAACCTTTGAAATCACTGCCTTAGTATCCTAAAAGTATAGGCACATATTTGTAGTTTTGAACACAGTAAAAGTTCTTTTCTCAGTTACATTATAAAATTGATCTCAACTGTTTTTAAAAGATACAAAACCTGTTTTTTGGGAAGAATAAGGTCTTAATATATAATGTAAGAAGTACTCACAATCTTCATCGGTCTGCACTATGAGTTCTTGACTTTCCTTCCGGCCCTCGGGATTCATGAGGATGAGTTTCACACTCACATTGGTATACGGTGAGAGGTTAGTGATCGTATGTTGAGGGTGTGAATTGTCTGTATCCCAGCTCACTTCTTCGCGTACTTGTTCTTGACCTCCAACTTGGTAACAGTAGTGGACTGTGAGATTATAACTGTGGCATCGAGTCACGTTGTACCCAAATGGCTCCCAGCGGATAGTGATTTGTCGAGATTTGACTTCTACTACTTCCAGTTTTCTTGGGCCACGCATAGGATCTATTTAAAAAATAACAAAATCAAAAATAAGAACAGTATAAAATAATTATAGAAACTCTTATCATGAAGAGAAAATGTCACAGACAGCCCTGAAGGTCCTCAATACTGATTTCCTCCTCTTTCAGATTAAAATAATCCCTAAATCCCAACTGAGCACAGGTGACGTGGAATAAACTGAAAATGTAGAGTCTTATCTGTGGGACTGTCACATGGTTCAGAAAACAGTTTGGAGACTTATCCAACCCGTATGAAAAAAAAAATTCCATATGAACCTGTAATTCCACTCCTGGGTACCTACCCGAAGAATACAAAAATATTAATTGGAAAATTTCCACCACCAGCACTGCATATGGTCCCTAAAGCCCACCAGGAGTGACCCCTTTGTGCAGAGCCAGGATAAAATCAGGAACACAAAATGTTGTGGCTTCCAAACAAAAAAATAATATATACACAGAAAGTTTAAACTTGTGTATGGGGCTGAGAGGTGTTTGCTTTGCCCGATTAAATCCCTGCCAGGATATCTAGCCCCCTGAGCATCACCACAGTGGTACTTGAGCACAGAGGTAAGCCAGGAGCACCACTGACTGAGCTTACCCCTCACCCCCAAAACAAGAAAAATCAAAGACCTTGTTTATGAAATAATAAAAATAGTAAAGGGAATACAAAACATTTACTAAGCTCTTACGATGTTCTGTATAGTTTTCAAAGTTAGCAATTTAGGGGTTTTAGGAGAATATTCTGCTTTATATTTACATAAATACATAAGATTCATATATTTTAATTTTATTTTTACTGAATTACATCATTATTTATGAAGATAGATTTTTCAGTGGGTACGGTGCTACCAGCAGGTCAGCCTCTGGGGTGAGAGCATCAGCAGCATCCTGGTGCCTTCAGACTTCCTGATACTATAAAACTGCCCCTGTGCCTTTGGCCAGATCCAAATATCTTGGGGCCAAGTTTACCAAGAAATTAAACGTCCAAAAGTTAGGCCAAAATTTTGGGCTACAAACCACGTCTGGCTCAGCTACAAGCTCATTTATTGGCCTTATTTCAGAGACTCATGAATCTCGAAAGAGATCAAAAGCTGTAGCAAGGACTGGCAGCGAGGGAGTTGTGTGACCTACAGGGCACATGCCAATAGTTTATTTCTCAGGAAAAGATAAAAACAAGGACTATGATCCAGAGACACAGAAAAGAATCTCCAAACTGAGCAGCTAGCTGCAGAGATGCCTCTGGACCTTAAGCCAGGCTGACTTCACCAGGGTGCCTCAGATGGGGGCAGTTGTCGTCCCTCCGCACGCCTCCTAAAAATCCCAGGAGTGGGCAAGTTCCAGAACTCAGGAGTGCAGGTGTGTGGGTTCAGTGATGGCAAACCCCAGGCCTTAAGGTATAAGGGATGGGCCAGTCCTTCTCATCCCTTCATCCCCATGGGACCCTGGAGGTCATGCCCACAAATTGCCTCCGGCTGCTACTTAAACTTCTTAATGGCCATGGTCCAGAGACACACAAAAGAATCTCCAAACCAAGCAGCTCACTGCAGAGATTTCTCCAGGCCCTAATTATCTAAAAGTTTAGAATTCTAGGACCATGAGGCTGCACGACATCTTATGCTTTCATAATAAGCAATGCAAAAGAGAGTACAGGAGAGATTGTCTGCCATAGAGGCGGGGGAGGGGTGGGGTGCGATGCGGGGGGGGGGATACTGGGGACCTTCTTGGTGGAAGATGTGCATTGGTGGAGAGTTGGGTGATCAATCATTGTAGGACTGAAACTCAAACAGGATATCTTTGTTACTGTATCTCACGGAGATTTAAAAAAAATATAGAAAAAATAATAAAATAAAATTTACATACTGAATAAAAAAAAGTAATGTAGATTCATGCCCAATGCAATCAGCTTAGTCAATTGCTGAATAAATAGCAGTACTCCTACATTAAAAAAAAATAAAGAGATTTTTCAATCAGGAAAAAGAATAGTTGAGAAACCATAGGTACCATTTACTTTGTGCATACTTAATATGTGGAAGCTATTGTATATATAGAGTCTATTTCTCAAGACAGTCCTATGAATTAAGTATAGTCATCCTAATACCTAGAAGAAAAATTATGACCACGCTCAGTTCAGTAACTTAAGCAATGTGAAAGTCTGCCAAAGTACTTTAGTTGCCATCATCTGACAAATCAGAACAAGCTGCTTGCTCTCTTCTGCAGAGTCTCCACCAAAATAGAGAAAAGTCAGAAATTAGAATAGAAAGATATCTAAAACTTCACTGAAAATGTATATACAAAAAACAACGGAAGTCCCTTGTATTTCATGTTGGGATAGAAGTGCTAGGAAGTATATACGTCCCTTTTCTAGGAATTCTGTAGAAGAGGAGTTCAGGGCAAATGCCCCAAGTTAATTTCCCAAGACAATCTATCTCCAATTTTCAGGTCTTAGAAACTGCTCTGGACTATTATTGAACTTAATTGCTAATTTTCATTTCTATGCAAATTCTTAGTTATCATTGTGGATGTAGAAAGAATTAGAAACACCCATTTTTCCTTGTCCCCCCCCCCCATCAGATGGCTACGTTTCAAGTCAAACAATGTTGATTTTATGTCTGAGGGATCGGATCTATTACACAGATATCTTTTCAAACCATTAAATGAGAGTAGAAGCATAATTCATGCTATACCATCCTGTAATATCTCTAGAACCCAAGGGAGTTGAAAATTCCCCCAATGATTTTGAGTGGAAGTTTTTATGGAATATTCCTTTCGCTAAGTGAATTTTTATATGTAAATTACTAATGTTGAGAAAATATCACAAATAATTTATTTTAAAATCACATTGAGGATTTTTCCCGATAAGTGACTTCTTACAATTTAAAGGAGTATCTTACTTTACATAATGATTCATTAGTCGGATGTTTACTAAAACTTTTAATACGCCCCAGATCCCTCATACATAAGCAGATTAACATGTATCTCTTTACCCTTTTCCTTATTAATCACAGTTTTCCCAAGGACTTTTCTAAAGCATTTTCTCAATGTTTTCATCAATTTTACTTACTAATAAAATGATTAAATGTTTCTGATATTAGCTTAAACATGCAATGTAGTGCTAACTTAATTTCAGTAGAACACTACTTTCCATTGCATAAATAAGCCTGCATCATTTTTTTGAATAGGCATCACTTCTATTCCTTTGCTTATGCTGTCTTTTTAAAAAATGAATCACTGTGAGATACAGTTACAGACTTACAAGTACCCATCCCTCCACCAGTGCCCATTCTCCACCAACAATGTTTCCAATATCCCTCCCGTTACTCCCACCCCATCCCTATCCCCCCTACCCCCCTACCCACCCCCACCCCCGGCCTCTGTTGCAGACACATTCCCTTTTACTCTCTTTCTCCTTTTGCGTGTTATTGTTTGCAATACAGATAGTAAGTGGCAATCATGTTTGGTCCATAGTCTACTTTCAGCACTCACCTCCCATCCCAAGTGAGCCCTCCAACTATCATTTACTTAGTGGTCCCTTCTCTATACCAAATGCCTTTTCTCCAAGCATGTGAGGCCAGCTTCCAAGCTGTGGAGCGATCCTCCTGGCCCTTATCTCTATTAATCTTGTGTGTTAGTCTCCCAATCTTATTACTTTACATTTCACAAATGAGTGCAGTCATTCTATGTCTGTCTCTCCCTCTCCGACTCATTTCACTTAGCATGATATTCTCCATGTTGATCCACTTATATGAAAATTTCGTGATTTCATCTTTTCCAACAGCTGCATAGTATTCTATTGTGTATATAGTTTCTTTAAACAGTCATCTGTTCTCGGGCACTCGGGCTTTTTCCAGATTCTACGCCTGCATCATTTTAGCATTTCTTACTCACAAAAACATACACTTGAATTAATCTCCAGAATTACAAAAAAAACACAAAAATTAAAAAACAAAGTGTTTGGTTTGTCTACTGGTCAAATTCTTTTGAAGCATGTGTTCCTTTCCGTCTAGTTATTACCTATCCAAATGCCTTTATGATAAAATTATGTATCAAACTTTCCACACATTTGTTAAGCTATGCCTAGTAAAAAACTGTGAGTAATGTTGCGAAGTCCCCATTGTCACAAAATTATCAGACTAGAGATAAAAGTGGGATAATGTCTAAATCTTAGATTAAACAAAAAAATGGCTTCTTCTCACTGGATATTTATTTAAGGAACCAAAACACTCTGATAGAAACGTTATTAATCAGTATATTTCCTTTATGATCCTCTGCATATAGTACAGTTGTGTTGTTTCTTACAGTATGTCTAATAGTATGTCAACATCTCTGGGGCAGGCTCAGAAAATATCAACACAGGAGTTAAGAATAAATGCTCCTTTGACTCTGATTCCTCAAATACTTGTATTGGTTAAAAATTAAAGAGTTAGGGGCTGGAGAGATAGCACAGCGGGTAGGGCGTTTGCCTTGCACGCGGCCGACCCGAGTTCGATTCCCAGCATCCCATATGGTCACCCAGCACCGCCAGGAGTAATTCCTGAGTGCATGAGCCAGGAGTAACCCCTGTGCATTGCTGAGTGTGACCCAAAAAGCAAAATAAAATAAAATAAAATAAAAAAATTAAAGAGTTAAATCAAATCAAATATACATGACACAGGCAACTAAGGACAGTGCCAAAGTCAGAAGTCATGAGTTAAGTGTGTAGGAAAAATGGCTTTTTAAAACTCATATTCACTCCAATATACACTGAATGTGCTGTGACACCAAAGATATGTGATAACATCCACCTTTGACAACTGGCTAAATACAGTGATTAAGTGATTAAAAATGATTAAGGTGAATTTTCCCCTTTTCTTATGCCATTTTGTAAACATGAGTCCTGATCCAGCATGGTTTATCATCGTACCTCTTATGACAACATTGCTTTCTGGTCCTTTTATTTTGAGTGTTTCTGCTGGAGCCATCTCTGTAGAGCATGTGGTATACCACAGAGACATTTACTCTACGGGGTTTCATGGGAACCATTGAAGACTTTGAAAGGACATTGCTGGAGTCATATATCACAAAGGGAATACATGGCAACTTTATAAGCAGATACTAATTCCAATAGACTAATTACAACTCACACTGCTTTTCTGGAACACTGTTGAAACACTTGGCAAACACACTATTCTATGGGCACAGAATAAATCTCTTAAGGTTAGATAACAACAATGAATTACATTTGTGGGGTATGTGTTACTTTCCTCAAATCTGATAGATGCTGCTGAGAATGAGAGATGGCTGCGCGGTCATTTTCCTTCTCTCCAGCTCGTGTGGGGGCATGACAGGCCCCAGGCCAGTCCACTGTGGGCGCACTGAGTCAGGGTCAGGATTAGGACAGGCTCCCTAAGGAGTCTTAACCCAGCTCAGTCAGAGTCCTTACCAATTTCCCTACTGGCATCCGCGGCATTTTTCATTCTGTTCTCTTTCTGCCTGCACGAGCCAGGATTCAAGCTGAGAAGGCTGGCAGTCAGAGTACTGACCTGCAGGACCAGCAAACCTAGTTCCAGCCTCGAGCACTTCAGCATCCTATTTAATCAGTGATCCTGGCTCCCTCGACATTCAGTCCTATTTCTCTATGAATAAGGGCAGAAGCTGACTGATAGGATCAATTTCCATTGCAGGTTCAATTCACAGCTCATTTCTCTGGAACTCTGCACTTTACCTTCTATTACGACTACAGTGCTTTTTCTGAAACTCAATTTCAGAACCTGTGAGAGATATTTGGATGCAATTTTAGGATCCTGTCATTGATAATCAAAAACATAGATTACAACCAATGCTTCTGCTAACAGGTTTCTCTTTTCTACCTCTTCATGAACTATCCAGAGTCTATTACAATAAAAGAAATAACCTGCATGGTGTGGTAAGCCCCTATGGGCACTTTCAGTTGCTGTATTTCTGTCCCTTCAGTCACACAGAAGGTGAAGAAAGCACAAAGTTAGAGCTTTATCAATTATTATCTGAAATAATAGCTCACACTCATTAAATAATAGTATATAAGCTCATCTAGGCATCCAATGCAGCAAATATTTCAGGCACATGACAGACACTGCTTTCAAGTGGCATAGCTTGTGGCACCAATTTTAAATGGCATTATCAACTGAGGTTATTTGGTTTCAGGATAATTTCACCAAGTTTTTCAGGAATTTTTATGAGTAGAAACTCAGGGGCCATGGGACTGGAGTGATAGTATAGCAGGTAGGGCGTTTGCCTTGCACGTGGCTGACCCAGGTTCGATTCCCAGCATCCCGTATGGTCCCCCGAGCACTGCCAGGAGAAATTCTTCGTAGAGAGCCAGGAGTAATCCCTGAGATCTGTGTCCTCCCCCACTCCAAGAAAAAAAAAGAATAAAGAAGATGAAGAGAAGTAATGGAGGTAGAATCAAGGGCTTTGAATACATCACGGATGTAGAGAAGTGAGCTATATGTACAAACTACAAAATCAACCACACAGAAAATATCAGATCTGAACTATGAGTATCACCTGTCATCCCATTATTTATCGATTTGCTTGAGCAGGCACCAGTAACGTCTCCATTCGTCCCTGTCACATGCTAGTTTGTTGAAGACATTATAGTAACTTTTCACTAATACTTAAGCACATACCACCAATGAATAAGAAAATCTATCACTTGTATCACTTGTCATCCCGTTATTCATCGATTTGCCAGTAATGTCTCCATTCATCCCTGTCGCGTGCTAGTGTAGCCCAATGGCGTCTGTTCGCACCAGGAACATGAAGAGCCTCAAACTGTTTATTCAGGGTCTTGGTGAATAAGTTTGACCATCTTGTACGTGAGCGGCCACACAGTCTTTTGACGTGCCATGGAATCCAGTGGGTAATAGCTCTAGTCCAGCGGTCGTCTCTGAATCACATTACGTGTCTGGCCCATCTGATTTTTGATGCCTTGGCAAACCAGACAGCATCCCTGATGCTTGATCATCGACAGTTTGGAACTCCAGATTCCTTCTCTCACTTGGGTGAAACGTGATACTCCAAACATAGCTCTTTCAATTCCTCTTTGGGATACCTGAATAGCGTTTTCATCCTGTTTTCATAGGGTCCAGGTCTCTGAGGCATATGTTAGTGCAGGGAGAATGGTGGAGTCAAAAATATGTGCCTAGAGCCAGAGGTTCTTCCTCCTCTTAACAACTTCTTCGATGCTCTTGAAGGCATTCCACGTTTCTCTCTTCCTCCTGCGTAATTCTGGCACCAAGTCATTCCTCATGTTGAGTTCTCGACCCGGGTACACAAAGCTGTTGCATTCGGAGATGTTTGTTCTGTTGAGAGCAAATGGAGTATCAGGGACTAGTTCATTTTTCATGGACATCGTCTTGGTGTGATTTAGCTGCAGTTCGACCTTTCCACACTCGTGGTCGAAGTCAGCCAGCATTTGTGCCGCTTGGCTAATATTCGGTTAGCCAGCTGAGCCACTGATGACATGAGAACGATGTCATCAGTGAAGAGGAGGTGGTGTAGTTGCCGACCATTCATCTTCACTCCCATTCCTTCCCATTCCAGTCATTGCATGATGTTCTTGAGGGTGGCACTGAAGAGCTTCGGTGAAATGGTATCACCCTGCCAAACCTCTCTCTTTATGTTGATGAATACTTCTTTGTAGAATGGTGGGATCCTGGTGGTGAATCCATAATACAGCTCGCAGAGGATCTTGTAATGAGATGTAATGAGTTTGAACATCCAATTTGGCTAGGGCTTTGATGCCCACTTCAGTCTCAACAGAATCAAAGGCCTTCTTTAAATCAAAGAACATTAGACAGAGGGGCATCTTGAACTCTCATGAGACCTCAATGAGCTTGGTCACCTTGTGGATATGGTCGATCATGCTGAATCCTTTTAGGAACCTGGCTTGCTCACCTGTTGTCCCTCATTATAGCGTTATGTCAATTCTATTCAGGATGATTCGAGTGAATAACTTGTAGATGATGGATGAGGCAAATCAGACAATAGTTGCCGATGTCGTGTATGTCTCCTTCTTGTACAACAGGAAGGTCCTGCTGGTTTTCCATTGGGACGGAACCTTGCATACAGACAGGTAGCATGTGAAGAGCTGAGCCAGTATATTGACAGGTACTGGTGGCAGATTCTTCAGGTGTTCAGGTCTAACCTTTTTTAGACTGGGTGCTGTACGCTTCTTTACCAACGAAATGGCGTGTTGGATTTCTAAAGGGAGAACGCTGGGAACAACATATTCATCCTGCGGAATTTGGTATATGGGCAGGTGGACGTGGGTATCAAAGATATCCGAGCAGAAGTCATGAATAACCTTTTCCATTACCCTTCTGGAAGATGTGGTAGATCCATCAGGACGTTAGAGGGCAGTCATCTTGGTCTTATAGTTAGCGAAGGACAGGTGGGTATTGAAAATACTTTTCCCAGCTTCTGCCACATTGGCCAACACTGCTGCTCTTCTCTCTTTGAGGTCTTTTTTTATCACTTCTCTGCACAGCTTTTCGAGCTCAGACGTTAGCTTGTGATTGCCTGAGGCTCGTGCCAGATCACGTTGGTTAATAAGCTCAAGAGTTTCCAGAGACAGACACAGAGACTTTTTGTGGCTTTCTCTCTCTTTGCATTCCTCGCACGATCATGGAGGTGTTGAATCAGCCGATTGTATTCCTCGTCGATGTTGTCAACAATAGCATCTTTCCATATTGCTGCTATGGGACTATAAGTACTAAACTATAAGTACCAAACATTAAAATATGTCTGCCAAGAAGGCAGACTGGGGGTGGGAGGGATCCTGGGGACACTGGTGGAAGGAAGATGACACTGTTGGTAGGATTGGTGCTGAAGTAGAGTATGTCCAAAAACCAGCTATAAATAACTTTGTAAATCATAGTATTAAATTAAAATGAGTAAATAATTTTTTTTTTTTGCTTTTTGGGTCACACCTGGTGATGCACAGGGGTTACTTCTGGCTCTGCACTCAAGAATTACCCCTTGCGGTGCTCAGGGGACCATATGAAATGCTGGGAATCGAACCCGGGTCAGCTGCGTGCAAGGCAAACGCCCTACCCACTGTACTATCGCTCCAGCCCCATAAATAAATATTTTTAAAAGAAAATAAATAGATATTTTAGTTTAACAATATTCAGTAGTTAATTTGTAGAATGGAGGTTGGAAAAATGAGATTGCAAGTAATTTATTATTGACTATTATTTACACAACTATTACTATAAATGGACATTTATAAGGCCTAACTTGACTGGAACATTTGCTATATTTTATAGTAACTAAAATTGTCATTATTTGTAGAAGGAACAGCTATGGTTAAAAGAATGCTGGTGAAAATGTTGTCTGGTCCAACACCTCTGGAAAACAGTATGGAGAGTTCTCAGTAAGCTTAAAATTGAGCCATAAGACCACACAATTCTACTTCTGGGTATTTTCTTACAGGACAGAAAAACATTTATTCCAAAAAAATATCATTATTCATTGTAGCACTCAGTACAATAGATATGATTTGAAATCTACTTATATGTCCAACAACAGATCAATGGGTCATGAAAATATGGTATATATACACAATGGAATATTATGCAGCTGTAAAGAATGATGAAGACATGCAATTTCTTATAACATCGATGGAACTGGAAGATATTATGTTAAATAAAATAAGCCAGAAGAAGAAGGATAAACACAGGATGATACCATTTATATGTGGTATTTAATTGGATGAGGAAAACACAGGATAATACCATTTATATGTGATATTTAATTGGATGAGGAAATGTGATGGTTTAAAGGACGAATGCTACATCATCCTCGTTCCTTCTAAGAAAATAAGAAAAGATAACAAGTGGAGGAGTGGGGAAGATGAGGCACATGAAAAGCAACAGGGGTCAAGAGTCAACAGACATCAGTGGTTTTAAAGAATGACAGAGATAAATATTCCAACCACAATCAACAAGACTGAAATCATACGGCCCAAACTTTAATAAGCAAGCTTCAAAGGTACTTGTCAAGATGGCAGGCTGGAGAAGGTGGAGGAGAGGGAATCCGGGAACACTGGTGGAGGGAAGTTGACACTGGTAATATTGGTGATGAAACATTGTATGTCTAAAATCCAACTATGACTAATATTGTAAATCATGAAAATTTGATTAAACAATATTTAGTAATAAAGATGCTATTCTGATAATCATGAAGTATGTTTTCTGTTGATATAACTTTAGACTTTTGAAATTTTGAAAATAAAAATTTGAAATACATGAAAAATCCAAATTAAAACAATTAGTATACCAGATGTCAATGCTGCACGCTTCGCTTCAGTTCACTTTTTATTAGAGTTAATATATTGCTGATATATAGTTTTTACTTTACTTCAGGCTATCTCAAGTTTATTATGTATCATCAGGCATATATTTTACTTTTATCACATATTATCTAGGATGCTTAAAGTTTTATACACTGCTACCATTCTTTGAAATAACATTTCATTCAAAAGTAGCCAAGCTGAACCATACAGATCTAGTTGGGATTCATAAACGAATAATATTGATCACTTAACCTCATGTAGAGAAATTTCATTAAGTAAATAAACCATGGTCTACTCCCTTACTTCTTTCTTGCAAAACAGATTGAATTGAGTTTACTCTTCAACTATAACAATGCCACAATTGTGTGTACCTATGTTCTTGTATATGTGCATGTGTTCATATTGGTGTGTGTCTGTGTTTGTGTGTGAGTGTTCATGTATGCACATGACTGTATGCATATATGTGTGCACCTGTGTACTATGTGGCTGTGTCCAGGGGCCACAGTTATACTGGGGTGAATATGAAAAGTGGAAACTTGTGTACATGTAATTTGTATTTCTTTTAGATAATGTAAAATTGGACTTCAAAAGGAAAACAATGTTCAAGTGTTTCTTTTCCTCCATAAATATTCTGTATTATACTATTAATGGTAATGCAATTTAATTATTGTTAATGGTTCTAGTACAATGTAAAGAAGTAAACCCTAATGTGTAATCATTTAATGAGCTAGAATTTTTAAATGTGTTATGTATAAACATTTCTTTCTTTGGCTATACATGCATGTGATAAGCATTTCTTTTTATTGCTATTTCTTTTTATATAGGTATATGTAAATATAATTATTCAAAATGATACATTTATGCCAATTGTATAATTACAATTCTAATGCCAACAGTATTAGCATTACTACTAGTAATATCAGTAGCTATCAACCTATAATGAAATCTAACATTAGAAAGAAAAAATGATACTTGAATACAAGTTTGATAGTCAAGAATAAAAAATATTTAAAATTGTACCAAGAGTATCCCGCCCGCATGGCAGAGCCTGGCAAGCTACCCCTGGCATATCTGATATGCCAAAAACAGTAACAGGTATCACAATGGAGACGTTCCTGGTGCCTGCTCGAGCAAATTGATTAGCAACGAGATGACAGTATTTGTAAAAATAATTATGTCAAATGAAGTTTTAAAATGACAAAATGGGTGGAAGAGATAATATATCCTAGTAAAACACTTGATTTGCAAGAGGCTGACCTGAGTTCCATCTCTGGCATCCTGTAAAGTCCCATGAGTATCACCAGGAATAATCCCTGTGCACAGAGCCTATAGTAAAACCTGAGCACTACCAGGCGTGGCTACAAAATAAAGAAAAGGATGAAAATTGATTACTGCACGCAAGGGTATATCAGCAAGGAAGGGAACACTTACAATCTGAATTAGAACCTTTAAGTTACTGGCAAGTTTTCTGGGGCAACCATTAAAACATTAGCATTGGGAGAGACAGTGTGAGAGTTATGCCACTGACTCCTAATGTGTGTCCCACCACAGAGCCTCCTAGTAGGTATCTAAGATAAAGTACAAACTGTTGGCAAAGTGGAGCTCAATGCATAGATAAAACACAGACTATAAATGAGTATGTTACTGCCTAGTGTAAAGCACACATGCTCAATATATGGTCACATATGCTCAACGCTCAATGCATAGTAAAACACATACTGTGGATGAGAATGTTGCCCTTACATATATGCTTTTTCTTTTCTTTTTTTTTTTTTGGCTCACAGAGTTATATATAGTTGGTGTTCCTCCATTTGGATGTATTTTGTTTGAAACTCAGATTCTTTGGATCTGGGTATGTGACTCCATTCTCAGGGTGAGAACATTTTGGGCTATAATTTCCTTAACCAGTAATTTTTCCCCAGTCTCTCAAGAAAGTACTTCTAGACTTTTCTGATAACAACAACAACAACAACAACAACAATAATAGCACTGTTGCACTGTCATCCCGTTGTTCATCGATTTGCTCAAGCAGGCACCAGTCACATCTCCATTGTGAGACTTGTTGTTACTGTTTCTTGGCATATCGAATACGCCACAGGTAGCTTGCCAGGCTCTGTCAGGGTGGGCGGGATACTCTTGGTAGCTTGGCAGGCTCTCTGAGAGGGATGAAGCACAATAATAGACAGCACAGCAGGTAGGGCATTTGCCTTGCATACGGCTGACCCGGGTTCGATTCCTCCACCCCACTTGGAGAGCCTGGCAAGCTACTGAGAGTATCCCACCCACACAGCAGAGCCTGGCAAGCTACCCGTGGTGTATTGGATATGCCAAAAACAGTAACAAGTCTCACAATGGAGACATTACTGGTGCCCGCTTGAGCAAACAGAAATAATAAAAATAACAACAACAATAATAATGCTAATAATCTGAGCACTTTTTAAATATCAAGTTTTCTGCATGTCTCCCTCAGTAATTCAGATTTAGTAGTCTTGCACCCACCAAAAGCAATTTTTTAAGGTCAAAGAAATTTAGGAAAGAAGCCCTACCCCCTGCTCCTCTAAGTATGGTTTCAGTCTGGGAAGAACACAACCCAGCAGGTCTTTACAAATGCAGTTGCTCAGCCTTCACCAAGAACCTGAAGCCAAATCTTCATTTGCATACTAAAACCTGAGAAATTGACTTAAAAGAGTGTGCTTCAGAGGTAAATTGGATATTAGCATTTGTTTAGGAAAATAAAATGTTTTCAGATTAAATTTTAGGTTCAAAGGTAAGAATCATGTTTTGGAATCTTTGTGTTATACATGTTAATACTCCATGCACACAAACTTCTGCATGTTTATAGATGTGTCACATCTATATGTATAACGTGCCACATGAAAATAAATTCCATACTAGCAGAGAAAGAATATGATAAATATATTTGAAAAAAATCTCTTCCCCATGGGTTTCAGGAGGTATGTACAGAAATATTCTTAGCAGCATTGTTGACCAAAAACTAAAGAAAAGAAAAACAAAAAATACTCTAAGAGTCTACAAAGCAGGAGAAATATAAATATTCATAAAATATAAAATGATGCCATAGTAAAAATAAAGGTGGAAAAATATAAATTTCAGAACACTATTATGATACAATTTATGAAACTGAAAAACAAGCAAATGGAATTTGTTTAAAAATACAGGGATATTACAAAACTATTTGAAGAACAAAAATGAAAAAAGATTTTGGGGTGTTTCGGGATTCACCTAAGTGGTACATAGGAAATATGGTCGCCCTTTCCCAACAATTCTTAGCCCACCCCAGGGCCTGTGAATCCAGGGACACTCTAGAAGCACACACTAACAGTGTCTGGGGCTCCAGGGCCATACTCTGCAATGCTGGGGGACTTTGTGGTGCAGGTGGTCAAACGGATCCACTGCAGGCAAAGTATGTACTTAACCCTAATACTATCCAAAATATGACCAGGCACACATGCAAGGCATGAGTCTTAACCCCTATACTATGTATTAGGCCCCCACAAGAAAATTTTCACATGGAAACGCAAGTGGTATACCTCTTTGCTGGAGGCAGAGGGCATATAATGGAAAGTACACAGGTAGCTCATATAAAGTTTCCAGGGCCATGTTTCAAAGCTAAGAAATCTATTTGTTATGCTGCATAATTTATCTGGGTTACATATAATATTTATTAATATCAATCCTGCATAATAACTTCAGAAACACATAATAACTTCAAAAGCACATTACAGGGAAGGCATGGATATCCCTAAAATACTGATTCCTTGATATTTCCTCCTAGAAAATAACCTGCTTGAGATGGAAAGAGACAGACAGACAGACAGACAAACACTATGGTTACTACCAGCCAGATTTAAAGCAAATAAGAAGCTCACTGAAGAGTTAACTGTTCTGGGTATATACCTATGCATGGGGAACTCTGACTTGAAAAGCTCTGCGAAGCTCTTTCCTCACAAGATGCAATATGCTTTTGCAATAGAAATGCTCTCATGCCAGAAACATGGGGTTTGGGGTACCCCAGACTTTGGGGTACTGATAGCTGAATCTTAGGTTTGAACCTAAGATTCAGGAGTCAAAGCAATAGGTCAGTGAGTAACATATTTGCCTTACATGTGGCTGACTGGATTTGATCCTTGGCACCCCATATGGTCCCCAGAGCCCGCCAAGAATGATCTTTGAGTGCAGGTAGCCCTGAACACTGCAGGTATGGCCCTCAAACCAAAACAACAGTATAACAGCAATAAATAAACCCTGATGCTCAGCTCCAAAGCTTAAGGGAACAATTATTAAGGAGACTTTTGAACCAACCTATGTTCCCTCCCTCCCTCCCTCCCTCCCTCCCTCCCTCCCTCCCTCCCTCCCTCCCTTTTTTCCTTCCTTCCCACAATGAGGTCCTAAACAGAACTCAAGAATGGCAAGTCAAGGGAGCATTGAGCACCCAGTAAAGTGTAATTGTGAAAACCCTACACAGTACCTTTGTGCAATCTGGCAATGAGGGATACTTCCTTCCTCGTTCACTGGAGATCTTCCACAACATACTAAAGAGTCTATGTGACTTATGCTATGCATGAGCCCTTTCTGTTCACACAATGCACGACCTGCACAAATATATGCTGTTGGCTCATGAGAATTCCTGTGGTTTTGTACATGTACATTTCTGTGCTCATACATGATCAAAAGATATGATTCTTATATGCTGTATCATAAGAGTCCTTAGAGAATACACTTTAAATGAACAATTAAAAACGTACGAAAAGTCAGATATGCAGAAGTAAATTATGATATAAGCATGTTAGCTTTTTCCCAAGAAACTGATATAATTTACTCCTTCAATTATATTTTAATATTCACATATATGAGCAAATAAATTGTATTTTCATGAAGGTACTAATTCTAGCCTTTCCTTCCTTATCTTCTCTACCCCTCATACTGATGTCAGATGCCTTTGATATGTGACAATTCATCTGAATCAAAGGATTTCTAGTGAATGATCTCTTTATCATACTCACCAAATAAAATATGTAAGTCACAACTATCAAACAGAACAGATAACCATTTTAATTTTCCATAACCAGTCAGGCAAGTTATATTAGCTATATTCTAAATTAGTTCTTTCTCCAAAATTAATATCTCTGCTCTCACCAATCTTTTATATACATCAAAGAAACCTTCCGTTCTTGCTTTAAAAATCAATCTTCCTTATGGTCATATCTTTTCCAGTTAAAATGAAACTCAGAGACTTTCAAAGATCGATGTTGCCCAAATCCTAATATTCATACGCTGATTAAATGTTTTAAAGTTTCGTTGAATCCTGTATTATCAACTATGTTAAATTCTGACTACCAGCTCTAATTCGATGCTCTATCAGAAGATGCCACTATATCCAAATTAATGCATCTGATAGTACGACATTAATGTATAATAATAAATAATATGCATTTAGGTCATTTCTTTTTTTCTAACAAATTTATCTATTTTCTTCATAAAGATTTTTCCATATTCCGAAACTCTCTTACTTTACTGCTTTAAGGAAGTCGCACAAGCACCATAAACATGGCTCCTACTAACCCCTGGAATAGTTCATTTTTGCCTGAGCTCCATGGTGACATTTCCAAAGTGTAAAGTTCATTGCTATAGAAGGAACACTGTAGCTATATAGTGAAGTCAGACTCTCCAATTGCTTCAATGCACTGGAATGAACAAGCGACAATTCATCCTATAGATGAATTTTACAAGAAAACTGTTGTAAGAAGTAAAAATGAGTGTGCAGTAAAAGGTTTCTTTGATATTTATTTCAGACTATAGAAAAGAGGAGGATGCAAAATGATTTTTCTCTGATATTTTCAGAACTGTCAAAAATTGGTTTGAAATGAGTTTCAGCCTTTTCTAAAACTCATAAAGTTGTGATACTCACAAAAAGCTTTGGAAATTTGGATCTGATATTTTACTGAGGCAAAGAAGTGCTCAAAATAATTCATGCTTTCTTACAGAAGTAAAGTGATTAGTACTGGGAAAAGACAATCACATACAAGTTTGAAGTATAGGAACCATTCTCTCTAGTTAACACTAAGCAAATAAATGTTTATTTTTATTTTTATTTTTTTTTGCTTTTTGGGTCACACCCAGAGGTGCACAGGGGTTACTCCTGGCTATGCACTCAGGAATTACTCCTAGCAGTGCTGGGGGACCATATACGATGCTGGGAATTGAACCCAGGTCAGCCGCGTGCAAGGCAAACACCCTACCTGCTGTGCTATCACTCTAGCCCCTAAATGTTTAATTTTTAAAAATTTGATTAGAGCCTTCACTTTTGGCATTTGATATCTTTTTTATTATAAGTTTTCTGTATGAAGCTGTTTATGAGTATGGGCGCATTATTTTTTACCAAAAACTGCACTCAACTATGTAAGATTGATCACTACACTATAATTATTCATCTGTGCTTTCATCAATAGCTTCTTAAGAGCTTTGTTCATTTGAAATCCTAGATGACTAAAAAATTTATATTTAAAAACTTGGATTTCTGATCCCTCTACTCGTTTAGGGAAACTTCGAGAATGAGAAGAAACAATGCTGCTGTAGGACTACGGCACATCTCCAGCACCCCACTGAGGGCTGTAATAGCAGGACAGAACAAGGTATGACATGGGAGGAAATGGAACCATTTCTTTTTTTCTTAAAAGATAGAAAGGAAAATAGTTTCTAACTTGAAATTATTTTTGTTCTTCCAGTTTACCTCTTTGCTGGGTTATTTCCAAATTCTGTTCTCAAATTAATTTTGCTTTTTCATATTTAGTCCAGAAATAACTTTTGTGTTTCTTTTATAAGCTTTTCAAATATTCAGATGATATGAGGAAGTTCAACTTTCTGATTTAAGAAATGGGAACGTAATGGGGAATTACTCTGTTATTTTCTTAGACACCATAAAATCAATTATTTATTGAAGACAGACTGATTCATCACCACATCCTCCACTGTCTGTAGAACTGTGTTGTCTCTTCCATCTTCCTTCAAGGGCATCTTTATTTATTTATGAATGGCTATCTCACACTGCTCCTTCAGAAGAACTTTTATCTCCTGATTTTACAGCACTAAGATGGAGAAAGTTCTAAGCATCCAAATCCTGACAGTTTATAAACTTGACGAAGGGATGAGCCACATGGTCTCATTTGGCTCATACAGGAGCCCTTTGCTTTTCCTGTATACGTCTCATTCCTCCCATTCCTCGTATTCTGACAGCCTGTGAGGAGAGTGCAGTGGGGTTAGGAATGGTGAACTGTGGAGCTTTATAAAGTAACTTAGTCCTTCTGAAGCCATTCTCAACCCATCTGACATGGAAACCCTAAGTGACAAACATGTACAAACACATACAATTAACTTAACAAATGACGTGTATTATATCATGATGATACAGAAAAATTTTGTTCTCAGGTTGCTCGTTGCTTGGTGCTCCTTTAAAAAGTTGAAATGTTTTCCAGGTAGCTCTTGAATAAAATAATAAGGAAATTATTATCACCAAAATAAATTATAATAGCGAATTCCTTGATTATCTAAAACAAATCAGTTTAGGGCCAGACAGTATAGGGTATGTTGCTTGCCTTGCAAGCAGCTGATCCTGGTTTTATCCCTGGTGTCACATGTGGTTCCCCAAGTACCACCAGGTTTGATTTCTGAGCTGAGCTGGGTGTTGACCACAAATAAACAAATCATAGTACCCTGATTAGCAATTTTTTTAAATTAAAATTGTTTAGTTGACACAAATTTTTTAAAAAATTATTGCTTAGTATGCTTGAGTATTGTTTAGAAGTGGCTGAAAATTATGGAATATATGAACTAATCTAAATAAGGCAGATCATTTTCCATCTAGCACTTATTTTTGACTGAATTACTTAGATTCTTAACTTGTTGAAAATTAACTACAGTTATTTATGAGTATCCACAGATAACAATTCCAATGGGCTATTACTGACATGATAAAAAGTAAAAAGAGACTTTTATACTTAACAAAGCTTATTTATTGTGAATGATAAAGTCTTATGAAATTAAAAACTGACCTTTCCTTGGCCTAATGCTCATTTTCTTTAATTTCTTGAATTTTTTTACTATTACCTTGCAGCTAGAGCACAAGGTGGAGCTGGTATTAGAAGGGGATCAATTCAGACAGTGCCAGGAGGCATCACTGCTTAGCTTTGATGTGAAGGTGCAGGAATACGAATTTAGGAAGAGTTACTGCATATTATCAGATCAATGCTTTGAATGACATGGCGTGAGAGAGTCAATTGGATCACACAGGGGAGACTAAAGGTGCTGTATCCTCAATTAGATATCCTTGTGGGAGAGGGGAAGATGACTGTGTCTATGGTAAAGACAAACTAAAAAAACTGATTCAAGCAAGAAGATCATATCAGGGAGCTCCGCAGATGCATGATTTGGAAAATTTTTGGAGAAGCTGCTGATAATCATCACCCTCACAGCAGAGTGCATAGTGGGGTGGGGAACAGTTAGAAAATAAATAACTGGAAGAATCAGACACAGGGTGAATTGAAGATCATCTTTTTATTTCTTTTTTCTTTTTGAGTCACACCTGATGATGCTCAGGGGTTACTCCTGGCTCTGCACTCAGGAATTAATTCTGGCGATGCTCAGAAGACCATATGGAATACTAGGAATTGAACCCGGGTTGGTGGCATGCAAGGCAAACACCCTACCTGCTGTACTAATGCTCCAGACTCTGAAAATGATATGTAGATGCAAGATAGAGACAAGAATATAGGATAACTGGAATTCTCAATTTTCCATGAGGCTTTGAGGTTTTAGGAATTCACTACATACCCCTTTGAGATACACAGATTATAGATAAGTGAAGATCATCACTACTAGGTATCTTACTGACAATGACAATACAGGTAAAGATAAATACCTATGGCCAACTAAGTAAGCTTTTGTGTAACATTCTTTCTAATTATTCATAATTTCAGCTCTTAGAGTTTTATTCACATGTCATAAAATTCACCAATTTAAATTATATGATTCAATATTTTTAGTGTATCATAAATTTATAATAGTAGTGAACCACAATACAAGTTTAGAATAATTCCACTAGCCACAAAGAAACCAAACCCCATAACATAATACAACAGGGACACCTAGCCCTGAGCAACCATCGGCCTAGCATTTCTCACCCTTTTTCCCTGGTTTTCTTTCTTTTTTTTTTTGCCCCATGTCTGTTTTCTTCACATCACATCTCATTTCCCTTTGTGGCCCCCGAGTCTTGTGCCACAGGGTTCCATTTACATGATTTTCACCGAGCTCCCCTTGGAATACCCTGGGAGCCTTCAGAGATATATGTGGCCCCAGAGAAGAAACACTAGCACTCATGCGCTAGGGGTAAAGGTAGCTGGGATGGAGAGAGGAGCACTAAATAAATGATGTTTGGAGGGATTGCTCGGGATAGTAGATGCATGTTGAAAGTAGACTATGGACCAAACATGATGGCTGCCTGTTACCTGTATTACAAACCATAACACCCAAAAGGACAGCAAGAGTAAGACAGATTTTGCCAACCACAGAGGCAGGAGGTAGGAAGAGGTAAGTGTGGGGGGAGGAATATTTGGGAACATTTGGGGTAGGGAATGGACACTGGTAGAGGGGTGGATGCTTGAATATTGTTTGATTGAAATGCAATTATGAAAGTCTGTAAGTCTGTAAGTGTATCTCAGGATGATTCATTAAAATTAAAAAAATGATAATTTTAAAAAGAACAATAATAAAAAACAGAGAAGAAACACTGACTTTGTCTCTACAGAGCTGCGTGGTTTAGACATTTCATAAAACTAGATTCATACAATATATGTTCTTACTCATGACCTCCTTTTACTTAGCTTAATGTTTCCAAAGGTCATCATATCATATCATATATATAGTACTTCATTCCATTCCACAGCCAAAAAACCGTTATGTAGATATATAATGTATCAAAAATCTCATCAGTTTACAGAAACTGTTGGTTGTATCAATGTTTTAGATCACTGTATCACTGTCATCCCACTGTTCGTCGATTTACTCGATCGGGCACCAGTAATGTCTCTATTACACTCAGCTCTGAGATTTTAGCAGCCTCTCCTTACTTGTCTTTCCCAATGATTGGAAGTTTTTTCGGGGTCAGGGGAATGAGACTTATTGTTACTATTTTTGGCATATCGAATATGCCATGGGTAGCTTGCCAGGCTCTGCCATGCATGCAGGATACTCTTGGTAGCTTGCCGGGCTCTCTGAGAGGTATCTATATATCTGTTGCTGTATTTTGGATATGAATATACCATAGAGAGGCTTGTCGTGCTCTACCAAGTGGGCAATAGACTTTCCGTAGCTTGTCAGTTTCGCCAAAAGGGAGAACTAGGCTCTTAGATGCTTCCAGGAGCTTGGTTTTATAGTTTCTGGATGTTGGCCATTGATTGGATAACATGGCACTGGGGGCAGTCTCAGGGTATGACTGCCTAGCTACTGGAAAATGGAGGATCTGAGTGGAAGAGGCCCAGTCCTGTTCCCAGCATCTTTGGAAATCTCTACCCCAGATCCTGCCCACCTGGGTTCCTCTGCCGGCTCCCCCATGCGTGAGCTCGGTCTGAATGTGTGGAGAGTGGCCCTGAGCATGGGCCATAACACTCTTAAAGTTTTAGATATAATGAATAATGCTACTATAAACATTTATGAACAAATTTTTGTGTGGTTATATACTTTAATATATTCTGGACATATTCTTGGGTATTCAGCTAGTCGTGGAATTACTGGGAAATACAGTAACTCTCTGCTTAGACAATTGAGGAACTCTGTGTCTGTTTGTATGGTGCCTAAACTATTTAAAATTTGTGTGTTTTTATCTAAACTCATAGAACTGCAAAGCAAAAACAAGTGAATTAATTTTACCCAACATTGTAATAGTGAACTAAAACAAAAATATAAACTTAAGAGATATTTCATTATTTTGTAAGGAAAAAATTCACAATGGTAGTATACAAATATTTCAATTTCTCGATACCTTTGGGCACATTTGTTAATTTAACTTACATGTTTTCATTTTATCTTTTTCTTGCAGCATTAAGTAGTATCTAATGATTTTGATTTCCATGTTTCTAAAAGTTTATGATACGTATCTTCTCTTGTGTTCTTTGATCCTTTATAAATCATGGTAACTAAATTTTTAAAAAGTGATTCTGGTTTTTATCGCTATTAACACTCTTTGTGGTACAGAGGATCAAATTGGGTTCCGGCATGTGTGAAGCAAGCATCTTTGGGTACAGTATACTGTCTAGAAGAGACACATTTCTGAACACTATGAAAGAAGACGCACGTCAGGTCATCACAAAAGAGATCCAAGACTGAAGCAGATTGGTGCCAATGTAAAATTGGAAATTCTACCAGTAACTTGCAAGGTCCTTGGCATAAGATGGTAAAATATATCTTCGCACATTTCTGAGAGAAAGATTAAGCATATTATTTACAAGGATAGCTACCCGTGGCATAATCAATATGCCAAAAACATAACAACAAGTCTCACAATGGAGAGAGATGTTACTGGTGCCCACTTGAGCAAATCAATGAGCAACAGGATGACAGTGACAGTGATTAACAAGGACAGGAAGGGACACTGGATACAAACTGGTATCTGATTGGCTCAACTGTCAATGGGGTAGGTGCTAAGCTGCCTGACTTCTTCAAATATGACATTCATGTAGCATTTTATTCAAGCATGAAGATTCTCAAAAGCACTGAATTGGGAGGGATAAACTGGGCTTGTATCAAGAAAATGATAAAGTGAAAATCATCTTTAAAATCAAATCATGGGGCCGGAGCGATAGCACAGCGGGTAGGGCGTTTGCCTTGCATGCGGCCGACCCGGGTTCGATCCCCAGCATCCCATATGGTCCCCCAAGCACCGCCAGGAGTAATTCCTGAGTGCAAAGCCAGGAGTAACCCCTGAGCATCGCTGGGTGTGACCCAAAAAGCAAAAAAAAAAAATTAAAAAAAATAAAAAAAATAAAAATCAAATCATGCAATGGGGTGAAGTGTGGGGCATGGAACAGATAAAAGACAAATAAGAAATTCTTTAAACTATAGACAGTATTTCCAAGAGAGAATAAAGAAGAGCTTTGTTTGCAATGTATTAGACTGTTTCTGAAAGTTTACCCAATATGGCACAAAGAATCTATATGAAGCACATGGTCAGGTTATATAACTTAGAGGTTTAGTGAGTATTCAACCACTGGCATAGATAATATTTCTAAGAAATATCATTAAAAATAATAAAGAAATATTAGAAGGCTATATTAGCTGAAGTTTATTTTAATTTTATATTTATTCTTTAAGACGCTTCAAGGCATCTGCTGTCCCATATGAAGCTGATGGTAATAAATATTTAGAGTTATCATTTAAGCCATTGATTCTTTGATATATGACATTTCAATACATTACAATAGATTTTCCTTA
Source organism: Sorex araneus (assembly GCF_027595985.1). Lineage (NCBI taxonomy): Eukaryota > Metazoa > Chordata > Mammalia > Eulipotyphla > Soricidae > Sorex > Sorex araneus. The sequence continues at coordinate 325,221,963 of NC_073303.1, forward strand.
AAAATTAAAATAAAATAATCAAAAATTTAGTCAAGTGAGAAATTTTCAACTCTGAACTAGAGTCAACTGGTATTTGGATTTTATATTTGGTACATACTTAATAGTTTTACATTTTAGAGAATACCTCATTTAAATTCTAATGTATTTTAATAAGGAATGAAAGAAAATATCACCCAGTATTTTTTTCTTAAATTACCCTTGGTGCTTGATTACTCTTCTACAATCAAAATCACGTCTTAAATATGAATGATACAAAACAAGACTACAGCCTGAATGTCTAACAGAGAGATTTTAGCTGCTTGTTTAAAATGACATACCTAGCTATTCAGTAATCACTTTATAATAACCCCTTTCATTTCCAAATCTACTTAGCCATCAGGCAGTAGTGAGGAAAATGCTAGCAGCAGATTTTACAACTGCACATTAGTTTTACATTTCATGACAAGCTAATTCTAGAGAGTTCTAAAGAGAGACAAGCATGAGTTCTTGTGATTTTTCTTTCCTTTGCATGAAGGAGACATATGTCTAGCTTCTAAATGAAATATAAAAATCTACAGACATATACTTTTCACTTCACCTGATGTCAGTGAAAATTTGCCCCTTTGCACCCTTGATGCCACGGTACATCTCTAAGTCAACAAAGAGTAACTAAGATGACAATTTTTCTTCAACCAAAGCCAAAGAGTTGTACTATAAGGGTTCAGGATCCTAACAACTGGACTTAATCATAGTATGATAGGTCCTTTTGAGAAATATTGGATGAAAATACTGCATAAACATAATGCAGTACTTCAGATTACTCATTTTATAAGGCAGAAAACATAACTACACTATATTAGTATGACAAATGTGCTTTGCCATTTTAATGTGGCCAAACAAAGGATATTTCTATATAGAATAACTCAAGGTCATGCTTTATGATGCCTCTAATTGAATTCTAAATCCAACCATGTATCAGATGTGTGTCTAAAAAGAAAAAATAGCTGAAGAAATAAATAAATTTTCAATGAACTTTTAAAAGTCACCCACATAGAATCAATTGTTAAGTTCTTGGTTGAAGTATTTAAGTCTGCCATGAAAATCACCTGGTAAGATGATAAACCATCATATAAATCTTCACAGATTTTAGCAACTTCATCATTGCCAGGAAAACATAAGCACAGATGTTGTTTATAATTTTGTACAAAAATAAATGGGATACGCTATTTCATACATCAGTCTGAAGAAGATGTAGCAAGACATTCTTGCTATCACTGCAGTCTAGTGTTGCTGACAAACTGCATTAATTCAAAGACATACCCAACAATGTAAGCTAAATTCAGAATTTAGGACAAGGCTTTTCTTGACAAGACTGCATGACCATATAAATCTATGCTAAAGAAATGTTATCAATTAATGCCACAGGGCTCTATAGCATAGTTTTTCTTTTCCGTAAATAAATATGTTCTGATATGTGTAATCAACCTGAGCCAAAGCATGTAGAATAAAATGACTTTGGTAAATAAAATTTTCAAATGCTGTAACTGATAAATCAACAATATTTTCCACATCAACTGACAAAGTAAATTTTGAATTGCTTAGTGCATTCAGGCCCAGAATGAACAAAAATAATCATCTCAGCAAAGAGTTATGCATTAACTATTTAAAATATCTGTGAGCAACACAAGAATCAAGTATATATATCTGTGCATATATATATCTATATATCTTGATATTAAAAGTTAATAGCACTATAGTACTGTCAATTTGCTCAAGCGGGTACCAGTAACATCTCCATTGTGAGACTTGTTGTTACTGTTTTTGGCGTATTGTACCTTGCCAGGCTCTGCCGTGTGAGTTGAATACTCTAGGTAGCTTGCTGGGCTCTCCAAGAGGGACGGAGAAATCGAACTCGGGTCTGCTACGTGCCAGGCAAAAGTTAATAAGTGAAAAAAAATTGCACTGAGTCTCATTTGTTTTTTATTTCTCCACTTAAGAATCCATGGAATTGTTCTCAAAAGTGCTACCAGATAATCATTCTCAAAAAAAAAAAAAGCACGATTCTTTTACTTTAATCCTACTGCTATCAATAACTGCAAAGTATATATTTTTCTTTCAACTAAATGTAAGTTTTCGGCTTGTTTGCCCCACAATTTTAATGCTACCACATGTATTGCTAGTCCACTGTAGACTTGTAGTTAGCAGTAAAAAATCATAATAGAGGAAGCAAGAGCAGCTATCTCTTGATCTGGAGAACTACTCAATAACAACAATAATTTTAAATAAGAGCACTATTTAGATGTGGCCCAAATGAGAACAATATCCATAGTTGACTACCACATGCTCCAGATTCAGAGAAAACACGCCAGCAGTCCCCGCCCACTTCCACAAACTACCAAGTTATTGCTCAAATCTAGAAGCTTAGAATGCATCAATTATAAGACTAAACTAAAAGGCAACTTTGCAATGGGCAGCCAAGGTTTCATATTACCCATTAGCGATCCATGGACAAGCTGAATGGGTTTAGCATGTGGAGAGATGCTGCAGCTTGGGGAAACTGTACCTGGAAAAGGAATGATTAAGATGGGCAGTTGTACATGGAAAAGGAGTGGTTAAGTTGGAGGAGGTTTCCATATTGTTTAAGGAAACTGTCCACAAGATGTTTAACCCTTTTCCATATCTAAAACTCATTACAATCAGTAGTAAATCTATGAACAAAAATATTTAAATGACTATCTCCAACAAGTTATTAGTTTTTAATAAAAACAGTTTGCAATATATTCCCTAAAACTTTTTTTTAAATTAACTCTGACCTTTGATTACTATTTTTGATAAAAATATGTACATATGAGTATTCTCAATTTTAGGAAGGCCCTTCTAACAACCTCAAGCTCCCATTCCTTGTCTATCCTTTTGTAAGTTACTTACCACCTCCAGAACTTTTCAGTTTTGAGAAAAAATACAGCTCTAGCTATGCATTAAATTGCAGAGTTTGGAAATGGAGAGATAGTACAATGGGTAGGGTGCTTGCCTTGCACACAATCGGCCCAAGTTCGATTCCTGGCAGCCCATATGGTTCCCTGAACACCATCAGGAGTAATTCCTGAGTGCAGAGACAGGAGTAATCCCTGAACATTGTCAGGTGTTGATTACGATTACCAAAATTAATGAATTAATTAATCAATCTGAGAGTACAAATGTTAATTAAACACAATACATACAATCTCCTTCATTTCTTTTCCTTTCGCTGTTGTAGTTTTTGTGTCATGGGGCATCACACATAGTTGTTCGTGGTGTTTGCAAAGGGTTGTACAGTTTAGCTTCAGTGCTCAGACACTTGGATTGCACAATTTGTGTTGTGGCATCACAAGTGTAAGTGCTCCCAGGATTGAGTTCAGCATGTGACATAGCGCTGGGACTGAACTTAGCCTCAGTACTGCATGGCAGGTACTCTACCCAATACCATTAATTTCATAGGGAAAAAGAATATTCTAAAAATGACACTTAAGGCTTAGTGGAAATAGAAGATTAAGATCAATCTCCTTTAATCTAAATAAGCAGAACTGAACAAGTACCAAATTATTGAGAAGACAATGAAAATAATCTGTATAAGTTTTCAGAACTTCTTATGAGGTTTCATTTTCTCATTGGTAATTTCTATCAATACAAAATAGTATACAGAATTTAATGGGTACTTGCAACACTGACAACAGCATTTTATTAACTGCAGAGGCTGACTTCTAGACAATAAATCTAGTGTTTTCTAATAATGTAGGCATTAGAAGATGCAACTTATAGAACTATGAATGTAGTACTTACTTTTGAGTAGCACAAAATCGTAAGATGTACCAGGTTTACTCTAACTTAGTAGACTAGAGAATAGTTCAGTAGTTTACTCATATTAAGTTCTTTTCCAGATATAAAGATGTTTTTACCATGGGTTAACTAACTCAGTGAAGTATTTTATTTTGGATTTATATATTACTTTAATCACTCATACTGCAACTTCTGGACTGAAATCAAGAGACTGATGAAATGGCCACTGGAAAGGCTACTGATCTCAAGACAACATTGCGATTAGAAGTCTGGATACCAGTAATGGATTCATGAAGCTGATTGCTTGGAAGAAAAGAACAAAATCAGAAGGACAGAGCATGTTTTAAATCCTATATAGACTCCTCTTCTTCCCACCCGTTCCCCTATTACCCTCCTGATAAATCCAGTGGGAATCTGGTTCATGTAACAATTTACCTCATTCTAAATCCAGAGATGTTTTTATAGAGTCAGGTGGAAGACAGAGACAGTCGCATTTCTCTAATCTACATAGTCAAACGTGGTGGTATTTTGAGGAAATGTATATTTATATACATATATTACTTATACATACATATGCATATACATATATTACATATAAATACATATAGATATATACATACATTATATATAAATACACACATATATTTGGCAGTGCTCAGGACTTACTGCTGACTCTGTGTTCAGGGATCACTCCTGGAGGGCTTGGGGAACCATATGGGATGCTAGGGATTGAACCCATGTAGGCTGTATGCAAGGAAAACACTCTACATCTCTCTGACCCCAAATAGGAAAATATTTTGTCACTCAATGAATAGTAATCATCCCTGCATTAAAATAATAGGAGTAGATAAACATGAAAAACACAAGGAACCCAGAATCTGTTATGCCAATCATACAGAAATAATTTCAAAGCAGAGTAAGAGTTGTGAAAGTTGAACGTCTTATATTCTTTCAGTGGTGAAAGTTGAATGTTTTATGTTCTTTCAGTGGTGACATATAAGGGGGTAAAAATCCTAAAGTATCACCAAATATTAGGGAACTGAAGCTATAGGAAAAGAATGGAGTTCTAGTTTGTGAGTGTTTCAGAAACCTGGGGTGTCCAAACTTCTCTTGACTATTCCAAACCAACCTCCTCAAGTCATACCTGGTTCTCTAAAAAAAAAAAAACTAAATGAAATGAAAGATGATTAAGAAGTTTTACAAATCTGACGATTACTGAGAAAAATTAATTCAAAACTAAAAGGATGTGCAAATATCACTTTAACTTAAAAAGTATGCTTGGGGCTGGAGTGATAGCACAGTGGGTAGGGTGTTTGCCTTACATGCGGCCAACTCAGGTTCAATTCCCAGCATCCCATATGGTCCCCTGAGCACTGCCAGGGGTAATTCCTGAGTGCAGAGCCAGGAGTGATCCCTGTGAATCGCTGGGTGTGACCTAAAAAGCAAAAATAAAGAGTATGCTTATACTACTTCAGTAATTGAAGAGTAAAATCACATCTAAAAGGGAAAGAAAAAAATTCTGAGCATCTGAATAAGTCGCTATTTAAAGCACACGTTTTTTCATCATAAATAGATTCAGAGAGTCTGGAAAATTAGCACAGATATCTTTTAAATTTATTTTCTGCTACAAAGGCCAGACAGTAATGTGATCACTGTAAATAATGAAGCTGTTAGGTTAGGAAGGGGTAGCATGGCACCCTGTGCAAAGGCACTCAGATTTGGTAAAAGTCTATTCTCAGAGAACATCTCCAAAAATGGGACTCGGTCTCTTAGTTCAAGATTTGGGTCAAGTTCTTCCCCCTACCTTTACCTTCTTACTACCATTGTTACGGAAATGTCCTGGGGTCACACTCATGATGGCACACTGTGGAGCTTCTTCATTTAGCTGTGGTCTGTGTGTAAGTTAGTGCATGCTTTATTTGCAGCACTAATTCACACTACTTTGTGGTGTGCCAGGGACTGCACACTCTACTGTGCCAGAGAGCACTTCTTCTGGGGTAGCATTTGGGCATAAGGGGCCATGTCCATGATCCAACTGAGGCCCTCATTAGCCACAGATCCATTAGCCATTCCCTAGATCCCCTCAACTCCAGTTACACTACAACACCATGCCTATATATTTCCCAGATAACTTATTTGGCTGAGAGACCCATTCTATATAAGATATATTCTCTTTCATAAAACCAGGAGCTATAATGTATCATTTCAAAGAAAGTTCCTCAAACAATAATCCAGGATCCATAAACACCCAGAAAAGGGCACCTTTCCTTTGCATGATGAAGCTGTTTCAGTGCAGATACAAGAACTAAATTACATGATCAGTTGCCTATGTGGCATCTTTGAAATGGTACAGCACATACGTAATTTAGACATAGACAATTAAATACACATGCAAATAAGACATCCAAATATATCCTTAGTGTTGCTGGAAATTGGTAAAAGTGGAAGAAAGAAGTCGAAGCTAGATAATGCTTAAGAGACAAGACTAGTTATTTAGTGTACACTGTTGTGAAATCTAATCATCATGAACTATGTCTCTGAAATAGCTTCTCCTAAAATTTATGTAGAGCTGATCTGGCACAACTATTTTGTGTACACAGAATTGTGTGTGCCCTTAGAATATTAAAATAATAGAGAAAAAAGTATTTTTCACTGACCATCTTCACACCTTAGCTTGTTGCTCTTTCCTCAAAAAAAAAAAAAGTAGACATAGAAACTAGATACAAAGGGAAGTCTACTGATAGTCTGGATCCTCATTGTTGTGGCATTACAAAGAAATTAGAGACAACTTAATACAACTTCATATCCAATATGTATTTTTAACCCATCTTAAAAAGTCTCCCAAGGGTGGTCTGGAGAGATAGTACCATGGGTCTCTTCCTTTGTATGTCATCAACCTGAGTTCAATCCCCAGTACTGTATATGGTCCACTGAGTCCCACCAGGAGTGCCTCCTGAGCAGAGAACCAGAAGTAGACCTTACACACAGTAAGGTGTAGCATTCTTCAAGAAATAAAAGACCAAAAAAAAAAACCCACTAGTATTATTTAGTTTGATCCTTTGTCTTCTATCTTATCGTGCAACTGCCTCAGAAACAACAGTTTCTGCTTAGGACATAGACAAGTGTATGGCACTTTTTCTATGAGAAAACAACTGTTATGAATTAATCCCTTTTTCCTTTAATGGCACATAAAATAATCTTTTGTTTGTTTTTGGTTTGGGTCCAGAGATGGCTGTGCTCAGGGATCACTCCTGGGGGAGTATGAGGGACAATATGGGGTGCTGCGGATTGAATCAGGGTCAACTGTGTGAAAGACCTATCAGTTGTGCTATTGTTCTAGCCGTACATATGGGGATTTTTACTTTTCAGCCACTCAGAGATATCTTGCCATCTGAAAAGGGCTATTATTATCCCCAATTTGTCCTTTTTCATAAATACCACCAGCTGATCCAACCTTCATCATGATAGGGCAATTCAACCTGAACTATGTAAGTGTTTTCTCTATTACAATAGTCTCTGGATTGTTTATTCCACTTTGGCACCTCATTTCTAGTAAGACACAAATATTTCTTCAAATATATCTAGCAATATGCACACTGAAGTATAATAAAAACATCATGTTACGATTCTAAAATCATTCTAAATGGCTTATTTATCATCTCTTTATCTATTTTGAGTCTCAATTTCTTGCTAATAAAGCATATCCCATATGCCACTATTTGGACTTTATTTGCTTGATAGAGAAAACATAACTTCCCTGTTAAGATATATGCAAAGTTTGTATTTATTCTGGGCCTTTATGCACCTTATTATTTTTTTCTGGTTTCTTATAATAGCTTTCAAAAGACCATTTTATAAAGGTATTTTCTAAGTATCTTCCCCATGTCTTCCATACTCATACTTAGATTCTCTGCAGCCTACAAAAACAAGTCGTGACAAAGTGAGAGACCGCTGGGATTAGAAGAGGAAAATCTTAAGTCTGAAAGCCCGGCTTTTCTGATTTTTAGCAGAAAATGTCTCCAAGTCCTGGTTGCCATCATTCCAAAGTGAGCTAACAATTACTAGTAGGGTATATTTGAAGGATTAAATGAGCTGAAAATGCTCACTAGTCCTAATATAGCATCCAGCACACAGAAACCAATATTTTGATATCGATGAGATTTTCTTTCTCTTTATTTTTGGGGTGCTGTTGGGGGATCACACCCAACATGTACTCAGGAATTACTCCTGGATCTGCACTCAGGGATAGTCCCTCGTGGGGGCCAGGAGATCATCTGTGGTGTATATGTTGCTGCAGATCAAACCCAGGTCGGCTGCATGAAAGGCAACCGGCCTACCCACCATATTATCTGTCCAACCCATGAGCGAGTTTTCCCCAAAACTCTTTTATGTTATTATGGGACACAGATTTTGCTGTGTTTCTGAGAATCTTTGTATAATCAGCAACACTGTTATAGTAGACTGAAGTGAACAGACACAGGTAAAAATAAAGGCAGGCTATTAGACTCACAGGCTTCTAGACATAAGAGATGGGCTGATGGTATTGAATGCCTAAAAACATGGATTACTTTTAAATAAAAGGGAAATGTTCCTTTCTTCAGAGCTCTACGTTCACAGGACAGAGCTGTGGTCAGAGAGCCAGAAGTCAGCAGAGTCCAGGTAGAGAGCCAGAGGCCAGTTGGCACAGAGCTGAGGTCAGTTGAAGTATGAGACCAGAGCATGAGTCTTTGAGCCATAGAAGAATATTTTTAGATCTTGAAATCTAATGAAATTTGCCGGTTAGCTTTCAAACTTGCCTGAGACTATGACCCTTTATTCCCTCCAATTTATACCTTTTGGAACAGGCATGTCTACCCTCTGTGTGTCCCATTATTGTGTTACAGAAACTGAAAGCTTGTTTTATGTTTCACAGTTCTGTAAGTGTAATGGAATTTTGCTTCAGGAAAGATAATGCATAGAGTCTTAGACATACATCATTTGGATACTTTAGTGAAACGGGAGACTTTTGATTTGATGATATATAGGTAAGATTTTGGACTTATGTTTGACATTGCAATCGATTAAAACTTGGGGGTCTTTGGAGAATGGGGTGTTTGGAGGATATGCAAAAATGTATTTTGCACATAGACAGGCATTAGTATTTTGAGGGCAGAGGAAGGTCCAGAAAAATTTTTCTATGTGCAAAAATTGTGGATGTGACCTAATTTGGAAAAATGATTCTTTACAGATATAATTACTTGAAGGAGCCAGAAATAAAGAGGTCATCTTAGATTGCATGGGTAATCCCTAACCTGAATAGTCATTCTTTGTAGGAGATACACAGCAAATACTTGACAAACTTATGGAGATGAAGGTAGAGAATAGAGTGATAAAGTGACAAGTCAAGGAGTGACAAAAGCTACCAGAAGCTGGAGATAGATTCTTCCTTCCCCCGCTGAAGGGAGCCAAGTGCTGCTAGGTTTTCAATTCAGAACTCAGGTCTTCAAATGAGTAAGAAAGAGATAGACAGCGATAGAATGACTGCACTCATTTGTGGAATATAAAATAACATAATATGAAACTAACACCCAAGGACAGTAGAAACAGGACCAGGAAGATTGCTCCAGCTGGAAGCCTGCCTCATGAGTTGGGGGAGAAGACAGATGGGATAGAGATCACTAAGTCAATGATGGTTGGCAGGATCACTTGGGGGAAATGTGTGCTAAAGTAGATAAAGGACCAAACATGATGGCCTTTCAGTATCTGTATTGCAAGCCGTAATGTTCAAAAGTAGAGAGAGTGAAGAAGGAAATTGTCTGCCATTGAGGCAGGGGGTGGGGTGGGCTGGGGGTGATGTGAGGGATATTGGGGGTGATGGTGGTAGAAAATGTACAGAGGTGGAAGGATGGATGTTGGATCATTGTATGACTAAAACTCAAGCATGAAAACTTTGTAACTGTATCTCATGGTGATTCAATAATAAAAAAAGAGAACTCAGGTCTTCAGGGTGTGAGAGAATTAATTAAAACAACAACAACAACAACAAAGAACTCAGGTCTTCAGGGTGTGAGAGAATGCATTTTTTGCTACTTTAAGACACAGGGTTTACTAACAGGTAACCATACCATAACCATCATTCCTTGCTTTTTTTTGGCCTATTTTCATTTCCTTTATTGATATGTTGGACCATCAGGGTATCATACTTGACCTTAACTGCCACATCAATGTGTATGTAAAAAAATTTCATTGATAAAAAATATCTCCAGAATTCTTTTTAAGATATTAAGCTCAGCTGTGTCCTTGCCTTGAATCTAATGAAATTTCTTTGAACTCTTAAGTGGTTCATGTCATTTTGCACCTCAATGAGTAAGTCTCACAACTCCCATTTCAACCCAGCCTATTGCCCTCGAGGTTAGAGTCTGAACCATCATCATTTTTTAAACTTGCAAATCTGATACATGCCAAACATTATTACACTTAAATCTTCATTTTTCTATTTAAAAGTAGTATAGACTTTTTTTTTAAAAAAAGTGTTTATTGCCATTCTTACTTCTGATCTCACAAATGACCTGTTCCCATCCACTGCTCATTTATAGTTTTTCCTTTTTTTTTTCTTATGATTAGGAATCTGCAATATAAACTTCAGGCTTTATATAATTTGGGGGGGTTATTTGACTTATTTTTTAATTAATTTTTAATTAATTTAATTAATTTATAAAACTTATTTTTTACATTAAAAGACTGGAAATATTGGGCTGCAGAGATAGTTTGGGAGTCTGGGAGCTTGCTCTGCATGTGGCCAACCTGGGTTTGATCTCCGGCACCACATATGGTCCTTAAATGCAGGCAGGAGTAGCCCCTGTGCGCAGAGCCAGGGGTAAGCCCTGAACACCACCAGGCTGGTTCATTAACACCAAACAAAAACAAACAAACAAAAAAATAGAGCCAGGCCAGACAATCTTCTCTTTAATAATCCTGACTTTTAAGATGATGTGAGAAAACTTGTGTTCCTAACTGTAAAAGACTACAAATAGACATATTATAGTTTATAAAATATGACCAAGAGAGTACCAACTTTTTTTCAATTAAAAAATCTATTTTAAAGTCCTGCTATTAGAAGCATTAACATGTCACTTTTAGCAACTAATTATTCTGATGTCCCAAAACCATTATAAATAATTTATTTTTATTCCTTTAAATTTGAAATGCTAGTTGTACAAAGTTAGTGTTTGTACAACTAACACTTTTTTATTTTCTATTTTATTTTCTATTTTACCCTACTTCAGTAGGCAATACTTTTATTATAATAACTTAATTTTAACATATCCTTTTAAATACTTCGGCTTCATTTTTAATAGTTTCACATGTTAGAATTCTCCAGATGACATTTAAAAATATTTTAAGTTTCCTAAAAATTATAGGTATTTAAATAAAATCATAATACATTTATCCAACTTATGGAAGAAGTTTCACTGACCTAGTTAAATGTGAATTTTTTCTCCATTTACTCTAGTATTTCTTGTTTAGGTTTTGTCCTAGACACTTGTAAACTTTTAGTAGATTGTAAGTAAAGTCTTTATATAAACTTATAGGAAAATGGGGATCAGAGAGAAAGTACAGGGGGCAGGTGCTTGCCTTGGATGCAGCCAATTTCTGTTCAATTCTCAGCATTGCATATGGTCCCCTGAGAACCACCAGAAGTGATCTCTGAACACAGAACCAGCCAGGAATAAACTCTGAGCATAGCTGGGCATGGTCTCCTCACCTCCAGCAATCCCCCCCCCCCAAAAAAAAAAACCCATAAAGGGCTTAGGAAATTTAGAAATAAAAATGAACATACATATTCATCCCCTCTCGGAGAGCCCGGCAAGCTACCTAGAGTATCTCGCCTGCAAGGCAGAGCCTGGCAAGCTACCCATATTGGATATGGATATGCCATATCCAGTATGTATGTTTTTGGTATATTGGATATGCCAAAAACAGTAACAACAAGTCTCACAATGGAGACGTTACTGGTGCCCGCTCAAGCAAATCGATGAGCAACAGGATGACAGTGACAGTAATACAGAATGAACATACCATAATAACATTAAACACATATTGTACTATTTGTATAGTAGGTTTTTATTGAAAGTTTTTAATATAATACTTTTATTCATTTTCATAATAACAGTCTCTTTAGAGATGAGAAAAATGAGTCACATTATTAAGTAACTTGCCAAGGTTAAATAACTGATAGGTGGTAGAAGCACATTTTATATTTATGTAGTGTGGTTGCAGAGTTACTGAATTTTATATATTTTACTTTGTAAGTTTGCATTTTACTGTCTCATAATAGTTTCAATTGATTTTCAGTAGATTCTTTTGCATCTATTTATTTCTACTATGAATAGAAATCACAAATTTCTTTCTTTCTCAATACTTCATTTCTAACTAATTTATTAAATTTCCTAATAGTTCTCTAATACTGAATAACTGATTTGCTTTTACTTTAAGATATGGATTTGATTGTATCTGATAGCATTTCACTTGTTATAAATGGTTTGTGAATTACTTATTTTAGCTTCTTTTTACCATTCTTGGTAAATCAGACCTTGGTCATCTTTACCAACCCCGAATGAGATCACACCTGACAACCTAGAAATTACTGATGTGCAGCTCCCAAATGATATCACAGCAAAGTCCTAGAACTTTCCATAGCCCACGATACCTGCTGATATCCTCTGCTGCATTAGCAGGCTGCCCATGGCTCCCTGCTTCCTTTTCTTCTTTGAATCTGAGAAGGATCACTGCAAGTATGGCTCTCTGTCATTTTACCAAATCGTCTCTCTCAAATGGATACAACAGGAAGACATGTTATTTTGCTTTGCCTTTTGCAGAAATGGGTTGTTGTCCAGGCTGCTTTATTTCTGGCCTTTTCATTAATTCCACGCATATTGGATCTGACAGAATTACTGCTGTGTTTGTTGACAGGGCCCTCTGGCCTCCAAACATCAAACACATGATGTTCCTATCAAACTTGACACCTGTTTTTCATTCCTTAGCATTGATTTTTCCACTCACTAGCCAACATATTTCATAGAAAAAAAACCTGTTAGCACTATCTGCAAAGTATTGATTGCACTAACACTGAAATTCCTACCTGAGAATTTACAGTCTTAATTTCCAGTAGGTTACATCAGTTATCTTCAAGTGGGTGAGGATTTAAGACCGTTATTAGCATGTTCTAACTAAAATGTTTACTACAGAGTAACGTGAGCCTTCTGATAGAAATATATTCAATAATAATAGAAATATATTCAATAATAGAAATATATTCAAATAATAAAAATACCTTCAAAATAGGATAATAATAGAAATATATTCAATAATAGAAATATATTCAAAATAGAACGGAAAAAATTCTTCATAGGGCCATAAGGGTGTGATGGTTGGGGCATCAGTACAAAGATTTCTGAAAGAAAGTCACCTCTGAGCTGAGAGTGGAGAACAGATGATGGCTAGACTCCAAGGGAAGTGAGGTTTCCAGGCAGGCAAACATTCAGAGCAGCCATGACTTGAAGTGAGGGGAACCACATGAATGCAACCAGATAGTAAACTACTTCATATTTCATCTAGGAAACACATGCATAATCCAAAAGCACAAAGAACCCCAGACTCGGAAAAAAGAGAGCCTAAGAAAAAGATGGGACTTTTATTTCCAGAAGATTTAGCTTTATTATGATGTCTTACTAAAAAGCAAAGAATGAGTCTGAATAAAATGCATTGACCACAAGGCTGGAGAGATAGTACAATGGGTAGGGCACTTGCCTTGCATGCAGTGGACGCAGGTTCAATCCCTACTGCCCCACATATTCCCCCAAGCCCTGTGAGAAGCAATTGTAAATAGAGAGGAGTGAGCCTTAAGTAGTGCAGGGTATGACCAACAAAAGAAAACAAATCAGCATTTTTGAAAAAAGGATTAGTCTTATAGTATTCAAGATGCCATTGCAAAATTATTAATAGGTAAAATGATGAGAAAAAGAATCATTTTCAAGACTAAATATCAGATCTTCTGTGTATTTTGTCTTCCTCCACAAAATTTCTTTGCAAACACTACTGGCATTTAATCAGGTAAAGATGGAAAAGTCCAAAAGTTATCTTTTATGTCCCAAACATGTTCTTCTTCTTGTATGCAATTCCTAATTACATTCCATATTTATTTCCTAAACTTTTTTTGAACTAATCAATTTCACAATGTCTATTTTCATTATTGCAGTCCAGTTATATGTAGTCTTTTAGAGTGACCCCTAATTCCAGTGGTGCAGTAAATATTATATGCTTCATGAATAATTTAATAATTAAGGGAATTGCTAAGTAGGACTGCAAGAGACAGAATAGGCAATGTACATATGGTTTTAATAAATACATTCTGAACAATAATGCAGTGATCATATGCATCAATTGAAAACATGTTGAATCAAATGGAAGCAAAAGTAAGCAAATAGAATTACTGCAATTAAGGAGCTTCTACACTCCAAAAAGAATCAATAACCATAATTCATAGAAACCCCAGAGACTGAGGCCAAATAATTTACCACCATTTACTTACAAAGAGTTAATATCCAAGATAAATAATGCAGTAATAAAACTTAACAAGAAAAAAAAATCAACTTAACTGAAAATGGGGAGAAGAGAAAAAAAGAAATTTCCTCAAGGAAAACATATGGATGAACAATATGTATATGAAAAAATCTTCTGCATCATTGATCATAATGTAAAAAATAAAAACCAAAAGAAAATAAGATATTACCTCAGATCACTGAGAGTGGCACACATCAAAACAAAGGAACACAACCAATGTTGGAGTTATTAAGGGGGGAAAAAGGGACTCTAATACACTGTTGTCAGGAATAATTCCTGGTTCAACCCTTTTGGAAAATAATATGAACATTTCTCAAAAAAAAATAAATATTGAACTTACATACAACACAGAAATTCCATTTCTGGGCAACTATCCCAAGGGGCCAAAACTTTATTCAGAAAAGATATTTGCACTTATATGTCTATTAAATCATGATTCACAATAGCTAAGATCTGGAAATTAACCAGGTGTCCAAAAACATGTGACAAGATAAAGGAATTGTGGCATAAATACCTCATGGAATACTAATCAGCTGTAAGAAAAGATAAAACAATGCAATTTGTCCCTTCTTAGATGAATCTGGAGTGCATCATGCTGAGTGCAATTAGTCAGAAGGACAAGGCAAATGAAAAAAATGGTCTTTCTCACATTGGCATATAAAGAAGCATGGTAAGGGTAAAAAAAATGGCCCGAAGCACAGAATATGTAAATAGAATGACTTTTTCCAGAGTAGGGAGATTTGTGAGTGGTAGTGGGCTAGGGGACCTTGAGGGGGACCCTAAGACAATTGTGGAGGGAAACAGACACTAGTGGAGGCATAGGTGTCGGGACATTATATGCATGAAAGCCTATCATTAACAGTATTATATATCAGTGACTAAAATAAAACTAAACCTAAGTAAAATATGTTGAAGATACTACCAGTAAGTATATTAAGTGTATAAAGCATATAAAGTAGGTGCTCTCCGCCCAGACCGAGAACCTGAGAATGCCTTACACGAATGGCTCCTCTGCTCCTAAAAGACTATGATCCTGAGGCCTAACGACTTCTTTCGGCACGCAGCAGCTTCTTGCAGAAATGCCTCTAGACTGTGAACTAAGCTACAGTCCCAAGATGTCCCGGGAGGGGAAAGGTTTTTCTATCTTGACCTTTCCTTTCCCAGTGGTGTGGTGACTGCCATCTTATGGAGCCCACTAAGCGGAGGTACAAGCTGAGGTTGCAGTGATGCGACTTCTGGCATAAATTTCTCTGGACTTAATTGCTAAAATATAGTAACCCAAAACTGTGTAGCCGAGTGGCCTCATATACTCTTCATTCTCAGTAATGGAAAACAAATTATCAAATGAGCCTTTTCAGCAGGTCTGATTTGGGGAGGAAAATTCCAATTAACAATAGTGAGTTTTCTGTTGAAATATTGAATGTAATCAAAGTAAAGAGAAAGTAAAGTGAAAATCATCAGCTATACAGGCGGGGGGTGGGAAGGGTGGTATGGGAGGTGTACTGGGGTTTTTGGTGGTGGAACTTGTGCACTGGTGGATGGATGGGTGTTTGATCATTGTATGACTGAGACTTAAACCTGAAAGCTTTGTAACTTTTCACTTTATTGTGATTCAATAAAAAATTTTAAAAAATATTATAAGTATATAAGTATATATTAAAAATTTTCTATTACTGTTTCTACATTTAGTGAGATGCTGTAGTGATACCAAGAACATAGCATTAGATAGAATCTACTTAGTCCAGTCTAGGAAGATAAATACGTTTAACAAATTATGGATCTATAGAACAAGGAATGATAATAAAAATATAATTAAATGGGAAGGTGTTAAGAAAAAACAAAAAGTGGTCTTGTTAAGCAGTATAAAGACAACCATTCCAGGAAAAAACAGTACAAGATAATGAACAATGAAGATAGGATGGGGTTGGGAATGGAGAAAGGAGGGAATGAGGACAAAGAGGCTGGAGAGATTGTGCAGTGGGTAGGATGCTCGCTTTGTTTGCATCCCTGCTTAAGGTTTGATCCCTGCTACGATTCCCACCAGAGGCGATCCCTATGCTCAGGGTCAGGAGTAATCCCTGAGCACAGATGGTTGTGGCTCTCCTCAAAAAAGAAAAAAAATATGGGGAGAATTGAAGGAAGTGGTGGATGGAAATAAAAGCAAGGATAGAAAAGCAATGTGCAGAATTTGATTAAACAAAAACATCAGAATTACATATGAAAGTTATTACTTTATAAGTGTACATATTTTCACACAAAATATATTACAGAGAATATAAAATCCTAATAATTCTCATAAGCCAGAACTACAGGAAGTTCCATTTTCCTAAAGGATACATTTCTCATTTTAGAATATAAAAGAATTAATTATCGGGACATATCTAAGTAAAAATGGAATGGAACTAGGGATGCAGAATAATTGTCCATCTCACTTATTTATATTAAGATAATAAAAATGATTGAATTATGTGTCACTCAAATTCTGAAAAACGGCTTGTTAAATGAATAGATCGACAATCTACTTCAACAATAATTTATAGTTTTTGTAGAAATGATTGAGGTTTATGTTAAAGAAATAAGTATTATCAAATCTAGTCTCCATTTCATGTAACTATGCAAGAAAATAAATATGCAAGAACATAATATACAAGAAAATAAATAAGTTCCAGCAGATATTTTATACTAATAAATATCAGTTTATTATTAGTACCTTTGATATATACTTAAAAAATTTTTGACAGTAAAACAGTTTATTGTCAAATACATTAACAGCCCTTTAAGTTAGTGTCAATCCTCTTCAAACATCTAACAAAAATACTCTAGCAATCAAGGAGAAAGGTTAAATAAGTATAAGAATATGTATAATAAGAAATTTGCTACAATAAGCTGCTAATTTTATTTTTTTTTGTTTTATATATGTATTTATATACTTTTTGGCCACACCTGGTGGTACTCAGGACTTACTCCAGGTTCTGCTACTCTTGGAGAACATAGGAGACCATCTGGAAAGCTGGGGGTAGAATCTAGGTATCTGTGTGCAGGACAAGCACCCTGCCCACTATAAGATCTTTTCGACCCCTAAAGTCTTCAAAATACCCCTCTAGTTTTCAAAACACTAAAATTTTTGTGTCAAATGTATGAAAAATTAGAATCCTAATATATAAAAGTATTCTTTGCTTTAAAATAGTATATAGTTCATTACTATTGATTAAAAATTGCTGCATTTGGAAAAGTGCTATTTCTTTTTCTTCTTTTTTTTTTTTTGTTGTTGCTTTTTAAGTCACACCCGGCGATGCACAGGGGTTACTCCTGGCTCTGCACTCAAAAATTACTCCTGGCAGTGCTCAGGGGACCATATGGGATGCTGGGAATCGAACCCAGGTCGGTCGTGTGCAAGGCAAACACCCTACCCACTGTGCTATCACTTCCACCCTGAAAAGTGCTATTTCTACTCCATAGTTTTGCTTCTAAAGAAAGATTCAGATTTCCTGCATTGAGAAATGCAGGCTTCAGTGCCCTTAGATGTTACTGATTTGATGTTTTAGAGGTAATAAGGCTTCAGAATTGAAATTAACCACTTATAAGTGAAGTGGCATATGGCCTAGTTTATAATAGGTAAGTTTTAAGCCTGTTGTCTGGCACAATTATTATTCAATCTTGTTTGGAGAACAAAATAGGTAAAAACTATTATCAAATCATATCATGTTATTACTATTTGTTTGTTTTGGTGTCACACCTAGTAGTGCTTAGGCCTTACTTCTGGCTGCTCTCCAGGGTAACTCCTCTGGGTCTCAGGGTACCATAGAGGATACCAGGGGGAAAAACATGTTAGCTGCATGCAAGGCAAATACCCTACCAAATGTATTATTGCTCCAAGACCTATCCTATGCAAGTCTTACAGCCATCTTCAGCATAAATGCTCACAAATGGTACTCTAAGAATGACTATAAGAATAAAATCCCAAGTTGTGACCATTCACACTGGGACACAATCAATGGATAGAAATCAACCAAATAATAACAGTGTCAGAAATCTGAGGTCTCAAATATCTTATTTAATTGAATTTATTTTTAAATTGACAATCTGATGCAAATGGGTAGCAGTATTCATACTAAAAGGAGACGAGGCAAAAATTTTAAAACTCTAAGCATATTAAAATAATTTCAAATCTCATAATATATAACCAACCTGAGATTTCATAGGGGTAATTACAACATTTTACACATGTTCCCTGTGAACCTTAGTATCAACAAAAAGTATCTAGGCCAGTGATCAATAAGTACATTAGCTAAAGTATTCGTATTGAACACTAATGTAGCTCTTCTTCTAAAAGTAAAGTATTAGTAATGCTTTCGTTAAAAACAGTATAAATAAAGTCAGATATGGTTCACTTGTAGATTTTCACATGTGTGCATTCTGATAATTTTCCATTATACAAGACTAAACTTTTTTTTCTCCATTTTTGATATGAAATTCACATGAGTCCCAGCAAAAATAGATCCAAATAGAAAAACTCCAAGACAGATTATAATCAAAATGTCAAAAGCAATCAGATAAAAAAAAATTATAGTAATGTCAATAAACTGCCTCTAGGCACCATTATAAACACATTAAATCTCAGAAGAGGGCAACACACTACAGAGATGTGCCCTCACCCCTGCCAGACTGACTTCATTGGGGAACTTCAGAGGGGGGCAGGTGTGTCTTTCTGTCTTGCCCCAAAAGATCCCCAGCAGCCTCAAACCTCCAAACCAAATCACAGCCATGCTCATGTCTGAGTTTCACGGGCTCATTCCAAGTCACCTACGCATGAGGACGAATCTGCTGAAAATCCCAGGTATGCAGGACTTGTGACTGAAATATCCAGGCTCACACAGAGTCAGGAATAGGCACCCTCCCCCTATCTCCTTGTGCTTTTGGATCCCTGGCAGTCATGGCCGAGAACTTCCTCTGGGTGCCATATAAACACATTAGCGGCCATGATCCAGAGACTCACAAATAAATCTCATAAGAGATCGACATGCTGCAGAGATGCCTCTAGACCCCCAAATCACCATTCAGGTAAAAATTTAGTTCCACTCTAGCACTGGAATTAAAATTTTAGAATTCCTAGAGCACATCTCATACTTTATGCCACTGATATAACAAGAGTAGCACACTATATTTGCTGGTTGTAAAGTAGAAGGCAACCGATCTTGATTAAAATATTCATACCAAGCACTGTCACTGTCACTGTCATCCCGTTGTTCATTGATTTGCTCAAGTGGGCACCAGTAACATCTCTATCGTGAGACTTGTTACTGGTTTTGGCATGTCAAATACGCCATGGGCAGCTTGCCAGGCTCTGCCATTCGGGCGGGATACTCTCGGTAGCTTGCTGGGCTCTCCAAGAGGGATGGAAGAATTGAAACCCGGGTGGGCTGAGTGCAAGGCAAATGCCCTACCCGCTGTGCTATCGCTCCAGCCCACATAACAAGCAATACAAAATAAATTATTTAGCATTTGTCTTTAGGGCAGGCTTGGGTGGTGGTGGGAAAATTTGAAATAATGGTGGTGGGAAGGTGTAATGGTGGTGGACTGGTGTCGAAATAGCGAATCTACTAAATTATTTTGAACAATTTTATGAAAATAAAATTAAAAAAATAAATTTATATACAAAAGAAATCCGAGGGGCTGAAAAGATAGAAAGGGAAGTTAGGTGGTTGCCATGTAGACAGCAGAGTTCAATCCCCAGAACCCCATATGGTCTCTGAGCCTTACCAGGAGGAAGTAAGGAATTCCTAAGTAGAAAGCCAGGAGTGAGCTCTGAACACTGCCAAGGGTGGCCCAAACCAAACCAAACTAACCCCTCAAAACAAGCCAACAAAACCTCAAAGGAAAATTCATAAGAATCACAACATATCTATCACATGACCTTTAGGGGGTCACAAGAGAATTCGGGATTATGGTGAAAAACAGAAACAAAAAACAGAAAATTCTCAATGAAATGAACAACTCACCTCATCAAGTATACTCTATCCAGCTAGATTATCATTCATATTTGAGGGAGAAGGCTATAGGGCTTAGTTGATAGGCAAAAGAAAATTTATAGCCTTGGAACCAGTTTTGCAAAAGCACTTAAAGAGCTTCTATTAGACAGGACAAATACTGAGTATGGGATTCATTTGTGGTGCTGATGGTTGCCCGTTATAAGACAACAGTCTATTTATTCTTAGCTAGCTAAGGTGTTTTATGCTTTTTAAACAATGAATGTTTCATTTGTATTTAATATTCTGTCTATTCATGTTTTTCTGTTTCATCTATAGAGATTTTTATTACAATCTTGTACTTATTACTGCAGATATTTAAGCAATATCTATAATATTTTCTAACACAAAGTTGATTAAGTAATAAAATATACCTTTATACATTGATAAGCCTATTCAATTTTTCCCTTAAAATTTCATTGATTCTCCTCTTACTAAACTGTATATTTTTAGGATTTATAAATTTCATAATTTCCTGGTAATAATTTAAAAATATATTACCACAGAATTATTCAAACTATTAATTTTAAAATTTATAATTTTACAAAAAGAGTAAGGTACAGCTTGGAAAATAAAATTTTGACCTGTTAATATGCAATTTTGTGGAATTTCAAGAGTTTAACTTTAATCATCTATATACGTACAGGTGTCACCACCTTCAACAATAATTTTTTCAAAAATCACTCTCATATGTGGTATATACAGAAACATAATAAGGACGACTAATAGCCCAAGTCATCCTTGGAACTGGAAATTTTGTCTGTAGAACTGTGTTGGGGCTGGACTGAGCTACTAGGATGAGCCCATGTAAACTGCTCCACTCAAGGGCAGAAACCTAGGGACCCATGAAAATGGGCGAGATTTCTCGTGTGTCCTGACTGGTTTGGATGAGGCTGAACATCTTCTTCTTTTGGCTGCCTTAGTAAATAATTTCTTAAATTATACCGAAATTGTCAGTCTTCCTTTTCTCACAGATCCCTGGTTCTTCTTAACCTGTTTGTCAATGTGCAGATCCTACATTGTTTGTTTTCAGTATGCAGAAGAACTTTGTATGATCTTCCTGTAACTCCTTTGTTGATGACCTCACTGTATTGAGCCCTATGAACTGTAGGATGGTAATAAAAGGAGAATTCAGGGCTCTCTACTTTTGTCACAGAGTCAGAGAGAACCTGGACCCTCCCTGACATACATTTCTTCCACGTTTATTGTCTCAGCACCTCCACCTGCACGAATATTCACGCAACAGAACTGAGCTTACCTGGGATTGGGTAGTAGGAGGGGCCCTTGGCATGGAATGAAGTGGGCCCTTTGGCGATGGGTGTAGTGTTGGAATCATGTATGGATGAAAAGTACAATTAATAACACTGTAAATGCCAGTACCTCAATAAGAATGTGAAAAATCAACTGTAGAAAAAAATTTTAACTAAAAACAAAACAAAACCCCATCACATACAGCACTTTAATACTTTCCTATTACCTTCACACAACAGTCTACATTGCTGTGTTGGGCTTGTGTGGCACCTTCACTGCTCTGCTGAGGACTGCAAATTTGGGGGTTACTAAAAGGAAGAGCATATTTATCAGTTTGATGCCATCTTCCTAGACAAGTTAGGAAGTTCTCATTTTTTCTCTACTCCCTCCAAAACTTGTCCTACATCTATTCCCAGTTTTTGACAGTCATATTACATCCATAGCATTTGCACAATTCTCCAGTTCACTCTGTCTATGTAAATGCTTTTAAGCGAATAATACAGTGATTCATACTATGGGATCTGAAGATTACTCATTTGACTGAAACAAGACAACTTATTTTGTACTACTCTTGAGGAAAACTATGGAAAGAAGATAGAGACATCAGGTTGAGATAAATAGAAGTATTTCTGGGAGTCCCCTGAGCATAACTTATTGTATAAGGTATGAACTTCTTACCTAAACACAGACTTCTGTGGATACATGTTAAGGTTTATGAGTTGTGGATTAAGGCCAGGGTAAAAATATCAAAATTTCCTTATATTCAGATTTAAGAGAGATATGCCGTGAGATTTGAATGATAAATTTTGTGTATGGAGAGCAATTAGCCAAGACTAGAAGTAACAGAAAAATTAGGAAGTGCTTCCTCAGATTCTCGGCTCTCTCCTTATCATACCATATACCCATCCTGTAAAGCTCAGTATCAAGCCCTGATCCACTACCTCTGTGTAGAGGTAGCAGGCAGAAAAATTAAAAACAGTAGGAGTAACATTTAACCATGAGAGGACAGCTTTGGCTGATTTTACCACATTCACAATTGGTCTTCCTAACTAGCTGTCATATTGGCAGAAGCAAGTCCCAGGGATATTCCAGTTTCAAATGTCCCCATTACTGGAGGCACAATTTGAAACTATGGACAATATTTTAGTGTTCCATAGGACCTACATGATATAAGGAAGCAGGAAAAAAACAATGAAGATAATAAATTCGAGACAAGTGAGAAAAGGAAAAGAAAGTGAATGGGCAGAAAAGAAGCGGAATAGCAGGGAAATAAAGGGAGGGAGACATAAAAGAGAGGGTGGAGAAGAGGAAGTAAATGGGAGAGGGGGGAACAGAAAGGGAAGGGGAGAGGAGAAGGACAGAGGGATGGGGAAAGGAGAAAGGGGTAGGGGAGCGGAGGAGCTGGAGAGGGAAGGGTGGGCTTATATTCTAAAGAGAGTTATAGATTCCGGATCAAGTCTTCCTGTGAGATATGTCTGTATTTTATCATATGTTTTCGTTTACATATAAGCATACATCCATTGGAACGAAAGAAACTGAACTGGTATACTTAAGTTTCTATAAGCCTGCTTTAAGTATCCATCCCATATCAAATCTGGCTAAGATGAGAAATGTTAAAAATTACCATGTATATAAGGTATTTCTTACTGTATGATAATATATTCTAGCATAACATGCAGGAAACTATGACTAGGAAAAGCTACTGAAAATTTCACCATACTCCAATGGCTTTCTTGAATGATTCCTGACTTGAGTTTCTGGCCAGAACCCCACATTCACTAGACTACCTAGTTACAAACAAATCGCTTTACTGCAGTAGACACTAAAGGCTCAGAGAAGGCCTCTGGAACCATGATAGGAAGCCTCAGTATGTTAGAGTTAAAAAAGAAAAAAATAGTGTCCTACACAGAATTATTCCAAGCAGTACTTTGTTAATCATATCAGATCCTGTTCTAACAGATTGCAAAGAAACAATATGCAAAATGGATGTTTTAGGTTGAGTAAAATTGTCATAAAAAATTAAAAAGTCACCAATGAACAAAACCATTCAACAAAAGTAGAAAAAAATCCATAAAAGAATGGTGCACAACAAAATACAAAGATACAATAATACAGCTGTAAATGCACCAGCTATTCAGCTGATTAAGCAAAGATACCTAAAATCCTGGACAATATAGAATACATGCTATTATCCAAAACATTTAAAAATTTCTCATAGGAGGGAGAGGAAAATTCTCTTGAATCACAGTAGCCATCCTCCAGACACAAATTCTGTAGTAATACTGAGGATATGACTTCGATTTGGATCTATATTTGAATTCACAAACAAAGGGAAACTCAACTAATGGTTTTAAATTAAATGCATAAGGTATTGGGATCATTTTGTATATATTTTAAAAAGAATGGGGTGGATACAATTAAATGTACAATAATAGGTATAGCTAACCCACTACTAGTCTTTTAACCACAGGTAATGTCAGCAAAGAGGAGTTTATGAGAACCAATGTTATCTGTCAATTATAAATGACTCATATGTTGAATTTGTCATTAGGATTTTTGGTAAAGGTTTTAAAGTACTGAGAAAAAGTAATAGTGACCTTCTTTCTAAAATATAATGAAGATTCATGGGAAGCCATTTTGTTGAACTCTTTTGAATTGCGACTTAACCAAGAGCAATATCAACAAACAATTGTTTATATCACAAATCTTTGTATAAATACATAACTTATGTATCTTTAGATAGATATAATGAAATTTGATATAAAATGGAATTCAAGTTTGTTTTACAACGGTTGTTTTACACCTCTAACAATCTCATTAAACTGCAAGAATCAATAGGAATGAAAAATAGAAATGATAGATCTTTCCCCACTGTTGCACAGTTTTAAAATATTAACTAATAGAGAAATGGCAAAATTATTTTTTAAATTCCCAAATGAGAAATATGACCAAAGCATCTTATGAACTGTCATACATTTTGTGAATTACATAGGAAAATAATGCTTTTTATAATTTTGTTTGTTTGGGGGTGGGGAGGGCGTTACACCTGGCAGTGTTCAGGGACTACGCTAATTCTGGGCTCAAGAGTCACTCCAAAAGATCGAACTGGGGTCAGCTGAATGCCAGGCAAGTGTGTTAACTCCATGTACTCTCATTTGTGCCTGGAAAACAATGCTTTTCATTAATTTTTCTACATGGGTTGAAACTAAAGAAAGATTTTGGTAAAAGTCTGGATTGTATGTAGCACTAAACATCATAATGAATTTACTAATTTGATCTGAGTTATGCATACCAACACTATTTATAGGAGATGAACCAGGACTAGTCAAATTAAGTAATGTGTCCAAAGCAACAGAAATAATGAGTAATGGATTTACCCCAATGTCAATCCACTTTGCCCTCCAACTGCACTTCTTCCTTCTCTGTCCCGTTACAAAGAGGATTTACAATGCTTAGTACCCTGAAATGAGTTCTTTGTAAGAATAGAGAGAATTGATATGTTCTCTGAAAGGTTCTCTGTAGTGTTTTCAGTCAGGATTGTCTGAGTCTAAAACCTATCATACATATTACCTTATTAATCTTTACCATTTATCCGGGTACCCTGGTTTTGGATTTACTATTGTTTTTATGGATCGGAAAATTAAAGTGAGCATTGGTGAACAGAAAAGTCAGCATCTGAGTGACAGTTCGGACTAGAACTCTTGCCACCTAATACATAATCCACAGCCTCAGCCACTAAATCTTGCTTTTTTTTGTGGTATGGAAAAATACACCAGGCCATACTACTATTAATCTTTAATGAAACCAACTGTCAACTATACTATTCTGAATCATCATTCAGCTTCTAGCATAATATTCAGTATATATTTAATCTTAAGACCACACATTAATATATAAAGGTTGAAAGAAAATCCAATTTAGTCCTATAATTATATAAATTATTTTTAACATGTCATAACAATTTTACATGAGAAAGGAAAAAAAATTATCCATCAATTTTCACTTGAATATTTTTTTCTCTTTAAGGAGGCAATCCTTTAATATTATAGATTAATTATTTTTCCTTTCTTTAGGACAGAATTCTTAAAAAGAATGATGTCATTCTGACAAATATTTCCCTTGCCATCCATCAGGAGCAGATGCCTTCTTCTGCCCAGAGGACAGGGCTAATGCTCTGTGACAATGAGGGGAGTATAACAAACGATAAACAACTTAAACCGCAGTTCAATCTAGCTTTATCATGCTGCATCCTCCTTTCATAAATGCACAGAACATGCAAAGACTTTCATTAAAAGTTTCATATAGACTTCTCAATCATCCCTAACATTCTTAATAATCAGACTCTTATTTCTGGTTGGGTCTTGACTGAATGATTATTTTGCATTAGGAGAATATATATTCTCTTATAGGGTTTTGGATTTAGGTAGAACACCATGACTTGACAGGTAACAGCTCTCACCTCTGCTACTTTACAGTCATGTGGCCAGAAAGACCATTGCAGGCAGCAGTTTTCCTGAACCCCAAATAAAATAGAAATAAACTACGTAAATCATGTTTTTGCTAGTAAAATAAATTTCCAATCCTGTATGTCTATATGTTTTAAGGGTAAAAAATACATGTTATTTAAAACATTAGATAACATGAGTACAAGTATACATAACATACTTTATTCACCTAAATTAAAAATTGATGAAAGTGAATGATCCCCCAAATCAGCAAGAAAACAGAAGTACCTAGTAGGGGTCTAAGATTTATAAAAATGTAGCAAAAATTACGTCTTATCACATTATATAGTAAGTATCCAAACACTATAATAGTGATTATGTAAATGCAGGGAACCCAGAAATAAACAAAGACCAATTCATGAATATGAACCAGAAATACAACAGAAGGAAAGTGGAGAGGCATAATCATTTCCAAAAGCTATAGATTACTCTTTGTTTAAAATATATGATCATCTTCAGATTATTTCCTTGGATAGAAATGTCTTTTTAAAAATGAGCATATCTTTTAATTGATCAAATGGTACCAAGAAGTACCTTAATTGCATACTGCTTTTCTATGTGACCCTGTTATCAACTCTCTTGTCTTGCTTCAGTACAGAGATGCTAGTTTCTTTTTTTATATTTCCTTACAACCAAATGCAGAACTTAGTACCTTTTTAGATGCACCAGAAAGATTTTGC
This sequence comes from Sorex araneus, assembly GCF_027595985.1. Taxonomy (NCBI): domain Eukaryota; kingdom Metazoa; phylum Chordata; class Mammalia; order Eulipotyphla; family Soricidae; genus Sorex; species Sorex araneus. The sequence goes on from NC_073303.1 coordinate 325,248,822, forward strand.
TTATAGGAAAAACTAATTAAGTTCTAACATATTTTCTTAAGATTTTTTTAAAAAGTAAGACAAATTAGTATTTGTCAAACTCTCAAGAGTGAAAACCTAACCATCTGTTTTATTCTATCAGTCAATGGGATTCTAATGTTCTTCCCCTCTCTGTGCATCCACCTCCTCAACCAATTATTTTTTTTCTAGTAACAACATTTCAAGATTATCTTCAGTTTACTCTGAAATCTCATTTCAATATTTACACAAAAAAGTGATTCTAGTTAAAAAAGCTGTGTTTCTTAGACAACATTCTATACTACATCTTTTTATTCTATTTTCTCTTGATGTCTGACTCACGTCAAGAACTTTTCCATCTAACTTTAATATTCATACCAAGATTAATTCTGGTAAATTTAATTTTTTCCCAACTCTAGACCTAAAACATTGTGGGATTTGGGAGGATGAGTGTTACACTGTCAATTATAATTTCAATTTTAAAAGGCTTTAAAATGATAAATGCTTAATTCTATACTTAACTTGAAAATAATTAGCAATAATCCTTTATGAAAGCTTTGGAGCATTCATAGGATGCTTCTTTGACACAGTATTAAATCATTCTTGTCACAAATCCCATGGAAAGGTTTTTCTTGAATTAATTTAAAAAAATTATCTATCATATGAATACAGTAAACTCTTGCAAAGCATGTTACATTGATAAGCTCAATAGTTGGCCAGAAATTCATCAAAAGGCTAGAGACAATTCTTTCTCTTTTTTTTTTTTTTTTTGCTTTTTGGGTCACACCTGGCGATGCACAGGTATTACTCCTGGCTCTGCACTCAAGAATTACCCCTGGCCGTGCTCAGGGGACCATATGGGATGCTGGGATTTGAACCCGGGTCGGCTGCGTGCAAGGCAAATGCCCTACCCGCTGTGCTATCTCTCCAGCCCCCAAGAGACGATTCTCTTGATTAGACTGTATGGTATATTTAACATTTCAAATTGAATAAAAATAGATTTAAATAAAATTTCATTCTATACCAAGAAAGAAAAGTCTAGAGGTTCAAGAAGCATACTAATTCACTGTTCCCTCCTAAACAAAAATGAAATTCAAAAACTGTGATTATAAAAGAAAAATGAATAGTAACTTTTCATTGTGTCATATTTGTTCTTTGTGTCTCCGCAGATATTGGGGTTTACATGATCTGCAGCCCCTCTATCTTCTGTCATGTATAACTGTGATGCTCTTCCCCCCTTTGACTGAGTGAGTCAATGGTGAGCTCACTAAGCTACACACATAAGCGTGCATGCACTGAAAAGGCCAATTACTGAAACTCAGTGAGCTAATCCAAATGAGTTCTGTTGACAACCTGAGCGACTTCCAGACATACGGAGGAAGGGAAGAGAAGAACACAGCTCTAAGCTTTTTCTACAAGGTACCAGGTAACTATTTGCACATAGGAAAGAAACTGCAATTGCCAACCTCCTCTGAATTCACAACAATCTATTATTGGAACACAACTTGAAGGAGAAGCTATTAAACAGAAAGAGAAATCTCATTTGCTTAATGTCACAAAATTCTGACACCAAGTGCAGGCCTGTATCAATGTATTTTCTCTGCATGTATATAAGTATATACATACACAAATATACACACATACACACACATATACAACACACCTTTGTGTGTGTTTATATATACCTTCACATTCTTAATTCAGTCCTAGCTACAAAATTTCAAACAAACCACAATTTATATATATTTAGATTTATTTTATGCATTATTCACTCGTCTAATGTATACTTTACATTTCATTTAGCAGTAAACAACTGAAGCATAATGTGTCCATAAAAGGAAATTATCCTAACAGTTCTAATTATCCTGTAACACATGTTCTTTTTTTCCTTAAGTGTGTGGGTATACTAACATTTACTTTCTTTCAGAAAACACACACACACACACACACACACACACACAATACTCTTCTTAGTAATTCCTGAATTCAGAGAATGTCATTTATTTAAACCAGAACAAATTTGAAATGATACAATGTGATAAAATTCGAATGCAAAATATTTATTAACATAAATAGCTAAATATTTGGTTGTTGATAGGCTTCCAAAGTTTATATATTTGAAGTTTATAAAACATATTTGAATGTTTATATATATATATATAGAGAGAGAGAGAGAGAGACAGACAGACAGACAGACAGAGAGAGAGAGAGAGAGGACTGGAGCAATAGCACAGCGGGTAGGGCGTTTGCCTTGCCCTTGGCCGACCCGTGTTGATTCCTCTGTCCCTCTTGGAGAGCCCGGCAAGTTACTGAGAGTATTCCGCCCACATGGCAGAGGCTGGCAAGCTACCTGTGGCGTACTGGATTTGCCAAAAACAGTAACAAGTCTCACAATGGAGATGTTACTAGAGCAAATCAATGAACAATGGGACGACAGTGTTACAGTGCAGTGCTGTATATAGAGATACATATATATAAAGTTCATATAATATAAATGTTAATATTAACTTTTATGTGATTATTTTTGTTTCATTATCTAAATTCTTGGTGGCAGTAAGCCATTTTTCCAAAAAAATATTTGGTCCTATAAGTTATTGCATTTCTCATAATATTTTTAAAAAATATAAACCAACTAAAATCTCATTCTTCTTACACTGCTTGTATCACAGAAGAAAAGCTAGAACTGAATTAAAAACCTTAGTTATTTTTATTTTAATGTGAATTTGTTGTTTACGATGAGATCTTGAAATTCAGGATGACATATTTATATATAATTTTCACTAATGGATGTAAAAGAACTCTGTGCCTCAAAGACATTCTTCCTCCTCTCTTGAAAGGCCTACATTTTTAATGCTAAGAAATATAATCTCTAAGTGGAGTGTTATAACTTTCACAATTTGATATTTTTAAAACATAGAAAAACTTTTAAGAAGTCAAAACGAATTTCCTGCTCCAAACGCAGATGTGACCATTTCATCTAATCTCTGATATGCCTGAACTAATGGAATCCCTCAATCAGAGGAGCTAACAAACAGCAGAGGGAGGTGCCTCCAGGGACAATACTTTCTAAACTAAAAGAGACAAATTGAGAGTTTTGGTTGCTACAAGCTAAAATAGTCTGTTAGTTCAACCAATCCCCATTCTGCTTCCTATGGATTTTAATGCTCTTGAAAAAGGAACAACCCTTATAAACATAAAAACAGAGAACAGTACCTCTACTATGTTGCAGAAATCACCCAGTGACTAGGCTGGAGAGCACAGCCTCCCCTCCTGGGCCAGACCCCCACCAGAAAGGCCCGTGACTGAGAAGGGACTTTGGCTCCCACTGTGCCAAATTTCCACGGAAGCACACCCATTCGTCCACACTTCGGTTAAACAAAAGAACATTCTTTATTTGTGATACAACTTTCAATAAATTGTGATTTCTGTTGTTAACAACATTTCCAAGGATGATAGAAATATTTTCTCACATTAGAATAACATGTAATGTAAACAGCCACTGAATGCCTAAAGGATAGTCTGGTAGCACAGTAACTGTCCTAGAGGAATACTCCATAATAACTCGGTCACAGAAGTGGTCATCCTTTAGAGTTTCAGGAAATAGGCAAAAGAGCATTTCTAAAATAACCCCTAAGTTTGAAATAAAATGTGATATTCTATCTCCTAGAGCTATATGTAATAAATCGATATAACACTAAAAAATGAAATTTCAGAGGTCTAATTACTATTTCCAAAGAGGTGAACATTCACTATAGTCTGTGTACAGCATAGCTGATCACTAAGTCATGTCCCATTTCCTGGGCACATGATCACCTGAGTGACTCAGCAGAGATTTTTGAGGAATATGGAAAAGAAAAGCACCGCAACAAATCCTGACTTTTCTTCTTGAAAAGAGGAAGGGTGGTAATATGGGAAAGAAATAATAGAAAAAATTCCTCCGATTTCATAACTATTCTCACAACCTACAATTTAGTCATTTTACTATGAATTGTCTTAAGATTGATACTAATATGCATATATTGATTTGTTTTGTGCAGGAAGTGTTTGGGACACATCCGACAGTACTCAGGAATTATTCCTGGCTCTGTAGAACTCAGAAGTCACTCGTTGAAGTGTTCAGGGGTCCAGATGCAATCTCTGGGATCAAACTGGAGTCAGTCTTATGCAAGGCAAGCACATATATTTCTTCTTTGAAAGTCGAGGGAGCTAAACTTTTAAAACCTAACCAGATATATTAATGTTAACTAACCAAACCATACCAGAACCATTAGTTAATGTTTAACTGTCCTCTTTAAACTCTGTTCTGATATTTCTGTTGAGTTACCTTAGCTACCACAAATTTTGCACATCAACTTTAACAATCTTCTAGGGTAATTTCTGACTAAAATTAAATTATGTCTTTGCATCTGCAAGTTAAAGAGATATTTCAGGGAAGAGCTGCTGTAAACTTCATATTTCCTGAACATGCTCCTCTAGGTTATAAGTTTGCCTTGGTCAAAGAATGACTCAATCAAGACTTAATAGTAGAACTCACAAGGAAATAATTCTCTAAATTAGTCTAAAAATGTACTGAGAGAAAGGTATCAGACTAAAATAAAACCATGCAAGAATGGTTTCATTTTGTAACTTTACCCACCACTGGCCCTAAATTTAGAACTGAGAATCTGATATGTCCCCATCACTCTCTTCCTGATGGAGAAAAAGTTATCTAAAGATGACCTATCAGTTGAGGTGTGCGGCCTCTGCGCAGCTGCACGAGTGTGACTCCAGACGCCAGCCAAATTTTTCAGCATGGGCAGCTCCTTGAAGAATGTCTTCAGACTGAGAACTAAGCCGAAGCCTCATGCCCGCCCAGGAAGGAAAAGGTATTTCTCTCTCGCCTCTTCCTTGCCAGGGGTGAAGGGCATGGTGACCGCCATATTATGACGACCACAGATGGGATTTACGAACTGCAGCAATAGGACTCAAGGGTGCTCTTGGGAAGGTGGGTGGCACCGGCCCCGCCTGCCGCCAAGATGTGATCCCGGGAGCCACACTTGTGTGGGCCTCTCCACAGCTGCACAAGCGTGACTCCAGACATCAGCTAAATTTTTCGGCATGGGAAGCTCCTCACAGAATGTCTCCAGACTGAGAATTAAGCTGCGGCCCCATGCCCCCCCAGGAGGGGAAAGGTTTTTCTCTCTCGTCTCTTCCTTACCGGGGGTGAAGGGCGTGGGGACCACCATATTATGACGACCACAGATGGGGTTTACAAGCTTGCAATGATCCAATATCTGGAAGAAATCTCCCTGGACTTAGTTGCTAAAGTACAGAAATCCAAAACCGCGCAGCCGCGGTAGACCTCATATCTCTTCACAACAGGTCTGACTCTAAGAAAGAAAAGTGAAATTTATCAGTTACAAGGCAGGGGGGATGTGGGGGGGGCGGGATGGGGGGTGTACTGTGTTTTGTTTTTTTTTTGGTGGTGGGATATGGGCACTGGTAAAGGGATGGTTGTTTCAGCATTGTATAACTGAGACTTAAACCTGAAAGCAATGTAATTTTCTACATGGTGATTCAATAAAATAAAATTCTTAAAAAAAAAAAAAGATGACCTGTCACTTGAAAACATGCAGGTCCAGGTCCGAGGTTTGGGGACATAACTGCTCCAGGCACTGGTGACATTATCTCAATCTAGCTTCCTTTATGCCTGAATTTACTAGTCTCAACAGTCTCTTCTCATATAATTTCAATTCAAATCAGGCCCCACACTGCTCTCCATGTTCCACTGCTCCCTCACCATTTTCTGGGAAATTTGTTCCTTTGGTAGCAGATGCTTCCTTAATTTCAACCTAAATTTTCCAAAATAAAAATCCTTCCCTCCTCCTAAATACCCTAAAGAAAATCTTGGATGTGATCGTCGATAACTCTTCTTGACTTAAAAAGTATGCTTTTTATTTCTGTTTTTAACATAACTTCCTTCCTTTTAAGACAGCTATTGACAAATCTCATGACATCAATCCTCAGAAGTCTCAGCTCTAGCCCACAGCTTTCCCCTCCCCTGCCTCTCCTACAGTCTCTATTGTTTGGACCTGTAAGAGGTCACCAAAAGTCAGTCTTTCTCAAAGAATCCCAAGCCCTCCCCTATCTCCGCTGGGCGATAGTAAGTTCCAAATATGAAACATCACTGCTTCAAAGTAGGAGGCCATCAACATGTCCAGTTTGGATCTTAATTTTCCTGTTCTCAAGTTCTCACTAATAGCAGAAAGTTCCGTGGCTGCCCTGTATTTGCTTACTCCAGCCACACATTGCTCCCAAGCCTCAGAAGAATTCTAATCCGAGCATTTTCATGTTTCCTTTTCAATTCCTTCTTTTTCAATTTAGCAAATCTTTCTGGAGCTGAATACTTCAAAGGGTGGGTATTCAACTAGACTATGAGACTGAAGGCAAGAAAAGAAGAATAGTATGTAAAAACAGAACAAAGATGTGATCTTTTAGATAATCAACTGGTGGGAACAGAAAATTTCCAAAAGGAAAAGAGTAAGAGACAACACTAAAAAAGAAGGCAAGTGCAGGCAAGAAGGGCCACTACCTTTCTATATTTCATTTGTGAGGAAAAGTTACTGAAGTCTTTCAAGTAGGGAAATTACTAGGCCAAAAGATGTTAATTAATTTATTAATTAATTTGATAATGGCATCAAGAAAAAAAGGAAGACTACAGGAAGTGGCTTTTAAATAATGAAGAGATCTTGAAAAGTCATTTAGAATAGAATGTATCCTGTCATCGAGTAACAGGCATCACACCTACTGTGAGACATTTCTTAAAGTATTCTCTGACTCCCAACCTGATCTCTTTCAGGATGAAGTTTCACATAAGAAAAAAATATATATATATATATACATATAACCTGCCAAGCATCACTAGGCACAATACTGGGGGTCCTCAAGAAGTGGCCAGATGAGGCCTGGGTATCGGCATCACCATAACATTGCTGTTTCAGAGCAGAACAGCCTCTTCCAACTGCAGGCCTTTGCAATAAAGAGCTTGTTGACCAAGATGGCTTGTGGGGTCCCCACACCCTATGAATCCCCATCCTCAATAAAGGAAGTTTACAGTAAAATGGGTATTAAAATTTAAATGAAAGAATGTCAATTATTTTTAAATGGAGAAAGCAGCTGAACAGCATCAGATCTAGTTATAGTTTCCTTCAAATGAATGTTATTTTTTCAAAGTACAAAAGTACAGTGATACATTTTAAGTCAAGCTAAAGGTGGTAATTTCATTACTTAGTTACTAGGTGGCAAAACTCAGATTCTAAAATAATAGGTAATTGCTTCTTTCAGGCTCCAGGATTTTAAACAATAAATGACAGAAACGAAGGAAGCTTAACTGTTTTATTTACTCAATTGTCTTATGATGCCTCATCTTGTCACCATAACTTTTTGGAATACTAGCTGATATTTGGGCCATATTCAGAGATGCTCAGGGCTTATTCCTGGCTCAATGCTCAGGGTTCACTCCTGCTGGTTCTCAGGGGACCATATGTCTGCCTTTCAAAACTCAGCCTCGGTTTAAAAACTTCTAGGAAAACTATGGCCTGTTGCAAGCCATTCATGCTTCCTACTTGAAGCCCCCTCACAGATTTTCACTCACATTTAACTTTTACTCTTTGCTTTTCCTTCTTCTAAATTCTAAGCTCCGAGGTGGCAGGATTTAGCTCTAACATGTATTCACAATCACAGTGTCAAACCAAACCATACATATACAACAAGCAGGGCTAGGGAAGGGGCCAAGGCCATTGCCGATCTCTGAGCGTGGACTCATTTCCATGGAGGGAAAAGGAAAGATTATCTCGCTTCCAGCAACCACACTTTCTTTTAGCAAGAAAACAAATCTCAGAGAAAAAGAAAAAGCAACACACACTGAAATCTTCCTAAAAGAACAGTTCATTCTTCTTCATGTCAACAACCACATTATTAAACCCGAAGTCACCCAAAATACAAAGAAATGACATTACTAGCTATTTAAGTGTTGAACTAAAGTATTCAACAACTTGAAGGGAAACACTGTCTTCATTCATTCTTTAATTATCTAGTCCTGAAAACAATCAGTACAAACCTTTTATTCAAAAATATAAAATAAAAAAGGGGGATTTCTTTTAAGATTTTTAAGCTGAAAGATCTAACTGTTCTCAAACCTTCTTCGTCAGCCTTTAATTTTCCCATAGTTAATTGTGTCAGCTGCTATATATTGATTTCTCAGACATTATTCTGTAGAGTATGGAACTGAACTGCCGACCTCCCACTGTACACATCTGATACTCTGCAATTTCAGGAGGGGGAGCTGATATTGGCTGGTAACAGGGCAACAACATTAGCATGTGATTAAGCAGGCACAGCCTACAATGCAACGCTATTGCAACTGAATTTTCTGTTCTTCAAACAATAGCTAAAACAAACTCTCTCACATGTAGTTTAGGGATAAATCCCACTGAAATATTTCAGACATATTAAATGGCCCCTAACTAGGCAGAGATTTGTTGTTATTTAACAGCCACAAAAGAGGAGAGAGGCCACCCTTGCTGCCCAGGTATTAAAAGGCAGAATGCAAGGAAAGTTCAAATAAATAGAACGGATCAGGATTACTTCATTTCATACGATCATAATAATTAGGTAAGAATCTTCCACCAATGGAGCTGGAGAGTAGGGTGCTTGCCTTGTATGCAGCCAACCCACATTCAATTTGTGGCACTAAACAGTTTCCCAGGCATCACCAGGAGTGACCCCTGAGCAGAATCATAAGTAAACCCTGAGAACTGTCAGGTGTGGCCCAGAAAACATACAAACAAAAAATAATCTATCACCAAAGATAATGAAAAAGCATGAAAATAATTTAATATATGGCTTTCCACTCAACTAATTTTTTCCTCTTTTACTTTTTTTTGATTCTTATTTTTTTTGTTTGATGCTTATTTTAAAAACAACAGTATCTGGAACTTAATAACTTTCATGATTAAAAATGATAAAAATTATGTATGTAAGGGATATAGAAAGATTTCTTACAGGTTATACTCTTAAACTTTCTAAAGATATTATCATAAAAATTCCTGCAAAAATTTGAACTTTGTTTTCAAAAATCTTTGTCGAGTTATATCAATATATCAAATTATGCTTTCAAATTACATTAATGAAAGCACACTTCAAATATGTGGGTTTGATTCCAGGACAATGTAATACAAAATCATGACAGGAAAGCAAACCATAAATAATTATATTTTCCAGTCAATATAAAAGTTGTTTGGTACAGTATAGGGGCTAGCTAAGATGCATGTCTTGCATGTGTTCAAACTTGGTTTAATTCTGGGCACCATGAGGTCCCCTAAGCATCACCAGGTAGAACCATCGAGGTTCCTGAGCTGGTTAGGTGTGTGTGACCCTAGAGGTATAAAGCACCCCTGGAATGGCTCCGCAGGTCCTTGGCACAATGGAACACAAGCAATTGTATCACCAGGTCTTAGCATTTCCTCCCAAACAACTAAACTATACCCTTGAATACACAGAAACATTAAGAACGTCCCAATTGTATTTTTTTTGATTCATTGTAGTTTAGCTATTCTGGTTATAATTGTATTAAATTTCATGTTTGGTGAACAAAGTTTCTGTCCCTTCACTCTCACCGTGTCGCAGGCCCTAAATCCCTATCCTGATGTCAGTTCTAGTCTGCCTCTTCTTCCTTCCTTGCCCCTTCCCCCCACTGCCTAGTGTGGCAATCAAAGGCCATGGGTATGTCCTCATGTGATACTATTTCCCTGCTTTGTTTTTCTCGATACCACAGATGAGTGAAATCATTCAGTATCTGTTCTTCTCTTAAGACTTCAAGTGTTTGATGATAGATTTAGCATTGAATTTCAAACACTGTGTCTCAAACTACTTATTTATTCTCTTAGCTCTCTTCTTTCACCACAGTAGCACACCTCAACTATGTTGCCATCTTTGATTCAGTTGACTGGAATGAATTCTAGTCATAAAGCTCCACTTTGGATTTATCTCCTTTGACAGATTGATGAGATTCCACCAACATTTGACTCTGATGGGTTTTCACTTTTCTTCAGAAAGTGGTCAACTATGTACTTGGTCCATTCAACAATGTTCCAATGCTAGAGACAGAATATAATAGCATAAGTCAGTAAGAAATACTATAGGTGATAAGTGTGTGATTATTATTGTTCCTAGTTCCATGATGAGAGGTCGCCTAACCATAGGAATGAATCACCGATATTTGTGAACATATAGAATCCTATACCCCACTCCTAAATTTCAAAAGTAGTAAATTAAACTCATTATACAGGGCACTGAAAGACAAATATGTTTTTCCTTAGTGTCCTGTTTCTTATGGAACTTAATATACAGTCATCTAATTGGAGCAAAACTATTCAACTTTGTGAAAGGGGGTTAAGGATCAAGAATTTAAATTTGGGTAAAGTTGACAAATACATTATAAAGGAAATAAAATTAATTTTAGAAGGAAATAGGATATATTTGTGACTTAGTTAAGGTGACTTTACCCACAACGTGGCTCAAGGGAATAACAAATACAGTTAGAAAACTTTTCATTGATACTAAGAAACAAGAATTAGTATCTATAGTAAGATACAGGAATTGGCACCAAAGATGCCTTGAGTCATTTTGGCTCAACCTTGAGGACATACACAGGTGTCTGGATAGCAACAAAGAACCATGATGATTACTGGTGTGACTTGATAGGCTTGGTATTTCTGTGAAGTAACCCAGCACATCACAGCAGTCCCAAAGTCCTGAATCTGCTGCTATGGTCTTAGGAAATCATGATTCTCCTAGATGGAGCTGACATCCTCTAAGACACATGTCAGCTTCTACTCTCAGGAGAGACAGCAGATAAAATAGAAGAGTAAGATTGCCCTCTTACCTGTAAGTAATAAGGGTCTATCCCCTGTTCTGTGTTTGGGGAATATATAATACCAGAATCAATCCAAGGTAGGCTGCATGCAAGGCAAGTGCCTGTACTATCATTTTGGTCACAAGGATGCTTTGATGCAAAAAGTTTTAAAAACACTTTGTGATTTATCAAGTACAGGATGGCCTGACAGTGACCCTCATAATGTATTATGAAAATGCTATTTGAGAAACATTCATTATCCCCAACAGGACCGCAGGAACACATGGTTGCGTCATTCACAGAAACATTGGTGCCAGCTACAGGAGTTTTCCTCACATCATGCATGCAAAGCATGAATGCATTTACTACTTGTAAAATAAATTTTCATAAGGAACTTTAAATTTTCATGACATCTGTGCAAAGTATTTATACTTCAAAGCACTTATAATTTTTTTTTAAAAATGTAGACAAAAGGCACAATGCAATAATCAAAGAGCAGTAGCTATTTGCCAAGTAAGAAGAGATGTTTCTAATTAGTAATGAAAATACACACAAACCTGAACCTGTTGGCAGCAAGCCTGGCAGAAGCTGGTTTCAAGGGAACCAAGTTCATCTGCTGTAACAACCCTCACCCTGGTCTTTAGCAGTCAGAGGCAATCACAAGAAAAGAGGAGACAGTGAATCATTCTTTTATTTCATCACTCCCTTTCCATCACTCCCAAAGAAAACCGATTTGGTTCTTACATATAGGAAAATATCTATAGGTGCTTTAGAATTTGGGAAAATTCACCATCATCTGCTAATAAAGACATACCACTGTGTTCCTTAAATAACTTTTAATAAGAAAATAAAAAGCCACTTATTCTGAATAAGAAATTAACAGGTTTAAAATACAAGAGACTGAAGTAAGCGCTTAAGCATAAATGAGTTTTTGTTATATAATAGCAGCACCAATACTAATGAATAATAATAAAACTACCAAGAACTGTAATGAGAGAGGAAGTAATGAGCATTCTAGGAAGTACTAGACTGATGAAACATGAATTGCCAATTATGAGGTGACAAAAAAGGACTCTTGTTCCACTTCACATTTCTTGCTCCCTTATCAAAGATTAGATGGTGATACATTTGGGGTTGTGTGTAGGGATATTCCACCCTGTTCGATTGGTCTGAGGCTCTGCCTTTGCTCCAGTACCATGCTGTTTTGATTATTAACGCTTTGTAGTAAAGTTTGAGGTTGGGGAGGGTGATGCCTCCCATCATCTTTTCCCCAAGAATCGTTTTAGCAATCCGTAGGCGTTTGTTGTTCCATATAAATTTCAGGATTGCTTGATCCATTTCTTTGAAGAATGTCATGGGTATCCTTATAGGGATCATGCTGAATCTGTATAATGCTTTTGGGAGTATTGCCATTTTGACAATGTTGATTCTCCCTAACCATGAGCAGGGGATATGTTGCCATTTCCTCATGTCCTCTTTTATTTCATGAAGAAGCGTCTTGTAGTTTTCTTTGTAGAGGTCTTTTACTTCCTTAGTTAAACTGATCCCAAGGTACTTGATTTTCTGGGACAAAATTGTGAATGGGATTTCTTTTTTCATGTCCCTTTCCTCTGTCTCATTGTTTGCATATAGGAAGGCCATGGATTTTGGTGTATTGATTTTATAGCCTGCAACTTTACTGTACAAGACTATTGTTTCTAAGAGTTTCTTAGTAGAGGATTTAGTCTTCTCTAGATATAGTATCATATCGTCTGCAAATAGTGAGAGTTTGATTTCTTCCTTTCCTATCTGGATGCCCTTGATATCTTTTTCTTGCCTAACAGCTATCGCAAGTACTTCCAGTACTATATTGAACAGTAGTGGTGTGTTGGGGTCTCAGCAGACAGTCTGAGACCCTGGCCAAATCCCCTGCCCTTAGAGACAGAAACAGGCTCTCTTCAAACAGGGCCCCAAGGCCCTGTGCCAGCACTCCACCCAGAAGGGCTCCCTGGTCGAGGAGATAGTGGGATAAAACTTGAAAGTCACCGCTTGTCTGAGCTAAGCATACCCGGCCTTGGAAGGAGGGAACATAAATCATCAATTAACATCTGTAAAGGGCCTAGCAAAATGTTTTCTCCAGAGCTGATAACCAGGTGTCCATCCCACCCACTCCTCCCTAAAATTTCTTCTTTAAATATTGGTATGTGAGCTCAATAAAATGAGAGTTGTGTTGACCTCCAACTCTCCCCTCTTTGCGTGGTTCTTTCTCGATGGTGGCGATAGGGTGGCTGCGGTGCGCATGGGGGCAGGGCAGAGGCTTCTTCCCTTCCCAATCCCTCTCCTATAGGGAGTAAGTCCGGTGGCTGGGGGATCATACTCCAGTTTGCCGGGGTCTAATGGCCAGGACCCTGACAGTGGTGAGAGTGGGCATCCTTGTCTTGTCCCTGATCTTATAGGAAAGGCCCTTAGTTTTTCCCCATTTAGGATAATACTTGCCATAGGCTTGTGGTAGATGGCTTTGACTATTTTGAGGAAAGTTCCTCCAAAACCCATTTTGGTGAAGGTTTTTATCATGAACGGATGTTGGATCTTTTCAAATGCTTTCTCTGCATCAACTGATGTGATCATATGGTTTTTATCTTTACTTTTGTTGATATGATGGATTGTGTTGATTGATTTCTGAATGTTAAACCATCCTTGCATCCCTGGGATGAATCCCACTTGGTCATGGTGTATGATCTTTTTGATGAGTTGTTGGATCCTATTTGCTAATATTTTGTTGAGGATCTTCACATCGGTGTTCATCAGGGATATTGGTCTATAGTTTTCTTCCTTAGTGGTGTATTTGCTTTTGGTATTAGGCAGATATGTGCTTCATAGAAACTATTTGGGAGAGTTCCTGTTTTTTCAATTTCCTGGAAAAGCTTGAGGAAAACTGGCAACAGGTCTTCTTTAAATGTTTGAAAGAATTCGACAGTGAATCCATCTGGGCCTGGGCTTTTGTTTTTGGGGAGACTCTTGATTACAATTTCAATTTCCTTGATATTAATGGGACTATTCAGGTATTCCAAATCTTCTTGGTTCAGTCTTGGGAGATTGTAGGAGTCAAGGAATCCATCCATTTCTTTTAGGTTCTCTTGTTTCATGGCATATAGACTTTCAAAGTAGTCTCTGATGATCTTTTGAATTTCATTGATTTCTGTTGTGATGACCCCCTTTTCATTCCTGATTCGGTTTATGAGGGTTCTCTCTCTCTCTTTCTTTGTGAGTCTTGATAGTGGTTTATCAATCTTGTTTATTTTCTCAAAGAACCAGCTCTTGGTTTCACTGACCTTTCGGATTGTTTTCTGGGTTTCCATGTCGTTAATTTCTGCTCTAATTTTTATTATTTCCTTCCTTCGGTCTGGTTTGGTTTCCTTTTTCTGGTCCTTTTCTAAGGCCTTGAGCTGTGAAGTCAAGCTATCTGTGTAGGCCCTTTCTTCCTTCCTAAGGAATGCTTGCAGAGCTATAAATTTTCCCCATAATATAGCTTTAGCTGTGTCCCATAGGTTTGGTAGCTCGTGTCTTCATTTTCATTTGTTTCGAGGTATCTCTTGATTTCTTCCTTGATTTCCTTCCTGACTCACTCACTGTTCAACACTGAGCTGTTTAATTTCCAGGTGTTTGCTTTGATTCTCTCATCTGTGTGTGGTTAGCTTCTATCTTCAGTGCATCATGGTCTGAGAAGGTAGTTGATACAATGTCTATTTTTCTGATTCTATTGAGGTATGTTTTGTGGGTCAGTACATGGTCTATTCTGTAAATTGTTCCATGTGCACTGGAAAAGAATGTGTACTCTTTATTTTTGGTGTGTAAAGCCCTGTATAGGTCTATTAGGCCTCTCTCTTCTATTTCTTCCTTCAGAGTCAGTATTTCCTTGGTGAGTTTTGTTCTTGTCGATCTATCCAGAGGTGATAAAGTGGTGTTGAAGTCTCCAACTACCATTGTACTAAGCAATGTCCTCCTTAAAGTCTGTTAGGAAGTGGAGCAAGGAAAGCCCCATTAACAAATTGTGCTGGCACAACTGGACATCCACATGCAAAAGAATGGGCTTAGAACTCGACCTGACACCATGCACAAAAGTCAGATCAAAATGGATTAAAGACCTCAACATCAGACCACAAACTATAGGGTATATTGAAGACAAGTTTGGCAAAACCCTCCATGATATTGAAGCTAACGGTTATTTAAAAGATGACACACAACTGACCAACCAAGCGGAAACAGAGATAAACAAATAGGACTACGTTAAACTAAGAAGCTTCTGCACTGCAATAGATACAGTGACCAGAATATAAAGACAGTCTACAGTATTGGAAAGGATATTCACCCAATACCTATCCGATAAGGGGTTGATATCAAGAGTATATATAGCACTGTTTGAACTCTACAAGAAGAAAACATCCAACCCCATCTGAAAATGTGGCAAAGAATTGAACAGAAACTTTTCCAAGGAAGAGATACGAATGGCCAAATGGCACATGAAAAAGTGCTCTACATCACTAATCATCGGGAGATGCAGATCAAAACAACCATGAGATACCACCTCACACCACAGAGACTGGCACACATCCAAAAGAACAAAAGCAACCACTGTTGGAGAGGATATGGGGAGAAAGGGACCCTTCTACATGGCTGGTGGGAATGCCGACTGGTTCAGCCCTTCTGGAGAACAATATGTACGCTTCTCAAAAAATTAGAAATTGAGCTCCCATTTGACCCAGAAATACCACTACTGGGAATATACTCCGGAGAATCAAAGAAGTATAGTCGAAATGACATCTGCATTTATATGTTCATTGCAGCACTGTTTACACTAGCCAGAATCTGGAAAAAACCCGAGTGCCCAAGAACAGATGACTGGTTGAAGAATCTCTGGTACATCTATACAATGGAATACTATGCAGCTGTTAGAAAAGATGAAGTCATGAACTTTGCATATAAATGGATCAACATGGAAAGTATCATGCTAAGTGAAATGAGTCAAAAAGAGACAGACATAGATTGCACTTGTCTGTGGAATATAAAATAACAGAACAGTAGACTAACACCCAAGAATAGTAGAAAGAAGTACCAGGAGGTTGGCTCTATGGCTTGGAAGCCGGACTCACATGCTGGGGGAAAAGGCAGCTCAGATAGAGAAGGGAACACTAAGTAAAATGTGGTTGGAGAACCTGCTCGGGAAGGGAGATGCATGCTGAAAGTAGACTAGAGACTGAACACAATGGGCACTCAATACCCCTATTTCAAACCACAACACCCAGTTGGAGAGAGAGAGACCAAAAGGGAATACCTCGCCACAGAGGCAGGGTGGGGTGTGGGGGAGATGGGATTGGGGGTTGGGAGGGATGCTGGGTTTATTGGTGGTGGAGAATGGGTGCTGGTGGAGGGATGTGTTTGCGAATATTGTATGAGGGAAAAACAAGCTCGAAAATGTGTGAAGCACCATGTACCCTCATGGTGATTCACTAATTAAAGAATAAAATTAAAAATTAAAAAAAAGGACTCTTCCATGAGGACAAATGCCCCGAGAGGAGATGAGGGAGCTGGAGTCTGGGATACAGATTTTTGAATGTTTCATTTCACTAAATCACAGTTCACCCATCAATAAAATGTGAATGAAGCAAATATCTACCTCTACTCTGGAAATTAGAAGGTGCATACTATTATATAAAGGTATTTTGATTGTGTAAGGGCATATATCAAAAATAAATAATAGTATTTGGGCCTTAAGAGGTCAGAAGAGATAAACCTCCAAAGACATAATTTGGCCCATAGTGAATCTATTTGTTTTCAACAGGATAAAAGTAACAAAGGCAGGTCTGAGAAGCTGTTTTAGGTCAGTCATGAAGTCATATAGCTCATTTTGAAAGAAGCTATGTCCCAGTTTGCTTGTCTCTAAGACAGTTGACTTGATTATCAAAGGGGATTCCTCTTTAACATACTTTTCACATCTTTGTTTCCTTGCCCAACAAAACATTCCTTAAACAAGCTTCAAAATAAAATTTAACACTCAGCAATATAAGCTGAAACCATACTTTTAGAAAATACAATACAGAGTGTGCTCATCATTTACATAACCAGACAGCTGGAGTCTTCAGAAATGCAAATTCTGTCATCACTTAAATGCATTAAAAAATACTCATCATGGAAATGCAATAGTGTTAGTTGAGGGAAAAGTTATCAACACATCTAAATTCCAAGTAAATGAAAAAATTTAAATGTTCTATAAAATCAGAATGGGTTGAGGGTGCTGAACTGATAGCACAGGAAGCGGTGCGCTTGCCTAGCATGTGTCCGGCCTGAGTTTGAACCCCTGCACTGCCCTGAGCACCAACAGAAGTAATTTCTGAATGCAGAGCCAGGAGTGACTCCTGAGCCTCAGCAGTATGCCTTGCACTCCAGGCCTCACCCAAATCAAAATGGTTTGATTTTATACAGATACTTCTTTACTTTCAGACCGGAGCAATAGGGTAGGGTGGGTAGGGTGTTTGCCTTGCACGTGGCCAACTCGTGTTGGATTCCTCCATCCCTCTTGAAGAGCCCAGCAAGCTACTGAGAGTATCTTGCTCACATGGCAGAGCCTGGCAAGCTACCTGTGGCATATTCAATATGCCAAAAACAGTAACAAGAAATCTCACAATGGAGATGTTACTGGTCCCCCCTTGAGCAAATCGATGAACAATGGGATGACAGTGCTACTTGTTTACTTTGACGCATGCCAAGAGCCATGAGTTTTCAAGAAAGTTTTTTCCAGTTTTGTCAACTCTTCAGCAATTAGCAAAGGAAGTATTCCTCCTATTCCTGGTGCCATGGGTTTTTCTTTATTATTATTTTCTTCTCTAATGCCAGTACTCAGCCATCCTCTGAGCTAAAATAATAGAGGCTGGAACGATAGCACAGTGGTGAGGTGTTCGCCTTTCACGCAGCTGATCCAAATTTGATTCCTCCGCCCCTCTCAGAGAGCCTGGCAAGCTACCGAGAGTATGGAGCCTGAACGGCAGAGCCTGGCAAGGTACCCGTGCGTATTGGATATGCCAAAAACAGTAACAATAAGTCTCTCAATGAGAGATGTTACTGGTGCCCGCTCGAGCAAATCGATGAGCAAATCGAAGAGCAAATGGATGACAGTGATACAGTGATGATTTTCTTCTCTAATGCCAGGACTCAGCCATCCTCTGACCTAAAATAATAGAGGCTGCCAAACACCAATTCAATCCCAGTACTCCAGTTCCACGATTCTCAGAACATCTTTTAATTACTTTCTTTCTTCTGTAAAGCTGTTACATAGGCAGGCAAATAGTCAAAATAATCTAACTACTGCCAAATATTATCAAAAGGACTTGCTTGAGCAATTTTTCTATCAAATTCCTAGGACTATAGATACTACTCACTTAGCACACACCCACTCATACCTGTACAGACACACAATTTACAGAAAAACCGAAAAAAAAACCCAAGCTAGATAATTACACTGTTTCCAATTTCTCTATCATGATTTTAAATCGAGGGGTTTATCCACCATGCAACTTCACAAACCTCATTCTTCATGAGTGGCTTTAAATTTAAAGGGCAGGACACCTTTATTTTTTTGCGTTTTGGGTCACACCCGGCGATGCACAGGGGTCACTTCTGGCTCTGCACTCAGGAATTACCCCTGGCGATGCTCAGGGGACCATATGGGATGCTGGGAATCGAACTCTGGTCGGCCGAGTGCAAGGCAAATGCCCTACCCACTGTGTTATCACTCCAGCCCAAGGGCCAAACACTTTTGGTCTTAAAAAAATGATCCTCAATTCACCCTCAAGTCAGAAAAAGTGATTTGGGTTACAGAAATTCAGTGCATTGTTTCCACCTTCCCTCCCCTCACCCCATATTCTCTGGGTCACAAAGAACATTTTGGAGGTTAATAAGTCAGTCCTTGAAGAAAGAATTTCCATTTTCTTCAAAAGGTCCATACCTTCTGAGGATGCAACAACCCCTCCCCCAACCAGCAGGAAAAGTTAGTCAGTTTTTGAGATTGGAATAACTCACTCAGTTTCATTTACCAAAATTATTGCATTCTCAAATTGTTGTAGGAAATGAGTGATAAATTTGGTGTTCTTATGAAGAAGTAAAGGAATGTGGCCATTTCTCTTCCTTCTTCGTGAAGTTTTCTAAAATAAAATGGACACAAGCAGAATAACCTCCAGAAGTAGACAAGGAGAGCCTAATTAAGGTGACTACCTTATATTCAAACTTGTAGGCTTAGAAGTGTGTGTACTAAATGGAGCTGCTGAACTAATGGTGCAATTAGGAAAAGCAAAAAATGCACAATTTCTTAGACTTTAATGTACATAATGAATGCAATTAACTCCCAAAGACTGAGTTAAGGGTTTTGAGACACAGCTATGGCTGTTGCACAGAAATCAAAATCTTGCTTTGCCTCCGTAATCTTCCAGATGAAATGAGGAAAGAGGTTGGTCTGTTCTTCACTCAGCAGATGTGATAAGGATTAAGGGAGGCCTAAAAATATAAGAACCATGTTCTCTGACACAAGAGTCTTCCTCTCTTGCACTCCAAAGAACACTGGTTGATGTCTACACTTGAAATAAAATGTCCACTTTCCCACCATATTAAAGTGAATAGGACTCTGGGTAATAATGGCACAAAAACAAACATTAGAATCCCTTGTGTTTTTTTTTGTTTTAAATTTTTTTTTTTTTTTTTTTTTTTTTTTTGCTTTTTGGGTCACACCCAGCGATGCTCAGGGGTTACTCCTGGCTTTGCACTCAGGAATTACTCCTGGCGGTGCTTGGGGGACCATATGGGATGCCGGGGATCAAACCCGGGTCGGCCGCGTGCAAGGCAAACGCCCTACCCGCTGTGCTATCACTCCAGCCCCCTGTTTTAAATTTTTGATCTAAAGAATTTTTAGGGATTATTTCATAATTTAGTTTCAAGTAGAAGAGAAAAATCTGCAACTTAGGATATAAAAACAACTACTATCAAACCCAGCAGTGTCTGCTATTGCTAAAAAGGCGGATGAATAAGAATGTGACTACAGTGCACCTTCTCCAGTCTCACAGCCTGAGCACCATTACTGTATGAGGTTGAATAGAAAATGCACTTTCCTCACCTTTATAAAGCGATGACTATTTGCTAATTCTTTTTGGAATGCAACAGAATTACCTTAAAGACTTTGCTGAGAAAAGACCACTGGGGCACTGATTTACTGTGCCTGGGCATAAGAATTGTTTGCATGTGCTCACATAAGACTGATCCTGCAAGTCCAGAGACCACTTTGGAGCCACTGACGTAGTGAAATATGACCGCTGGCCCTCATAAGAAGAGGGAAACGAGAAGATCCAGCTCATCCCGGACACTGATCTTGCTTAAAAGCACTGTCACCTCACATAAGGCATCCTCATGGCTCCCTCATTAGTAGTGGATGCTGATGAGCACTAGGGAAAGAGTTAACACAGGATTAGGTCAAATCATCTAGCTAGGAATTTGGTTACCCGAGAGCAAGGCCTGGATCTCCTTCTGAATAATCACTTTTAGATGTAATAAACATTTTTAGAAATTAAACTCAAATATGAAAAAGGGGACATAAAGTATATGTGTACACAGACTACAGAAAACAGAATATCTTGGCCATTTATTCTAGTTCTGACATTAGGACTGGATTTTATAAAGCTAAATGTAACAGCTTATCCCATGTAATTTGCTTAAGGTCCAAATAATCAGGAGCGATATTCAACATTTAATAATAACTTCAAACTCTGGACCTTAATGACATTAGTTGAGACAGAATTGCTTAAGGAAATCAAAGAAAAACACTAATTATGATGCATGGCTGGTGCTCAGTGAGAAGAGAGCTATGCATACAGGTATGGCCAGCAAAACACCATAAGCTAGAATATTGTTTGTTCAGAGCTAGAATATTGTTTGTTCAGTAAGGCCAGTCACAACGCGTTCTGACTATTGATTGTCAAAATGTCTGAGACCACTACCTGACATTCGTCAACCTCATCAAAAGGTCCTTTTGTTACCAGAGTTTAGCAAAAAAAAAAAAATGGCAATCAACTGAGATATTGCCTGGCTTCACTAGGAAAAGATCAGTGCCCGAGATGGGGCATCAGAGCAATGAGTCTTGCTTCTGAGCAATGCAGATTTGACAAGCGCATTCTTAATATCAGTTCATAGCAACTCCTTATTTTGGAATACAGCTTTGAGAATAGTCCTGTGAAGTCACAAAAAGTCAATGTGGCTGGGAGAGAGGCAAATCCAAAACCAAAACTTTCATCCTGCTGCATATTATCACAAAAACTTGAGCTGGATGGAGTTCAATTTCAGAAGCTGCTATAAATCTCTGATAGAAATTCTAGTGATCTTTCTAGGGCACACACAAACACACACATGTACACATCATTCTACCCCAAACTATAAATATATTTTTCATTAGGAGTTTTGGCCTGTAATTTATGCCTTACAAAACAGTGGCAGTTCTAATAATTATCCCAGCAGTTGGACACCAAAGGACAGCCTTTGATATATGTCTACAGTTAGATCCCAGGACTTCATACCAGGAGATCAACAACTATCTCCCCTAGTAGCTATTCCTGTCAGCAGAGTTTTGATTATTTGTTCCCATGCCAACACTACCAAAGGTGAGGGGTGCAGCTGTGAGCAGATTATTTCTAGCATGTGCTCAATCAAGAATGCCACTGTCTCCCTTAAAACTTTGGAGGATCACTCTTTTGTGTCTCTCAGACAACTTGGTTTGCCCTAAAATTCCTCTTTCACTAAATATTTTGGAAATGGTATAGTCTTTTCCACATGCCTGCTATGTTTCAAGTAATTTATCCCCATCTCTACCCTTCATGTAACTTGAAATCTTTTGCTGTGCTCTGAATTTAGTCAACTAATTCAAGTTTCTGTCACTACTAAAATGAGTGGATAAGTCTTTTGAAAGAGTACAAAGAAATGTAGCAATTGTAAAAACTGACTTTTAGTTGGCTTCCCTAGTCAGGAACATTTAGCACATACTACTACCCAGATAGCACAGTGGGTAGGGTGTTTGCCTTGCACGTGGCCAACCCGGGTTTGATTCCTCTGCCCCTCTCGGAGAGCTTGGCAAGCTACCAAGAGTATCCCGCTCACACGGCAGAGCCTGGCAAGCTACCTGGGGCGTATCCAATATGCTAAAAACAGTAACAACAAGTCTCACAATGGAGACATTACTGGTGCCCGCTCGAGCAAATCGAGCAATGGGACGACAGTGCTATAGTGCTATAATGCTACCCAGAACAAGTTTTTCTCTCTCCTTTCTTGTGATTTACTGATTTATGGTTTGCAGTGAAGGAGAAAAGAGTATTTTTTTAATCACACTTGGCCAAAAAAGGTAGGTTGAAGATGGCACTAAGGTCCATAAACACAAATGATTTTTCCTAAGACTACTATTTTCCAGGTCAATTGTAGAGGGTGATTATTTCCTTCCTCAGTCTTTTGTTGTGTCATATCAATGATAATCTTTCATACATTGTGAACTGAGACAAAGCTCTCACAAGCACTGAGAATTCTGTTAATACAGATATCACTGTAAAATTTCACACATATTTCTCACTGACACAAAAAATCCTAACTCAAGGAAAGTGCCATATGATTAGTAACAAGTCACTTTAATAAATTTATTTGCTATAGTTTATTTGATAAAAAGTCTTTTGTCCAAATATAGTATAATTTTTAGTCATCTTTAAATTTAAATTAAACTAGCATTTTTGATATAGTTTTATGTGTCAACTTGACTACATGACAGATGTCCAGACATTTGGTCAAATAATATACTTTTGAAGAATTGATTAGTTCTTAGTATCCAAAATATCACTCATATTATCTTTTTTGTTTGTTTTGGTTTGGGTGTTTGAGTCACACCTGGAGGTGCTCAGAGATTACTCCTGGCTCTGTGCTCAGTATCATTCCTGAGGCACTTGGGAAGCAAATGTGGTGCTGGTTATAGAAATGATAAGAAACATGAAAGGCAAGCCTCAACTCCTGTACTATCTCTCCAGCCCCGTAATTTCCTTTTGTTTGTCTTAGGGCTACACCTGAAGGTACTCTGGGGCTACTACTGGTTCCGTGCTCGGGTGTGGGTTTTCTTCCTTACACTAATCAGGGCTCCACGTAGTTCCAGGAATCTAAAGCCTGTTGCTGAGCTCATATGGTAGGTTTACTCTACATAACCCAACTTCGTGTGTATGTCCCAAAAGTCATCAGTCTCTATAATGTTCACTGCTTCTGCTTTTCTGGGTGGGAACCACGAACTACACAGATCGGCAACAAAAGCTTTCATTTCAAACAGTACTTCTGAGCCAAGCATCTAATATTTATTTACAATAAAAAAAAAGTCAAGGAGGTTCCCTCTAAAACTGCCAGACAAGGTAGTTACTGAAATATATCAATCTAGTGCATCTGGTTCCTTTAAGAAAAATTAATTGCTGTAAGGATGCTAATAATAGTACAAAGACCCTGGGGGTTCCCTTATGTTATTGTCTTGCAAATAAATATTTGTTTCACTCCAATTACTTCTGAAAAATACCTGAAATTCCTTCTTTCCTCCTATCCAAGTTATAAGCCGTGTTCTAGTCATAAAGTAG
Organism: Sorex araneus; assembly: GCF_027595985.1. NCBI lineage: Eukaryota > Metazoa > Chordata > Mammalia > Eulipotyphla > Soricidae > Sorex > Sorex araneus. The sequence continues at coordinate 325,272,369 of NC_073303.1, forward strand.
TATAATTTCTTAAACACTCTGTTAAAGCTACCACAGTCCTCAATTGCTAAAAAGCACTGTTATTGTAATTAAAGTTACCCCTTTTAAATTACATTACTCCCCACTAAAGAATAGCAACTAATGGACACAGTGAGGGTAAGACAGGCATTTACTGAAGATTCAAAAACTTCCCAGTGCTTTCATGATATTCTTCCTGAGGTCAAGGTTATGCAGAAAAAAAAAAAAAACTAGGAACCTCATTCATGGTTTTGGCATTATCAAGAATATATTTATATTGACTGTATGACTATAAATTTGCTGATTCCACTGAATTACTCTCAACTTTACTGGGTCAGTAAGCTTCAAGCAAACCAGAAGCTTAATGTGAACCATTTCCACAAGGCCTCGATTAGTTACAACAATCAATCATGTAAGAAATCATTAGAACACCCTGTTGCCTGTAAAACCCAGCACTCTGACACAAGCTTCCTGCCGTCAGCCCAGCCCCTGCCCCAAGGGCCCGACCATCATTTATAGACAAGGAGCTGGGCTGACATGAACATGGCATATTCTTGAAGTGCAAAACAATATATTAAATGACTGTGTCGGGAAGGACACTCCTCTGTCTTGGGATCAGTATCTGCATCTGAGCCTCCCTTAGGAGATTGTACCATAGCAAACAGCAATGAGAGGTGGCAGCATTTCTCACCTGGTATTCAAACGGCAGTTTGTGGGTTCCAGGATATTCCACAGGATTCACAGGTTCAGAAGGGGCCATGGTTAGGAAAAGGGTCAGAAACACTGACCTAGAGTAATCAAATTGAAGAACACCCCCCCACACTTACATATACATACAACTCATTTAAATCTGACTAAGTAGGAATTGGATATATATAATATACAATTAAATCACACACACACACACACAATATCCCGTTAATCACCGATTTCTCGGGCGGGCTCAGTAACATCTCATTTCGTCCTTTCCCTGAGATCTTAGAAATCTTTTTCGACTTGGCCCTCCTAAGGATGTTGCACTGGGGGTTCTTCAGGGTCAGGGGAATGAGATCCAGCTTGTTACTGGATTTTGCATATGAATACACCATGAGAAGCTTGCAAGGCTGTCCCATGGGGGCTGGAAACTCTCAGAAGATTGCCAGTTTCTCCTAGAGGGAGAAGTAGGCTAAACATATTGTTTCTAAGAGCTTGCTTTTAAGTCTGTCTCTGGATGTTGGCCGTTGATGGGATCACAGACACCTGGGTTCCTCTGCCGGTACCTTCATGCATGAGGCCTGTCCAAACGTGTAGAGAGGAGCCTCCAGCATGGCTGTAGCTAAGTTCTGGTGGTCTTCGGCCACCGGGAGCTCTGCTCCGGGTGGGGAGGGAAGCTGGAGCCCATCCCTTCTGAGGGGCCCCGGGGAAGACAGCCAGGCATGTGGACAAGAGACTGTCTGCCATACAATTAAATAGGTAAGAAATACATAAATCTATAAGAAAAGGAACCAATTTCGCTCATATTTTGGTGTTAAGGAAATCTCTTTTCTCTGATACTGAATTTCCTAACCTACAATTTCGTGAGGCCTAGATGCAGCTTGTATCAAAAACCTTTAGAACAAAGACACTTTTCTTGAATGCTCATAGAAGTATTAGAAACAACCCCAAAACCCCTTATTAGATGAATACATTAAGCAAAATGTGGTCTACAGAAGTATTATTTAGCCAAATAGTGAGCAGAATTTTGATTCATTGTATTCAAAGTCACATCCATGCTACCACATGAATAGATCTTTAAAATACTGTGCTTAGTGAAACTGGTCAGACACAGAACAAATGTTGCCTGATTCCATTTAAAGAAAGAACTAATTATATGAACAGGCAAATTCACAGAAACAAAATAGAATTATTCCAGACAGATAGTAGAGGGATTAAGGAGTCTGCTCTGCACAAGCTGATGCAAGTTCAGAGCCCCAACATTGCCTGTGATCCCCTGAGCATCACACCAACTACAGTTCCCATATAAGGATACCAGACAAAGTCTTGAGCACACCTGGGGTACCTGCATACCCCCACCAAAACGAAAAAATAAATACGTGAATGTACCAATCCTGAGGGTGGAAATATGAAGGAGTAGTGGAATTAATTGTTTAAAAATGTACTCTATCATTTCAAAGGTGTGGAGGTTTGTATTTTGGATGGAGAGAACACTGAATTTTTTATGTATAGAGCGGAGACTTACACAATATTGTGATTGTATTCAACGCCAATAAAATGTACACTTGCAAACAGTTTAAATGAAAATTATTGTGGTATAGATATTTTTACCAACATAGTTATTATTAAAAGGTCTTATCAGGATATCTTGGGGCTTTTCATGTTTTGTGAATACTATGACCTTTCTATTAGAATTATTGAAACACAAACTAACGAAAGGATTGCAATGGTCTGGAGGGATGGGTGTTTGATCATTGTGTGATTGTAACCCACACATGAAAGCTTGTAACTATCTCACAGTAATTCAATAAAATTAAAAATAAATAAATAAATAAAGATTTCAGACTACTGTAAGCATTTATAAATATTTGGGATGGGGGCAGGGAGTGAGCCAGAAACTGTCTGTGTTCTGGGATTCCTTCCTACTCTGTACTCAGGGATCCCTCCTGGAAGTGCCTGCAGAACCATATGTGGTGCAAAATACTTAACCTCACCAGCTGTGTGCAAGGCAAGCTTCATATCCACTGTATTTGTCCAGGTCACTAATTTTTATTTTTAAATGCAGTTTCACTTTAAATACATCAAGAGGAACTAGCTTGACTTTTTTCCCTTGAAATTTAAGAATAAATCAGTAAGCACTTCGAACCAAAAAAACAATAATAACATTGACTCTGAAAACAAGATTTTTAAATCTTTAGGGTCTGTTTTAAAAATTCTATAGTATGTTTGCATTTCATCTATCTTTCAGTAAGCCAGGTAAAATGGGAATCAAAACCTCTTCCAGCTCTATGTGGATAGCACCTTTGCTGTGTCCTGGAGTCCCATGGGTTCCACTTGAATCCTTTGTTCCTCTGAAAGCCAGTGACACAGCTGTGTCCCAAAGTCTGCCCACCCTCCTTGGTCTGTAAATGAGTCACCTGGAGGAATGGCAACAGAGCACTAAGAATCCTCAGGACTGACAGCACCTTCCCAACCTCTGGTTCTCAAAGCAATCAAATATTAAGTATTTTGAAGTGAGAACTTATGCTATTAATAATTTAGAGAACAATTAAAGACTGTAAATATTTCTTTACTTGTTTCTTTAGCAGTGGTTTAGCCAGACTCAGTTGACTCACATAATCACAAGTAATTCAAACTTCTTCTAAATTAATCCTTATAAAATCGTATTCAAAAGCAGTAAAACCCCAGTTTACAGAAATTTTTACACATTTCTCAAGAGTCATACTGTGAGGACTAGGGAAATAATGATAACTTTGGAGCTACAGTTCAATCTTAAAAGATCTAAGTTTATTGACAATCTTCATGTTGACTTACCACCTGTATGCGGTGGGGAAATTCTGCCATAGCAAAGTACCAGAGACGGATCCGGCTGACTAAACACCAGATCTCTATTTTCTCACAGCTCTGGAAGCCAGAAAATCTTGACAGTGCCATCAGAAGGTATCTGCGGTCTCTCTGTCCTTAGTTTACAGACTGTCACTTCTTATGTCTTTGCATTGTTTTCTTTTTGTATCTCTCTGTTTCTAATCTCTTCTTACAAAGACACTAGTCCTATAAAATTAAAACCAACCTAATGACCTCATTTTACCTTAATTACTTCTTGAAGATCTTATCTTCAATACAGTAAGATTCTGAAGACTTGAACATACCAATTTTAGGTCACAATTCTGCTTCTCATGCCAACTCAGAGCAAGACTATAACCAAACATCCAAAGATATATCCTAAGAGTTAAATGCTTCCCTCAGTTTGAACTTCGCCCACCCACACTTACGACTCACGTAGCCCCTCAGTCATACTGAGCTGACTCTAGCCCCATCACTACAGCTGCATTTATTTTCTTTTTTTGCTTTTTGGGTCACATCCGGTGATGCACCGGGGTTACTCCTGGTTCTGCACTTAGGAATTCCTCCTGGCAGTGCTTGGGGAACCATATGGAATGCTGGGAATTGAACCTGGATTGGCCGCGTGCAAGGCAAACACCCTACCCACTATGCTATTGCTTAAGCCGCTAAGGCTGCATTTCTAACAAATAAGGACACTTCTCTTGGGAACTAGGGTGGCATGGCTTCCAGGGACTGGGCTGCTCCTCTCTACTGGCCAATGCGGTTCTTTAATTTTGGCAGACAGAAGCAGTAGGAAACTGCATGGTGATGGCTGACTAAGCACGGGTTTGAGAAAGTGTCCCTATGTTTCTCTGTGTCACTTGATAAACAGGAATAAACCACAGAACAGAAAATATTCATTCCCAGGTGTGCACGTATATAAAAGTATGGAATTTTCTTTTCTCTTTCCTGCAAAAATAAAAATACAAGGCTACAAAAGGCTTTGATTCCCTGTGTGCAAGGTTGAACTAAGCCACTTTAAATCCTGTTATACAGTACTTTGGCCTTGAACTAGAAAGGATGTGTTATCACATTCATTTCAAATTCTGATAAGCTCTCTAGAATTTTTTTAAATGTTTTCTGCTCATCTATTTGAGCATTGGGCCTAAGACAGCTCTCCTTTTATCTTTGAACTTCAAAGTATAATTTTGAAATAAAGGTTCACTATTCTGTGAAGTCAGAAAGTCCTCTGCTAGGAACAACGGGTTGACATTTTGGGAAACTTCTCAGACTCTGCAGTACTTTGATTTGCATTCCACATTCTTTGCCTAGAGAATGGGATAGATAGGAACTCAAGAGTTGCTCTAGCCCCTGGCTACTAAAAGAAGGTTAATCTTTGCACATTCATCATGATAGTAGATATTCTCAACATTGAACACATTTGAATTAGCTAAAACAAGTTTAATTTCGTAGCCTTGAAGTAGTTGTGCCATAACATGAAGATTCCGATTTGGGTTGACACATATGTGGAAATGTGTCTGAGTTCTGCAGTCTATTGCATAACATTTTGGAATCTCAGTTACTAATGATTCTGTTCCCTAGCTCACAATAATTTGGGCATTAGGTCAGAACACGGATATGGAAGAACCTTTTAATCTGCAATACACAAAAAATAGTATCGGAAGGGGGCAACTGTCTTTTTTTTTAACTGAGCATCTCAATTAAAAAAAAATATTATTTCAACAGTACCAATATTATTGTTTCATACTTTCAGTATGGCTATGGGTGCCAGTTCCCTTCACATTTATCCCCAAATCCTTTCTCCCTTACCTCTAGGCATACTCACAGGACAGCTCTCTCAGGGTTGTTTTCATCTCTCCTCAGAATTAGGATCATAATGGATGGCCAACCCTAACCATCTATCTGACCATCTCAGGGCTGTTTCCACTGGGGGTCATCTAATCCCTTACTGTGTTCTTTACATTCCACAAATAAGTGAGAACCTGTGATATTTGACCTTTTCTTTCTAAATCCCCTTCTTGGCATACTTTTCACTAATTCCAAGTTGCAGAAAATGGTAAGATTTCATCTTTCCCATAGCTGAATAGTATTTCATGGTGCATATATGCCAAATTTCTTTTCCGCTAAATTTCTGTTAGACATCTGAGTTATTTCCGAATCTTGGCTATTATAAATGATTCTGTGATGAACACAAATGTGCATACTCCTTTCAGATTGTTTTTGCAGACTAATGTTTTTTGTGTTCTCATGGCAGATGCCCAGGCATGTACTTGTAGGGCATACCAACTTCCAGTACACATTTTCTGAGGAGTATTCAGATCATTTTACAAAGAGGGTGAGTTAGGCCACAGTCTCATAAGCAGTGGATGAGAATTTCATTTTCTTACCACATTCCTGCTAATATTTACTGTTTCTGGACTTCTTGATATATACCATACTCACTGTTGTTAAGGTGATAATTTATTGTTATTTTGAATTGCATTTTTCCTTATCAGTGAATATGAAAATTCATATTTTCCTAGTGGCTATCTTGACATAGTATCTGAGGAATTGTCTATTCATCTCTTCTCTATTTTTTGATGGGGTCATTTATTGATTTTGTTGAGCTTTGAGCATACCTTATATATACATATATATATATATATACATACATATATTAGCCCTTTGGTACATTATGTTGAATATTTTCTCCCCAGAAGTGAATTGTCTTTTCAGTTTTAGACTCTCTACATTTCTTGCTTCCCTCACTTCATTTTTCCCTTCATCCCGCTCACCCTTGTCTCACACACGCACACACTCTCTCTTGCTCTCTCTCTCTCTCTCTCCCTCTCTTTTTCCTCTTCTTGTGCATGCATGCACACAATGCATTTTTTTAAAAAAATTCTACTTTTGATTTCTTTGCCAATGGGCTTCTACCATTAAATTATCCTCTGATATTAAGATATTGAGGGGAACTGACCTATCTTGATTCCTTGCTGCTCATTGAGGCATTATTTCCCTTTCTTTGTTTATGAACACTAGGTGCCCTTGTGGCCTGGAGCTCCCTCATACAATGACTTTTATTGAGATTACTCTACTAGAAGCACCAAAACACACTGCTTTGTAGATATCTGTATATTCTAAGATTTTCACTTTTATTCATCAAGTTAAAAGTGTTTTCATACTAACTACTCATCTACCAACATTGATAATGCCAATTTACTATTATAGATGAAAATTTTCTTTTTTAAAAAAATTTTTATTAGTGAATCACCATAAGGTACAGTTACAAACTTATGAACTTTCATGTTTGCATTTCAGTCATACAGTGATTGTTTACATCGCTGCACCAGTGCCCATTCTTCAAATGTTTCTTGCTCTTTAGCATTAAATACTGAAGGAAGTAGACATTTTATTGACAATTTTATTACTTTATTTTACTACTACACATTTTTATGTGATAGTAAAACAGCTAAACACAAATTAAAGAAGTGCTGAGATGACTTGATAATGACCTTTCACAGGTTATTTTCTCAAAAAAAGTGTCAAAGAAGAGAGGTATAAGTGTGAAAAGCAGAAAGATCCTGATTTGGATAGAATATGGAGCTGCTCCTTTAATGTCCAAACTATTTCTGAGCTCCCAGTGTGTGGGCTATATATACATTATATAAAAAAAGTGTCTATTTTTACCTTCTCTATCTTACAACTTATTTTCATATATGAGATAAATGCCACAATAAGGATCTGCTGAAATTAGTATGGCTGGGTAGAGGATGGGCTGGTGAATAAGACATAGCTCAAATTTCTCTTATACCAAGGATGTTTAAGTGTTGACCAGCAGACAAGAGAGGATTGGTTCTTTTGAGAAAGAACACTAAAAAGTAAAGAGATTATGTATGAAAATGAATTTCAGAATAATTCTCACAGAAGTCTAATGTGACTAAATGTTCTCACAAAATGCCCAAGGTGACAAACATTTAAGCCATCAGTGGTAGAGATGGTAGAGAGGGAAAGGTGTTTGCCTTCCATGTGGCCAACTCCAGCTCAATTCTTTATGTTCCTCCAGAATCTACAAGGGTCACTCCTAAGCCTAGAGCCAGGAGTATCCCTTTAGTACTACTGGGAAGGCCCTGTCTCCCTCCCCAAAAATAGCAGGTCACCCACACAATGGGGGAAAGGGAAGATCACTGGTTTTGACAGCCCAGACTGGTAGGTGATCTGTGCCTCTGAGTGACCAAAGCAGATATTGGTCCTTTTGAGTAAAACTGCCCATTGGACAAATATCAAATGCTTCAACACAGAACTCCAGAGCTCCCTCCTCCCAGTCTGGCATAGATGCAGGGGCTCCAAGCACTGGTCCTTAGAGTGGTGCAAGGTCCATTGTGAAAGATACGGTCTTGAGAGTCTCTGGGCAGGAATCTTGGAAGTAGAAAGCTGAAGGGCGCACCAGAGGTTAGAGTGGGCACTGTAAGATAATATTGGTTCGTCCTTTCTGACTTGCTACAGGGAGCTTAGGCTTTTTGGGTTACTCCCATCACAGTGGGTTACTCTTATTCCTCTGTGTTTATTTGTAATCTCTTCCTTTGTGCTCTGCTTCTCCAATGGGTCAATCACCTTTATCTCCTAATCAGACTCTGTTAACTTGTAAATATTGCTTTTCTCTCCTTCTTAAATTCTGTGCATAGCTAATTCAGAGCAATGTCCTTTTTGTTTGGACACAGAAAACAGTTGATACTATGCTTTTGCAACTTGGGAGTTAATTGATTCTGAATGATATTCACTCGTGGGCATCTGTTTTCTAGACTTAAGCCTCAGTTGCCCTTACTTCCTAGCACACCAAAAGCAGGGTCCAGAAGAGGGACTGGATGGACCCAGGGCAAACTGTGAGCTCCCCTGGCACTGAAATGGGCCAGGCCAAAGTGCGATAATACTTAACTATAAGTTAAAAGCATGGTAATGGACAAATTCTGTCATGATCCAGAAAGTAACAACTAGATTAAGACCCTGCTAGAGTTAGGAAAGATTAATCTGGCCTGAGCACTGTAGTCTGGGATCTATAGCGAGATGTTCCCAGGAGAGCCATCCTACAAGCTTAATATATCTCTTACTGTGTCCATACAAAATAATGAACAGTAAGAAGTAGAATTGAGATGTTAACTAAGATGTTAATTAAGTTATTGGATTAAGGAAAGGAGAAAAACCCCCAAGTGGCATTTCCCTCCCTGGCTGCAGGGGATCAGGAAGGGCTTTCATATGTTGACTGTGCTACCCAACTGAGGAGTGGTTGCTACCCCCAATGCAGGAGTTGGTGAGAGATGAGAGAGAGAGAGAGACCAAGGAGGTGAGTCGGAGCACAGAGAGACGAGCGAAGGAGACAGGAAGAGATAGGAATGAGGGGCACAGTGAGACTGGAACAGGCACATGGGGAGAATGGAATAAACCACAACTGATCACCAACCAGCCTGGCCCTCATTTCCTCTTTCGTCCACCCATGGTATTGGCCATCCAGGGTGGGGAAACAGAAGCTGAGCGAGACCACCTAACACACAGGGCACCACCTTGACGGTATTTCCCAGGCAGGAAAGGAAAGAATGACATAGTAGGAAATGCAAATTAAAGAGAAAGAAAGAAAACAAAAACCCTGAAGTCAGAGAGCAAAAGAGCCAGCAGGGAGAGCTGAAGGAACAAGGCTGGAGCCCAGAGAGGCGAGAGATGGAAGCCAGATTTCCTTCTATGGCTTCCAGGGCCTCAGATAGTGGATAAAACAAACAGGATGGGTCAAAACTCTCTCAGGAGCCTAGGCTCAGTGGAGGATGGCACAAAACACAAAAACAATGGCTAGCAGGTTGGATGTGGGAACAGCACATGTAAACAGGCAAGGTGTTGGGTGTAGACCCAATGTACGGCCTGTGTCTTTTTATTGTTTATTCCACTTTTGTTATGACATGAGATTATCAATTTTCAATTTTAAAAAGATCTTTCACCAAAGGACATAGCAGAAGCTCGCCAACTTATTTGGCCTGCTTTCCACTTTTCAGGAAAACTACTTTTCAGGAAAAGTACTCAGTACCCTCTTTAGATATCTACCTGCTTCAAGGGCATAATCAGAAAACAGGTCCACTTGGGGTGCATTTGCACTGCAGGCTCCCACAGCTCTCCCAAAGCCTGGCAGAGGGCCTTATCTCCCAATCTGTAAAACACTGAGATAGAGGAACTAGAGGAAATCAAAAGGAACTTGAGATGGTGAAGTGTCAGGGCACGCAGTGAATCTGGGCTCAGTGGCACTGTAAATGAACACTTAAGAAAAGTCTAGGAGACGTTTAGAAGAAAGAGTAAGATGTAATGATGCAGACAGAGTTATCAGAGAGAGTGGCATGCAAGGATAAGTTAGTCACAAGTCTATGGCTGGAACAAGTGGGAATCCTGAGGATTTATTTACTGAGTTCAGAAACACTAGGAAATAATATGTTTCAGGAGGTTTTGGGAGGGCAGCCTTCAGGACAGGGGAGAGACCAGCCTATCTGCATTGCAGAAATGAGGCCTGAGGCACAGGAAGGGCCAGTGCTCCAGGAAGGGTTCTTAGTAGGCAGTAGCAGGCACAGCAGACAATGCCTAGAGATCCTTCTGAACAGGGTTAGGCAGGAAAATGCCAGTGAGTCATCAAATTCCCTGGCCCTTCACTTTGCAGCCCCCCTAGTGGGAAGAGGAAATGGGTCCAAAGTTGCTTCACTCGAAATGGCTGTGTAGGCAGCCTCACTTGCCAGAAGCCTCTCACAGCCCCTCCCGTGGGCTTCACTACATTCTGCCAGTCACTAAGTGACAAGGTGTTAAGAATCATCCCAAAACCAGTGGCCATGGTATCCCATCCTCAATTTTCACTTGTGCTACTCATTTTTAAAAATGAGTTTCTCCACCTCTGGCAAATCAGCCCTTATGCCCATAAGCCACCTCTGGCTGGTGCCAGATGATCTCGTCATCGGCCACCATCCAGATCGTATATCCTTAACTGGACAACCACATGCAAAAGAATGGGGTTAGACCTCGATTTGACACCATTCCCAAAAGTCAGATCTAAATGGATTAAAGACCTCAATCCATAAGGTACATTGAAGAAAAGGTGGGCAAAACCCTCCACGATACTGAAGCTAAAGGTATCTTCAAAGATGACACACAACTGATCAACCAAATGGAAACAGAGATAAACGAAAGGGACTATATTAAACTAAGAAGCTTCTGAACTGTAAAAGATACAGTGACCAGAATACAAAGATAATCTACAGAATGGGAAAGGATATTCACCCAATACCCATCTGATAAGGGGTTGATATCAAGGGTATATAAGGCACTGGTTGAACTGTATAAGAAGAAAACATCCAACCGCATCAGAAAATGGGGCGAAGAAATGAACAGAATCTTTCCCAAGGAACAGATAATGAATGGCCAAAAAGCACATGAAAAAATGCTCTTCATCACTAATCATCAAGGAGATGCAGATCAAAACAACTATGAGATACTACTTCATACCACAGAGACTAGCACACATCCAAAAGAACAAAAGCAACCACTGTTGGAGAGGATGTGGGGAGAAACGGACCATTCTACAATGCTGGTGAGAATGCCAATTGGTTCAGCCCTTCTGGAAAACAATATGGACACTTCCAAAAAATTAGAAATTGAGCTCCCATTTGACCCAGAAATACAACTACTGGGAATATACCCGTGAGAATCAAAGAAGTATAGTCGAAATGACATCTGCATTTATATGTTCATTGCAGCACTATTTACAATAGCCAGAATCTGGAAAAAACCCGAGTGCCCAAGAACAGATGACTGGTTGAAGAATCTCTGGTACATCTATGCAATTGAATACTATGCAGCTGTTAGAAAAGATGAAGTCATGAACTTTGAATATAAGTGGATCAATATGGAAAGTATCATGCTAAGTGAAATGAGTCAAAAAGAGACAGACATAGATTGCACTTGTCTGTGGAATATAAAATAACAGAATAGTAGACTAACACCCAAGAATAGTAGAAATAAGTACCAGGAGGTTGGCTTCATGGCGTGGAAGCCGGACTCACATGCTGGGGGAAAAGGCAGCTCAGATAGAGAAGGGAACACCAAGTAAAATGTGGTTGGAGAACCTGCTCGGGAAGGGAGGTGCATGCTGAAAGTAGACTAGAGACTGAACACAATGGCCATTCAATACCCCTATTATGAACCACAACACCCAAAAGGATAGAGAGAAAGAACGAAAGGGAATGCACTGCCACAGAGGCGGGGTGGGGTGGAGGGGATGAGATTGGGGGGGTGGGAGGGATACTGGGTTCATTGGAGGTGGAGAATGGCACTGGTGGAGGGATGGGTTCTCGAATATTGTATGACGGAAACACAAGCATGAAAATGTGTAAATCTGTAACTGTACCCTCACGGTGATTCACTAATTAAAAAAAAATAGATCGCATGTCCTTCTTTTCCGGAAGAGAGCAAAACATAACACTTGCCATAACCAGGCTGCTGGATGCCACACCATGCTCTTTCACTCAGAGCGTCCCAGAGGTGGGTGGGTGAGAGCCCTCCCCACCCAAAAGGACCCAGCCCCAGCAGCCAAAAACCTCCAGAACTCAAGAGGTGCTGTGCTCAGGGCCTCTCTCTACATACTTGGGCTGAGTCTCATCTACTTGTGAACCTATTACTGGACATTTCATACTATACACCCTATCATATTCCAAGCGTACCGCACCACATTTCATGGGGTTCAAAGGAGGAGGCAACCAATCTTAGAGGAAGGTATTTTTTACATATATATGAGATATATACATATATATATATATTTATATAAGCACACAAGGTTCAACTTCTAACATGTTAGTGATCTATTATAGAAGGGCTTAATGGCCCCTGGGTAGAATACAGCAGTCCTCACCCTCTTTCCTCTAAGGATACATTTTGGTAGCATTTTCAGCAGTTTTTGATAAGAAACAATACAAAATATATTATTTCAGTTCTGCTTTGAGGTAGGGATTGGGGTTTGAGATAGAAACACCCAAAATATGGTGGTGGGAAGGTGTAAAGGTAGTGGAATTGGTGTTTGAATACTAAATGTAATAAAATATTATGAACTACTCTATAAAATCAGAAAATACATAAAAAAGAATTTCTGAGCATAAAGAAGTAGAAAAAGGCAAACAATGCAAGCATATTACAAGCTCTAGATATGCATGCTTTGGTTAAATAAGTTTTAGTTTATTTTTCACTCTGGCAGTGGGTGTGATATAACAACACTGTCTACTTAAAACACTCCTATTGCTACTAAATTCATTTGATTGTAGGACCATATCCATCAGCGCTCAGGGCTTACTCCTGACTCTTGCCTCAGAAATGGCTCCTGGTAAGACTGGAGACCAGATACAATGCTGGGAATCATTTATGTACAAGGTGAGCACATTACCCATTACCCACTGTACAATCTATCCAGTCCTATAAATTTAAATACCTTTGACCGACAAGTTGTGTAACATGTTAACCATATAAAATGAAACACTACAGATTCATATTCTGTTCAAATTCTTAGATCTTTCTTTCAGACCTGTTATTAAAATGTTTCTGAAGTTACTCAACTTGTATATTTATCATCAAGAGACTTCTAACTGTTGGAATTTTTACTTCCCAAATCTCTAATAGTTCTACCTTTTTAAATACCATTCTCTTTTTAAAAATTTGTATCTTATTGTAGGCACTGTGGTTTACACCATGGTTGGAGGCACAGTAGTTTACATGATGGTTTATTAGTTGGGTTTCATGTGTGAAACATTCCACCACCAAAGCCTCCACCAGTGTCTCTTTCCTTCTCTGTGGTAAGCTTCCTACTGAGGACCAGTTCCCAGTTAAACATCATTCTTAGAAACGCTTCAGAATTCTCTCCTAGAACTGAACATCTGTGTGTTTTATAGAATTAGATAGGGCGAGAGGAAAAAGAAGGAGGGCTAGAAAAGCAACCAATGGAGGGTCAATGGTTTCCTGTTGGCTGGGCACAGATCATCTGCAGAAATCAACTCTCTGCTCTTGATTTGTTTTCAGATTCCCTGACTGCTGTGGAAGCTTCACTGGCCACAACGAAACCACAGACCTTATAACAGGGAGGTCATCCAGGTAACAGTCAATTTTCTCTGCCATAAGCTCTGTGGTTTAGTGGGAAAACAGGGCTAAAGCCCAGAGCCATGTTCTGTCCATTTCTGCTGTGAAACAGAATTTTTTTTTTGTTACTATAGTGAATTACCAAAAATAAAATAAAATAAAATAAAAATAGAAAGGCACTGTGGAAAGTTGTACCTTTTATTTATTTATTTTTAAAGGAAACAGGATTAGAATTTTTATGGACTATTACCTGTTCACAGACCTGTCAGCTGTTAGTATCCTAACCCATTGTTTTTTTTTTTTTTTCCTTTGATTTCCTGGGCCCCACTTGGCATTGCTCAGGGGTTTCTGTACTTGCTGCTTGAGCGGTTCTGCTGCTGGTGCTCAGGGAAGCCGGTAGTGGCAAGAATAGAACCAGGTCCTACTGCATGCACAGCAAGAGCTTCAGCCCTTTGAGACACATCTCTAACCTGATCATATAAATCTGTCAAAGAAGCTGGGATTTCATCAGTTTGCTATATGATTCAGGTATACTATTGAGAAAATGTAGAAGACTGACATTTTCAAAATACCACAGCACATTTCTTCATAAAGAGACAATATAAACAGATACATCCAAACAACAGAGAAAGCATTAACAATGCATGTCTAGTTAGAGATCCCAGTGAAGTCCATGACAGGGTCACTGCAGTAACATTTAAGGTGACTGGAGTGATAGCACGGCAGAGAAGACTATTGCCTTGCATGCAGCTGATCCAGGTTCAATCCCCAGCACTCCATATGGTCCCTGGAGCCCTGATAGGAGTTGTGGAGGTGTTAGGTGAAATTACAAAGAACTCTTTTTTTTTTCTTTTAAGCATATTGTCACGATCTTTGAAGGATCTAAGATTTTGCCCAACTTTCAAGTTCACAAATTCACCTACTCCAGTTTCATGCATATGGTCAATAGATAGCCAGTCATTAAAAGGACTGTATGACTAATCACAGAGCAAGAAGCATGTATTTCCAATCTCCTACAGGTTCCCTTAGTCTCCAAAGTCTCATGCAAACAAGATTCAGTGGGGTCTAAGCTTGCAAACATGCTGTTACACCTGAAAGACCCGAAGTTTATGCAACCCGCATCTTTTATTATGGGTCTAAGCAAACCTGTCTGCCTTTGCTCCAGCGAGAGATGATATCTTTATTAGAGTACAATGTAAGACAGCTTGTCCTGGGCTCCAGAGGGAGGCACTATCTTTACCTTCCAAGGCTGTCTCTATACAAATACTTTTGCAAAGATAGCCCAGAACAAAGGCCCTGGGTGCCTCTGCTGGCAATCCCTGCAGAAGCAGAGAGGCCCATGGAGACTTTCACTCCCACATCCTCTACACAACTCAGGTATTACATTTTCTCTCATTAAAGGTTAGATCCACACTGGGTATGAAGAACAGATTTCCAATTAATCCCTTTAGTCAATTATTCTAGTATCCCTAGAGAAAACAAAGTTGTTGTTTTTTCAAATGAAAAGCACGGTTCTTTGAAGGTCTCTAGTTAGTTCTTTACAACCTTGAACACATTCAGTCAAAATTTAAGCCTCATCCAATTCCTCAGTAGTTATTTTAATATACATATTGCACTAGACTTCCGTAACTTTGTATAGCTTATGCATCATTAATTCTCTCTCATTCTACAGCAGCTTCCCAAATCCAAATTATTTTGTTGTTATTGTGTTTTCCATACATTGTGGTTGGGACATAGCTCATCACATCTATAGATACAAGTGTATATGTTTTTTAACGTGTTGTCTTAAAAGCAATTATAACTTCACAGCAAAACTGAACAGAAAGTATACAGAGATTTTTTCCATTTCATCCTTGTCTCACACATGCATTATCTCCACATCATAAATTCATTCTTCAGAGGAGTACATTTACTAAAATTGAAGAACTGGGCTGGAGATAAAGTACAGTGTCTAAGCCATTCGTGTTGCACTTAGCCAACCTGGGTTCATCATCTCCAGTATCACCAGGATTGATCCCTGAGTGCAGATTGAGGACAAAGTTCTGAGCACTTCGAGGTGTTACCTCAAAAGCAAAACATGAGCACATTATTATTATATAGTTCATTGTTTGTATTAGGTTTAACCCTTGGTGTTTTTATTCTATGGAATATGAGCATGTATCTATGCTTGTACTATTAATACTGCTCTAAAGTATTTCTATACTCCTTATTCATTCAATTCCCCTTTTCATCTCCTTGCAAACACTTAAATCGTTTTATGGTTTCTGTTGTTTTGCCTTTTCTCAAATGTCATGTAGTTGGAATCAAACAGTATTTAGCCTTTCATATTGGCTTCTTTTACTTAATAATACCCAGTTAAATTTCCTCCATGTTTTTCCATAGCTTGACAGTTCATTTCCTCTTAATGCTGAATGATATTCCACTATCAGGATGCACCACCATTTATTTGTCTATTAATCTACTGAAGGCCATGTTGCTTGGTTCCGAGTTTTGACAATCACAAATAAAAGTGCTATAAACATTCATGTGCAGGTTTTCGTCCGAATGTATTTCTAGCTCCTCTCGGTAAATAGTAAGAAACATTATTGTCTGGCCATATGGTATGAGTGTATTTAGTTTTGAAAAAAAAAAACATCAGACTTTCTTTTAAAGTAGCAGTATCGGTCTCCCAGATTTTGGTATTTTGACAGGTGTAAAGTGCCACTTGCTTCTGGATCTATTATTATTATTATTATAAGTTAATATATTACCTGTTTTTAGTCTATTTAAACTGACTCTATGTTACATTAAGCCCAAACTATCCTGATGAAAATATTTTATTGATTACATTTCTGTCTGCTTCATGTTTATGTTTCTTTTTAGGAACTCTCCCCAGGAGTCTTTGCAATATTTGATTCATATAAATATTTGCACTGAATCTAATGGAGAATGCTGCAATCTTCACTGAAAACCGAAGTTGAACTTTATCAATTAGAAATTTATGTCAATGTTGGTAAGACACCCTTACTACTATATTCCCAAAACCTAAAAGAATACTATCAAATAACAGAGTCCATCCGTATCAATATCTATCTATAGAAATCAATCCAAACAAAATGAGATGGAGGCGGATATTAATTCATTCATGTCAACTCAATTCTCCTGGTGCCTACTGCATCCCTGAAACCATGCCCTGTAATATACAAAGACACAAGTCCTGCTCTGGGTGTGCTCATTAAAGAGCAGACAGGCCAGTCGCAGAAGACAACCTGGCCCTGTTATCTTCCCTGCCAATCTTTTGTGACCAAAATTTCACTGGCTGGAATCTAATTACAGAAACAGACTATAATACTTCAAAACTATTCTCAGAAAGTGTGAAAAAAAAAAGTTAAAAATAAAATTGGAAAGCAAGGAGCCACTAGAAAAAACAATGGTTCCTTTAGCAAATACGAATACATATCTGGGCATCTACCTAGAATAAATTCATTTATGTCCAGATGGTTTAAATTCAAATGGTATTTTTATAATACACAAATATATAATTACCATTACATTGACTATTAACATGTTAATACACACTCTCATATATGAGTAACCTAAGTATTTTATAAAGTGGGTAAAATTGCCCAACCTCAGGGGTTGCTGTAAAAATCCAGAAAAAACAGTGCACTAGGAGGGCTCTTTCTGTTTACTTAAAGAAAGTAAATTTCCAGGGTAATTCTTTCTTCTGAAAATGGGATGGTAGGCAAAGTAAGTTTAACCATGTAAAAAATAAACATTTGCCTTCATTTATCAAGAATGGACTCAAATGCAAATATTTAGGATAACAAAAAATGTTTAAGAAAAATGAGATGAATTATTAAGACACCTCTTTAGAGAACATACTAGGGGAAAGTAGGAATATTTTATAGAAAAAATAGAAATAATATATATAATTTTTAAATATATTAATAATAAATTCATAAAAGAAAAATGCAAATTAAACTATTAAAACACCCTTTTACTAGTAGTAAATTTTAAAAGATCAGCACTAATCATGCTAAAAGCATGTTTGGAAACTAATAGTCTTACACCTTGCTGATAAACTTCTACAACTTTGGAAAGTAACCTGGTGACACCTGTTAAAATGTTTAAATGCACATATTTGGACCCATAAATTTTATATAAAATGTATAAATGTGTTTTGTGTTTAGTATAAGCATACATATTGATAGATATTTATTAGAATACTTCAAGGGGCTGAATTCAGGCACTCATATATGCAAAGCAGGCACTTAGGCTGTAAGTCACAGCCCTGACCTAAAGCATTCTTAAAATGGTAAACAATCTGACTGCCCACTTAAAAGGGAGGAGCTGAATAAAGTATTCATATTCCACAATAACAGGAGCTAGACAGCTAACCACTAGGAATGAGTTCTATATCTCTATATGCACGGAGGTGTGTGTGTGTGTGTGTGTGTGTGTGTGAGTGTGTGTGTGTGTGTACACACATATATGTATATGAAATTGTCCTTGAATCTAGCTATCTGACAGAGTTTCAGAGAACATTGAGAGATGTGATATAAAATTGCAGGAAACCTTTTTGTTAGACTGTGATCTCATTTTTTGTTTCTGCATTTTTCGGAAGATGTATTTTAGGTTATGCATGGCTGTGCTCAGGACTTACTCCCAGGTCTATGCTCAGGGACTCAGAGGGCTATATACGGTGCTGGGGATCAAACTCAGCTTGGCTACATGTAAATGTGATCTCATTTTACTAGAATTATTTAAGGTGCGTCTCTGGGACATATGTCTCTGGGACATATGTCTGAAAGAACAGAGAGACAGAGGGAAAGATAAGCACCAAGTTATTATACCTGGGAAAATAACTTTGAAAAATGAAAGTTTCTGAACTTCTCATTTATTTATATATTTTCTTAATTCTTATATGGCACCTAAGACTTCAGTAATTAAAATAGGTTATTAGCAATTTATAAACAGTGATAACTCAAGTGTTATTACTGATGAATATGTGGTCCAAATTAAGAGCTTTTTAGTCAAGCTAAAGAATAGTGAATTAACAATATTAAATATTTAACAGAACTATATTTTAACATATGTGAGTTTCCTACTAAAAATGTGTGCTAGAAACAAATTTCAATGCCAACTATAAATACATATCTATACCAGTAGTGTACATCTATCAGAAATAAATATTGCTATTTGGAAAATAGAATTACTCACTGAGCAGTTTCATTACCTATATTACTCATTCTACCAGACTAATATCATGAATAGAAGATCAGCATTTTGATATGAAATAGTTCTACTCTTTTTCCTATTATAATAACAATACAACCATACCTTCTAATAAAAATTTCTTTTTTTAATTTGTTTAATTTCATTTATATGCATTATTTATTTTAAATCATTCTATTTAAACATTTGTATCCTATTAAATATTCCCTATTATAATAGGAGATATAATTAACAGGTCTTTATACTCAAAAATTAATTTATATAAAATATTATACAAACAAAAATATGATTAACCCCATAAATAAAAATTTTGCATATTATCATTTTCATAATCTGTCATTACTGTGGAAGCTTTAACATTCATTTATTTTACTTTCTATTAATTTAATGTTTAACAATAGAATAGCATTATTCTTACAGAATAAGTATGCAAGTTCTAATTGGAGGCCAGATGCACCTAAATGAGTAATCATGAGTTATCTTTCCTGATCAATGGTACAAATAAATGGAAAGCTCATCTGGTAAGAGGACATTTTAACTAAACATGCGGAGGCACAAATGCACAAAAGCACAGCGTGGGTATAAGGCCAAAGATAAAAACTATCTATTTCCCAGTTCATAAACGTGCCTTTGTAAATGCTATACTTAAGGCATAAGTAAGTGACATACATAGTAAACTGAGAGTCAGCAAAGTTTTCATAAAGGGCCAGCTTTCTCGAAGCTACCAAGTTCTTCTCTCTTTGTGTGGGGCGCAGAATAAAGGTCATCTTGTCTCTTAAGCAGTTTGCATAGTAGGAGATCATTCCTGGCTGCATGAACTATTGAGATCCAGAGCATCAGATCAGTCTCTCCAATCTCACTAAGGAAAGTACCTCAGGCTTCCTGAAGTCTGGGTGTAAATGAGCAAAGAGAGAGATGGCCCAGGGTTACCTGTCACTCCTGCTTTACTTGTCACCCTTCTGTGACTCCAGGCCACTATTTTGTTTTCTATCTTAGCAACACAGGAGCATCATGATGCAACATTCTCCCAGCTTCTAGTAAAAATTCGATCATTTCTTAACTTTTGCTTAAGGACATATATGCTTCTTATTTCATAAAGCAAACTACAACTTGATAAGTGTGTGTGTGTGTCAAAAATTCACTTAGTTTAAACAGTATATTGGAAGATTTTTGTCATGGTGGTATGCATCCTCAGTTGCAATAAGCTTATCGATTGTATAAGCTGCTCAGATTTTTTTAGAAATTCGATTTAGAATTCATAGTACGCCGGTGACCAAAGTTTTCTGCCACCTTTCATACATGTTTGATTCTACTATCAGCAGTACTATGAAGAAGGTTTAATAACAAATCTAAGTAAACGTGGTTTAAGATGGTTAAGCAATTTGTTGAGATGATTTTAGTTACCAGTGTCAGGAAGAAGTTGGCATATTTTTCACCATCTCCTGTATTTCCAAAATATTCACAAACACAGTGATAGCATGACCATCCTTTGTTGATCATGCTGCAACTTGTACCAACACACATAAGTATGCGGAGCATAATCATTGTGCATGGGGTCTCAGAGTATATAAAATGTCTATACTGAGATAACAGCTCAACTGTGTTATATATATATATGTATATATATGTATATATGTGATATAGAACAAGGGCATTAGCTCTAATCAAAATTAATTTTATGATTAATATTTTGGCTAAATATTTAATAGTCCAGGGAAAATTTAGATGATTTAAAATAGTTTCAAAAATTATGCAAGGGAGACTTAGCAGAAGTCTTTCTTTACTATAAGATGATGCTGGGAGAAGCAGAAGTTTCCTCCAGCTTTCTGGTGACCCAAGACCCATAAGCCACATTCTCCAACAGAGACTCATGCTGACAAGGACCATGTGCTCTGTGCTGGACAGGGGGCATTTGGACAGTTTGGCCAAGCTCTAGCTGACATACAAGACGTGCTGGGATTCTCTTATGATGTGTTTCAGTGTCACACATCCATGGGAGGCACTGCTGAGGTAGGCCACAGCCACGAAATGCAAACCTACCTCCTACTATTTTTTTTTTATATTCTAAGCTATTCAAAGTTTCACAGGGAGGTATCTATAAACATGTAAACGGACACCAGAATAAGTACCTAGCATGCTGTTTCTTCACAGCCATGTGCGTGATGAGACATTCTAGAGAGCAGCACTGAGTCTGGGTCACTCCAGAAGCAGGAGCCTCCATTGCTGTGGTCTTTTAGAGCAGGATCCCATCACCTACAGATGGATTCCTCCAGCAGTGCTCTCTCATCCGGGAACTGACATGGCTTAAGTTCAGGCACTGGGAAAGCACTAGCATACTGGAGCATGGAGATATTTGCAGCCTCATCAGGAAAAATACTCTTTATGCCCTTTTAGTGTTTATCATTTTAAAAGGTTTTTAATGGTTTAATGTGTTGGAAATGAATTAAAAACATGTTGCCCTTCGGCAGAGTCATTTTAGAATTAGAATGCTTTAATTATTTCCCTGGTAAATAAACTTAAATTAAAAATAAATTATGCTCCCTTTAACTAGGTCTTTGAACTGTCTTCACTCTGAGCAAAATGTCATTGTTAGGTCTCAGTTTGGCTCCCATCTACCCCTGAGCGCCTGTGCTCCAGGCACAAAAAATTGTAATAGTTGCGGCAGTTAACACAGGAAAGACAAGTCCAGCTCTCTCCGACTGAGGATGAAAACAAATCCAGTTTGGGCAGGGCTTAGTGTTAGAAAAGATCCATTCCAAGGTGAGTGTTTCTTTTCTGTTAAGAACAAGTAAGAATAATAAAGAAACAGACTCAAAGAAGCTGGCCTGCACTGGAAAGAAGGCATTACACAATGTGGGCCTCCTGTGAGCACTCCTCAGTTCCCATATGTGACTCTCAGATGTGTCATCCCAGTGTTATATTTAGCCAATATGAATAATTTAAATTTCAACTGAATATTAATCTAAATCTCGTGACATCTAGCCTGAACATGGAAAAAGATAAAATGCTACAATATAAAGCATACTAAGCAATGTTCTTAGGGAAGATGCTGAGAGAAAACAGAACTTTAAACTTGAGGTTGGAAGAACATTCCCATTGCCAGGCATGCTGGTCCTCTCCCCTGAGTGTCTGGTGATAACTGTATAACACATCCCCTGTATCTATATACATGCTCTTTCAAGTGTGTGGCAGAGACAAGGGAAACACAAAAACATATGTGTTCTAATGCACCACTATAATGGCCATAACAAAGGACAGAAAAGTACAGAAAAAAAAAAAGCATATTGTGGCAAATTGGGCCCAAGCTCCAATCTCACAGACTAGAGTCCCAGAAGATGAAAAACTTAAGCAAATGTGAAATATGTGCCATATACTGAATTACTACATGTACATGAACTACATGTACGATAACCATGACTGCTGTCAGGAAAGCAACTGAGTAGAACAGAAACGAGTTTCAAAATAATGTATTTCTATACAAGGGCTGGAGCAATAGCACAGTGGGTAAGGTGTTTGCCTTGCATGTGGCTGACCCAGGTTCGATTCCTCCATCTCTCTCGGAGAGCTCGGCAAGCTACTGAGAGTATCCCGCCTGCACAGCAAAGCCCGGCAAGCTACCTGTTGCGGATCTGATATGCCAAAAACAGTAAAAACAAAGTCTCACAATGGAGACGTTACTGGTGCCTGCTTGAGCAAATTGATGAGCAATGGGATGACAGTGATACAGTGATACTTCTATACAAATAGGCATAAAAGTATACCTATCTTTTCACATTTAAAAGAATGGAACATTTCAATAAGTACCAGGTGAGAAAGAATGGTACACTAAAACAATTCTGTGGCATCTTATATTACTCCTAGACAAACAGAAAGAAGATTGACTATAGATAAAATTGGTATAACATTTGGACATAAAATCTCTTGGGTACTCATTTGTACCTCAACTCTCTGAAAGTACAGCAATTCCACCAAATGTAGTAAGCAACGTTTCCACATTTCCATGAGTCATAAATGTAAAGCGTATGTAAGGAGTGAGGGTGCTGACCCCCCTTGATGGAGCTCAGGACTTACTCCTAACTTCGTGCTACAGGATCACGCTTGGTGGCAATGGGGAGTCATGCATAGTGCCTATGAATAGATCAGTGTTATCTGTATGCAAGACAAGTTTCTTAATCCCTATACTATCTCTTCAGCCTCAACTGGAAGCATTTTTGATTTTTGACAATTTTTAATTTATAACTAAATTGATTATCAATCTTATAAAAGTTTTTGATAAAAGTTTCAAAATAGCTTATAAAGAGTTAGATAATCTAAATATATATATATATCTGTATAAAATCTTCAGGGCAATTTAAAAGGTGCCATCAAGCATGCTGTAATATGAATAAATCTTGAGATTAATCACTAAGTATTGTTAAGTCCAGATAAAAAAGGACAAATATTGCATGATTCCATTTAAATATAGTATAGTTAGAGCAGTCAAAATCAGAGACTGAACATGAAACAGTGATTACCAGGGTCTGGGGAGAAGGATAGAGAGCCAAGTTTTTATTGGGTAGGAAGCTTAAGTTGTGCAAGATGAAATGTTCTGGACACTGGTTGAATGCTGTATTGAACTATATACTTAGACACGGTAAGTTTTATGTTATGTGCAGTTTTTCACTACTAAACATAAAAAAAGGAATTAACAACTCCTGCATTCCATTTTCTCTTATTTTTACTATAGCATTAACAAAATTATATTTATTTTGCATGCTATCTATCCACTTTTTCCTTCTAATACCCCAAATATTACTCAGTGGGCAGATACTCATCTTTCGCTCTATACTCAGGGACTGGAGCAATATACAGGACTTAATAAATAATGTATAAATACATTGTTCAAGGTATAATCAGTTATTTCCAAAGATTTAGCCATATTAATTCTAAAACCCACATTTCAAGAGAGCTTTGTTTTCAGTCTCACCAATGTAATTGTTAAGTCATTATCATTCTTCTTTAACTCCTGGGGCAAGTTATTAGCAAGTCATTTAACCACAGTTAAACAATAACTAGGATACATAAAAAGCAATATCCCAAAATAAAACACACAAAATGTCCACTGTGAAAATTAATCTGACAGCATTGCCTGTTTCTCTTTTTTCAAGTAGCTATAAGCTATAACTTAATGGTTTGTGATATACAGACTGCACATAATTATACAAATATAAGATATAATGAAAAACACAAACTAAATTGCATTTTGCTTAACTGGATACTGAAGCAATTTTAACTCTCTGAGGTCCCCAACTATAGTTGATCAGAAAAACTGAAAAATAACTGGATATGTGAATGGATCTAAAAATGAGCTCTTGATTATAATATATATTTTTATATCCCATATAGGCAGAGCAGTTTTTTCATTTGTAAAGTGCCTTTACAGATGAGATATAATCATATCTTCAAGACCACCTCTGATATACTCAGGGGAAGCATCACTATTATTATTTAGATAGCATTGTTGTCCTATTTTTCATCTATTTGCTCAAGCGGACACCAGTAACGTCTCCACTGTCAGACTTGTTACTGTTTTTGGCATACTGAATACACAAGGGGTAGCTTGCTAGGCTCTGCCTTGCAGGTGGGATACTCTTGGTAGCTTGCCGGGCTTTCCGAGAGGGACGGAGGAATCAACCTTCCGGCAGCATGCAAGGCAAATGCCCTACCTGCTATACTATTTCTCTGGCCCTGAAGATGTCAAATTTTCAAGTGGAAGTTTAGTCATTCTTATGCGTCTGCCTTCAGACATACTATTATAAAGTTAAGTTCATTTTTCACCCCTATTCTTTCAAGTCTTGGTGTCCTTCCAAAATTGGCCTGCACTTTATATACTCCAATAACTTCAGAGAGTTGCAGTTTCTGTTCTGCTGATATTTTGTACCATTTAGTTTTCTACAAGAGTGCCAATGCAGTATTATCATATCACATATGCATTTAATGCATATTTCATCATAGATGTGGCACTCAGTTAAAATATAAATCTCTTATAATAATGTTTAAGAATTATCAGAATCTGATTTCTATATACCTTCCATTTCATTCTCCCATTTGCTCATAATTTAACCACCACAATGGCCTTCTGAACAAATCCCAAACTAGTTCTTTTTGAGGATCTTTATGTTTACTTTTATTCTGCCTCCTATTTCTGATCCTCACTCTTAACTTACATAGTATATGGACAAAAATAGAAACCTCAGAGCACCACATTTTAAACTAAAACACATTTCTTTTTATATAAAAACTTCAAATTTACCATCAGGAATCACCATCAAGTATCTTACAAAGTTTTTTTGGCACCATACAGCAAGACACTATTCATTTAAACTCTACAATCAAAGATTATGAACCACTCTTCTTACAGTGTATAAAACAAACACAAACTTTAGTAATAACATGAAGAGGTGGTTTGTAAGGTAGTATTTGGTCCTAAAAGTCATGAATGTAAAATGAAGGCAATCTGACTTTTTTTTATAATTATTTAACTTTTTAGATTATAAACCCTATATCCTATGGAAGTTCAACAAGTCAGCATTCTTTCATGTTCAATGAAAGTCTTCAGTAGACATCTGAAAGAATCACTTATCAAAAAAAATTGAAGCCTTCATGTTAATACAATAACCATCACAAATAATAAAATTAAGTGCCTTGAAAAAAACAGATAAAATCACAATACAGAATCTCTAGATACTCTTATAATTGTCTGCATATTCATACAGAAGAAAGCACTGGCAGAATTAACTCAAAGGTGAGTTAAACTTGGCCTCAGAAATATATGACTTGCCAGAACTAAACGGACGGAAGCAGAGTATGCAGACAGTCTGTTACCTACTAGGTAGTACATGGTCAACTCACGGGAAATAGCCACCCACCACCCCAGAAAAAATCTGACTTTGTTATGAATTTTATGCAATTAGACTCAATTTTTCTTGGGTTAATGTAATATGCCTTTCTTGGACCCTGTCTGTAGTTAATGAAGCTGTGAAGTCGACAAAGATATGCAACATTTCAAAAGTCTGTCATGATATGAATATTCGAAGTAAAACAGAATAGCAACAGTGACATGTGCTGTATATTTCTCTTGCTTCATAACTAACGGTGTTTCATGTCCCCCAGAAAACTAATTTGTAATATGATTTTTGGAAAGTATACAACATTGCTGTATCATTAGAAATTATAAATAGCTTTCAGCTGCTAGGTCATAGTGAATAAGTCAGCAAAATTAGGGTCCTCGCCCCACCAAAATAATCACAATTTTCTTCCTCCAGGTCTTTAATCTCGTCGCCAAACCCCAAGTACATCTGCCTTAGGACAGCGACTAGAACAGCTCAAAATGGGGTCTTCCTCTGTCACTGGAAATAGAATAGGGGCAGAAGTTGGGCCTTGCCATACATATCTTTTCCATTTAATTCCAGTCAAGTTAGTCAGGCAGAAGAGGTTACAGTGACAATTTTCCAGGCTGGCCTCGTTTGGCACGAAGGAGGAACTCATCATCCCTCACAGCAGCCGCTCCCGGCGCCACAACCCACCATCCGCCGTTAACACCGCCTCCAACCAGAGAGAGAAAAACACAGACACCGGGGAGGGCGTTTTGTAGATAGGGATGTAAAATCGCAGAAGATATGTGATCTGCTCAAGGTCACATGTAGAAAGCTTGTGCATATCATTTGAAACTAATTTTCAGATGCATAATAAGAGCTCTGGAAGTGAGTGTGCAACAATTCTTAAAAGAAATCTGACCAGGTAATGACAGTGTGTCTAGACAGCATGTATAAAATCAATTCCACTGAACGGAGACAGGCAATAAATAGTGATCTTGCCTTTTTCAATCTAAGAATCGAAATACAGTTTCATGCGTGTCACAGAAACATGATAGTATAGGTTTTTCTGATGCAGTACAGATATGGAAACAGAGAGCCAGTCCAAACGAAACAGATTATTTGAAGAAAGCGGAGAATGACACCTGTCATGAACATAAAGCTCAGCTGCAGGGAATTCTATGGTCCATAATATAGAATAGTGGGCCTCAGATTTTCAACTTACTAAATAAATAACATAGGAAAATGAATCAGGACTATAAACATCAAATTCTTTTGGACTAAAAAGAAAACATTAAGCCAGACTTGTTGCCATCACCTTAAGATGTGTGCTGTTGTATTTTAAGGTACATTTCCCTATGCTCAGGACATGACCCACAAGTTTTGATTTGAGATGTGTACTTTGCTCTTTCCACTTTGAAAGTCATGCTCTCTCTTCAGCACATATTATATCTATGTCTCCCCTTCCTTTATTTACTGAATGAACTGGTTTAACTTTAAAAATAAATACAATTGAAAGGTGAAAGTTAAAAAAAACTTTTAGTGGCAGTTAACATTAATTAATTGTGCGCTTCATGTAATGCTCTGTTGTAAGCAACTTAGATGCATTAGTTGTGTAAGACCCATAGCCACACTACAGGATGCATATATCTGTCAACCTTGTTTGATAGATAAGGCCAGAGTATCCCAGAGCAGGTGAGCAGCTATGCAAGGGTTATTTGTCTGGCTTGAAGAAGAGCCAGACCTCAAACTCTGGGAAGTCTAATTGCAAAGCTTGTGAATTGACCAATCACTGCTATAGCATCATTGGCATTAACATTTCATTTTAACAAAAGATTATTTTGGTATAAAATCCAGCCTGAAATCATAGGCTGAGATTCCATTTAAACCTATTAGTAATAAACTCACCATTTCCCTGGTTTTACTCATATTTTAACAAGTGGCACCATAGACCACCACTGGCCTGCATAGCAGGAGTTAAGGAAGATTTAAACAAAGGGTAACAGAAATCAAAGACTTTCAGATGAGGAATATAAGGTAGATCAATGGGTCATGTCATTAGAAAAAGAATAAAAGAAGAGAAATTTTTTTAGTATTGAGAATTTTCATGTTGAAGGTCTTTAGGACCAATCAGCTCAATGTTCACCCAAATACATAAATCACTCACAGGTTCTCTGTGAATGAAATAACCCTTGGAAACTCATTAAACATGACTCACCTCTTACCAAATTTGCAATCTTCCCACTTTCACCCAGTACCTCTCTCCTTTCTTGCCATCATTCCTTAATGGTGAATCAAATTTCTAAAGGTTTTCATATTCTAGGTGCTATCTCATGAGAGCAGTCTATTTTGTGCATAGTCTATAGTTTGTTTTCTTTTTTGAAAATACGGGAACCAGATAGAAATTACTATTATAATAGGGAGGCTATCAGAAATATCAAGACTATCACCTCCTTCAGACTGGGCATTTTCTTCTGTTTGGGCGGGGGTGGGGGATGCACTAGGTTTACTTTTGTTTCTGTGCTCAGGGGTCACTCCTGGTAAAACTTAGAGACCATTTAAGGTACTCGGAGCCAAAAAGAAACTGACCATGTATAAGACAAGTCCTTTGCCCCTGCACTATATCTCTCTAGCTACATTTTGATTTCCTAACTTAAGCTAAGATTATATGAATGTTTTTTTCTTTTTTTCTGGTGGGGAGAGAATGGAGGGAAGAAAATAACGATATAACTATTCAAGGAATACAGAATACATTGTTGATTCATGGTAAGTTAAGTAAAATCTTTATACAAATATTTTATATATGCTTCTATTAAATCTTAAGACTCTGATTTTATACTAATACTCTTGGCTTTCTAAACTATACAGGATGAATGAACATGAATTTCTACTGGGTATTAAGCTTATTTTACTTATACATTGTTCAAACCCAGTCGAATGATCAATGACATTCTTCACAGACTCTGTGGAATGCTTTTGGCCTGTCCCGAGTTATGGGATCTAAACTTGCTCTTTACCAACCCTAAGTACTCACTGACATCCAACAGTCTGGAAATGCTACCAACTGTCTTGGTATATAGTTTGTAGCACCTGTCTTTTTCCCTTTAACTCAGAATTGCTTTCTACAATTACACACCGCTCACCACCAGCAGTAGTCAATCTTATCTCAAAGACTCAGTAGGCTTTCTCAAAAGACTCGGGCCAAGAAAAGACTGCACTTCTTCATACAGTACAGACTCAGTGGATTTCATTTTCCTCCCAATCCAACACACTTCCCTCTCTTATTTCTAGCTTCAATTCTCTCACCTAACCCACTTCTATTTTCTCAGTTTGATTTGGTTCAACTCAGTAATATCAAAAATCTTTAATGTCAGTGCCAATGGTGCAAATGCTATGAGAAAAGTTTTATATTTATGGTTTCTAACTCTGAGGTTTAATACTTTGACATATCGGCTTGACACAAAATTATAAATTTATAAATTATCAATTCAAGTGCATTTGATTTCTTTAAAAGAAGTAACACTCTTTTATAAAATTTCCACTGCCCCTTTGAGTACTATATTTGCATATCATACAGCAGCAATAAGAAGATTTTCTGAAAACAGAATCGATGCATATATTCCATTCAGAGGAAATGCATATACTAATTGTGTGAACAGCTGAAATGTGTAAGTATACACAATTAAGATAAAAGGAAAGTATATTAAAAAAAAGAATAAACAGAACTAAAACAGTCAGAAGTAACGAGACTGGAACAAACAGTATTCCCTTTCTAGTCTATACAATGGAATTCTAACCTTTATTTGGAGAGAGAGGGCAACTAATATTGCCATGCTCCAAACAGGATTCCTTAAAATAACACTGAAGTGAAATAGTAAACTTATTTCTAAAAGAGCTTCCTTAAAGCTCTTGGAGGAACTGAGATGGCTGATTGTGCAGACTGTCATTTCACACCTATTATAAGGGGATGACAGTATCTGCCCTGAGACTTCTCCAAGAAGTTTTAAAATTAGCAACATATTTTTAAAAATTGCTATATTGCAAAATTATATGTACAAAGTTATTATTTTTTATTGAAATTATTGACAAAAAATATAAAAATAACTTTACAAATTAGGAAGGGTATTTTAGTTATTTAAAGACAGAGAAGAGATGAATTAGAGGAGTGAAGTTCAAAAGAATGATGAAACTCTTTCTCTGAGAGACCACAGTAGCTGTGAGAATCACCTGTCCAGAAAACAACTCTTACCCCAGGCCTCTGCCCTGGAACTCACAGGTGTAGATTCAGGGAAAAAACTGAAGGGTATACCCACAAATGCTCTTAAGAAAAGTATTCCTGTTCCCTTTTCTAATAAAAGTCTTAAAATCTTAATATATATAAACACACATACACACATCCAGAATTTTTCCTTGAGTTTTGAACTTATGGAAATTGGATACTTCAGATCATACTTGGAGTACTTTAAAAAGATTGAAAAAAAAAAGACATGCTGCTAAGTTTCTCCTTATATAACACCATCTAACAAATAGATTACCACTGTAAAAATTTAGGGAATCTCCTCACTAAAATCCACAATTAAATTTAGGGGGCTATTCACTTAAATGATGCAAGGACCCACAGGTATCTCAATATATTATTCCTGTACTTCCAACTTGAGGCTAACCATACAGAAATAACATTGTAACTGCTAATAAGAACTTTCTTCAGGTTTTGGTTTTATAAGATACTATATTTCTCTCCTCATCAAGTCTACTTTAACTTAAGCTGCAGAATGATTCAGCACAGTCAATTAGAAATTTATAATGTAAGACCTTAAAGACTACACACTGCCCACAAATCACCCTTGCTTATTTTACAAATAGTTCCCATGCCATTGGTAATCAGTTCCCCTATTAAATATCCATTAATAAAAGTAAAGTTTAAAAGTTATCTCTTGGAAGGAAGCTATTATTATTCTAAAGCCACTCCAGGGTACTAGCACATTAACTGCAAAAATAAAACGAAGGGACTAGGAAAGAAGATTGACCTGTGAAGAGTCATCATTAGAGAGATAACTTCTGTCAACTCAAGGAATGACTGCACACACCTTGGATACTTCTAGGAGAAAGGAGTGAATTAGTAATACAGGAAAGGGCTTGAGAAATAGCACGGTGATTAAGGTGGTCAGACTTGCACATGGCTGACACAGGTTTTTTATACGGAGAAATACATAGTCGCCTGAGCACAGCCAGAGGTGACTTCTGAGCTAATAGCCAACTGAACATCACTGGATGCGGCTCCCAAAGAAAATAAAAATAAAAAAGAATAAAGGAACAGGACAGAGAAGTCAGGTACAAAGGTGGCATTACAGAATGATAGCGCTAAATATCCAAACCACAGAGTCAACAGCACTGAAGTCAAGAGACCCAAACTTTAGCAATCACACATAGAAAGCTGTAGTGGGGATATGGGAGGGAACCTGGGAACACTGTGGAGGGGAGGGAAATTGACACTGGGGATAGCATCAATGTTGCAATACTGCATATCTAACACTCAATTATGAATAACTTTGTAAATCACAGTGCTTTAATTAAAAAAATGTGGAAAAAAAAGAATAAAGGTAAAAGAGGAAGTATAGACTATCTGACATTTTTTTAAGACTTAAGGGGCCTAAAGTCCACAGACTGTTATGCTGCAGGTCACAGGGAAAGGTAATTCCTCATGCCTGCCAAGTATCTGATAGAATCTGTTAGCAATTTGATAAACACCAGTGCCGCAGATCAGCACCCTGAAAACCAGGGGCTGAGTCCCGGGTGTCCATACTCACCAGCACACTTTGTTCTAGTTCTGAGAGCAGGCCCAGGAGAGCCGGTGCCGCCTTCCCCCGGCCTGGTGAGCAGCACGCTGATCTCATACTCTGTGTCTGGGTCCAGGTGCCCAATTTTGTAACTTGTGGAATCCACCGGTTGCCGGTCATTCCAGCTCCCACTTGCTGTGCAGTATTCCACCTCTCGGGCCACAATCGGTCCGTCTCCATTGATGGAGTTGGCATTGAGTTGTATCCACAGGT
Organism: Sorex araneus; assembly: GCF_027595985.1. Lineage (NCBI taxonomy): Eukaryota > Metazoa > Chordata > Mammalia > Eulipotyphla > Soricidae > Sorex > Sorex araneus. The sequence continues at coordinate 325,304,140 of NC_073303.1, forward strand.
ACGTTGCTCCCACAGAGGCAAGCTGAGGTGGAGCAATTGGGACAGGGGGTTCTGAAAGGCAAACCAGAGGCATCTCTCAGACACTTTGGTCTTCAGTTTTAAAAGTGCTCACTGCACATAAACCATGAAAACAAAGAAAACTTTTACATGTTCAGAATGAACTGATAAAGGTTTAAGTTAAATAAGAAAAAGCAGGAAAAGAGTCTCACAGTGCTTACATTTGTGAAGTCTGATATACTAAATTTATGCTCCCCTTCACATTAGCCCATCAGTTCCAATGTGTATGAAATGATATTTTAACAATCGTGACACAAACCATCTTTTAAAACATAAAGTGGTTCAACTGGTGTCTCCCTCAGTTTGCTTTAGGACAACCCAACTTCTTCGGCTACACGGACATTAGAGAAATTCCCCTTCCCCCACCAACTATAACTTCTTAAAGCTTTCTCAAGTGGTATTATTTAAGCTCTAGGAGGAACTCCACTATCAACTAACTCCTTACTGAGAGTGTCTGTGAAATTATCAAAGGTACTAGTTATCCATATCATTAAATTCAGTTTCCTTATATTTATATTCCAAAGACATCATCATGGCCAAAATGATGGTCTATCTCATCATAAACACATTTCCAGGATGACTCGTTCCCCCCAAAATGATCACAATGGACCCATTCAGCTACAGGAGAATGGAGCAGTCTAGATAATAAAGGCCACCACAGCTGCTGTTCAGGGAACTTCCAGTAACGAGTCTTATTAAAGCAGCGGGCTGAATGAGACGCTCTGAAGCAAAGCACATGCCATGTCCAGCTTGAGAAAACTCCAAGCAACCAAGAGCAAACACGCTTTACAACTCTAAAAAGTTTTCCTTATTGTTCAACTTCTAAGACTGACAATATTTTTTCCAGATCACTATCTGAGAAGGGCGAGACGGAGAGAGACTTCTTTTCAATCACACTCCCAACAGATCAGCTCCAGGGAATGGCTCTCCAGGCAATGAGTGAAGGCATTCTGTGATAAGCCAATGTCACTCTGAGTGGCAACACTCACATAGGAGAAAGCAAACAATGGTATGAAATCACATTGCCTCTTAATGACTCTATCTGAAAAAACATAAACTCTAGTAATATTTTTCAAGAACATTTCCAAAGTGGTTGGTTCAAAACACCTTTGGGGGGTGTTTTTGATTGGAACTCCACGCTTAGCACAGACAAATGGCTGGAACAGTGTCTGCTCTGATTTTCATTGTCTTCATGCATGCTTGCACACCACAGCAGACCAGAGTTAACTGATCCTAGTCATGTTTCATCCTAAGTGGGACCTGATGCCCTAGTATGATCTAACCTTGGCCTCTGATATGATATCAGTGAGTCCCCAAGGTGACCAGGAAACTCAGTCTCTGTTTCTATTTCGATTCAACATGCAATTCATGCTGACTTCTAAAAAGAGTTGGGGAAATTCCATTAGGGAGAATCAAATAAGGCACAAAAGAATGAATTTTCATTTCAGGGTAAAAATATAGTGTGAATTTACAAGTTCATATTATCAACTACAAGTTAGCTGCTTATCTCTTTAAAACACTGGAACTAGACTCATAATGATTCAACATGAATTTATATCATTAGATGATTTCTTGAACCAGATCAGGAAATGGCCCTTCTAGAGTACATCCTACAGCATTTTTGTAGCCGGTATGAAAGAAGTTAATTACTTGGAAGCTGCAAATGCTACCAAGGTACACTGAACTACCACTCAAAATATAATTCAGGAGCAAGGCTATGAAGGCCACACAAATTTATTTAGGATATAGTTACCAACTGTCCTAAAACAGACAGGATTTTGATTCTTGTTTGTCTTGAATATTTGCTCTATTCGTTTCCCATTAATAAAAGCATCAAAATGTTAAATCAAATGGAAATTCAGCTATAACTGGAAATAATTTGAGGCAGAGATCCAAAAAGATTATTTGATTTGCTGGAAAATTTGGTAGAAGTCAATATTTAAATGTTGAATGAATTTTCCCAAAATGAAGGAAGGGCAGAGGCATCCAATCTATGCTAAGTGAGAAAAAGCAATTTTAAATATTTAATGCCAGTGAAAGTCAAATGACACGATAAAAGTAATTCTATGTTAAGCCAGCAGTGGGAATTTATATAGCTACTAATATACAGATACATAGACACACACACATGTAACAAACACATAATTGGTATCCATATGTAAATATATATATCTATAGTTATATCAGGTAAACATGATATCAATATTATATTTATGTATATATAAGTGCATTGTGAAGATTACATACAATCATATCATTGATTACCAAGAGCTGTGTTAAGGATGAATAAGATAAGAATGGCAGCTGAGCCAACCAAATAACCCAATCTTTACAGGGCAGGAGAGTGGAGGACATGGGCTCAGAGAAGTGTATGTTTTGAGGAATGTGATGACTTGGGATCAGGGAGCTGGGGCAAAGATCTGAAGCCTTTTGGTTGAATATCTGGTGCTGGATGTAGTCCCTGAGCACTGAAAGGTGAGGTCAGATAAAAAATCTGAACTTTAAAAACTTTTAGCTTTTTGTCACCCTTTTTGACAGAGATAAAAAAAGATGCCTGACAATTTTCATTAGGAGCATGTGCTGCAGAACTAAAGATCCACTCAACATAAGGGGATATGTTTGTTTTGACAACCTAGAAATTTATGATGTACTTATAACTTCCAACAAATCAATTTTTCCACAGCAGTGATTTCTAGATACATTATTAGATTAGATCACACTGATCACAAAGCATGGTGGCTCTATGGAACACATGTTAGCAAGTGTAAGTGAAAAAAACTGAATCAAGATGAAATCAAGCATTAATAACACTGATAAAGAACTCAGCCATTGGAGCTGCTGAACAGCTCTCCTGGGTTTATTGACAAATGGTCTCCAGAAAGCATTGCTTCTTCACTCCTCGGGAGCCTTCCACAGAGCTGCTGAGTAAAATGTGAAGGACTTAGGTTTTTATATGTATTGTGTGTGTGTATTTGTGTGTGCGCATGTGTGTATAATATATATACACACATATATTAAATATAAAGGCAAATAAGAGTCAGGAGACTAATTCAAAGATGCACTATAATTAGAAAGGCATAAGGATCTTATGTGGAAAAGCACATTATTCAAGGAGGTATTTTGGTAAGTGCATTTATCCCTGGTCACCTGAGCACCTGAGTATAGGAGTGATCCCTGAGTACGGAGCCAAAAGTAAAGCCTGAGCACTGCCAGGTGTGGACCCAAATCCCTAAACCAAAATATAAGAAAGTGAGAGAGAAGAGAGGGGGAGGTTATCTTTGCATATGAACACACTTTAAGTTGGATTCACCGACACATAATTTCTCTTGTAAAGTACAAGTGACTAATAGAGGCAGAAATGATGGCTCAACAAAAAGAATCCTATTGCACTAGAAATTTTATAGCAGAAAATATGTCCCTAGAGAAAGTTTGATCCAATATGGGTTTGACAAGAGGGAAAGGGGATAGGAGTATACATGGGTGGATATCATATATACATACATATACATACATATATTTATGTATGCATGTATACATACACATATGTATATATAAGTATACATACATGAATATACATATATACACATACATATTTGTGTATGTATGTACATACACATATAATATAATAACAAATTTACAAATTATGAAGGGTATTTTAATTATTTAAAGACAGAGAAGAGATTAGAGGAGTAAAGTAGAAAAGAATGATGAAACTCCTCAGAGAGACCACAGGTTCTGTGAGAATCACCTATCCAGAAAACAGCCCTTACCCCAGGCCTCTGCCCTGGAACTCACAGGTGTAGATTTAAGGGAAAAAGCTGAATATATGTATGTACATACAGACATACATACATATGTATGTGCATATATATATATATATTTGGAAAGATGTTACTGTACAAAATTTCCAAATAACCACTAATGTCTGAAGTAGAAAGTAAGAATTAGTCACTTCTCTTTTCTACTACACACTTGCCTCATCTTGGGACTAGCTGTTCACAATAAAAATATACATACGATACTCTAAGTGCCATTCATATATTATGTCTTTGCATCTATTGCATCTGACTTTCCTGATAGCCCACTATGTAGACAACACTAGTATAGTAGCCTTAGCAGTATATAACAGTAATTAACACTGATTTGTATGTGAGGGAATAGAAATAAGGAGAGGGTAAGTCAATGGCGATGTTCTGGGCTTGGTGTTGAGTAAGCAGTCTTTCCAACTGTCTGCAGAGAAATCTGTTGACAAAGGTAACAGCTAATCTAAAAGAGACCACATTTGAGTGTAATCTTTCTATGTCTGTCTCTTTCTTTCTAACTCATTTCGCTCAACATGATACATTCCATGTTGATCCACTTACATGCAAATTTCATGACTAAAGTAGCAGAGAGGTATGAGCTGGCAATGATGCAACTTCTGGCAGAAATTTCTCTGGACTTAGTTACTAAAATACTAAAATGCAGAAATCCAAAACCTTGTGGCCGCTATTGTAGCCACATGACTTCATATCTCTTCATTCTCAGCAGTGGAAAACAAATTATCAAAAACTTCCTTTTCAGCAGGTCCGACTTTGCACGGGGGGGGGAAACTCCAAACAATAATAGTGAGTTTTTTGTTGAAATATTGAATGTAATCAAAGTAAAGAGAAAGTAAAGTGAAATTTATGAGCTACACAGGCAGGGTGGGGGGGCAGGGGGCGGGGGGGGTGGAGGGAGGTTTACTGTGATTCTTGGTGGTGGAATATGTGCACTGATGAAGGGATGAGTGTTCAAGCATTGTGTAACTGAGACTTAAGCCTGAAATCTTTGTAACTTTCCACATGGTGATTCAATACAAAAATAAATAAATAAATAAATAAATAAATAAATAAATAAATAATAAAATGGACCACATTTATGCTTTTTGTAAATAAATGCACATAAATTACTAAAAATTATTCTGTTCTCTTAAGACAAAACAGCAATGACTTTACCACAGATGCCTATAAATGCTCTGTGCACATTGAAAAAAATCCAAATTTTTTCTGCCTAGGACTATGAATGGTCTTAGCAATTTAATACTATAAACTCCTCAACCACAAACAAAGCATTAAGCCAATTAAAGTAAACTTATTTTTCCCTCTTTTTTTACCTTATCTCCCACTTTGATTATAATGGCTCAATCTTTCAGTCATGCAAAATCTAGTAGTAGTAAACCTAACTGCAACATTCTGAATGTTAACTCAGTATTATCAATATAGCTTGTGTGATATGACTGAGCATTTTTATACTGACACTGCTTCATTTTATTAGCCACCTTGCTATCATAAACACGCTGGATGGTGAATATTTGCATTTTAAGTGATTTCCTATCAGTAAAACCTTTTCCTTTCCTAAAAATATTTATAGTTTGTAATCTCTGTATACAGATTTGGCAGAAGAACTTGCCAACAGCACATGCATTGCTTTGTGTGCAACTAAACCAACATAAATAAAGTACATTTTCCAAAAATATTGCTCATGTGCAAAATTTAATCTTAAAATGCAATCCATCAATATAGCCTGTCACCAACTGCTATAAGGAAACAGATGAAGACACATTTAAGCTATAAGCAAATAATGAACTCACGACATCTAACATGTCTATTTCAACAGAGTATGTAGAGTTATAAAAATACACTAAATACCTTTAACTACCAACTCTGCATAGTTTGATATTCCAACACCTCCTTCAGTGCAAATCATACAGCGGTATTTTCCAGCATCTCGTTTGGTGGTATTGACAACACTAAATGAAGCTATGAACCTTCGAGAATTTGTCACCTTGATTTCCTTCAGAGGAGCATCTCGTACATCAATTCCCTGTACCAATAAGAGTAAGGAGAAGAAAAAGAAATAATATTAACAGTTGCATCAAAATAGCTGGAAACCTGAAAGCATATTACACATAATACTTTGCATGCATCTTTGTTTAGTTGTTTATTTGTTTAGGCAGTTGTTTCACTAGAACAGCTGGCCAGGAAACAAATTCTGTCAGATCAACACTTTCAAGCTTAAGATATACCAGATTAAATGCACAGATTAATTATTTTAAATAAACTGAACAGGCAGAGCAAAAAGCATGTAGGCTAATTATTTATTTTGCTCCCAAACTAATAATACTCGGTCCTTACATTATATTTCTTTTTTATGCTTTTTAAAAAATCACACACTATCCTGTTACTGACTTCATTTTATAAATTTTTAAAAATTCATCAAACATTGTATTAAAGCCATAAGTGGGTAATTGCAGATTCCTTGTTGAACAGATTGAAAGGACAGGTCCAAGTTTTCTGATAATAATCCTAGATTTATTTTTAAAAGAGCAAAAATTGATGCTTAACTATTACCTGATAATTAAATATCACACCCTATAATCCCAGAATCACATAAAGTAGATCCCGTCATCAGGAAAGTTTTGTATTTTATTATCCCAAATATATTGTATACAGTGTTTAAAATATTTGGAAATCCATTCTTCTTTCCTGTAACTTAAAGCTTCAAAATAAGGGTATACATTTCAACTGTACAACTTAAAAAATATATCCAAAAAAGGGTTATATTTAACTTGTACTTGGAAGTATGGAGTAAAAAACAATGGTCAAAGATCTTGCTAATACATGATGTCAAGATTTTATATATATACGTGTATATATATATACATATATATATATATCAACCATTTATCAAGTGTCACCATGTACAGGGTTAAGAAAGCTTTCAATAGTAAGTAAGTTTTAAAAATGGTTTCTGTGTTCAAAAGCTTTCAATTAATGGGAAGGAACGGCTTGAAAGAAATCCATAATCTTAACAATGGCAATGTGGTAAAGGGACAGAATCCATGTAAACAACTTTAGATATGGGCATCATGATGCCTCCTTTGAGAAATAGGTACTGAAGTTGAGATTAGAAGGGTCAGCAGGACCTAACTAGGCAAAGAGGGAAGAAGGGGTGAAGGAAGAACATTCTGATCAGAGAAACACCTTAGGAATGCCAAGTGGTTATAAAGAGGTGAAGGCTCTGGGCAAAGACAAGACAGCCAGCAGAACTGAGAGACAAACACACACCTGTCTACACAAGGGCTTGCAGAATCTATCAGAATGCTTGCATTTCTAGGTATGAAAATGTCAGGATGAAAAGCAATAAAAATCACCTGTGTTTGCAATTTACACTATGCACAAGGGTTTTTGTTTTTCTGTTGTTGTTGTTTTTTGTTTTTAAACGCTTTTCTCTGTAATGTTTCCTTTGGCTGCAAGTTCTAACAAATATGGGTTTGGGAATTAGAGCAACCAGGGCGTCAAACCTAAATTCAAAGTGATTTACTGTCTTTGATCTTCCATTTCTGAATCCGTAATGAGGAGAGGCTCGAGCTCACTTTCACAGGCTTTATGAAAATAAAATATAAATGCAAGGTGCACGTGATTGACACCTCCGTTATCCACCACTATTCTTGATGAACAAGTAATGAGTTCAAGGAGAAAGGCAGGCAGGCTGTCAATACACTACCTTTTATTACTGATGAACCTGATGCTGCAGAATATGGCTGATCTGCTGTAACAATGGGCTTTCTCAGACTGAAGTACACAGAATTAAATAGCTTCACCCACCCAGCCACAGGCTACACTAGAAAACCACAAAACCTTCCCAGGTGTTGGGTGCTGTTGTAAAACTCACAGGATGGAGGAAAAGGGTTCCCAAAGGGAGCTACTCCTAAAGAAGGGGCTGGGCTGTGCATGCTCAGAGCTTCCTTCCCAGGCAGCTCCTGCTTGGATAGGAAAAATAAAAAAAGAAATCAGGAGTGCTGCACTACTAGAGTTCCTGCCACTGGCAAGGAAACATCAGGAGTGGGAAAGAAGAGTTCCACTGATGTCATCTGCAGAGCTATCTGACAAAATAGTCTTATAAATAGCTTCGAAAATGTATTAATCAAAATATGAAGTTCCATATATCTTCTTTGCCTGTGTCTTTTCTAAAAGAAAACAGTTTCAATTGGGTCTTACAGAAGCACCAAAATGTTGGATAAAATAAGACCAAAATCAATTTATTATTATGAATAAATGCAACAGGAAGAAACATTCTTCCTGTATTCCATTACTTAAGTCTCTCATTCTCTTCCCCCAGATAAATAAATATTTATTCTATTCTGGGAATAACCTTAGACCCACTACATTATTTGTATTTGTTCAAACTGAAACTTAAAATTTTTGTTTTCCAGTTTCTGATGAAAATAACTAAATCCAAAAGAAAGGTAGGCTTCATATTTATGTTATTGTTAATAACAGCTACCTATTTATTAATTATGGCATATATTTTATAAGAATATAAAGCCAAAGCAGTAGTACAGGGATCAAACCTCAAACCCTATAATAATATAATTCATAGTAACACTGTAATATTTTCCTAATTAAAGAAATCCATCTCTATTTGCTATTATATAAACCAAATATATGTTTATTCAAAACAAGTTTAAAATATTTATCTTTCACAAGTATTCAAGACTTTTATTGAGGAGTTTAAGAAAACCAACAATACGGATTTGTACATATGCTAGTAGAAGATACTACTGTCTTCATGACACATATTTATCCTTTTAAAATAACACATTCAAATTAGCGAGTTTGCATAATTCTGATAAATTATAAAATCCCAAGTACTTCATCACACAGAAAATAAAGACTCAATATATACCAAACCTTATTGTTCAAATCTGCAGATTACTTTGCATTGAATCACTCACATGTACATGAATCCACGTATTCATTCAATGAATGGAATAAAAAATATTTTTATGATCCATGCATAGTATCACATACCACAGCAATGTTAAAAGAATAGTCAAAATTCAAAGAACTTTCCTAACAGAATGCAGAGTTTGGTTATAAAAACAGACAAGTAGCAGGGCTGGAGTGATAGCACATAGCGATAGAGGGTAGAGCGATTGTCTTACAACTTGCCTTCCTGCGTTCAATTCCCAGAATTCCATATGGTTCCCTGAGCAGTGCCAGGAGTAATTTCTGAGCGCAGAGCCAGGAGTAACCCCTATGCATTGCCAGGTGTGACCCAAACATCAAAAATAAATAAATAAATAAAAAAAAAAACCCAAAAAACAAATAAGTAGGGCAATAATTAGAATATAAAGGAAATACGTGTATAATACAGTAAGTGCACAACACAGCAAAAGGTGTAATAATAACCTTCTAGAAACACTATTAGAGCCCATGTTTGGTGATGAAATTTACAGACATTAAAGGTGAGGAATGAACTCTGTTTATAAAATGGTCAAAGGACTTAGACAATTCTTCAAACAAGAGAAACAATATCTAATGAGCCCATGAACGATATTCAAGACGGCTCCCTGGGTGCCCCACCATTCCCACACACCCGCCCGGACACCGGACCTTTAGCAGCTGCCCCGTCCCGAGTCCCACGAGCCCCGGCAACGAAGAAACGGGGGTGTGGCCTGTATCTCAGGGGGCGTGGTCTTAAAAGGGGCGTGGCCTCCTGCCATAGCGCGGCCTCTAACCAGGACACAGTTATTATCTTTTACCTTAGCACATTAGGTATAGTCTTTTTCTCTGAAAATTGCTTTAGCCCATCCCAATCACTTATACAAAATAGCCCATTAGGTTACTTCAACTTTAGAAAACCTATCAGTGAATAAGAGAAGCTTAGCAAAACCTTTGTAAAGAGAACTTAGCCTTAAGTCTTCATTAAAGCCCCCACTTCAATCAGGAAGAAACGCCTGAGTATAAGGAAGAACTCTAGAATAGGAATAAGGTTGCCATCAGTAATAGCACAACCAGAGCCCCTCCTTCCCCCAGCAAGAGGGAGTAGGAATAAACAACTACAAAGTTCCAATTCTATACTTCCATAACAATATGAAGAAGCAGCAAAAATCCCCTCCACGAAGAGAGGGAGAAGAAAAGATACCAGAAACCTCAAAAGGGGCTACCCACATCTACGACCTCTCAGATAAAGAATTCAGAGAGGAAATCTTGAGGAGAGTCGACCTACTCCAAGCAACCATGAAACAGACATCCAATAAATTAAGGGAGGAGATGAATGAAGCACTGGAACGATCTACCAAAAGAATGCAGGAAGAAATGAGAGCAGAAATTTCAAACCTACGAACGGAAGTCACACAAATAAAGGAATCGGTAGATGAATTAAAAATCTCAATAGATGCCCTCAACAGAAGAATGACTACAGCCGAAGACAAAATCAGCGACCTTGAGGATGAGTTGCAGAAAGCTTACAGACAACAACAAATAATGGTGAAAGACATCAAAATGGCTATAGAATGAATCAGAGTCCTTGGGGATAACTTCAAGAGGAACAACATAAGAATCATTGGAGTACCAGAAGCACAGGGAAGTAATCCCAATGAAAAAAACACAGTCAAAGACATCATTACTAAGAAATTCCCAGAGCTGGAGAAGGCAGGCATCCAGATACAAGGAGTCCGAAGAGTGCCAGCAAAAAGAGACCCAAATAAAAAGACTCCATGGTCAGAATGACGGATGCTGTGGATAGAGACACAATTCTACAAGCAGCAAGGTCAAAGAAGGAAATCACATACAAAAGAGCACCCCTCAGATTTACAGCAGACCTGTCAGAGGAAACTCTCCGAGCCTGAAGACAATGGTGGGACATAGTGAAAAAACTCAACGAAAAGAATGCCCCACCAAGAATACTTTATCTGGCTAAACTCTGACTCAAACTCGAAGGAACCATACACTATTTCTCGGATAAACAACAGCTCAGGAACTTCATAGATTCAAAACCAAACTTAAAAGAAGGTCTAAAGGGGCTACTGTAAGCTAAGGAGGAACGCCATAAGAACAACTAACCCCACAGAAAGATGACACAAAACCCCATCACAATAATCTCTCTCAATGTCAATGGCCTAAATGCACCTATCAAGAGAAACAGAGTGGCAAAATGGATCCGGAAATTAAACCCAACATTCTGCTGTTTGCAAGAAACATACCTGAACAAACAGAGTAAACACAGACTCAAAGTCAAAGGATGGAAAACAATCCTGCAAGAAAACAAGTCCCTTAAAAAAGCTGGAGTGGCCATTCTAGTATCCGACAACATAGATTTCAGGTTGAAAAAGATTAGAAGAGACAGCGAAGGCCATTTTCTATTCATCAAGGGATATGTACAACAGGAGGAAATCACACTCTTAAACGTATACGCAACCAATGAACGACCGGCTAAATACTTAAAACAACTCCTAACAGACTTCAAAGAGGACATCACTAACAGCACAATAGTAGTCGGAGACTTCAATACCCCCTTATCACTTCTGGATAGATCAACAAGAACAAAACTCAGCAAGGAAACACTGACTCTGAAAGAAGAAATGGAAGAGAGAGGCCTAATAGACCTATACAGGGCTTTATACCCCCAAAAGAAAGAATACATATTCTGTTCCAGTGCACATGGAACATTTTCCAAAATAGACCATGTACTGGGCCCGAGAACATACCTCAATAGAATCGGAAAAATAGAAATTGTATCAACTGTCTTTTCAGACCACGATGCGCTGAAGATAGAAGCTAACCACACACCGAAACGGAGAACCATATCAAACACCTGGAAATTAAACAACTCAATGTTGAACAATGAGTGGGTCAGGAAGGAAATCAAAGAAGAAATCAAAAAATACTTAGAAACAAATGAGAATGAGGACACGAGCTACCAAAACATATGGGACACAGCTAAAGCTGTGTTAAGGGGAAAATTTATAGCTCTCCAAGCATTCCTCAGGAAGGAAGAAAGGGCCCACATAGAGAACTTGACTTCACGGCTCAAGACCTTAGAAAAGGACCAGAAAAAGGAACCCAAACCAGACCGAAGGAAAGAAATAATTAAAATTAGAGCAGAAATTAATGACATGGAAAACAAAAAAAAAATCCAAAAGATCAATGAAACAAAGAGCTGGTTCTTCGAGAAAATAAATGAGATTGATAAACTGCTAGCAAGACTCACAAAGAAAGAGAGAGAACCCTAATAATTCGAATCAGAAATGAAAAGGGGGACATCATAACAGAAACCAGAGATTCAAAAGATCATTAGAGAGTATTTTGAAGGTCTATATGACACAAAACAAGAGAACCTAAAAGAAATGGATGAATATCTTGATTCCTGAAATCTCCCAACAGTGAACAAAGAAGACTTGTAATACCTGAATAGACCCATCACTGTTAAGGAAATTGAAACTGTAAACAAAAATCTCCCCAAAAACAAAAGCCCAGGCCCAGATGGATTCACTGCCGAATTCTTCCAAATATTTAAAGAAGACCTGTTGCCAGTTTTCCTCAAGCTTTTCCAGGAAATTGAAAAAACAGGAACTCTCCCAAACAATTTCTATGAAGCACACATCTCCCTAATACCAAAAGCAAACAAAGACACCATTAAGAAAGAAAATTATAGACCAATATCCCTGATGAACACCGATGCAAAGATCCTCAACAAAATATTAGCAAGCAGGATCCAACAACTCAACAAGAAGATCATACATCATGACCAAGTGGGATTCACCCCAGGGATGCAAGGATGGTTTAACATTCGGAAATCAATCAACATAATCCATCATATCAACAAAAGTAAATATAAAAACCATATGATCATATCAATAGATGCAGAGAAAGCATTTGACAAGATCCAACATCCGTTCATGATGAATACCCTCACCAAAATGTGGTTTGGAGGAACTTTCCTCAAGATTGTTGAAGCCATCTACCACAAGCCTACGGCAAACATTATCCACAATGGAGAAAAACTAAGGGCCTTTCTTCTAAGATCAGACACAAGACAAGGATGCCCACTCTCATCACTTCTCTTCAATATAGTACTGGAAGTACTTGTGATAGCTGTTAGACAAGAAAAAGAGATTAAGGACATCCAGATAGGAAAGGAAGAAATCAAACTCTCACTATTTGCAGATGATATGATACTATATCTAGAGAAGCCCAAAGCCTCTACAAAGAAACTCTTAGAAACAATAGACTTATGCAGTAAAATAAGTAAACAGTATAGACTTATACAGTAAACAATAAGTAAAAAATAGACTTATACAGTAAAATAGCTACAAAATCAATACCCAAAAATCCATGGCCTTCCTATATACAAACAATGAGGCAGAGGAAAGGGACATGAAAAAAGCAATCCCATTTACAATCATACCCCAGAAAATCAAGTACCTCAGAATCAGCTTAACCAAGGAAGTAAAAGACCTCTAAAAAGGAAACTATAAAACGCTACTCCATGAAATAAAAGAGGACATGAGGAAATGGAAACATATACCTTGCTGATGGATAGGGAGAATCAATACTGTCAAAACGGCAATACTCCCCAAAGCATTATACAGATTCAATGTGATCCCTATAAGGATACCCATGACATTCTTCAAAGAAATGGATCAAGCAATCCTAAAAATCATATGGAACAACAAACGTCCACGGATAGCTAAAACAATTCTTGGGAAAAAGACGATGGGAGGCATCACCCTTCCCAACCTCAAACTTTACTACAAAGCGGTAACAATTAAAGCAGCATGGTACTGGAACAAAGGCAGACCCGCAGACCAATGGAACAGGGTGGAATATCCCTACACACAACCCCAAATGTATGATCATCTAATCTTTGATAAGGGAGCAAGAGATGTGAAGTGGAGCAAGGAAAGCCTCTTTAACAAATGGTGCTGGCACAACTGGACAATCACATGCAAAAGAATGGGCTTAGACCTCGACCTGACACCATGCACAAAAGTCAGATCAAAATGCATTAAAGACCTCAATATCAGACCATAAACCATAAGGTACATTGAAGACAAGGTTGGCAAAACCCTCCACGATATTGAAGCTAAGGGTATCTTCAAAGATGACATGCAACTTGCCAACAAACTAAAAACAGAGATAAACAAATGGGACTACATTAAATTAAAAAGCTTCTGCACAGCCTGTAGGATTACATTACTTTGTCCTCTCCCTCCTTGCCCTGAGTAGCTTGTCCAGGTTTTCCCCGGAGTTTAGGCTTACCCCAGTCACACCCATCAAGGTGTTTCTGAATCTGTCCCATCCCTTTGTTTAGCTGTAATCACTTCTCCATGCTCTCTTCCCCAAAAGAGTTAATCCTCGGCTTTCCCATAATCTGACTCTGCTAATTTGTAAGGTCAGACCTTCCTAGGACACTGAATTTATATTATATAAGTTAATATTGCCTTTCTCCTCTTCTTGTGCCTTTTGAATAATTTGCTTTAAAGCAATGTCCTTTTTGTATAGACACAAGAAGATGATATTATGTTTTTGTAACTTGGCAATTAATTGGCCTTGAATATTATTCCCTCCAGGTCATCTGCTTTCTCCACTTAAGCCTCAGTTGCCCTCAGTTCCTAGCACCCCAAAAGCAGGGTCCCGACGAGGGACGGGAAGGATCCAGGGTAAGCGGTGAGTTATGTGCTACCCTGGCATCGAGATGGGCCTGGCCAAAGTGCCTAATTCTTAACTATAAGTTAAGAGCTTGATCATAGATAAATGCTGTCATGATCCAAAAGTAATGATGAGACAAGGACCCTGCTAGGGATAGGGAAGACTGATCTGGCCTGAGCACTGTAGTCTGAGATTGAGATGACCCCAGGAGAACAATTCTATAAGCTTTAATGCATCTCTTATTGTGTCCACACAAAATGATTAATATTATGAATTCTTATATGTTTGTTGGCTGAGGAGAAGAGAAACACACTCATGGGACTCCGCCCTTGGGTGGATCCTCCTGCTGAAAGAGAATTAAGTCCTAGGAGAAGCATCCCCTAAGGGAAAGGAACCTTACCCTATTGATTGTGACCACACCTAGGTGTAGACCCCAACCCCCTCATGCTGGGTAGATTTAACTAGGCTGTAAGAGTGGGTTCGGGGCCAGATCCATGGGCCAGATCCACAGATCCAGAGATAGACCGAGAGCGGGAGAGAAGCGGAGAGAGAGAATGAAATAAACTGATTAAGCAACCAGTTTGGCCTTCTTCCTTCTGTCGCCTGCCCTTCACTGACAGCAGGCACAGTGGTTTCGGGGCACCGAACGTGGGCGGTGAGACAGAGCCGCCCATAGAGCCCGAGAGTGCACGTGCCCCTCGGCGAGCCTTAGTTTTTTACAACCGCCAAAGATACAATGACCAGAATACAAAGACAATTTACAGAATGGGAAAGGATATTTACACAATACCCATAAGATAAGGGGTTGATATCAATGGTATATAAAGCACTGTTTGAACTCTACAAGAAGAAAACATCCAACCCCATCTGAAAATGGGGCAAAGAATTGAACAGAAACTTTCCCAAGGAAGAGATACGAATGGCCAAAAGGCACATGAAAAAGTGTTCTACATCACTAATAATCAGGGAGATGCAGATCAAAACAACCATGCGATACCATCTCACACCACTGAGACAAGCACACATCCAAAAGAACAAAAGCAACCGCTGTTGGAGAGGATGTGGGAAGAAATGGACCCTTCTATACGGCTGGTGGGAATACCGACTGGTTCAGCCCTTTTGGAAAACAATATGACGCTTCTCAAAAAATTAGAAATTGAGCTCTCATTTGACCCAGCAATACCACTGCTGGGAATATATCCCAGAGAAGCAAAAAAGTATAGTCGAAATGACATCTGCACTTATATGTTCATCACAGCACGGTTTACAATAGCCAGAATCTGGAAAAAACCCGAGTGCCCTAGAACAGATGAATGGTTGAAGAAACTTTGGTACATCTATACAATGGAATACTATGCAGCTGTTAGAAAGAATGAGGTCATGACATTTGCATATAAGTGGATCAGCATGGAAAGTATCATGCTAAGTGAAATGAGTCAGAAAGAGAGAGACAGACATAGAAAGATTGCACTCATCTGTGGAATATAGAATAATAGACTATAAGACTAACACCCAAGAATAGTAGAAATAAGTACCAGGAGGTTGTTTCCAGGCTTGGAGGCTGTTCTCTCATTCTGGGCAACTCAGAGAAGGGAACACCAAGTAAAATGTGGTTGGAGGTCATGTGGGGGAAAGATGATGCGGGCCGAATATAGACTAGAGATTGAACACAATGGCCACTCAACACCTTTATTGCAAACCACAACACCTAATTAGAGAGAGAACAAAAGGGAATACCCTGCCACAGTGGCAGGGTCGGGGTGGGGGGAGATGGGATTGGGGAGTGTAGGAGGGATGCTGGGTTTACTGGTGGTGGAGAATGGGCACTGGTGAAGGGATGGGTTCTCGAACTTTGTATTAGGGAATTATGAGCACAAAAATGAGTAAATCTGTAACTGTACCCTCACGGTGATTCACTAATTAAAAATGAATGAAGAAAAAATAATAATTAAAAAAAAGATATTCAACATTATCAGTCAGCAGAAAGTGCAAATCAAAACCACAATGAGATACCTTTTTGTATCCAGCAAGATAATTATTATTTTAAAAAGGAATACAAATTTTCTTTTCAAAAATGGAGAAAAATTGAAACCTTTTTTAATGCATCGCTGATCAGAATCTAAAATAAAGCAGCCATTGTAGAAACTTTGGCATTTCCTTGAAAACTAAACAGATTTTTTTTAATTTTAATTTTTTTATTAATGAGTCACCGTGAGGGTGCAGTTACAGAGTTTCGAGCCTGTGTTACAGTCATACAATAGTCAAGTACCCATCCCTCCACCAGTGCCCATTCTCCTGCATCGATGGCCCCAGGGTCCCTCCCTCCCCCACATACTTTCCGCCCCCCTGCCAAGCCTACCCCCCTCCGTGACAGGGAATTCCTTAGTTAAACATAGATTTAATATATTACTCAGTAATTTCCTAGATAGAAGCCCCCAAACCTAAAAACACAGACAGACATAAATGCCTGTAACAACACTCATAGCAGCAGCATCTACAATGGCCAAAAATGTGGGCAACTACTGAAATATCCCTTGATGAATAAATCAATAAACAAATGTGATCTCTGTACATGGAATGTAATTTAGCCTTTGAAAGAAAGAAAATTCTCAAACATGTCATAAAATTTTCAATAAACCTTGAAGACTTTACATTGAGTGAAATAGTTCTGTAACAAAAAGACATTTATTATATAATTCCACAGAGATGAAGAGTCTGGAATAGACATATTTCATAAGGACAGACAGTAGAATAGAGTTTTACTGTGACCTGAGTAGGTGGGGAGAAATAGAATAAATGGGAATTATTGCTTATTGGTTTCCTTTTCAGGTGATAGTATAGTTTTGGAAATAGTGGTAATGGTTACATAAAGCTGTGACTATATTTCATACACTGAATTATACATTTAATGACAGAATGGTTAGCTTCATAGTATATCTCTATGAATTTTGTGTGTGTGTGTGTGTGTGCTTGTGTGTGTGTGTGTGTGTGCGAGTGTGTGCTGCCAGGATTTGAACCAAAGCCCTCAAATATCCAAGGGGAATGTTCTACCACTGAGCTGCATTCCTGGACCCATAAAATGTGTATTTTAAAACAATTTTCTTGGGGGTATGGTGCCACTAGCAAGTAAACCTGTACCAGTGAGGCAAGTGCACCAGAAGATTGATGTTGCCTTCAGGCTTCCAGATACCTCAAAATTGCTGCTGTTCCTTTGGACAGAGCCCAATAACTTGGAGTCAAGTTTACCAAGAATTAAACGGCCAAAAGTTAGGTAGGTGGGAGAACCCCACAAACCATTTCTGGCTCTGATATATAGCTCATTTGTTGGGCCTAATTTCAGAGATCCATAAATCTCGAGAGAGATCAAAAGATGCATTTAGGGCCTGTAACACAGAGGTAGGTGGGAACCCATGACTGAGAGACCCAGGCTTACTTGGATCAGGATTCGGCCTCCTCTCCCCATGTCCCCAGTTGTCCAGTAGCTTGGCAGTCACACCCACTAACTGCCCCTGGCTCCATGTAATCTCATCAATGGCCAAGACTCAGAGACTATAAACTAAAGCTCCCACAAGAGAGCGCCACAGAATGCCTGACCCTGTGCCTGGCTGTCTTCACCAGGGCACCTCGAAGGGGGGCGTGTTGAGTTTCTCTCCCTGTTCCAAGCAGAACCCCAGCAGCCAAAAACATCTAGAACCCAACTACTGCCATGCCCAAGGCCACTCTCCACATGCTCATAAGAGCCTCACCCAATACAGGATGAACCTCACCAGAGAGTGGACCACGGAACCTATGCCTGAGATCTCCAAGCCTGCTTGGATCGGGACTGGGCCTCGTCCCCCTAGGTCCCCAGTTTTCTAGAAGCTTGGCAGTCACACACACAAACTGCCCCTGGTGCCATGTAATCTCATCAATGGCCAAGGCCCAGAGCCTATAAACTAAAATTCCCGGGAGAGAATGACACAGAATTTCCTGGACATTATATTCTATCCATAACAAGCAATACAAAACAAATCGTCTAGCATTGCCTTTTCATCAGGTTTGAGTAGTGGTGGTGAGACTGGTGTCGAAATATTGAATGTAACCCAAGTAGAGAGAGTATGGGGGAAATTATCTGCCACACAGAAAGGGAAAGAGTTGGAACAGCGGGGAGAGGTGGTGATACCAGGGATTTTGGTGGTGGAAAGTGTGCACTGGGGAGGGGATGGATGTTTGATGATTATATGACCAAATATGACCAAAGCTCAAACATGAAAGCTTTGTAGCTGTATCTTATGGTGAGTCAAAAAAAAGGGGGGAAACAATAACAAAATAATAAAATAAAGTTAACATTCAGAATAGAATAAAAATAAGTAATGTGGTGTTCATGCCCAATTCAATCAGTTTAATCAATGGCTGAAAAAATAGCAGCACGCCTACATTTTTTTTTAAAAAAGGCAATTTTCTTAACTGCAACTCAAGAACTCTGATGTATGCATCTATATTGAAGACTTCATTAAAATATTCTCAAATGATGACTAAAGTGCTTTCAGAAATAGAAAAACTATGCAGTATGATGAATGAAGAAAGAAATAAGGGACACCTGTCGGATTCTGTATTTGCTTCATCCTACCTGTCTGTAATAAGTTTTTTCCCCATGCCTGCTAGTCTTCTTTCCCTTTTTTAACATATCACAGCTGCCCGTGTCCCTTAAAGTAAGTGCTCAGGGCTTACTTCGGACTCTATCTAAGCTCAGGGATCACTCTTGGCATTACTCAAAACAGGACGATACTTGGTGCCAAGAATTGAGCCTAGGGGCTGGAACAATAGCACAGTGGGTAGGACGTTTGCCTTGCACGCGGCCGACCCGGGTTCGATTCCCAGCATCCCATATGGTCCCCTGAGCACTGCCAGGGGTAATTCCTGAGTGCAGAGCCAGGAGTAACCCCTGTGCATCGCCAGGTGTGACCCAAAAAGAAAAAAAAATTGAGCCTGGATTGAGTTTTACAAAGCAAGTGCCTGACCTGTTGTATTATCACTTTGGCTCCCATATATATATATATATATATATATATATATATATATATATATATATATATATATTGGTTTTGTTTTTTGCTTTTTGGGTCACACCCAGTGGTGCTCAGGGGTTACTCCTGGCTCTGCACTCAGGAATCATTCCTGACAATATGCAGGGGACCATATGGGATGCTGAGAATCGAACCCAGGTTGGTCATGTGCAAGGCAAATGCCCTACCCACTGTGCTATCTCTCCAGCCCCTGGCTCCCATATTTTCTTAAGTGATTAATCACTTTACTTAATATACATAAAATTCACCTATTCCATGTTTATTTATTAATTTCTGTGTGTGTGTGTGTGTGTGTGTGTGTGTGTGTGTGTGTTTGGGCCACACCCTTTGGTGCTCAGGGCCACACCCTTTGGCTCTTTGCTCAGAAATAACCCCTGACACAGCTCCTCAAGTCTTACCTTGTTCTGGGGATTCAAATTATCTCTTCAAATCCCAGGCCTTTCTTTTCACTGAATTTATTTTTAATAAAATATCAAATGTCCCCAGAATTAAATTATTTTAATTTTTTTAATATTAAAATAGGCAGAGGGGGCTGGTGGTATAGAACAGCGGAGAGAGTGTTTGCCTTGCATCAAACTATAGACAACTGGATGAAGGCGGGGGTGAAGATCAACTTATCTTGGGTAAAAGATAAATCATTCTAAAGACTGTGTCTATTTGTTTTTGTGACATACAAGCTTTTACAGAATAAATTCAACCACCATCTAAATAGAATTTTAATTTAAACTGCATCCCATTTTAAATATTTCAGAGAATAAAAACTTCCTTCCTTGGCTGCAGTGATAGCACAGCGGGTAGGGAGTTTGCCTTGCCAACCCAGGTTCAATTCCTCGCCCCTCTCAGAGAGCCCGGCAAGCTACCGAGAGTATCTTGCCCGCACGGCAGAGCCTGGCAAGCTACCCATGGCATATTTGATATGCCATAAATAGTAACAACAAGTCTCACAATGGAGATGTTACCGGTGCCCGCTCAAGCAAATCAATGAGCAATGGTATGACAGTGATACAGTGAATAACTTCCTTATAATTTTCTGAGATATAGTCTCCACATTCCACAGGATAAAGTACAACTTAATATCCAAAAGTGGATATTTCTTAGAATTAAAAAAAAAAGAAAAACACACTAAAAAATCAAACTAAGTAGGATTGAGTGTCCTTAAGATAATTCAACTGAAGAACAAGCAGCAATAATAAAATGTATACTTAGAATTAAGAACGCATGAAAATATTTCAAATCTTTAAGATACTGAGAGTGATACATATCATTCAAATTTATTTGAAACATTACTTTATTTCACATAAAGGATGAATCCCACGTTTAAAATCAGCTAGAATAGCTGCTTAAGGACTGGCAATTTAAACTTACAGAAAGGAGCAGAGAACAAATCACTAATCTAATGGAGATCAGACAGCAACAGGAGAAGAGGAAAAAACTGAGTGAAATAAAAGAGGAGAAAACGGGAGGTGCCACAGGTGAAAATAGTGACCAAGTCAAAAAGAATTGGAAAAATATTGGGCAAAGTCATTAGAGAAAAAACACACTGGACAGAGCAAGCAGGAACAGAGACAAAGATGAGAGTGAAGCACCCAGAAATGAGATTGAACAAATGCCCAAACATGACAGATGCAAATCATGGAGAAGAGAAAAATAAATCCCTTAAATGCTGGTGCTTTAATTTTTCGTTGACATACTGATATCTGTATTTTTAAAATGGTATCTTTTCTTTCTTTTTTTTAAAAATACTATCCTTAAGGGAAGAGGGTGAAGATTGTTGTATTTCACCCAGGGGACATTAAGCCCTTCTATAAGAGATCACTAACATGCTGCTAAAGGTTGCACTTTCTTTTTTTTTCTTTTTTTTTGGTTTTTGGGACACACCTGGCGATGCACAGGGGCCACTCTTGCCTGGCTCATGCACTCAAGAATGACTCCTGGCGGTGCTCAGGGGACCATATGGGATGCTGGGAATCGAACCCAGGTTGGCCTCGTGCAAGGCCCTATCTGCTGTGCTATCGCTCCAGCACCTAAAATGGTATCTTTTCTTGATGTTGAACTATTTTGTCAAGCCCAATGTAATTTCCATATTCCAATTCTTAGGAGAGGCAAAAAGGAGTAGGTCTCAGCTGGGGTAATGGAGGAGAGAAAAGCATCCCTCAAATCATTGTGTGGAAAGAGCTATATTCTGGGGTCTTAGGAAAGGACAAATATCCAGTGTTAACAGTTGTTGGCAAGGGTCAGACAGCATCATTAAGGTGTCTCTATGTGCAGAAGATGATTATAGAACAAATGCCAGGAAAGAGGGTGAACAGCCTGAGTCCTCATCTGCTTCTCAGTATTAGTAGAGGGTGAGGTGCTTGAACCTAGGCCCACTGGCCAAAAAAGTGGGGTGTTGGAAGAATTTACCACTCAGCAAAGTCAGACAATTTAGGAGAGAGCAATGTAAGTTTAGTTTAAAAGAGTGCCCTGGGAGAGTGACCCAGTGGAGGTCTCCAAAGTTATGATACCTCCATAACACTCTTAGAAAGTCTTTTATAGGGGGAGAAGGGAGTTGGGCCACACATAGTGATGTTTAGGAGTGTTTTGTTGGAAGGTCTCTGTCTTCTATAGATTAACTGTGGGTGGTTGGTGAGCAGGAGACAAATGTCCTGAGCCAATCATACAAAGAGAGTGAGATGTAGAGAAAATTTGAAGCCAGTCCTGGGAAGAGACCTATTCACTCTAGGAATCGAGCAGCTGAACTGAGCAACAGTGATACCTCTAGTGTCCTGGGCACAGCTGATTATGCAAGGGAAAGCACAGCACATTGTGTCAGTATGTCAAGCATTTTCAACGTGGCAATCAACTAGGAACCTTTCCAGGAGCTTATGATAGACCATTTCAATTAGTACTGAAGCATGTTTCTGAAGTTTGACGGAGGGCACTTTCCATGTCTCTAACTCCAACATGCCTACTAATGTCTTGGACAAAGGAATTGCCAAAAATCCAGGTAATTCCAAAGAAAAATTGAAGGGGGGCAGGTAGGGCACTTGCTTACAGGTAGCCAACCCAGGTTTGATCGCTGGCATGCCCTATGGTCTCCTGCATACACCAGGAGCAATTCCTGAGTGCAGACCAGGAATAAGCCCTGACCATCACTGGGTTTGGCCCCAAAACAAAACAAAACAAAAAAAAACCCACAACAACTCTTTAGTTAAAAAAAAAGAAGAAAGTTAAAACACAGACGCACGCATATCTACTAAGTCAAACAATAAATGTAAAGTGACAAAATAAACATCAGAAGGCTAAAGAGAGGTCAAGCCTGCACTTTCTTGTCAAATGGGCTCCTCTAAGTAGACCATAGGGCCCCTGATTTAGGAGCGACCTACTCTCTGAAGAGTGTACAGACAGACACTGTGGAGGAGAGCTCTTTAAACATACTTTAATGTTTTGCTTTATGCAGGAAACTGACACAGAGATAAGTATTAGAAACCAGGAAGTCTGTCTAGAGAACCACTGCCCTTGTCTTAGCTTTCCTCACAAACTAAAGATGCAGCCTCAGGAAGCATTCCATGCTTTCTGACTTCAGAAGGAGGAGTGTGTCCCTCAAAGAGACAAACACAGAGTAATGTCACCTTCTCCACAGTGAAGGACAGAAGGCTGGAAGCAGTCGGAAACAAAGGATTCACCTTCTTAGAAGGACCGGCTCTATCAGACAGAAACTGCATTTGAACCGCCCAGCTTGGACTCTGTACTGATCCCCAACTCCTCAGATAAACATGGTTCGGAGTCCAGATTTGCATTACCTTTTGGAAAGGTAGATATATACTGAATATCTCTGATATCCCTTGGAGAGTGTGGGGCAGCATCTCACAACCAGACACTGGTATGTCTGACATTCATAAAAGAGGAATATTGATTTTCAAAAGGGAAAATGGAGACCTTAAATAATGCATATGTTACTGGCTCAGGTCAGGTTTTTTCAGTAGTTAAATCACAAAACAGGCAGGTTTTCCACTCAAATTAGATAAGGAGAAGTTTCAGTAAAAGAATGTACAGAACCCAAACTGCCCACCTACACACACCACACAGAGATCATGCCAAAGCCTCCTCTGGCTCACTTTCCGCTCCTCAAATACCAACTCCAATCCATCTGCCTCGCTCACTCCAAAACTGTCTAGTCACTGCTCACATATGTTCTCAGTGAGGTTTTCCCTGGCTCGTACTTAAAGCAGAAACATCCTCCTGCAGGCTGGCCTCTGTATCCTTCCCAGGATGTCCCATGGGAAGGTCAGTGACCACATTCTTCATGTTTGTTTTGTTTTTTGTTTCTGAACCACACTTGATGATACTCAGGCGATACTCATGATTCTGCACTAAGGAAGTGTTCCTGATGGTGTGTGTGGAGGAGCATACAAGATGCCACGGATTGAACCTGGGTTGGCTGTGGGCAAGGCAAGCACCCTATCCACTGTACTATTGCTCCACTCCCTAGTGATGATATTCTAACAGGTATTGTCACTCATTTACAATCTTTCTACCCCAAACCGTCTAGGACACAAGTCCCATTAAAAGCAAGACACTTAGTCAGGCTTTTCTCTGCTGTATCTTTGACACAGAAACCACGCCCAAGCATCTATTGCAGGCTTAGTGGTGATAGTCATAGAGAACTGAATGGGTGAATGAACAAGCAGTTTTAAGATGCTTTTGATCCCTACACATCTTTCCATGGGTTTGGGTGCAGCAGAAAAGCACAGAAAATAGCAGCTGGCCATTTCCTTTACTACAGGGAGGTATGGAAAGGGACATAGTCCCTTATGTGGAACTCAGCCCCTAATGGGAGTGACCTGTTAGAACAATTGTTCTGTACCCTAGCTACTCTTAAGCTTCTAGGAGCTATGGGAGAAAGCTTTGACTATTCTGACAGAACACAGTAATAGGTAGAGATAGTAAGCATACCAACCCATTTTCTCCCAACCTTCACAAAGTCAAAGAGACAGTCTAGCCAAAACATGAACTTCACATTCTTAACAGTATAATGAGAAAGAACAAAAGACAGACTATTTGATTGTTCTTTAGAATATTACAGTTCACTGCAAGAGATCTAGGACAAAATTATTAGGGATAAAAGCTCCATGCTTAAAGCAAGGTATGGCACCTGGTTATCTAAGGTTGTTAAAGAAATTGTTAAGACATTTAATTATCTTAATGAATTAACCATAATAGTGATGCCTATGACAAAATGATCTCAGTGGGTTAAATACAGCTCTGTATAAAAAAGCAAGAGTATCTTTAAATGTGCATGTATTTCAATTTGAGCAAGCAAATTAGAAAAGCATGGGTGGTGATTTGAATTACACTTACAACTTTCTTTAAGACATGGACCAATTCTAGGATGTCTAAATGAACACCAATTTACCAGCAAAGAAGATACATATTAAATCTTTCAGAAATGGTTTTGCAATAATCAAGGCAATGATTGAATGAAATTGAGTTCTAAGAAGTTAGACACACTTGGAGTAAATTAATCAATCCCAGGGATTTGGGAATAGCTCTGAGTCTACAAGTTTAGAGGAGGCTGGGACCTGTCATTCTAAACCACATATGTGGAAATAAGTCCACTATTCAATAGGAAAATAATCTGTATTATTCCTCTTTCAATTCGTCCAATTGCAAAATGCTGATTGAAATCCTTATCACTAATAACATAAGTAGTGTCTGGACTATTTTCGTTTAAAGTCTTCCTGCAATATAAGTACAGTAATAATTGAGTATCTCAAGATATCTATATTCCGGAGTACTTATTTTTGTTTTTCCTCCCTTTCTGACCTACACTCATCGGTGCTCAGGGCTCACTTCTAGAAAGTTCGGGGACCTTATGAGGTGCCAGGGATTGGACCCAGGTCAACTGCATGCAGGTCAAGCCTCTACTTATTGTACTATATCTATGACTCCAAAATAATATATTTTAACAATAGTTTTACAGGTCGGTTCAAGAAATTTGATGATGGAAATTTAGTACTTTGTCCTCATGTTTATCCATAGTACATTTGGTCCTATATTAATAATATCTGTACATTGCTATAATAATTCATGTTTATGTTATTTAGAAATTCACTCAAATAGTAGAACATACACATATTAAGTGCATCAATAATATCAAATAAATTAGAAGTTTATTGGCCTTAAAATCAAATAAATAAATATTTATTGGACTGAACCAGCCATATCAAACTAAGGAGCCCGGCACTGACTGAAATTTCCTGGTAGGCTAAATAAAGGTTTGAATTTTCAAGCCAAGGGCTCGACCCTATTCACTTCAAAATTGTGATGACTTTAATATGAGGAGGAAACAATCCACACAGTTGTTAGTAATAGAAGACTAGATCCTCATAAACAGGGCTGGGGTGGAATAAAATTTGAGAATGAACGTGAAATTGGTAGAGGCTTTAGAGTCAGCCATAAAGAGAAGAAAGGTGGAACCAGAGAGATGGTACAGGGGTAAGTCACTCCCCTGCATTCTGCCTGCCCCAGTCCCATCCCGGACTATCACCAGGAGTGATTCTGTGATTCTGAGCACAGAACCAGAAGGAAGCTTTGAACACAGCCAGGGGTGGTTCAATCCCCTGCAAAGCGGGCGGGGGGCGCCCCCCTTTTCAAGAAAGTAGAAAAGCAACCCTTCCCCTTAGGTCAGAAAAGAGTCCTACGCCACAGTTATCCATATCCTAGCCCCTTGTTGCAATGAGCTAGAGACCAGGTCATCCACAATAGCCGCAAAGACAAGGTTTACCTACCCTTAAGCCTTAAAAGGAGTTATTATCTATCTCCTTTTGAAAATGGTTGTTTGGGGGACTACACCTAGCCGTGCTCAGCGCTTACACCTGACTTTATGTTCAGGGGTCACTTCTGGTGGTTTTTAGTGGCCCATATGAAATACGGGGGGCAAGCTCAGGTTGGATGCATACAAGAAAGAACCCTATCTGCTGCACTCTCTCTCCAGACGCAATTTCCTTTCAATTTTCATTTCCTCTCCTTAAAATGTCTCCTACCTGCCAAGGAGATGATTATTTAAAATCTAAGATATGTGTTTTATTGTTTATCTCGGGTGTTAGAAAATGACTTATGTCTGTTAAAGACAAATGGTTTGAACTGATTGAAATTAATTTTTCTTCTGAGAATAGCTTACCTGTCACCAGTGCACAAAAACTGGAACCATTCTAAGGGAATTCTGGGAGCAATTAATCAGAGACCTCTTTGGGATAGATTCTTCCTCTGGGTAGCCCTAAAGTTAAACTGAAAAATAAAGCTTTCTTCCATGAAGGGGTGATACTTGGCTTTAGTGAAAATAGGCTAAAAATAACTTTTTCCCAATCAATATGTATTTTAATATATAATTTTTGAAGCATAGTTAAACTGAGATACAGATATATATGAATAAAATCATATAGATTTGCCAATAAAATTTCAGGACATTTTATTTTTAAATGATCATGTAAGTGCATTTGTACATACCCTAAATCTGTCCAGTGGGAGATTAGTAAACAATAAGCAGCACCAATGTGAACCTTTGCATTCATATTGTAATTTCCTATTACCAGTGGAAACGTAGTAGGGCTCCCTGGAGAAATGGTTGGTTCTAGGTTGTTGAGGTGGAAAATGGGAAATGAAAACTGGGAGCATATCATCATACAATCAAGAAAGCTTTGTAAGAAAGGTCACTTATTCTAAAGTAAATTCTATTGTTTGGGGCTGGGAAAAAATGAGAAGCAATAAAGATAAGTAAAAAGATGAAAACATAACAGATATGTTTAAAGTCACAACTGATGATGATGACAAAAATGATGACAATGACACAATAACAGCAATCACAACCCCCTTTGCCATTTTGAAGCAATGACATCAAACTTTCTCAATACTTGTGAAAAAGAAAAAGTCCAAAGTATTCATTGTCTGTAATTATATAAATATATCAGAGTAACCAAATAGTCACTATGATATAACTTTTCCTTTAAGGCATCCTAGACACTAAACAAATAAAAAGCAATATAATTGGACCCTTCTTGAACCTTTATTGAATTCAAAAACCTAGAAATGATCATTAGTGGCTGATGGCATCACAAAGAGAGACATAACTTGCTAAAATCACAAATCTCCAGGGAAAATTTTAAATTATAATAACCAGAAGGTAATAAGCAAGAATAAAACTATGGGAAACTATATAGGACCAATATAATTTCAACAATAATAACCACCACCACAAATTGGAAATTGGATGAGAACCTAAAGATAAAAAAGATTTAAGGGTCCCATCATCCCATAGCAAAGTACAAACTTTATTGAAAACACAATTCAAAGTTCAAAAGAAATAATGTCCAAAGACACTCAAGGAAATGTGAATACCGTTTATCAAGGACTTACAAAGTAATTATTATATTATTTTAAGGACAGTTATCTTTTAGAGCAGAGGTCTGAGGACATATTTGGTGTGCACTGACTGTTTTGTTATTGTTCACAAACTAAGAATGATTTTTACATTTACATAGTTAGATAAAACCAAAAGAACAATAATTTGTGAAAATGAAAATTATACGAAATTCAAGTTTCAGCGTTTACACACAAATCAGTAATGTACACTCACTTATGTATGTTTCCAGCAACTTTCCCTCTATGGTAGCAGAATTGAATATGTGACACACTATCTACAAAAGCTGGTTCTTCACAAAAAAAGCTTGCCAACCCTTGCTTTAGAGAAACATTTATAGTTAATTGATATGATAACAGAAATCTTCAAAAAGGAGAGAAGGTAGAAACAGATGAAGCAACTAGCACATACTGTTTGTTTTTGAAGCTGAGTGATAAATATAGTCACTGTCACTGTCACTGCCATCCCGTTGCTCATCAATTTGCTCGAGAGGACACCAGTAAACATCTCTCATTGTGAGACTTATTGTTACTGTTTTTGGCATATCCAATACGCCATGGGTAGCTTTCCAGGCTCTGCCGTGCGGGCGCGATACTCTCGGTAGCTTGCCGGGCTCTCCGAGTAAGGCGGAGGAATCAAACACGGGTGAGCCACGTGAAAAGTGAACGCCCTACCACTGTGCTATTGTTCCAGCCCAATAAATATAATAAGTTTATTATAAGATTTTTCTCTCTCTCAATAGGCAGATACAATAGATAGACAGAAACAAACAGATACATATATACACAAAAAATTAAAGAAACGATTTCCCAAAGAAACTAATACAGGTCCTAGGGATCTAGCTCAGAGGTCAGGGGTGCACGCCTTGTAATGAAGTGACCTGAGGTCACCTCCAGCACCATTATACCCTGAGCACGACTAGGCTTAGCCTGAAGGTTTCCAAACCAGTAAAATGGCCCTGATGACCCCAGCATCACTGTGCCTGAGCACTTCTGTAGTGAATCCAATCGGTTGAGCATCTCCATGAGTGACTACAGGACCTTCTGAGCACTACTTAGTCTCCCTAAACCAAATCATTTTAGAAATATCCCAATTTTATATCCTTGAATAACTCTTTTAATCATACTATGTTTCTCAGAAAGAAAAAGGGTTTGCTGCTGGCTTAAATATAAGTATTCTAATGCTATATGAATCAAATAATCATTTGTCTGAATATCTTGCACTTCTTCCAAGAGAATCAGTTCATTTATATGATAAATTTACCACCACAGTAGAACAGAATATGCAATGACCATATCCAAACAGTAGCAGGCCTACTGTGCAACAAGATTTGCACAACTAATCATGTAAACCTAGAGCATAGTGTATACTAGGTATACATTTCTTGAATTAGGGCAATAATAGGCTTCTCAATTGTATAATAAATAGAAGCCATATTAATTTGTCACTTGCCATTTGTGCTCAATGGACATTAATTCCTATAGTAGAGACAAATATAATTTTATTACACTTGGACAATAGCCAATTCCCTTTCCTCTGAATGAGGTAAATGAAGAATGGCATTTTTTTTACAAGCAGGAAAGTGCAAAGAGAAAATCAATCTGATTTATGATTTCAAAGCTTATTCTCTGCAGGAATTGCCTGTCTGATCTTTGTGGCAATCAGAGCTGTCAATGGCCTTGTCTTAAGCTGGATCACAGGTGACCTGGAGAAGCATGAGAGGTTTTCCATCCCACTTCTGTCCCAAAGACAGTGCTGAAATTAAAATCCATCAAATGTTGTCTAATTTTCTTTCCATCGTCACAGAAGACCAAGTGAACTATTCTATATTTTTCAGATACCTAACTCCTGATAATCATTCTGAACATAACTCTGAAGTCACCAAAGGCAATTATAAAAAAAAAAATCTTCTGAATAAAAAAGCTGGGAGGGTGAAAATGGCCAGGTGCTAACAGTGTCCAAATTCCCCAGGTATTCTGGCTCAACTGCTTGGATCACTAAAAGGAGAGAGAGGAGACCATGTTAGTATGGTAGTGATACCAGTTCTCAATTAGGGGAATTTCAGAGTGCAGCTCTTTCCAGATTTCCTTCTGGGGATATCCCCACAGTTGTCAGGCAGGAGAAACAAATGAGCCTGGTGATGGGTATGTGAGAAAAGAAACACAAGAAACCTCTTTACAAGTGGTCTGGTTCCTGGTTCCACAGCAAGTAATTTGGTAGTTGATGATTTTCTCTTCTGACCTCCACCACTGATCCTTTGTGACCTGCAACTCTCAAAGTGCACTTCCCCTCCTGGTCTGAATACCACCGCCACTGTCTGGGCTGGAGAAACCTCTCACTGCTTTCAGGCAGCGAGGGCTGCTTCGCACATGGAGCACCAACTGCTTACATGTTGTTTTGAGAAACATCAGATCATGGAGTAAAACTGATCTCGATCTAGAATCTCTTTAGATGTGCCATTTTGTTTCATCGATATAAAATAAATTTTTACTTTTAAAGTAAGGTAACTCAAAATCATCCAAAGTTAAAACACATAAAGTATGCTTTAAAAACTTCTGATGGTTTAAGCTAGAATGTTCAACACTGAACTGTATATATGGATATTAACTGACTAAAACAATAATGGATGTGAATTCAGCCACTCAAAAAATTTTAAGGAAGCAAATGGTTCCTATAGCAACTGAAGACAGTCCTTTTTTGTGCGAGTCTGATATTTTTATGATGGTAAGTGATGTTAAATTTATGCTTTAATATATATGCTATAAAATACCCAAGTTAAGTTTGCCGAGGGAACCATAATTTTACCTCTTTTCAAATGATTTTATGGCTCTTATATATAATAACAAAATTGTTCCGATATACAGTTGTGATTTTTTCCCCTTACAGTCTATAAAGAAAACTGAAAGTCACCAGCAAGGTTGACTACAGCCCCTAATACAAAAGTTAGGCAATATTCCTTATATACAAACACATTTTTAATTTTAAATTGTGATTAAAGGTTATCACTTAATTTATTATGTGATATTCATGAATCCATAAGGAAATGTCTGGGATTTTATACTCTGTAGGAGCCATTATGGTTAAGGACAGACTTAGAGATTTAGACTACCTGGTTTAAATATCAGTTCTTGAAATTAGTAATGTACAACTAGAAAAAAGTCACCATTAATGTCCCGCGCCTTATTTTCTCCTTCTACAAATGGGCATATAAGCAAATTCTCCTTGAGCCCAAGGCTTGAATATAACCAAGCAAAGTATCTAGCATCTCTCAGTACTTACTTTGCAAACTGAGGTGTAATTACTTTATTTAAAACGTCTATAAGAGTCACTCGTAACAGACATATGTAATAGTATTACATATTTGTAATACTGTTAATACAGTAATGGGACTGGAGCAATAGCACAGGGGGTAGGGCGTTTGCCTTGCACTCGGCCAACCAGGGTCTGATTCCTCTGTCCCTCTTGGAGAGCCCGGCAAGCTACTGAGTGTATCCTGCCCGCATGGCAGAGCCTGGCAAGCTACCCGTGACGTATCTGATATGTAAAAACAATAAGAACAAGTCTCACAGTGGAGATGTTACTGGTGTCTGCTTGAGCAAATCAATGAACAACAGGATGACAGTGCAACAGTGCAGTACTAATACAAAAATCTATTTTTAATGAGTCAAATTCTGTTACAGATCAAAAGATATTTCACATGTCTTTTGGATGGTGGAGGGGGAGAGTGCCTGTCACAGAAGCAGGTTGGGGGATGGAAAGGCAACTGGAGATACTGGTGAAGGGATTGGTATTGGGACACTGTATGCCTGACACTTCACAGTGAATAACTTCATAACTCTGTAATTCACATGATCCAATAAAATAGAGTCCACTTGAAGATCTCAATAATTTCCTTTTCTTCTGAACAAAAAAAGTACTAAAATTACTTGAACTCAGAAAAGTAATGGGAGAAATGTACTTGACTGGCAAAAGATACTTGTTTATAACTAAGTAGATTATACAACACTAATTTGAATTATATATTAAATTCTGAAAATAATCTAGGCTATCAAATAATGTTTTAATCTCAAAGGAATATTATTTTTAGAAAGTAATTTCTCCCCCTGGGACCAGAGTGATTCTACAGCAGGTAGGGTATTTATTTGCCTTGCACATAACCAAGCTGGAATCGATTTCTGGCACACCTTATAGTCCCCTGGACTCTTCAGGACTGAGTCCCAAGAACAGAGCCAGAAGTAAACTCTGAGCAAAGAAACTTAAAAATAAATGAAATAATATCTCCCAAATTTAGAATCTTACTGAATTATACTCCATACAAAAACTGGTGGGAAGGGTTTATTAATTTATAATGACACAAGCCTGATATCAAGGTGAGAAAGACTGTGAGTGATTTCTTCATAATAAAGGCATATATTTTTGTTATTGTTAAATGATGTCCTACAGGAATAATGGTTCAGTTTTGTTTTGTCATGGTTTTTGCAAGAGGGAAATTAGAGAAAATATGCAACAGAGAATAAAAATGCCTAGTGAAGGAGTACAAGAATTGAAGATTTAGAATAGATGATCTATTGATCACTGTACTCCCATTATTCATCAATTTGCTCGAGAAGCTACCAGTAATGTCTCCATTGTGAGACTTATTACTGTTTTTGGCATATTGAATATGCCACGGGCAGCTTGCCAGGCTCTGCTGTGTGGGCGGGATACTCTTGGTACGTAGTGGGCTCTCCGAGAGGGACGGAGGAATCAAACCCGGGTCGGCCTCGTGCAAGACAAATGCCCTACCTGCTGTGCTATTGCTCTAGTCCATCTATTGATCACAGATCTTCAAAACTTGCCTTAATTTCGCATACAAGTTGAATCTGCAGAAACAGTAGAAGTGAAACAACCAGGTGCTAAGAATGCCTCTTTTTCATCAAAGACTGTCTGGAGACAAACCATAGGACAAACTCAGCACTCTAGAAAAATGGGGTTTAATGCCTCCTGCCTAGTCTATTTCCTGGCCCAAGTATGGGCTTCAGAGACCCATTACTATGGGATATATAGAAAAGTCAGTGAGGAAGCCAGGTGCATGAGCATGTTCTGAGCATTTGTTATGTCATAGAAACTACTCTAAATGCTGTGCTGCAGAGGGCATTTCTGATAAACTACTTTAGAGTAACACCATTTGACTTTCTTTCCTATTTCTCTAAATTGACATAGCCGGTGAAAGCATTTTGAAATACTATGCTGGGACTGAAAAGACAGTATAGTGGGAAGGTTGCTTGACGTACATGCGGCCAACCTGGATTCAATCTGTTATACCCCCCCATATTGTCCTCCAAGCCCTTCCAGGAATGATACCAGAGAACAGAGTTAAAGTAAGCCCTGAGAACAATCAGGCGTGGCCAAAAAGCAAACAAATATACAATAAACTTATTCTGGTTTACTGGTAACTTACTTCTTGCAAACACCAAGCAACATTTGCTAACAGTGCAAAAGCTCACTTAAGCTATGCTTTGATGACTCGACCATAGAAATTTAGCACAGATTTTTGTCACAGAAAACAGTATTGGATTGAAATGCCAATATGATTTGAAATTCAAGGTTAGTCAGCACAAGTATATCCAAGTGAACAAACCTGCTACTTTTAAAGTAAATTTATGTATATAATTTACTTTTATATGCAAAATGGGAGTTATCTTTAACAAACATCATAATTAGATTTTTGACTGTAATAAAGTATCCTACCCGGAGATATCATTTCCTCCCTATTAAAATTGGGAACTTAATTTGAAGATTATTCCAAAGTCAGAAGTTACATAATTATCTGAAACTGAACAGTAACACACTTAAAAATAACAGGACCAGCTCAGCTCTGCTAAGGAAATTAATTCATCTTTCTACTTTCCCTTCATCAGCTTCCCACACAACCTAAACCTGTCCATCCCAGGCTTGCTCAAAGTTCCATTCATCCACTATTGAAAATGCATATCCACTTTTTG
This sequence comes from Sorex araneus, assembly GCF_027595985.1. NCBI lineage: Eukaryota > Metazoa > Chordata > Mammalia > Eulipotyphla > Soricidae > Sorex > Sorex araneus. The sequence continues at coordinate 325,338,104 of NC_073303.1, forward strand.
CTAGTTTTCCACTATTTGGTGTGGAAACTAAACCTTTATCATCCCCACCCATTTCTGAGTCTGATGCAGTAGCCAAGTATTAGAGACTGAATTTTCTCCCAGCCCTTTCTTAAAAGAATTAATCCCCAAAATTATAGCAATGGGTGTAGATTTGTGGGGATATAATTAGGTGTATATGAGACCCAGAGTGGAGCCTGTATAGAGTCAGGGTCCTTTTGAAGGGTGGAAGCTCCTAGAGGATGTCTGAAAGTACACCGAAGATAGTAGCCTGGTGGAGATGGGGCTGACTTCAGGAAAGCTACAACATTCAGACAGTCAGAGCTTAGGCTCATTTCACCAGTTTCAGTACCATGGGGAATAAATGTTGAGCAGCTATGCTGCCATGTCGACCAGAGTTTGCTCTAACATCCTGAGCCAACCAAAACACTGAGAAAAAAAGATTAAAGAACAGGGACCTTCTGCAATGTGTCAAAACATTGTTAAAAATGCACCCCCCCAAAAAAAAAAAAAAAACAGATGCAGGAGAAAACGGGGATAAAATGGCTCAGGTTACCTGGAAGAGAAAGTGAAAAAGAATAAACCATCTTTGGATTTACAAATGTCAATGAAACTTAACCATGAGAGAGAGAGAAATCAAAGATTTTTTCTTCTGTCTCTATCTTACATACATACACACAAAGACACACACATTATAAAGTAACATAAAATTAAGGCATCATATGTAGTCAAAAAATTTATAAGAGCATCAGAGTTAGTAAAGCACATAAGATACTTGCCTGGGTTCAATCTCTAGCACTGCGTATGGTCCCCCAGTCCCACCAGGAATGATCCTTGAGTACAGAGCCAGGAGTAAGACTAAGCACAGCTGGTTGTGGCCCCCAAAGCAAACTAACAACAGTTTATAAGAAGTATGAAAATGTTCTGAGTGCTTATATAATTTAAAGATATCTTTAATCTTAATATTTCCCAGGGTTGGAGATCAATTTATATGTATAGATTGCCATGTGTAATATTACATAGCAAGTATATACGACAAATCATGCATGCGAGTTTTCTATTATATAAAAGTAGATTTATAGATAATATCTTACTATTATACATTGTCCAAAAGGTCTTTAAGGTACTTTGCGGCTATAATGATGGATGCTCCTTAGTTGTGTTTTATTCTGATTATGAATCCTACATAAAACAACCATATTGGTACTAACCTTTGTAGCTCACATCTGTTAACTATAAAAATGTCTTCCTTAGTTTCTTCAATAGGTTTATCTGAGCTACAGTTTAGTGAAAGATTCTGGCAGTGCCTATACTTAATTTTTTTTTTTAATTTTTTATTGTGGAAAGTTACAAAGTTACAAAGTTTTCAGGTTTAAATCTCAGTTATACAATGCTCGAATACCCATCCCTTCACCAGTGCTCATATTCCACCACCAAGAATCCCAGTATAGCTCCATCCCGCCCCCTCACACCCCAAACCCCCCCACGCCCCTAGCCTCCCCACCCTAAGCCCCCCCCCGCCTGTGTAACTAATAAATTTCACTTTACTTTCACTTTGATAATTTTTATTTTAAATAATCAAACTATGGGTCATGTTTTTATAGGTACAAATTAATATGATATGGAAATACACACAAACACCTTTGTTATGGTTAAGATGACTTCTAATATTAATCATGCAATATGGTCACAGTAATATTAGTCAAACAAAGAGGTAGGTATATTTTCTATTCATCTAGCCTGGAGTATAAGACGACCGAGCAATATGCTGAAACTAATTACTGGTGAAATAAAAGAAAAAAAAATGGGTGTACTTGTCTGACCTATGCCATTTACCTTAGCAATCCTGCAACTTAAGCTTCTCCTTAGAAACAAGTATATATATATATATATGTATATATGTATATGTATATATATATATATATTACAAAAACCATGATATATATCATAAAATGGTACAAATTTCTGGTGAAATAACCTTATAAATCATGGCATCCTAATAATTAAAATGCATAGAAATAAGTAAAAATGCAACCAACATGGAAAGAAAAAATAATCACTGTCACTATTACTGTCCTCCCATTGCTCATCGATTTTCTCGAGTGGACACTAGTAACGTCTCCATTGTGAGACTTGCTACTGTTTTTGGCATATCCAATATGCCATGGGTAGCTTTCCAGGCTCTGCCATGCAGGCAGGATACTCTCGGTAACTTGCCGGGCTCTCCGATAGGGATGGAGGAATAGAACCAGGGTAAGGAAGAAATATTCTTATTCATACCTCTAGAGTTTGATTTTCCTTAAAACTTCTAACTAATGGCTTCGACAAAGAGAGAGGGCATGAAGGCATGACAGGCCTATGAAACTAACATCTTCTACAAATTATCATGGCTAATTCCATTCAGCACAGATATAGGTGGAAAGAAATCAGCTGTGCAAGTGAAGAACACTTTACTTGTACCACCATCTATTGTAAGATGAACATCCCTCATCAAAATACACATCCAATCTGGAAAAATAAATTATATAATCAAAATTATGGCATCATAACAAAAATTTGCCCACACCACTTAGAATTTCAAGGTCACACACTTCTCTATTCCCCATCAGTCCATCTGTGACACAGAGTGGGAAAGCTACAGGACATTAAGAAGTCTTATGACAAGAGCAAGGAAATAGTGGGAAATAAACTAAGAAAAATGTGACCCAACTATATAAAAATTCATCAAATCAAGACTAAAACTATTGTCAAGATAGAAAAATTCTTGAAAATATATTTTATTTAGAAAATGAAAAAGCAAAATATAAAGACTAATTTGAACATACCACTTCAGTATTCTGCACACATTACTTCTTCCTGGATTGGTAATTCTCTAATACAGACAATAGGATATGAGAGCAGAGCATGATAGAGAGATAGGAGAATGGAGAATTGTGTGAGGCAAACCTAGCCAGTATTAAAATCATCTCCTCCCAGGCAGGAATGTGGCTCAGTAGCAGAGCATTTGCCTGACATGTGTGAGGTCTTGGGTTCAATGCCTGGCTCAGCACAGTTCCCTAAGCACTGCTAGAAGCAACACCTGAGCCCCAAGGGAGCTAGAGATTGGGCATAGCCAAAAACAAAAACAAAACAGCATAAAGCAAAAATCTTCCTCCTCTTCTGGAATGTATTTCCCCTTTGAAAACACATTATTGATTAACTCCAGGCAAGCACATTTGGCTATCACTAGTTGGGCAATACCCAGGTATAAAGAAATGATAATGACCATTTATTTTGTATTTAAGATTAAAAATGATAAGGTGCAGAAAACTTAGTATAGTACTAGTGTAACTAATTACAATCATTACTGTACATAAAGGAAGCCCTGTGGAGCTGAAGCAGCTGGTTTGTGGAGAGAAGATGGAGAGAAGCAGCTGGCATGAAGAAACTAGAAGCCATGGAGGAAAGGAAGGACACACATAGAACAATGGAGAGCGAAAATAAACGGACAACCAAACCAGACCAGACCAAACCCAAGCAGCCACAGCATCTGTAGGAAAGGGAAGAAGTGAGAGCACTAGTCAAGGCAAAAACTGAGCAGCCTTCAGTTAGCAACACTAGTGGAATAATAACATACACTTTGAAGGTGAAACTATATTCTCAAAACATATAAAGTTAAATATATGGGGCTGGAGCGATAGCACAGCACGTAGGGTGTTTGCCTTACACACAGCCAACCTGGGTTCAATTCCCAGCATCCTATATGGTCCCCTAAGCATCACCAGGAATAATTCCTGAGTGCAGAGCCAGGAGTAACTCTTAAGCATCACTGGGTGCCACCCGAAAAGCAATATATACATATATATACATATAATTAATGTTCATCATCATTATCATCATCATCATCATCATCATCATCATCCCATTGATCGTCAAATTTCTTGAGCGGTCTCAGTAACGTCTCCATTCGTCCTAGCCCTGAGATTTTAGAAGCCTCTCTTTACTTGTTCTTCCCCAACGATGCCACATTGGAGGCTCTTTCAGGGTCAGGAGAATGAGACCCAGAATTAATTAATTATAATTAATGTTATCTCAACTTAAAAAATAAATAAAATATGTTTGGGAAAATAGTACATGGATTAAGGTGCTTGCCTTGCAAACAGATGGCCCCCTGTTTAATCCCTTGTACTACATATGGTCCCCTGAGAACCACCAGGAGTCTCTTTTGAGAGCAGAGCCATTGAGTATGGGCTGGTTTGACCCTGCAGTGTCCCATCCCCACCTCGGAAAAGGAATTAAGAATAAATTAGAAAACAGTACAGTTACAGGGTTAGGTCATTTAATGTCATTCATCCATTCTGTCAGAATTCCCAAGAACAGGGACCTGAGTGATAATATAGTAGGTAGGGTATTTGCCTTGTAGATGGCAAATCCAGGTTTGATCTTTGGCATCCCATATGATCCCTTGAGCATATGGTCCCAGGAGTAATTCCCGAGCATTGCTGGGTATGGCCCAAAGACAACCAAACTAAAAATCACCAAAGAATTCCCAAGAGCAAGGATCAAGCTATGAAACTGTTTTTCATATGGTACAATTATAAATATCCTAAAAAAATTCAACTGAAATGGCTTGTAAATAAAATATGTATTGGGGCTGGAGTGATAGCACAGTGGGTAGGGCGTTTGCCTTGCACGAGGCCGACCCGGGTTTGATTCCCAGCATCCCATATGGTCCCCTGAGCATGGCCAGGAGTAATTCCTGAGTGCAGGGCCAGGAGTGACCCCTGAGAATCGCTGGGTGTGACCCAAAAAGCAATAAATGAATAAATAAATAAAAATAAAATATGTATTAATAACTTCTAAGTTTTGGTTGCTGTGCTCTGGATACTCAAATGATACAAAAGCCTGTAAATGTGTATGAGGGGCTGGGAGGCAGCACAGGGGCCAGTCTAAATTCTCTCGCTAGACCTCCCTAGATCACTGGGGGAGCAGCACTGAAGGTTGTCTGGGACTGAGCACTACAGGGCCTGCATAGCACCTTTTTCTTGGGTCCTGGAACTCAGCCGCTGGCTTGGTTGTCCCCTGGGCTCCCTCAACACCTCATGGGAAGACCTCTCCCAAATAAATAAATGAATATCGTACAAGTCATTTGGGGGAAATGTTGCAAGGAGAGTGTAGGGATAAGGATGTTCTCTTTTGTACTGTAATATATTGCTCTAAACACAATTTTACAAGCAGTTCTTTAAGATGAAAGAGGAAACTAATAAAAAAATATTTTTCAAAATGTCTGTCAAATATATTAGTTTATGTAAAACTCTTAGTAATCTGGCTAATTAACAGTGAAGAACGCAATTTACCTAGGAAAGTCCTCCACAAAATCAGTCTCCATTAGCAAGCAGACACTCACTCACTTGGTGTGAAAATAAGTTACTGTACCTGTAACCAGAGCCTGTCACTTGCCACAGTCCTGCCGATGGCACTGCACTGGAAGGTGGCAAACTGGCCGGCATTCACCTCCACGTTCTGGATCCGCAGGAAGTGGGGAGTCCTGGCTACATGAAGGAATAATAGGTTATTAGACATGGAAATCTGTAACTAATCTAAATCTTTCTAACATAGCTGGGATTTCAGATCTTCCCATTTTGTTTACCTTTGAAGAAAATAATGATTTTGCTCATAAGAGCTCTAAAAATTTCATTGATCAGAAAAGATACCATGGAAGGCTTTGGCATGCTCTGCAAAGGAATAAAGAAGCTAAGTATTCTGGGATAGAACCAAACAGAGAGAAGATATTTCATTGTTCCTGCTGTGCAAATTATCACAGCTCAGCAGTCTTCTTGTAATAACATATCTGTATTAATAAAGATTATACTGAAGTCTAATTGATGTTTTGAACAAAAACATATTAGATATTTATACTAGCAACATGAAAAGAACAGTGAGAAATTAAACAATGTTGTCAAGGAAACTTTTTAAGCCAAGTACAGAGCTATGCACAACATATATTTTAATACAACTAATTGGCATGCAGAATTACTTCTGCAATATTTCCCAAATACAAAAAAAAATACTATCCCTATAGAAAGACTATGTGAAATTACTCTGGGACTATCATAGCATGCATTTTTTTGCTGATTCTTATTTCCAATTCAGGGAGAAATAAAGATTTCAAACACTAAAAAGCATTGAGTCTCATAACATACACTGTCCACAGGGGACAGCTGTTTAAATAAAGGATAATTCCATTTGATCTGGGATGCACAGACTAATTTCTGCAGTACACTTAAAACATGTGTCAATGAAGTGAAATGATAGGTCAGGAATTAAATTGTATGATAATTTCTACTTTTAGAGAGGGAAATGATGAGAATGACAGCGTGAAAGAGGCATCATGGGGTGGGGTGGGTGGACATGTTCGGGAGAAGAAACAGAAGAGAACAGGCCCATATTATTTTGTGGGATGGACAGATAAATATGGACAACTAAAATAGATTTTCTCTGCTTTGCCAGCTTTCCTTCATTGCCAACATGTCTGTAAACTATGTCTAGATACTTTCAAAAGACAGTGCACTATTATTGGTCACCTTAATGATGATAAAGTATTAACATCAATCTGAAAAAAATATAATTAAGTATTGGGTGGGTTCCTGATGAAGATTAAGACAAATGCATTTTATTACCAATAACACACAGGAAAACTTCATTACTATCTAGAGACCACAATAATTCAAACAATATATTCATGATGCTAAACATGCAAAGTGTCCTAAGTAGCACATTTTTTGCACAATTATGACTCATTGTAGTTAATGCTAAAACATTAATTTAAAAATTCATGAATAATGTTCACTCATGTAATCAAATTATTTTTGCTTAACAATAATACTCGATACTTTTAAAGATCTCTAGGAAAAGTCACACATTAACTTTCTCATACTTTTTAGAACGATCATTGGTACTAGAAAATGGAAAAATATAGTCCTTGTTGAGAAGTTAGATACCAGCAACATTTCCATAGAAAATTCACAAATGTTGCATAAGTGCTTACTTCATTTTATAGGTGGGAGGTGGGAAGGGGAGATTTGGTGCTTGGTTGATAATTGGTTACGGAGTGTGAATGAAAACCAGTATGCTCTCTGGCCCACCCAGTTCCAAAGCCGAGCACAGCCCACTAGACCACACTACCTTTATAAGTCTGTTCACTCTATCAGTCTCCCTCAGGCTGGAAGTCACTCCCTCTCTCACTGCTAGAATTGTAGCTTCTTTCAAAGTTCTCCTCAAGACTAATACTTCCACAAAGGTTCCTAGAATCTCTTAGCTAGTTAGATCTTTCTACATTTACATGTCTTCTACTGTAAGCATATTTTTATGCTGAAATTTTTGCTTATTTGTCTCTTAATTACTAGCATGTGCATTTAATATAACTCGATGCTAAAGCCTTTGCATAGCAGCACTCAATATTGCCATTAAATTGAAGTTATATTACATAAAATGGTAAACCACACACACACATCCCTGAAAATTTTAGCTTCTGTGTAATTTGGCCCTCCCACCCCCCATCTCACTTCTGAGTCAAATTCTGACCATAAAAAATTATACAATAATAATTGTATAATTATTATTTTAGGTCACCCCCAAAGAAGTCCCCCAAATGGACAGAGATCAGTAAGAATTTGACATTTGGCTAAAAGGAAAACTACATAAGGAACGTAATAGTTGTCACCCTGTTGAGCAAATTGAAATAAAACTATTACTCTTCTATTAAAATGTAACTATACAAAGTTTTTTTCCAAATATTTTTCTTCTGTAAAATAATTCTAAGCACATGATCGCTGACTACACAGCCACCAAACTATATTCCATGTATACATGAACAGCAAAAAAGAAGAAAATCAATGGCATGGAAACTTCTTCGCTAGCACATTGGTACAAGATCAATTTTTACTACTTCACAGAAACCCTAAGGTAACTGACAAGAGGTTTATGTTCCACAATCCTTCACGATACACACACAGCATCCACACGTGAAGACACACACACACACACACACACGCACGCACACACACAGTCACAAATTTGGACCCCTTAAGTTTCTGCTAAGGCAAGCTTCCTTCTCAGATCATCAGTAAGTTCTTAAATCACTGTATCACTGTATCACTGTCATCCCGTTGCTCACTGATTTGCTCAAGTGGGCACCAGTAATGTCTCCATTGTGGACTTGTTGTTACTGTTTTTGGCATAACAAATACACCACGGGTAGCTGGCCAGGCTCTGCAGTGCGGTCGAGATACTCTCTGTAGCTTGCCGGGCTCTCTGAGAGGGGCAGTAGAATTGAACCCGGGTCGGCCACGTGCAAGGCAAAGGCCCTATCCACTATTCTTAAATGGTCCTACACTTTTTTCCCTTCCTCCTTACTCATGCACAGAAACAAAATATACTTCCACCAAAAGAACCTATTTTTTTTTGAAACTGCTCTAAAATTTTGGAAACTATATTCAAAACAAAATTTTCTATATCTTTTCCTTCTGTTCCTTTTTCTACATGGTTCTCCCAAAAAAGATATGTATCTGAATTAAAACTTGCCTCATTTTTCCTTTCTGAGTTTGTGAGATTCCTGTAGGCGTCTTTTGCTTTCCCATGGTCTACAACTCAGGAAGGCACCCCAATATTCCCACTAAAATCTGAGCAAAATAAAAAAATTACATTCTTGTAGACCCTCCTCCCCCAAATCGGTAAGTAATACAAGTCTTCCAGAAATAAATGCCATGAGCCCAAGAGGACTTCTCAATTAAGTGGCATCTTGGAGGAGGCTCAGTCAACCTAGTGCTCCCCCAAAACAGGCAGGATCCTCCAAAGCTAAGCCCCACACCCTGTACTTTAGGAATGGCAAAAAAACAGCCACCACACTCAACATAGGTCAGCTCTGTTCAGAATCTGCCACTAGATTATAATACCAAGATGAATGCAGACAAGCTAGAAGTGGGTAGAGGTGGTGAAATTACAGGGATGTCCTACAAAAATGAAATATGGAGAGTGGGATAACAAGGGGCTGGACCACACCTGGCTGGCTTGCTCAAAGCTTACTCTGGGCTCTGTGTTCAGGGATTCCACCTGGCATGCCCCAAGAACTGTATGTGCTGCTGGAGATGGAGTTGGGGACTGCCACATGAAAGGCAAGCACCTTAACTCCTGTATTATTTATCTCTCCAGTCCTCAAAGGTGAACTGTTTGTTTGTTTTTTAATATTTAAAGTAGACTCTTAATCTGGCAGTTTGGCAACTAAAAGTTAAAATTTTAAAGTCCCTCCCTAACACCCACTGCAAAGTATGCTAGATGTGAATGTCTTAGGCCTTGGTTTGCACCCAACCTGAGTCTCCTCCCATCACTTTCTCTACTCACCCCCTACTTATTATTCCCCACTCTGTGGAGGGGGCAGGGTAGGTTCAGTCACAATTCTCAAAATCCCTTGATTTTTGTCTCATACATCACAATTGAGTTCCTTAACCTCTCACATAAGAGAGTCTATGAAAGTCATGAAAAGCAATGCCAAGGTTTTATTCCCGTCTCCTTCTGTAGATGCAGAAATGCAGGTGAAGGCATCAATCTTCAAGCAGTCTCTCTTCCTTTTCCACCTATAATAATTAAGGGAGAATCCTAGGCCCTCAAAAGTTACACTTTGCTGTTCCTCTTGAGTTCATACCCTGATCTCTGATTTGCCCCAGAGGTCTTTTGAGGTCTTTTCCCATTGTATTTTGGGGTGGAGGTGGCAGGAGGGATACTGGGAACATTGGTGGTGGAGAATAGGCACTGGTGGAGGGATAGTACTCAATCATGATCACTGGATGACTGAAATGTGATCATAGAAGTTTATAAATCTGTAACTATCTCACAGTGATTCATTTTAAAAATAAATAATAAATAAATAAGTAAAAAGAAGTGTTTAAAATGTTTTAGTGTTTCTCACAGTGATTCAATTAAAAAATAAATAAAAATAAAATTAGAATAAAAAACGTTACACTTTGTGAGGCACATGGGCTAAACAAAAATACATTTCATTCACAACACTAAGACTCAGCTTCCCATGGATTACAATCACTTCCAGAAAATAAAATTCAAATTTTTAAACATTAAAGTTCATTCCTTAAGCACAACTGGAGAGTTGCTTTGGTAAAGAAAAAATAGGCCACCATATATTTCTCTTTTCCAAATATTATGGCATGGCTTGAACTGTCTGAGAAAATATATAACTTATTTTACCTCAAATACAAATGATTTCTACAACAGCTAAGTCAGATTTTATTTGTTCTTCATTTGTAGATCATGCCTTCATGTATACAGATACTCTGCCTGACAAAAATTACTAATTGTGCATGATTATTAAGATACGGAAATTATTTTCTTAAAATTTGTGATTCAAATAATATTTTACAATTGTAAAATCTTTTCAGTTATATGCATTAAGATAGCATATATTTAAATATGTACTTAGAAATTTATCTCCAATGATCAACTTTTGAAAAAAACATAGATTTCTGACTACCTTTTTTTTTGGCTCTTTGGATTATACCCGGTGATGCACAGATGCAGAGGGTTTACTCCTGGCTCTGCACTCAGGATCTACTCCTGGTGATGCTCCGGGGACCATATGGGATGCTGGGAATCAAACCCGGGTCGGCAGCAGGCAAGGCAAACACCCTAACCTCTATGCTATAACTCCAGCCCTACTTTTTATGTTTTGTTCTGTTTTGTTTTGTGTCTGACATTTGGGCCTCTAATTGTGCTTATTTGTATAGGTAAAACAAATTAAAACCCAGCCATGAGCACAAATATAAAGGGGGCTGGAGTAGATGAGGGAGTTAACAGAAAGCAAAAAAATCCTAAAACTTCTAACAGAAATTTCTTTCTTTCTTGTGGAAGGCCACAAGAAAGAAAACTTATGCAGTGTTTGTGTTCATGTGCAGAATCTCCAGGGTGTCCCGGCTTTGCATAGCACTATCAATGTAACCTTCACTATTAACCAACTTTGTCTATTATTTTGTTTCTTGGGGTATGGGGGTGCATGCTATATCTGGAAGCACTTGGGTTCTGCATTTAGGGCCAATGCCTGGTCATTCCTGGCAGTACTCAGGGAATCATAAGTGGTGCTGGGCATCAAAACACAGTCAGCCATGTGCAAGGCAAATGATGTAACCCCAGTACTATATTTATGGTCCTAGTCCACTGATACAGTTGTCCCTTTTTGAAAGTATATGTGACACCATGCAAGAAAAAAATATTTTTTTTTACAATATGTGCAGCATTTTCCTGTAAAATATTCAACTAAAGCTTCTCTTCTCGATTAAACTGTCATTTTCAAAAAAAACCACAAAATTTATAAATAATTCGTTAAAAATTCAATAAAGTTATTTAAAAATATATACCTATTGCAAGACAATGATTTTCAATCAAAGTCAATATCACTACTCCATCTTCTGTGCTCAGTCTATTTGACAGTGTCTGGAAATATTTTTGGTTGTCAAACAGGGTTGATATGGGACCAGGTACATAAGACAAGGGTCCAGACTACAGGTCTTATATGTGGGAGGCCTGGGTTTAGTCACAAGCACCTTAGGCAAATCTGAGGCAACAAGCTGAAACCGGTCCTGAGCATCAGCTGGTGCGTTCCCAAACTAAAACCAAAGAACCAAACTAGGAAGGGGGAAAGAGTTGCCATGGGCTGACTAAGACTGAGGATGGTGTTAAACACTAAAATATACAAACACTAAACAGTTTCCATAACAACGGTGAACCCAGCACGATGTGTCAATAACTGAGAAACTATGATATATATCATAAGGATGCATGGAAGCTTACAGAAACACTCCCCTACTGGTGAATATAGGAGCTTCTCATATGCTAAGATAAAAGCTTTCATTATTAGTACTCAGGTAGACCTTTTTCATTACAGAATATATTTAGAATTCAAATTACTAGACAAAACTATGAATTTCTAAAGGACTACACAAACATCAATTATTTGTTTTAAACTATTTTCTATATGCATTTATAAAGGTGCTCACTATCCTAATTCCTAAATAGTATTAACTATTTAGTTAATGAGAAATGAGAAATGTATCAAATATACAGATGTTATGTATCATTCATTATTTTCTTATTTATTTTTAATCTTAGTAAATACAAGATGCACAAAGAATTATCATTGTTAGGTGGGATGGGTCATTGAGGCCTCCCCTGGAAATGCCCAGGGGTAAAAACTGGAAGTACTCAGGGAACATTTGTGGTGCCTGAGATCCATCCAGAGTCAGCTGTGTACAGGCAAGGACCTTAATTTCTGGACTCTCTCTGGTCCCTATAACTTTTGCTTTAGAATGGTTTTGATCCTAGACATTGTTTTCACCAACATTACCAATGTCCATGCCATATTAATTGTATGATGAAACTGAGAAGCTAAGGAATTTCTGCCTTTCTTCAAACTGTATTTTGGGGAAACATGTTGAACAGATCTGACCACCATTAGCTTGGAAAATAGATACCTGACTGAGAAAAAAAAACTGCAAAAAAATACAATATGGCTAGGAGAATAATAGCACTACAATTCAACAGAAATTACTTGTAAACAAAAAGACTTATTAAGTGTAAAAATTCTGCCAAACAAAGTATGCTCAGTAAATGAACGATGATTAATTGGACAGAATGGAAGACAGTAACTCATCAACCAAGATAAATAAGACAAAGGGACCATGGGAATCTGTTTTCTACATCAAAGTTCTCCGAGAACATGAAAGTCAAAATTCCTGCTAATGATTTTTTAACCCTTTTTTTCCAATAAATATTAAAGGGTTATATATTCTCTTCACATTTCCAAGGTTCCTGAATATTCCTATTCCTCTATTGTGTAGCCTAGAATTGTTTTTAATTGGAAAGAAGTTTTAAAACTGGCACTATTTCAAGATTTATATTTCAGTGCGTTTGTACTTAGCATTTAAGAACCAATACTTCAGTCCCTAACAGTCTCCAAAAGGAAGCAAAAGTTTCTAAACCTAAACCTTACTGGAGTTTTGTAAAATAAGGATTTTCTTTTAAGTAATTTTTTCAACATATTAGGTAAAGATGAAATGAGACAATGGCACAAGGCATCTGTATCTGGCATGGAGTCCCAGATGTGTTCATTATTCTTTAAAATAACTGAATTATCAATGGAAACTGGAAAAGATCCTAAGCAAAGTTTTGATCCCATGCTGAGCATATGTTCTGAATCCTGCCAAAGTACCTTAATTGTAACAACAGGTAGAGCACCATTAGAGTGGAAAATTTCAATCTATCCTACATTCAAAAGGAGAAATTTTCTCTCTCCTTCCAAATTTATAGACACATTTGTCTCCTGGATACCCTTTCAAAATGCTATGCCAGTTTTCTTCAGAAATCGGCTGGAGTTCAAAAAACTAAATATCTTCCGTGAATATCAAATAGGATTTTAGTCCCAATTTCCTATTTTCTCATCTGTGCAGTTGCCTATTTCTTTCTACTAAGAAACAAGTTGTGAAAAAAATAAAGTATTCTAGCACAGCACGTAGGGCATTGGCCTTGCACTTGGCCAACCCAGGTTAGATTCCTCAGTCTCTCTCAGAGAGCCCGGCAAGCTACTGAAAGTATCCCGCCCTCATGGCAGAGCCTGGCAAGCTACCTGTATTTGATATGCCAAAAATAATAACAACAAGTCTCACAATGGAGACATTACTTGAGCAAATCTATGAACAATGGGACGACAGTGATACAGTGCAGTGCTACAGTTTTAATTTATCTCAAATTAGAATTTGATCTTTTATTTATATTTTTAGTATTTGATCTTAAAGACAGTAAGTACCATAAACCAAGTACAAATCTTTTATAATTGTTTCATGTTATTGGTTCTTCAAAGCCTGTATAATAATTATAAAATTAGACAACAGTGATTTGTGAGGCTACATGCTACAAATTTAGTGAAACAAAACCAGTTGTTTCTTCACCCCATTTTTTGCTCATTTACATTTTATTATGATTCTACAGTTGTGATGTCAGTAAAAAGGTACTTAAATTTGTTTGAAGCTCTCCAGTGTTATAAAAAGCACGTGTTCCCTTTTACACAAGGAATAAGTAACATTATCACCCATGAAAATCAGCAAACATAACTTAGAAAGGGTCGAACTAATAATGCATATTTTTAAAGTTAATTCCTGTCATTAAATCATGTCTCAGGGCCCGAGTGATATTACAGTGAGTAGGGCCTTTGCCTTGCATGTGGTCTACCCAGGCACAATCTCTAGTACCCCATTTGGTCCCCTGAGCATCAACAAAGGTAATACCTGAGTAGAGACAAGAGTAATCCCTGAGCACTGCTGGGTGTGGGTCACAAAACAAACAAACAAAAAAAGTATATATACGTTCATATATAAGCTTCGTAGCACCAAGCATTCCTTTCATGTTTCTGTTTTGATACTTTTTCCACTGGGAGAGCCTGGCAAGCTCTCCATGGTGTATTCATACGCCAAAACCAGTAACAATGATGGGTCTCATTCCCCTGAACCTGAAAGAGCCTCCAATGTGGCACCGTTGGGAAAGATGAGTAAAAAGAGACTGCTAAAATCTCAGGACTAGGACAAATGGAGACGTTATTGAGACTGCTCAAAAAATAGACAATCAACGGGATTATGATGATGATAGTTGCAATTATGTGGCACACCATCACCAATTAGGAAGCCAACTTCTGTCCCCAAACAATCTGGCCTTCACCAGTGTGTTTTTCCAATGTCCCCAATTTCCCTCCTTCTACCTCCCATCCTGTCTGCCTCTTTGAGACACTTCTCTCCACCTCTCTTTCTCTCTCTCTCTCTCTCTCTCTCTCTCTCTCTCTCTCCCCTTTTTGATCATTATGGCTTTGGAAACATTTTTATTAAATGCAAATGCTCACCGTTAGATCACCCATCATCAAATCAAGCAATTAAGTTATGTAAGTTTACAGTTTACAGTAATTTGATCTTACTTTAATTATAATAAATCATAAAACTAAATTTTGAAAATTTTAAAAGGCTGAAAAGTATACTTAACGGTTGAAAAGTATACTTAATATTTTTATCCAGAAAAATAAAAGTAGACAGTAAGTACAAATAACTTTTGTAATATATCCTAATTTTGAAGATGAATGGCATTACTTTGGGAATGCTAGCTAAGATGCTATATGTATGCTTAAAATAAATGTCAGTTCTGGGCCTTATGCATCTCTCAACCAAAGCACATGAGTCTTCATTCAACAGAACATATTCATAGAATAATTCTAAATTTTATTTGCCACAATTACTCTTATCTTAATCACTCTTTAATGTCATAATTAAAATCTAAATTTAGGAGACAAGCAATACTCAGATATGCAAATAAAGAAATGAGTGAAAAAATTAATTTTGTTTTATAAAATAAGAAAAATTTTGAACCTAGGATGGCATTGTGTGAAGTCAGCACAATTTTGAACTAAAGAATATTCTGACTTATTTCAAACTGTCAAAGAATTAAAATAGAATAATCTTGGATTTACTATTCAAAGTATCCAGTATATGTATAACATGGTCTATAAAACTTCTTTTAGAATTTTTATTATATTTTATTATATTCTTTATTTGGCAGCACAATTATTGGGCCTGATTCTATATAACTTTCAAACTTCAGAATTCAAGGAATCATGTGTACAAACTAGCTTTGTACTTACTTTGCTATTTGACAACATATATAAAGGGTTGATGATGCACAAGAGATCATGCACTAGACCAGAGATGATGCACTAGGACTAAGGAACACTAAATTATTTAACATTCAAAAATCAATCAAAATAATACATACCACCAAAGAATAAAAGATAAAAATTACACTGATAATGTGATAAGGATGAAGTTCAGAAATGATTATCACGTCATGGGGCATATTGAATCTTTTATGTTGGAGCAGTCTGAGGAAATAATGGAAACAGGATCACTTTCAGCTCGCCACAGGCTTCTCTGACTCAGGGCGCAGAACCCATAACAGGGCTGGGGTTGGTCAGATCAACAAACCCTCAGGCTTGTATTTTGGGCCCAGAAATTACTAGGAGCAGTGGTATCTGCTTTTTCTGTTTGTTTATTTGGTTGGTGTCTGTAATTAGCTCTAATAAAAAATAATACATGGTCTTTCTAGGTAATATTCTAAAATTAATTAGGGCTAAGAAGAGAAATCACCAATTTGGGGGGATACAAGATTAATATTCAAAAATCACTTATATTTTATACATAAGCAATGAACAATCCAAAAAACAAAATCCTCTTGTATCACTTGTTGCTCATCGATTTGCTCGAGCAGGCACCAGTAACGTTTTCATTTGTCCCTGTCACATGCTAGTGTAGCCCAATGGTTTCTGCTTGCTCCATGAACACAAAGAGCCTCAAACCGTTCATTCAGGGTCTTGATGAAGAAGTCTGACCATCTCATAGGTGGGTGGCCAGGTGTTCTTCTGATGTCCTGTTGAATCCAGTCAGTAACAGCTCTAGTCCAGCAGTCATCTCCAAATTGCATTAGTGTCCAGCCCATCTGATTTTCAATGCCTGGGCAAACGAGAGAGCGTCCCTGATTCTCAATCGTTGACAGAGGTCGACACTCCGATTCTTTCTCTCACTTGAGTGAAACATGATATTCCAAGCATAACTTTTTGGATTCCTTCTTGGGATACATGAATAGTGTTCTTATGCTGTTTCCATAGAGCCCAAGTCTTTGAGGTGTATGTTAGTGCAGGAAGAACAGTGGAGTCAAAATGATGTGCCTGGAGCCAGAGGCTCTTTGTCCTGTTAACAATTTCTTTGACACTCTTGAAGGCGTTCCACACAGCTCTCTTCCTCCTGTGCAGCTCAGGTGCCAGATCATTCGTCATGTTGAGTTCTCGACCTAGGTACACATAACTGCTGCATTCAGAGATATTCATTCCATTGAGAGCAAATGGAACGTCAGGAACCAGTCTGTTTCTCATGAACATAGTCTTAGTGAGATTCAGCTGCAGTCCGACCTTTCCACACTCATGGTCGAAGTCGGCCAGCATTCATGCCACTTTGCTAATATTTGGTGTTATTAGAACAATGTAATCAGTGAAGCAGAGGTGGTGTAGTTGCCGACCATCTTTCTTCACTCCCATTCCTTCCAATTTCAGTTGTCACATGATGTTTTTGAGGGTGGAACTGAAGAGTTTCGGTGAAATGGTATCGCCCTGCGGAACCCCTCTCCTGAGGTTGATGAACATTTCCTTGTACAGTGGTGACATCCTGGTGGTGAATCCATAATACAGGTCATGGAGGATCTTGATATACTGAGTTTGAACTGTTTGGAGAAGAACTGTCCCTCGGGTCATGTGAAAGTAGAGTCATCAGTGATGTTGGTGTCCTCGTCAACATGAACTTGGCCATGAGTATTGATTTGTTCAAATGCCTAACAACCCGAATTGGACGTTTACGTTTGAATAGGTGTGGATCATTGCCAGCAGTTTCTATCTTCGTCATCTATGTATCAAGATCCAACTGTAGCACTTGGAGCACTGTCGTCCTGTTGTTCATTAATTTGCTCTAGCGGGCACCAGTAATGTCTCCATTGTGACACTTGTTACTGGTTTTGGCATATCAAATACGCCACATGTAGCTTTTCAGGCTCCACATGTAGCTTTTCAGGCTCTGCTGTGCAGGTGGGACACTCTCGGTACCTTGCTGCGCTCTCCAAGAGGGACAGAGGAATCAAACCTGGGTCAGCCATGTGCAAGGCAAACACCCTACCAACTGTGCTATCACTCCAGTTCATTAAACATTAAACTCGAATAGAAGAAAATTCTCCATTCTCTATGAAAAAATATTAGAAATAGTTATCCTATACCCACTGAGAATAAGGATTATTACAACAAAGCACGTGCAGAGAAATTCGTGGACCTGACTTCCTACTCAGGTTTTTCAAAGTCGAGATTATAGAGGAAAACTTCAGTTGCAAAAACAGACTTACAGCAGTAGTCCACATGATAAACTAATGTTCTCCAACAGTCAAAATTGCCTAAGTTATTGAGATCAATCTTATTTTGTTACCAAGAATAGTTTCTGAATTATTATTATTATTATTATTGTTATGGCAAAGCAAGATAGTTTTTATTGAAACTTACTTAGAAAGATGTGAGCCTAACATCCAACTACGACAAAAAAATTGAGAAGTTCTACACAGAGCTGGAGAAGTTCTATAAAGAAGACCACACCTTCTACAAGGGTCATTGTCGGTGATTTTACCACCATGATAGGACCAAGAAGGTCGCCTGAAGAACTCCACATCGGGATCCACGGCCTACAGTGGAACAAACAAGGTGACAGACTGTCTTGAGTTCATCATGTTGACCAAGACTATCCATGGTAACTCACAGTTCCAGAAGGCTGAATCTAAACGTTGGACATGAGAGTCTCCCAGTGGACAGTTTACAATGAAATTGACCACATCATATTCAATCGACAGTGTTGCCTGACCGATGTTGCTGTTGTCCCAAAATTCCAAAGGGGATAGGACTACTGTCTCCTTCATGCGAAATTCTACTTCACGGAGCAGGGAGAAAGGGCTGCAAGGTTTAAGAAGAGAACTCCCAGAACAATCACCAATAGGGAGCTCTTTGGCACTATTGCAACTATATGGGAAGATGCTGTCATTGACAATATCCATGAGGAATACAATCGAGTGGTTCAGCACCTCCATGATTGTGTGAGGAACACCGAAAGAAAGCCACAAAAAGACGCCTGTATTCAGAAACTCTGGAGCTAATTCACTGACGTCTTTTGGCACGAGCCTCAGGCAATCACAAGCTAAGGTCCAAGCTTGCAAAGCTGTGCAGAGAAGTGATAAAGGAAGACCTCAAAGAGAAGAGCAGCAGTGTTGGCTAATGCGGCAGAAGCAGGGAAAAGTATTTGCAATGCCTGTCTGTCATTTGCCAACTATAAGACCAAGATGACTGTCCTCCGACATCCTGATGGATATATCACATCTTCCAGAAGAGCAATGGAAAAGGTTATCCACGACTTGTACTTGGATCTCGATATCCATGTTCACCTGTCCACATACCAAATTCCACAGAATGGATATGTCAATCCCAGCATTCTCCCTTCCAAAATCTGACATGCCATTTCATGGGAAAAGAACCGTACAGCACCCGGTCCAGACAAGGTCAGACCTGAACACCTGAAGAACCTGCTGCGAGTACTCGTCAATACACTGGCTTGGCTTTTCACACGTTACCTGTCTGAGTGCAAGGTTCCGTTCCAATGGAAAACCAGCAGGACCGTCCTGTTGTATAAGAAGGGAGACATCCACGATGTTGGCAACTATTGCCTGACCTGCGTGTTGAGCATCGTCTACAAGTTATTCATGCTGAATATAATTGGCAGAACACTAGACGAAGGATAACCATACGAGCAAACCAGGTTCTGAGTAGGATTCAGCACCATCAACAATATCCACATGGTGACCAAGCTCACTGAGGTTTCTTGAGAGTTCAAGATGCCGTTCTGTCAAACATTCATTGATTTAAAGAAGGCCTTTGATTCTATTAAGACTGAAGTGGTCATTGAAGCCCTAGCCAAGCAGTGTGTTCAAAAATTAAATTAAGGGGAAAAATTCAGGTGCATCAAAATAAAATACTTAGAAATGAGTATTTTTTGTTTTAAAAAAAAACAATGTACATCGTGTAACCTCAATATCACTAACACTACAGAACAACAACAACAACAACAAAATTAAAGGCCTCAATAAAAGAAAAGTGGTTCCCATTGTTATGGGTCAGTACACCTAATATTATTACTGTAAAAATAACCTCGGATCAGAAACAATCCACAAATTCAATGCCATCTTTGTAAAAATATACTTCAGCTGAATTTTTGGTTGTTTTGTTTTGTTTGGGGGTCGCACCCAGTGAGGCTCAGGGCTTACATTTAGCTCTGTGCTCAGAGATCACTCGTGGCAATTTCATAAATCTATGTTGTGCTGGGACTGGAGCTGCAACTTGGCTGTGTGCAAGGCAAGACCTGTAAACCCTATACTGTTTCTCTGCTCACAGATGGACGTTTTACTTAAGCTGACTAGCTGATGCTAAAATTCATACAGAAATGCAAGAGGCTCAGATTAGGCAAAAACAGTACTTGAAAAAGGAACTATGAATCTTTACATCCTGATTTCAGACTGTATTACAGTTACAATTAGCAAGACAGTGTGGTAACAGCAGGAAAGATAAATTTCAAAGAAACAGTAGTGAAGTTCCAGAAATAAACCCTTATATTTATGGGTTTATTTTGGGCCAACTGATTTTCAACAAAGGTGTCAATATAATTCAGTGTCTTATGAATAGGGTTGCAACAAATAATACTGGAATATCTACATATCCATATATAAGGAGAATAAAGCTTTCTGTATCATAAATATACCATAGATAAGCATCAGTTTATATTACAGATTTTTGAAAGAAATATGCTATAAAATGTGAAAATGATCATAAGAATAAACTTTCATGATTTTTGGACTAGACATTCTTGGCTACAACAACAAATTAGAGAGCGCAAGTGATAAAAATTAAAACAGAAAGCTGACTTTAATCAAAATTTGAAACTTTGTGTTCTAAATGTCATCAGGAAAATGAACAGAAAATTTTCCCATACAGGAAAATATTTTCTAATCATATTATGATATGGGACTTATATCCAAATATATAAAACGTTTAACAATGCAAAAAACACCTCCTACCCTGAAACATGGGAAAGAGAGATCTGAAGAGCAATTAGTAGTCAGACGAAAAGATAAGCAACATCATAAGCCATAAGGCAATGAAAATCATAAAGAAATACAACTTCAAACCAAATAGAATGGCTATGGAAAAAAAGGAAGATAATGACAAATACTGGCAAGAACATAGAGAAATTTGGAACCCATGCACACTAATGCTTAAAATGCAAAATGGTACAGCCTATTTGAGAATACATTGAATTTTCGAAAGCTAAAATAGGGCTTCCATGTGACCAAGAAATTCCTCCTAAATATATATATCCAAAATAACTAAAAATAAATGTCCATAGCAACATTAGTGTGCTACAAATATTCGCAGTAGCACAATTCACAATAGATGAAAGTTGAAAATAACCCAAAAGTCTTGTCAGTTGATGGATGATTTTTCAAATGTATATATATAAACATGTAGTGGATTACCAGAATTTAAGGGAAAATATTATAACACTCTACAACCTAGAAATGCTATGCTAAGTGAAAGAAGGCAGAAAAGAAGAATTGCATATTGTACAATTTTATTTAAATTAAATGCAAAGAGCAATTATATCTACAGAAATAGCAGATTAGTGGAAACCTAGGCCAGATGTGAGGAGCTGGAGAAATTGAGACATATTATTAATGGGCAAAAGGTTTATTTTCATAGTGCTGAAATGATGCAAAATTGTTATATTATCATGAAAAACTCTGAATACACCAAAAACCATTACATTCTATATTTGGCGAATTGAATGATATGTGAAGAACTCCCAATAAGTCTGTTAAAATTCTACATGGTTTATGATACATATGACAAATGTAACTACCACAAGGTAATAATAGAAATGCCCATACAATCATAGCTCATAACCTACTTAAAAACAGAAGACATTATAGAGGTCGATAAAATACTTCTTTGGTTTTTCCTACTAAACTTAATGAAACAAATTCAAACTATATTTTAGTATGTGTGCCAAATACAAAAATTATGTGTTTATTAGAAGTGGTCTCAAGTCAAAGAGCTACTGATTCTGCACAGCTATTTCCTCATTTCAAGCTAGTCCTGAATCTTACTGTCACTACATTAAAATCAATTTTATGAGCAACTGTATACTCCTAACAGAACAGCTACTTTTAAAAAAGTGCTGTAATGCTCACTCATAAAACTATATAAATCCAAAGAAGAGTCTTTACAGTGAGGTAAATAAACTTCAGCAGTTTTGCATCTTTTGGGAGATATGAATGTATGGCTTGTGATAAAAAGTATTTATACAACTTATATTTAATTTAATGAGCATCGAATTTTTTCAATAATTGATTATTATTTAGAATTACTGATAGGAAGTCCCTCTAAATATTACCTTTCCATTTTAAGACCAAATTATTGCCTTCTTTATAATCTTTATTTGCATCTTTTCCCCATAAAAGATTCAGGGAAAAGTAACTACAAAAGGGGAATCATCAAAAGAATTTAAAGCTTACAGTTCAAAATGTTGTGCCATACATCATCTGAGTGAAGAGTCTGTTTTGCAATTCTATGTGTCCTAACAGCAATTGGGAAAGTCAATCAGGTATTAGCAGGATTATTCTCCAAGAAGAGTAGATAAACGCTGTTCCAATGACTGACCAAAGACAACTGGGCTTGGAAGTAATGAACTAAACTGCAGGAGACATGTTTCAGGAAAAACATGTCTATGTTTTATTGAAGACAATTACTCAAATCCTATGAAAAGAAAGGAGCCGTTCTACTGGCCAGCAGCTAAATGTAGCTGTAACATAGGGTATAAAAGGGAAGACGGGTGCAACCAGACTCTAACCACAGTCTCTACACCCAGGGCAGCAACACCTTTGCTATGGGTGAGACTGTCTTTGACAAACAGTGCTCAGCACACAGCAGGCACACGCTGGCAAACACTGTCTCTGCGTTTTCACTTCTTGGTAAAAGGTAAATGAGAAGTCTCAATATTTACAATACCCCACAGCACTTTTTCAAGCCTGAAGCGTTTGCCTCCAAATCTGGAAATGATCCAATTCAGGTAATTATACTAGACTTCCTAAATTTGCTCTGCTCTTCCGATTAGGCATAGCATCATTTATTTTCTTGTCTTTTCAGGGGAAAAAAAGGTGTGTGTGTGTGTGTGTGTGTGTGTGTGTGTGTGTGTGTGTGTGTGTGTGTGTGTGGTGGGGAGGGATTCAGATACTCACTGATCTGAGAGACAAAATGAAAAAGGAAACACCTTATGCTACAGAAAGGACGCCTGCCTTAGAAATGAGCACTGCCATTTCTTTGCCATTTCAATGCTGTGGTGAGCTCTGAGCAGCAGATAAAAGATTTGGGAAGGAGCAGAACCACACTGTATGTAATCAAATAACTGTATCATGACATCCTCAATAGATAATCAACACACAGAACTTCTCCAGAACTTCCATAAGTCATAAGCTATCCAACCTAGGCAATGAAAGCCAAGACACATCTGCAAATATGCACACTCCTAATAGCAGGGTAAATGAAAGTATTCTCTCATGAATTTGGGTAGCAAGCATAAGCAGACACTCGAGATGGCATGAACTCATCAGTTTTTCTTTAAAGCCAACCTCCCTAGAAATCAAACAGGCTTACATTCCTCAGGGGGTAAAAAATTTAAAGTCTGATTATATCAATTTGGGTCAAGGATATAGAAAAAAATAAAACATCCAAGAGTTACTGGTGGGAGTATGAACTGGTACAGACATCTTTTATCACAATTTGGCAGCATCTAATAAAACTCAAAAGTGTTCCTACTTTATACCCCAGCAGTTCTGCTTCCAGAATACAGAAGTAGATGCTCTCCCACATTACACCACATTGGTGCACGCTGAAGCAGTGTCTTTCATGGAGGAAAATGGTGTGTGTGTGTGTGTGTGTGTGTGTGTGTGTGTGTGAGTGAGAGAGAGAGAGAGAGAGAGAGAGAGAGAGAGAGAGAGAGAGAGAGAGAGCGGCAGAGAGACAGAGACAGAAAGACAGAGACAGAGAGAGATCCACACAGATGAGAACAATTAAATGTAGATACACATGAGACAATACCAGGGATTGACTTAAGGAATGTAATGCTAGGTTGGGGGGCAATGCAGGGTAAATGTCCATGTGGAGCGATAGCACAGGGGGTACCATGTTTGCCTTACACGTAGCTGACTGAGGTTCGATTCCTTCGCCCCTCTCAGAGAGCGCAGCAAGCTACTGAGAGTATCCTGCCCGCATGGCAGAGCCTGGCAAGCTACCCGTGGAGTATTCGATATGCCCAAAATAGTAACAAGTCTCACAATGGAGACGTTACTGGTGCCCTCTCGAACAAACCAATGAACAGCGCTACTACCATTGGGTATCATGCCTTAGAATACTTGCACAAGACAAACATTACTTTCCTGATTTTTTTGGTTTGCTTTAATTTTGGGCCACACCAGCTGGTACTCAGGATTTATACTTGTTTCTGCACTCAGGGATCACACCTGGCAGGGCTCAGAAGAGTATATGTTGTTATGGGAATCTAACTGGGGTCAGCTATGTGCAAGGCAAACATTTTACCTGCCAGACGATCACTCCTACCCAACTTCCTTGCTTTTTAAGGTGCATAGTCAGGGCCAGGGAGATAGCTCAAGGACCTAGCACACAGGTCCAAAGCTCCAAAGTTAGGCCCCAGCACCACACACTCCTGTACCACGGGGTATGATCCTGGGGTTCCCAGCACTGCTGGTTCTAAAAAATATCACAGTTCTAGGTTCCTAACAGAATTGTCCGACACAGTTGGCAGAGATCATCAGGAGTAAATCACTAGTCTCCTGAGCACTGCTTAGGACCATATTCTCTCATCCTACCCCCACAAAATGATGCAGAGCAGTTATGACACACAGCAGATGCATGCCCACGGCTAAGCAGAGGACCACACATAAGCACATGTGCACACAGGCATCTGCAGAGCTGACTACTGTGTTTGCCAGTGTCACAGCCCTACTCTGAGACTGGTAAACTTCCCACTCTTTTCTCAGTAAAGGCGCAGGCCTGACTTCCACAGTTGAGGAGGCCCAGGAGGCACTGGCTGCAGGGCTCAGCACTGTGCGCCCCCCACACACACTCCAGGATCAAGCTGGCACTGCAGTCTCCAATTATTTGGCATCAGAACTTCCCTCCTGATTCCTGCTAATTATCTGAGTCCCATGATTCTATTTGTAATTGACTCCCCTTTCAATACAAAGCTTTTCTGCTCAAATTAGCCCAGCAATATCTGCTTCTTGGGAGGAAAACCCTCCTACCTGAAGAGGGCAAACAGCATGTTTGTCAGTGGAGTAGACTCTGGGCAGAGAGGAGAAAGGGAGCTGGCAATCTAAAATCTTCCGACTTTGGATAAAACTTCAGATGCAAATATGATAAAGTGTTAGCAGTTTCCACATGGGGGGAGGGGAAAAGATATTTATCATTCATTAGACATTTTCTAACTATGAATATTTGAAAGAAAAACAGGTTCTGGCTATTTTCCCTGTCTGGAGATATCTGTGTTCTCTTTTGAACACGTTCTCTCTCTCTCATTCTCTCTCTCTCTCTCGTTCTCTCTCTCTTTCTCTCTCTCTCTATCTCTCTATTTCTCCTCACATTTCTCTAAGTAAATTTCAATAAAAACTATGCTACATCACTAGAAAAAGAAAACCAGACAATTTCAGTAGTCTCTAGTTAAATTAGGATTCTTATACCAAATAGATCCCAAGTATCTTAAAAGCTATGTTATGAAACACCTTACTTTGGAACTCTGGCAGAAATATGCTGGATTAAAGAGTAAAGTACCTCAATATTTTTTTAAAATTTTTTATTAGTGAATCATCATGAGGTAGTTACAGACTTCCAAACTTCCGTGCCATCTCTCCACCAGTGACCAGTTTTCATCACCAAGGATCCCAGCATCCCTCCCACCATCCCCACCCTGTCTTAACTCCACCCTACCCGCCTCTGTGGCAGGGCATTCCCTTTTGCTCTCTCTCTCCTTTTGGGTGGTGTGATTTGCAGTAGAGGTATTAAGTGGCTGTCATGTTTGGTCTACAGTCTACTTTCACCCTGCATCTCCCATCCCAAGCGGGCCCTTCTAGCACTCTTTACTTGGTGGTCCCTTCTCTATCTGAGCTGCCTTTTCCCCCAGCATGTGAGGCTGGCTTCTAAACTGTGGAGTAATCCTCTTGGTACTAATCTCTACTGTTCTTGGTTGTTAGTCTCCCATTCTGTTACTTTATATTCCACAAATGACTACAATCTTTCTATGTTTATTGAAGAGGTCAATGTGGAGGTCTCATCCTGTTCAGCAGGGAGAACCCTTCATGGGGCTGAGAAGGGGACGCAGCCTAATGAACAGACGCAGAGCCCGGTGGAGGGAGAAAAGGTGTTTATTCTATGGCAGTTACAGTATTTATACCTCCCTGCTGGGAGGAAGTGGTATAGCATGCATGCCAGGACCCCCAATAGAAATGCAGGGTGTGGCATGGGCCTTAGCTAGTGATAAACAAATGGTGATAGCATAAGATCAGTAAGGTAAAATGGCTCCCTACAGTTTATCCCTTTTTTTTTCTGACTCATTTCACTTAAAATGATATTTCCATGTCGATCCACCTATATGCAAATTTCATGACTTCATCTTTTCTAACAGTTACATAGTATTCCATTGTGTAGATGTACCAAAGTTTCTTTAACCAGTCATCTCTTCTCGGGCACTCAGGTTTTTTTTCCAGATTCTGGCTATTGTAAACAGTCATTTCTACTATAGTTTTTTGCATCTCCAGGATATATTCCCTGAAGTGGTATTTCTGGGTCAAATGGGAACTCAATTTCTAATTTTCTGAGAAGTGTCCATACTGTTTTCCAAAAGGGTTGAACCAGTCGGCATTCCCACCAGCAGTGAAGGAGAGTCCCTTTCTCCCCACATCCATGCCAACACCGGTTGCTTTTTTTCTTTAGGATGTGTGCCAGTCATTGTGGTGTGAGATGGTATCTCATTGTTCCTCATCACTAATCATAAGGTAGATGCAGATCAAAACAATACCTCAATATTTTTAAGTTGATAATTTAAAAAAGAATCAAGACACTCCTGGGGTTGTGACTCAAGTGGTAAGCATATGCCTTGCCCTGGAATAGCAGCCTCCTCCCCTCTCCAAACTTCTCTCCATCAAATAAAACCCAGTCCAGTTTTTATTTCTGATTTCCATTTTAGAAGACACCTGGACGCTTATAGTGACATTTACACCTGACATATATGTTTTGGGACTTATGCGCTAGCAAATTAATACCCAGAGTCTGTTGGTGAACTCTCTAAGAGGGACAATTTCTACTGAGAATTAGTAATTTTTAATACATACAATTATTAAAACATATTCCTGTAAAGTTATAACCATAAGCAATAAAAGTTGAAGCAACTTACTACATGGATGTCCTAAGACCTTCACTTCATCAATAGCGATGTAACCTGAATGTCCCGAAGTTATTACTTCAAAGATCACCTGGAAAATTAATAAAGATTTACATTATTCATTATTTTGTCCAACTTCTTAACCAGTAATACTTTAACACATAAGACAACTAGCTTCACTGGATTCATGCGTGTTCCCAATATGCATTCCTGGAACTCCTAGTATCTGCCAGTCAATATCACAGGCCTCCAGAGCTACACAGGTAAATAATATTCAAGGGGTTACTTTTCAAGGGGTTAGACAGTTCTCTAGCTCAAGAACTCACCCATTATTGGGGGGGGCAGGGGAATGTCTATTGTGGTTAAAAGCAGATGTTTGCAATAGGGAATTTGAGACTTATTTATAGAACAATGCTAAAATAAATTTCTCTGGTAACTCATTTGAGAGGAATTCACTGGTCCGACTACACTACACTGACTCAAGGCATTATAGATATTGGAAGGCACAAACTATAGTTAGGGTTATGAAAGACATGTAGAGTATACTAGAAGAATGTATAATAAGAGGACCTCCCATAAGTGTTATTGGAGCTGATAGCTGCATATGAATGAACTAACAGTGTGATGGTGATATGTGCAAAGGCCCTGAGGTAGGCATGACCACAGAGAACTGGAACCTAGGTCATCGTAATCAGCGACCAGGTTTCAGAGGACCTAATTCTGAGAGAGAGACTCTAGACGACATAGTAGTAATAATATGAGGAAGAGACCACACTACCTGAAATTCAGGTGGCAGAGATATAAATTAAGAGAACAATATAAAAATCTCTGCTATGTTCAAAGCAAGAGAGTTTTTTAGCAACTGTCTAATCATGGGAAATGTAAAACAGGTAAGAGTAACATGCCCTGAAGTTTCAGAATGAATGGCATTTATGGAATAAAATAGCTCAGGGAGATTGAAGCTACATCAGAAAACAGAATTATTGAGGTCACTCATCTTCATAAAAGAATAATTGTTTAAAACTGCACAATGTCATATTATTGTTTAATTTTTTAATTTTATTTTTATAAAGTTGTTCACAATAATAGATTGCATTCAATATTTCAACACCAATCTCACCACCTTCCCATCACCATTATTTCAAATTTTCCACCACCACTCAAGCCTGCCCCACAGGCAGGTGTTAGATAATTTATTTTGTATTGCTTGTTCTGAATAGTATGAACTGTCTGTAAGGGTTTATCTCACACTGACTCAACAAAAAAGTTGAAAAAAATGGCTCCTGGAATTCTAAAATTCTAAATAATTGGGGTCCGCAGACATCTCTGCAGTGAGCTGCTCAGTTCTGAGATTAATTTGTGACTCTCTGGGTCATGGCCATTAATGTGCTTAAATGGCACCCAGAGGCAGCTTGTGGGCATGACAGCCAGGACCCTGGAAGGGCAGGAGGATGGGAAGGAGTGGACCATTCCCGACCCCTTAAGACCTGGCATTTTCAGTCACTGGCCCAGCACACCTGCCTCTTTCAGTGGATTTATTCTCTGTTGTGGGGGTCTCAGGACAAGCCTGTGAAGACTGGCCATGAGGGTGGCAGCGACTGGATTTTAGAGGTTGAGACTGCCATGGTTCCTTTGGGGTAGGGAGAGAGAGGACACCTGCTCCTGTCTGAGGTGCCCTGGTGAAATCAGCCTAGTGAAATGTCCGGAATCTTCTCTGCAGTGAGCTGTTCGGTTCCGAGGTTCATTTGTGAGTCTTGTCACATTATTGTTTAAAATGTTAAAAATGGGCCAGAGGTATAGTATATTGGGTTGGGCACTAGACTTGCATGTGGCAAACCCAGGTTCAATTCCAGACAAAACAGAATCCTTTGTGTCACCAGGAGTGATCACTGAACACAGAGCCAGAGGAAAGCCCTAAGCACCACAGGGCGTGGCCTCAAAACATTAACACCACCAAAAGTGTTCAAAGGAAAAGCAGATCAAGCAAAAAAAAGAATATCTTCTTTGGATTCTGATTATTGCACAGCCAAGTAAGGAGAGTAAGAAACAGGGAGGAAGAAGGATAATGAGAGTGATGCAAGGTGGTGGTGAAAGGGCGGTTCAAATGTTCTTAGAGTGATAGCATGGGTGCAAACCATGTAATATCAATCACAATTTTAGTGTCCAAAGATGTTCATATTTACACAGTTGGATCACAGGAGGATAATGGTTTATCAACATGAAAGTGTAAGTCTTAAATAAAGCACAGCCCAAATTATACTCTTGAAAGTTCATCCCAGAGATATTAATTTTTTCATTCATATAAAAGTCTGAACACAAGTTTACACAGATTTTATTAATAATGCTTAAAAATGCAGTCTTTGGCCCACATCCAAAAAAACAAAAGTGACCAGTGTTGGCGAGGATGTGGGGAGAAAGGGACTCCTCTTCACTGCTGGTAGGAATGCCAACTTGTTCAGCCCTTTTGGAAAACTATATGGACGATTCTCAAAACATTAGAAATTGAGCTCCCATTTGACCCAGCAATACCACTCCAGGGAATACCACCCCAGAGAGGCAAAAAGGTATAGTAGAAATGACATTTGCATTTCTATGCTCATTGCAGCACTGTTTACAATAACCACAATCTGGAAAAATCCGGAGTGCCCCAAAACAGATGACTGGTTAAAAAAACGTTGATACATCTACACAACGGAATACTATGCAGCAGTTAGAAAAGATGAAGTCATGAAATTTGCATATAAGTGGATCAACATGGAAAGTATCATGATGAGTGAAATGAGTCAGAAAGAAAGAGACAGACATAGAAAGACTGCACTCATATGTGGAATATAAAGTAGCAGAGAGGTACAAGCTAGCAATGATGCAACTTCTGGCAGAAATCCCTCTGGACTTAGTTACTAAAATACAGAAATCCAGAACCTCGAAGCCCCTATTGTAGCCACATGCCCTCATATCTCTTCATTCTCAGCAATGGAAAACAAATTATCAAATGCTTCCTTTCCAGCAGGTCCGACTCTGGGGAGGGGGGGGGACTTCAAACAATAACAGTGAGTTTTTTTGTTTGTATGTAATCAAAGAAAAGAGAAAGTAAAGTGAAATGTATCAGCTACACAGGCAAGGTTGGGGGCTGGAGGAGCAAAGGGTGGGGGGGGAGGTTTTTGGTGGTGGAATATGTGCACTGGTGAAGGGATGGGTGTTCAAGCATTATGTAACTGAGACTTAAGCCTGAAAGCTTTGTAACTTTCCACATGGTGATTCAATTAAAAAAAACAAAACAGTCTAGCTGCCATTTAAGTAGAAAATGATTATATGGACTGCAGAAATCCATGGCATAGACTAATACTAGCCATAAAAAGAACTATTGGCATACCCAACAACTTGGAGGAATCTCAAGAGAATGATGAAGAGAAGTCAGTGAAGAGAAGAGAAGTGTGAAGAGAAGTCAGTCACAAAAAATTGTGCACTAAGTAATTCAACTTATAAAAACGGTACAAGTGGAGAACAAGTTAATAGTTCCCAGAGAGAAGAAATGGGGAGATGGGGAGAGAATGTGAGTTAAGGTTGTAAAAGAATAAGAGCAATTCTTGTGATGCTGGAACTGTTCACTTCCACTGTGTTTGTGATCAAAGAGATAGTGCAGAAAGTAACACTCTTGTCTTGCATCCTCAACAACCCAGATAGTCCCCCAAGCTCTGACAGAAGTGATACCTGAGCACAGAACCACAGTGGTAAGCCTTGAACACCACCAGGTCTGGCCCAAAAATAAAACAAAGGATTTCACTGTAGCGCTTGTCTAAATCGGAGCTTAAAAATAAAATCATGAGGCTTGCAGCAGCATTACTGACATTTGCTAATACAAGGGAGCATCACTAGGGTATTCAATGGATATGGCAAATGGGATATAGACATATAATAAATTGTCATTCCTCCTTAAAATAAAGAGGAAACTTATGCACATGCTACAATGTAGATGAACCTGACGCTGAGCTAAGTGAAATAAGCCAGTGACAAAAGGCTAAATACAGCTTATTTCATTCATATAACCATCAGATTTCTAGAAACAGAAAGTAGAATAGTACTTGCCAGGATTATAAGTGGAGAAAAATGAGAAAATTTTGCTTAAAATGTGCAGAATTTTGATTTTATAAAATAAAAATGATCAATAAATAGAGATGGTGATAATAATTGCATTACATAAATACACACTGTCACTGTTGCACTGTCGTCCCCATTGTTTTTCCATTTACTCGAGCGGGCACCAGTAACATCTCCATTGTTAGACTTGTTACTGTTTTTGGTGTATCTGAATACGCCAAGAGTAGCTTGCCAGGCTCTGCCATGTGGGCAGGATACTCTCAGTAGCTTGCCAGGCTCTTTGAGAAGGACTGAAGAATCGAACCCGGGTCGGCCATGTGCAAGGCAAACACCCTACCTGCTGTGCTATTGCTCCAGTCCTATAAATGCACATAATACACTAAAATTATTAAATATGAAATGGTGTTATTTGTATTTCACACAAGAAAAAGTGAAAAAACGTGTAAAATTAAACACCCAAAAACAAGCATAGAGGGATGCAAGTGGAGAAATATAAATAAAACTCCATATATTAACTAATATAATTATCCTTGCTATAGTATTATTGTTTAACTTAGCAAAATATTACCACTGAAAGAAATTAGGTAATATACACAGAATATGTATTATTCCTTACTACTACAACTGACTGCACAATTGTGTCTATAAAATTTCGATTAAAAAAGTAATTGTAAGTTACTATTTATTATTCATATGTTATAGACACTGGGTAGCTATCACGCGATTTTCTAATATACTAATTGATGCAAAAATTCTTCATGGATTATATACTTAAAGACTGAATATTTATATATAAATTAATTGTCCAAGAACAAGCCATGAGTCACTGTATTTCTAACATAAAAACTCAGACTGTCCCTGAGGAAATAGCTCAGGGGGCTGCGATGCATGTTTGGCAGGTGCAGCCCCAGTTAGGCACCTGCAATTCATGACTCCCAAAGCTGCCTGCTATAGGTCTGGTAACCCACAAGCCCCATAGCACCAATAGACCAAAGCAGAAACTAATTGATGGGCATAAGCATTAAAACTTCTGGCCCAAACAAGTATCACTGGGAGTGGTCCCCATGCCCTCTAAGCAATGCTTGAGAGCCCACTGTCCCCCACCTCCACCCCACAACTCCTTGCTATCAAAAAAAAAAAAAAACAACTCTCGGACTGAACTTTCCAATTCCTAGTTTCATGATGCTTCAGTGCAACACATTGTATGAACAAATTCTTCAAACGTAGGACTACACTATTTATGGATGTGTAACACCTGCTAGATGAGACAATCCTGTGCCCATGGGCAGAAACACAAAACATTTAGGGGTGATAAGATATCCAAATAGAACAAAAAATCCCTCCAAACTATTTACTATTCCTTACTTTATTTTTTCCTCTTGATAAAACCGAGAAAGAAAGAGATGCAGGGACACTTCTGCATAGTAATCTTGCTAACTTATCTGTCCACTAAAGTTTGTTAAAGGAGAATTAAGGAAACAGAAGCAGATGAAAAGTGAGAACAAATATTGTAAAAGAAAAAATCTTCCAAAGGCATTCCAACCAGGGCTTCATGGTAGCAGCTTACAGGAGGTAGCAAGAACCAGCAGTGAAGACACAGGCTGCCCTGGCCTAGAATGGTCACCACAGACAGATGACCCCCAGTCATTCATGTACACCATCACTCTGGTTAAAGGAAGGGCATTTTTAATATATAACCCAAAAGTATTCATCCATCTCTCTTTCCATCTGTTCTTTCCTTCCTCCCTCTTACTAATCCATTCAATCACTCTTCATTCAACTCAAAATTCTCTGCCATATTTATTCCAGGTAGTATGTATGATAAGCACTTGTGACTATATCTGGACAAGAACGAAGTCTCTTTCCCATCAAAGTGTCCTTTCATGCAAAAACCATTTGTTCTATCAGTGAAAATGGCTGAAGCTTCTTATTGAAGAAAAGATTCTTATTTTTAAATGCACTGTAGCACTTCAACAACAATTCTGTTGTTCATTGATTTGCTCGAGGGGGCACCAGCAACATCTCCATTGTGAGACTTATTGTTACTGTTTTTGGCATATTGAAAATGCCACAGATAGCCTGCCAGGCTCTGCTGTGCAGGAGGGATACTCTCGGTAGCTTGCCAGAGTCTCCGAGAAGGATGGAGGAATCGAACCCAGGTCTGTCGAATGAAAGGCAAATGCCCTACCCACTGTGCTATCGCTCCAGTATATGCACAAAGCAGGCTCATGTGTACCAATTTTTGAAGCAGACATAATTTTTTTTTGCTTTTTTTTGGGAAGGGGTCACACCCGGTGATGCACAAGGGTAACTCCTGGCTCACGCACTCAGGTATTACTCCTGGTGGTGTTCGGGGGACCATATGGGATGCTGGGAATTGAACCCAGGTCGGCCGCGTGCAAGGCAAGCTCCCTACCCGCTGTGCTAAAGCTCCAGCCCAGAAGCTGACATAAATTTAATACACAATTTTCACATAAGTCAAAACTAAATCATGGCTCCACCAAAGAAAGTAGAGGCTAGAAATTAGAGATCCAGAAAGACACCTTAAAATCTGTGCAACCTTTTTTATTACATTAATAGAATTTATGACCCTAAAATTATTTCTGCTCAAAGATGATACATTTTATCATTAAATAAATGCCTATAAAATATTTACTACATAACATGGAGGATACAAAAATATTAGACAACTTTATGAAATTCAAACTTTAGTTGAAACAATAAGGAACCATGATAACAAACAGAACAAGATAAGAGCCAGTGACAGATGGGAACAACAACAAGCTCGCAGGACTTTCACTCTCAGCTCTTTCTTACAAAATCAGCCAAGATGCCAATGGTATAGCCAACATGAAGGCCAATGTGCTTTCTCATGTGCTGACTTAAAGTCACAGAAGTTCAAGCACAATCTCACCATGAAGAGAGTTACTCTACCATTTCTATCAACCACGAGGGTTGAAAAAGGCAGCTCAAAGATAACATACCTTAAGGACATTTTGGAAAGCTGATTTTTATTTTCACTTTTTAAATTTGTCTTGGGTGTGCACCTGGCTGTGCTCAGGCTCTTAGCTCTACATTAAGGCATTACTGTTGGAGGGGCTTGGTGGGCCGTATGGGATGCTGGGGATCAAACCTAGGTTAGCCGCTTGCAAGGCAAATGCCCTGCCACTGTACTATCACTCCTGGTTCAGAAAACTTTTTGAACTTCAATAGGAGATTTTCTTGTTATAAACTTCTGCAATCTGCTATCCATTTTGTACTCTTTTCTAACCAGTGGCCAAAAGCTTCAAGACAATAACTGTGTCTTTTGTCAAATAAGGCACTACTGTATTGAAAGCCAGGTGTTGTTCAAATGAAGTATGATGAATCTACAGAGAACCCAGTGGGAGATCCTGCAATGTCTGAAATGCCGGCATCTTGGGCCAAAATGATTAAAGTCCAAGGAAACAATAACACAGGGCACCAGTGCTACCACCGAGAAGGAAGGAAAGGACTGTGTAACAAATTGATTTGGGAATGTAGCTGTGCTTATTTTGATCAAACAGAGGATAATATATTAAAAGTTTATATTAAAGATGAGGCTTAGGTTTCTTTTTTTTTTTTTAGGTTTCTTTAGGGAGCCACTCTATTTACTTTCCCTGGTCCTATGTGTGTGCATATAGATATAGATATAAAATGAAAATTTCCCCTATCATTTCAGGAGGCAATATTCACTTCCTCTTAAGGATGAGTAGACTAACAGAAAAATAATTTGTCTGAAGTCACAATATTAGAACACTGCAGAGTTAGTACTTAGTCTATTTTACTTCAAAGTCTGTATTCATTTTATCTCATCAACCTGTGAAAACAAGAAGGTCTGAGAGAATACATGTAGCATACATAACATATAAATGCATATATATTTTTGTGCATGCACATGTAACATGCACAGCCATGCACATAAACAAATACACACCTTCATATTCTTTATAGCATTATAAAATTATATACATACATATGCACGCATTTACAATTTTTTACTTACAGAATTATGTATGGAATGTAGCAATAATCGTCTCACTTAAACTTGGAGATGCAATGAGCAGTAATATGACAGCATGGAGAACACAAATGCTAAAACATGATTTCAGCAAACTCAGGGGCCAGAATGATAGTACAGAATGCAAGGTGTCTGCCTTGAATGTGGTCACCCTGGGTCAATCCCTAGCATCCTCTAGGGTTTCCTGAGTTGGCCATGAGTGATCCCTGTGTGCAGAACCAGGAGTAAGCCCTGAGCACCACAGAATAAAGATTTCGGCAAACATCAAGGAGCCAAATGTGCCCCAAATTGTGTTTTAGTTGCCATCAAGTTGTGGATCATTTGAGCTAATTTCAAAGGTGGGAATAAGTAAAAAGAAGACTTTTGTGATACATAGGAATTATACAGAATTTCATTTTCAAGATACTTAAAGAAAGTTTCACTGTGATACAGTCATGTCCATTCATCACAAATTGTCAATGGATTTCTCATACACTAGAAAACTTGCCACAGAGACCAGCTGCCCAGGTAAGCCTGAAATATTTATT
This sequence comes from Sorex araneus, assembly GCF_027595985.1. Classification (NCBI taxonomy): domain Eukaryota; kingdom Metazoa; phylum Chordata; class Mammalia; order Eulipotyphla; family Soricidae; genus Sorex; species Sorex araneus. The sequence goes on from NC_073303.1 coordinate 325,373,971, forward strand.
ATCCAATCTCCGATTTAAGAGAAAACGTTCCTATTTTACTCTCCAACACAGTGCCATCACTCTGGATAACAAGAAAGCATGTGTCAGTAGCAGTGGTTTGTCACAGCAAAATTCAATATGCCAGTATTTCACACAGGAGTCTTGAATACCAGCACTGGCGTAGACAAAACCTCCTCCCCAACTTCACTTGCTCTGAGTGTACTACAAGTGTGGTTTAAATACCCACTTAAGCTTGTAGCATCACTATGAAGATTGTTTTTTAAAAACATAATTGCAATGTTTTTAAATAAATGCAATATATAAAAATAAACAAACAGAAACAAATTGCTTTCTAAATCGCTAAAGGTTATAGAAAATTACATTAAGTAAAAATCAAAGTAATTTGAAAGTCAAATCTTCTACAAAGAAACTAAACTACTGAGTTTTTTGTACCACTTTTACAACAAAAGCTGACTCTTGGATCTCATTCAGTTGAAATTAGCTGTATTTAACCTAAGTCCTTTTGTTGGTACTAAAACACATATATTTTGGGAAAAATATATCTTTGCATTTTAACCCAAGCTATACTGTGTTTATAGGAAAAGAAAGTGAAAATAGTGAACTAGTATGACAGAATCAAAGAAATTTCATCTTATTCTCGCAAAATTTTCTGACAATACAGGATTTCATTTGACATTATCCTTTTGGCTTAACAAAAAATATAATCAAACTCCATTTTTCAGAGATTCTGAATTTGTGAATTTTCCTACCAGCTAACACATTTAAAAATAAAAAATTATTACATATAAAGCTTCCTTTATATGTACATGAACATGTACATGGACATGTTCAATGTACATTTTAATAAAAACAACTTTGTATTGTTCACACTCTACCCTGATGGCCCTGAACAGCTATTTCAGCTCACATAAACAAGTGCTGTATCCCAGTCCATCCTAGGCTCATTTTTCATTATTTTGAGATTTTCATTGGTGATGTTGCTTTTTAAAATGCCTTCCCCCACCCCCAAGGGTAGTGCTATGCTGAATGGAGTTCCTAAGTGCAAGACAGCTAGTGTGTATTATGGAAAAGAATACAGGTATTAATAAGCTTCACACTGTCAAGACTCATTGCTGTTGGCTAAATTCAATGTTTAAAATCAACAATAGACAAAATATTGCATAAGGAATCTTTAATAGAGACACACATAAAACAAGGTTATGTATTGATCTGCTGAAACGCTATGACCAGAGGCTCCCAGAACTAAATTCACATTTCCCATGGAAGTAATCATTCAGTATTTATTGATTCAGCACTCACTGTCACTTTACAGAACATAGCAAACATAAGCAATAAGAATCAACTGAATTACTGTATTGGGGTCCATTCTAAGTTCCCATTTCTATAAGATCACTTGGCCAGAGGAAGAACTCAAAAGGCATTTTGCTGATGGCTTCCAAAATCACTAGCATCCAATATTAGTCACATAGGTAAAAAGCATAGGGGAACTAATATCCACCCAATCAACAACAACAACAACTCAAGTATAGAGATACTGTATAGATTTTAGAATCTATGGGAAAACCATTTTGCTCTCCAGCAGGAAACAACTGGTTAAACCACCAGCCAGGGCTCTTCCATTTACTCCTGAGAAGGCATCCTGGAAGCTGCTCTGTGAGAGGTTCCACACAGGCTATCCTTCAGATGCCTGCCAGAGGCAAGGGAGCAGCTTAACCACGAAGCATCCCTGATCCTCCCTGCTTCAGTGAAGAGCAAAATTAGCTTTCCCTACTGCCACTTTCCTTTGCTATCTGTTAGTAAAGAAAAGGGGTTTGCTTACTAACAAAAATACTTGCCACAGAGAAAGTGTTCCTGGAAGTAATTTGTCAAGTCTCTAGGACAAAGGAGATTAAATGGCATGTGTCTTATCCTCCCACTGTAAGCTTGTAGATTCTTTCTGGTTTTGATTTAAATAAAAGCAAAGGTGAATCATTCACACTAGTGTTTTATTACTCAAATAAGCTTAATTCAAAACAAAATCATGCAGTAAAAGTCTCTGCAATGCTAGAGAATCAAAGCAAAGATACAAATTATGAGCCCGTAAAAATAGGAACAAAACATTTGCTTGTTGCTGAAAAAAATATACTTTGCCAAAGTTAAAACCATTTCAAGAACAGTGATTCACAATGTTATCTAATTATTGACTTGTCAGACCTACTCATTTAAGAAATTTTGAAATGGATTCATCTTTTTCTACCAATAAGCATGATTTTTTCACTTATTGCTTTCCTTTTCAGTTTTTAAAAGAGAGAGTATTCTCTTGATCTCTTTATTAATTTTTGATAGGGCTGGAGAGATAGCACAGCGGGTAGGGCTTTTGCCTTGCACGAGGCCGACCCAGGTTCAATTCCTCCATCCCTCTTGGAAAGCCCGGCAAGCTACCAAGAGTATCCCGCCCACATGGCAGAGCCTGGCAAGCTACTGGTGGCATATTCGATATATAGTAACAACAAGTCTCACAATGGAGATGTTACTGGTGCTCATTAGAGCAAATCAATGAGCAATAGGATGACAGTGACACAATGACACAGTGAAATGTATAGAGATGGCAACTAGTGAGTAACAGAATAAACATGGAATGGAAATAGCACAATCATGTTAGAAGGTTTGAAGGAGACTTCGCAGTAGCTGTCTTTATTAGAGAAAATAACTACTCCCACAGCACCTGTTTTACTCTATAAAAAGTGAGATTGCGCACACTTTTATATTAAATGTGTTTCGTAAAGTAAACTCTGGCAATATTCTGAGAGAACTGTTTTTTCCCACATTTTCTAGTAATAACTCAAAAATTCATTCTGTAATACAAGATATGGAAAAACATAAAGGTAAAAAAGAAAGTATATGGAAATTCTAAGGAAAGGAACTGATAAGCAAGAATCAAGCAACACAGAGACATATAAGATATTAATCTAGAGAGGTATTATCCCCCATCACCAAATATGAGCTGAGAATGAAGCCAGAGATGTGATAAGCATTTAAAATAAATAAATGATAGCGTGATATCTTGAAATGAAAAATTGCCATGTGAATCAACCTGCTTCCTCAAGGCAGCTCTGGGTCTATACTAGCATTATAATTGATGTGTCTCTACCATTTTCTTAAAATACACCACTCTTTTTTTTTAAGCACAAAAAGTAGAGAACAGGGGTAACTGGTCATAATGATTTTTTTAGTGAGACAGAAAATTGTGCTGTCAAATCTGAGTTCCCCATATAACCATAGAGGTATAAAGAAATTTGATTGTTTGCAAGACTCTTGTGTTTTAAAAATAAGAACTCCCACTAAGCCTAGAACATTCTTCATGAAGTTAGAATATTCATTCCTTACGAAGTCAAGGAATGTTCTAATTTTCTACAGAGTCATGAGGTATTCTGGAGAAATCCAAATGTACACCTAAACTCCACCTGTCCTCCTACCTAGCTCTGCCACTAGTTCCCCCTGGAACTTAGGAACATAGCCAGCTCCAAAATGGCTAGCACTAAAAGTTATGTTTTAATTTATTTAAATTGTTGTTTCTTTCCATTTGTTCAACCAATGCCTTTCCAGATCTGTGGAGCCAATTTGAAAAACACTCACCTAGTCATATCTTAAAACAGTCAAGCAGAGGGCATACACAGAACTGCTGTCATTCAATAGACCTTGCTTGACAAGATGTTCTAGTAAATAGTGGATTGGACACATAAAATAAAGAGACAGAGGCCACTATGTAGGGGGCAAAGGCTGAAGCTCAGTGAAAGCAAAAGGGATAGATTCAGTCATTCCTAGTTCCTCAACCCTTCCTGTGTTTACCAAGAAAGGTGGCAGACCAGTAAAAGGTAAATCTTGGCTTAGCCTCCCCTAAAGTGCAAGCTCACCTAAGGAATTCAACTCAACATGGAGGCTCTAGAAAAACAGCTATAAAAAAATGATTAAAAAAAAGACTGCCAACATTCCCTGACTTTTGCTCTTTCCCTCCTGTTACTACACACTCTTTGTACGACAGACGGCATCCATGTCACCTGTACCTTTTTTCACTTTGGAAGCCACTAATTTGTATGAAGGTTCATTAACATCCTGAGCAGCTCTTACTGCCTTGAAAAATCACTGATTCTAAAAGCAGAGAGGGAGGTATAGTATGTGTAATTCCAGCTGCCTCTCTGGGTCAACTGTGCAGTAGGAGTCTGAGATATCACAGGAAGTCTCTGGAAATTTGCAGGGGAGGGAGAAAAGAGAGGGAAGAGAGAAGAGGAAGAAACAGCATCAAAGGAAATCCCCTTGTTTCCTTCTTTCAATTATCATAATGAAGAAGAGGATGCATGTGAAAATAAAGTACTGTTCTTAAAACAGCAGGAAGTCCATGTATGCTAATCAAAGGAAGCAGGTGCTCCAGCCCAGGTACCCCCAAGAAAGCAGGTAGCCTATATTTCTCATTGTTGTCACCCAGCAGAGGGGCAGATTCCAAGCAGAAGTGATTAGGACAAACATTAATCAAGTAATTAAATACATGCTAATAACCAAATACTTGACACCTTGTGTCTTAATGAACAACAATTAACCTGCAATTAGCTGTATTCCATGCAGGTTACCTTTGTGATTTATACTTGTGGAATATTTTCTTCTTAAAACTAGGAAAAGCTGCATTAAAATGACTGCTGTGGCAAGAATGCTTTTCTCTGCTAAGACCTGCCATGAGACTCTGAATGCTTAGGAAACCATGAAAACAAGAGCTGTCCAAGAAAACAAGTGTGTTTATCAAAGTAAATAGGATGTTTATCAAAGTAAACAGGGAAGTTTAGTCTAGTTTTACTGAAAATCCTTCCAAATTCAGCAACCGCAAGATTTAGATTCTGGCCCAAATGAATTACAACTCAGAATTGAGCTGCCAAAAATGAGTGAGAAATGGGACACTTGGGACCAAGCACAGGGGACTAAGGGGCAGAGCAGATGGAAGGAGTTGGCTCAGTGGTTTGTGATCATGTTCCCCTGGACACAGTCAGACTCTGGAGCAGTTGACATACAACAAAAAAACCTAACTCCGAAAGTTACACCTGGAGCTGCAGGACAACAGTTCTAGAATGTTCTGGTCTATAGGAAATTGAGGCACTTCATTCCACATAGTGTTTCATTGAAGGACTTGTTCCAGGAGAGCTTTGTCACTGAATACATTTGCCACACCGCTAAATACAGTGAAAACACTCAATCATTACCTATCACCTTTTCAGAATCTTGCACAAGTTTTAATCTCAATAAATTACCACCATTTATTGGCAAGCTAACATGTCCCAAATGAGTTATTCCTTTCATCTTCATGCCCTGCACAGTCTTTATATTTAGCTCCATAATTACGGAAGTGAAGCTCAGTACATTTAAATCAGCTACTGAGCTTATACGTAAACAGTGCTGATACTAAAATCTAGTTCTTTAGAACCCAAATTGTATATTCTTTGATCAGAACAAACTGCCCTATCTGCAGGAATAATATACAGTGATGCAGATTGAACCTGAGTCAACTGTGTTCAAGGCACGTGCCTTAATTCCTGTACTGTCTCTCTCAACCTAGAGGAGCTTTTAAATGTGAGGCTTGAGGAAAGCTGAGTCCCACATGCAATTGGGGAAGAGGCGCTTACGGGGACTACATCCTTTGTCCTGGATCCTATTACCTTGTTATCAGCTTTCATTTCATTTTTTTTAAATTTTATTTTATTGAATCACCCCGAGATACTCAGCCTTTCTTTATGTCAGCAACAACCTTACTGGTGTCCTAAGACCATTTCATTTGGATATTGACTTTAATAAACCAGATTCATAGTAAAATATCATACACATGCATATACACTGACAGTAGAAAATGTTTATTCTTTTTGATTAGAAATGTAGTAGTCAAAGCCGATCACATCATCAGGGTAGTAGGATTCCGAATAGCGAAAACTATATGAAAAATTCATTCAAAAGCAGAAAAAACTCTTGCATGATTAATGCCTTTAAGAGCACCAAATATCAGCTTATGAAACTCTTTCCTTTGTAAGGGTGGACTAGAATTCTCAGCCCTGTCTGAGAATTGCCACCTCAATCAGACAACATATTATTGTGATCATGCCAGTTAGGGTAACACCTTCAACCAAGAGTACAAATAGGGTTCTTCTTCATGTCTGCTATTATATTTTGTCTTTCTCATCCCAACTGAGAAACATCACAGACGTCTAGGATCGTGATTTTTAAGGCCTAATGCTGAGAGTTTGGAAATTTTCCTGATAACATCCCTCTTGTATCATTTGTAGAGTGCCTTTTACCTAATAGTTTAAATTACTATTAGGATAATGACTTCAGGATGTTTACTACTCAGCAGATAAGAAACAAGAGAAATGTGATTAACAATATTATAAGTCCCAGTGCCTCAATAAAAATGTTTTTTTGCTAAAAACAAAAAGAAGAAAAAGAAACAAGAGGTATATAATACCTTATCAATGCTTTTAAAACTTTAAATGCTAAAGTTTGTTTGGAGTACTAAGGAATTACATGAACAAGTGGATTTTCAATGAATCTAAACCTTTGACAGATGTTGATCATTAAATCCTTAATGACTTACCTGTATTAAAAAATCTTTACACTTCTGCCTCCAAATCCAAATTATAAAATTATTACTAATGAGTCACCCCATTAATACAAAAGCTATTAATGATAATTAAGTTCTCAATCAATTTTGTAAATCCTATACTGGTAAGTAATGTGAGTGAGGTAACAATGAGAGGTGAGAGAGTTTGAGGGTTAGGGTCAGAGGTTTGCAATTGGGAAAGCAAAACACATTATACAAAAGAGTTCAAGAAAGTAAGAGTTCATTGAAAGTAGCATTGGTCTACAAACAGGATAATTCTGCTTTCAGTATAAGTTTATGACTCATCTCATTTCTCCTATACCTCTCTTCTATTCTTCAAGTAACCATTCTGTTTTCACCCAATCGTAGGTCTCATTTTCACTGTTTTTTGCTATTTTATTTATCTCATGGTGATAGCACAGCACGTAGGGCATTTGCCTTGCACGTGACTGACCCAGGTTTGATTCCTCTGTCCCCGTCAGAGAGGCCGGCAAGCTTCTGAGAGTATCCCGCCCACACTGCAGAACCTGGCAAGCTACCTGTGGCATATTCGATATGCCAAAAACAGTAACAAGTCTCACAATGGAGACGTTACTGGTGCCCACTCGAGCAAATCAATGAGCAACAGGATGGCAGTGCTACAGTGCTACTTAAACTCCACATATGAGAATAAACAGCCAGTGATTATCTGCTTTCATTTCCTTAGTCATTTTACTTAGAAGAAGCACCTCAAGTTCCATCCAAACTGTTCCCAGAGGCATAATTTTATCTTTTTAACAGCATAGCACTCCTTGAATATGTACACAGATTATTTGGTTATCTGTCAATGAACACTCAGATGATTCCATGTTTTCATTATTGTGAATAACACAGTTATAAACACAGATTGCACAAATGCTTCCAAGTTAGAATTTTTTTTATCACTTCAATAAATACCTCGGAATGGTATTCTGGAACATGTAGTATTTGTTTGTGTATTTTGGGCCACAAACAATGAATGCTCAAGGGCCACTCCTGGTAGTTTTCAGGATACCATACACAGCACTTGCAATTGAATCCAGGTCAGCTAATGCAAGGCCTTATGCTTTCTCTCCAGCCCCTATTTCAAATCTTTTAAGGAATCTCCGTATTGTTTTCACTAAAAGTTGCATGAACACAATTCTTTTTAAAAGCCTAATCTCCAAAGACTCTTAATACATTAAATAATTCCTATAATTTTGACTGACATAGGTGTAATAAAGGCGTTAATGGACTAAATGCTGTGGAATCCTCAGATTCACACGTGGAATTCCTACCCCAGCATGATGGTATTTTGAGATGGAGTTTTAGAAAGGCGATTAGGTTTCGATGAGGTTCTAAGAGTGGACTCTCTACGATAAGATTAGGGTCCTCATAAGAAAAGGATGAGAGAACAGGCCTGTCACTTTCCATTTTCCACCTGAGTGCAGGCAGGAAAGAGCAAGCAAGCATACAAGAGAAGACACGAAGGTGGCCAGCTATAAGCCCTGGGGAGAGCTCTCAGAAGATTCTCAGAAGAATCTCAGAAGATTCGAATTTCCCTGCCTCAAAGACTGAAAAATGCATACCTGTCATTTAATCAACCCATTAGATAAAGTAACAGGATATAGCAGCCCTAGCTGACAAAGAAAAAGAGAAAATTAAGATATGGGCTAGTAACCCATGTCAAAACTAAACCAGAACGCTGGGCTCTAGTATAGTCTGTGAGAAGTACCCAAGAGAGCTCACTCCTTAGAGGTCTGGGAGGGCACTGCTAAAGCAACAGAGAAGAGACTCAGTGTGAAGGCGAGCATGTTCTGCTGGTCTCAGAGTACTTACTAGGAGACCAGCCCCTGGATCATACAACGTGCATTTTAAAGTCTAGCTTAACCAAACACGCTTGCATTGCTTTTATTTTAATCCTTTGAAGAAAGCAAACTTTTCTTAGAGGCCATACTTTTTGGTTACTATCACATGCATAGTTTTAGTTGTAATAGTTTTGCCACTACAACATTTGGATAAAAAGGTTAATCATTGAGTAAGATATTTTTCCTTCTGGAAGAAAAGCTGATTTTTATTCATTTTTACTCATAAGTAAAATCAGCACATGTGGCAGGGCTGGAGAGATAGTAGAGCAGGTGAGGGGCTTGCTTTGCACATGGGCTACCCAGATTTGATCACCAGCATCTCATATGGTCCCCCAAGCACCAGCAGGAGAAAGCCCTGATCATCACCAGGGAGTGGCCCCTGAACAAAACAAACAAAATAGAAAAAAAAAAAAAAGCACAGGTAGACAGGAGAGATGGTACAGCACTTAGGGCGCTTGGCTTCTGTGTAATCGACCTGGGTTCAGTCCCCAGCCCCCTGCAGTACCTGAGACCCACCAGGACTGATCCCTGATGACAGAGCCAAGGGTGACCCCCCAACAAAAGAAAAACAATAGTATGTATATTTAGAGAAAAATTTTGAATATGACAGATGGTAAAAATTAAATAAGTTAAAATCACCTGCAAACTCATTAGCCTAGAGATGCATATTTTGAATATATTTAAGCATATTTTAAATCATATATTTTATTTGAGTAATAGAACAAAATATTCTGCTTTATACCAGTTTTTTCCCTAAATAACAAAATAAGAATAAATAAACCATTAAATGGTTTTCTTGGAACATTATTCTAAATGGTTGCAAAATGAATTTTGGGCTGAGGTAGCATAAATGAACTAATCCTCTACCATTGTATATATTTCTTGTTTTTATTGTTAATTAAAATTTTCCATACATATCTTTATAGTTAATTATTTGCAACTACTGTTCTGTTCATTATTTCCTTTGAAAGAATTCCTAAAGGTTCACAGTTAAGTTTAGACACAGATAAACTTTTAACACTATCACTTTTAACACTATATTAGCTAAATACAGTCTACTAGGACTTTAATAATTTATATGTGTACTCATCCAGCTTTCACTATCCCTTTTATTTCCATTCAAGAAACATTTATTTATCACTCATTAAATACTGGAAATTATTTTAAATACAAGGGTAAAATGATAAATTAAGCAAGAAATTTACAGCCCATTTACTCCCACAGTTATGAAATCCTGGGACAAGAGGATTGATATTGATGCATCATCTCCTTATAAACACTAACCTGAAGAATGAATTCCTTAGTGCTGCTCTTGTCACTTGGAAGATAAAGAGCCCTTGAGAAAACCAGTTTTCCTTTACCTAGCACAGCACCTCAAGTTATCCTGAGAAATTATATTAGATGCATATTATAGTTGGCTCCTAAGTAAGCTACAGGAATTAAGAGAAACTCAAAATACTGCTTTCTTATTAATAAATGCATTTTTAATTTGCTTGAAATTTTATTTGTGTGGTGAGCATATCTGACAGTGTATAGGGGCTTCACCTGGTTCTATGCTGGGACTCGTTCTCTGCAGTGCTTAGGGGACCATGCAGAACCAGGTATCAAACCTAGGATTTCCTCATGCAAAGTCTGCACTCTGGCTTTGAACTTGTGCCCTACATTCACACTCATAAAGGAATACGCTGAACATCAAGTTATTTGGTGTCAAAGATATACCCCTCCATGATCTGTAGGGCTAAAAAGTTATCTGCTAAGCAAGTTTCAATGTATTATTTTACTCATTTCTCAAAATATCTAACAAAAAACCTTAATACACATCATAGCATCTTGCCAAATAACAAACATACAATATATGTGTGTATAATACACATTGCTACAGAAAACTCAATATTTTAATATGTTCTCTGGCTATATCAATACAAAAACCATTTCTATGTTTACAAGTTGGAATATGCAGCTAAGTCGCTGATGAAAACAGAGCTTACCTGATAAAAGTTGGGCCAAAAAGTGCTAATGGCCAATTCTGCCCTGTTCCATGTACGCATTGGGTCTCCAGATACATTCCAGATTGGATTCCCTAATGGTCCATTATTGACCTTCACGTAGACATTGAGTAATCCAGGAGCAGAATTACTCTTGCTAGACACAAAATAGTGAAAATCAATGCAGTGAGTATCATTTTCTTTTAGCTGAGGCAAGAGGAGGTGGGCTCTCTGACCCTCAGGTCTTCCAGATGTATTCACCAACATGAAAGAACCTGTGAACAAAGAAAACACAAAATTACAACCAGAAACACTACATCTGATAATTTCTTAAATGATTAAAAAGATTACTATCATTTATGTAAGAGTGTGCCTTATAATTTCATACTTATGTCTGAAAAGCCCTTTCTTGTTCATGCCATTTGGCCCTAAAGTAGTCTCAAGATCCATGAGTACAAAATTCCCCAGTACCATTGCAACTAGTTTCCTAAGTGATAGAAATACACGTGATTTTCATCAATGCTGACTCATTTGAAAGTCACTAGCAAATACAACTACCTGAATTTAAAAGACTTTAAACTTCAAAACACTTCTAAAAAGCCCCATTTCAAGTGCTCAATAGCCATGTGCAGATAGTTGCTATCAGATTGGGTAGTACAGATTCTGAATATTTCCCATTCTCTCAGATGTCGTCATGGGAATACACTCTTCTTTACTGGCAGTACCACTGCCGTCACAGACACTTTGAATCTCATTTAATCTCATAAGAGAAAGTTAAAAATGGGTGTGGTTTGTGGAAATTTATGGGACTTTGTTGGCCCCAGGATGTGACAGGTGGCCAATAGAATAGGACAGTATAAAATAGGAAAGGATAGGATAGGATAGGATAGGATAAGATAGGATAGGATAGGATAGGATAGGATAGGATAGGATAGGATAGGATAGGATAGGATAGGATAGGATAGGATAGGATGAAAGAGAATAGAGTAGGATGCAATATAACACAATACAGTACATTCTCTGGCAATTCAGCACCACTGCTCCAACAATTTATTTTTCTTCAAAAGTGGTGGAATTTTCACAACAAGATGAAAGACAGAGTACACTGAGGCAGTCACTGAATTAACTGGAGATAGTTAAAGGGCAGGAAAAAGACACACATTCTCACCATGTTTGTTCCACGTAATTTTAGAAAACCTATTCAGAGAAGTAGTGAGAAAAAAATTAAAACTTTTTTATGATAAGAGAAATAAGCAACGAAGTAAAAAGCAATGAACAGATATTTTCAATCATGAGTAAGTAGTATCAATAGCAAAGCAAATAAAATGCAAACACACACAATCACACACAGACACACAAACACACACCTATATGCACACCTCATTCTGAAAATATTGTGATTAACAGAAAAGAACGAGAATGGGGAAATGAGATATGGATGGAAGGGTCTGATGGATAATGTGACAGAACAGAACTTGGATGGTAGGTGAACAAAACATACACACACAGAGATACAAAGATGTTACATATATGTAAATAGTACATCCAATATTATAATTTTATAGCAAATGTATAAAATTTGAAAGCAGAGCTGGAGATGTATTAGAAGGATAAAGTCACTTGCTTTGTATACAGCTGGCCATGGTTCAATTCCTGACACATACATTTCCCTAACCAATGACTGGGGGCATTCTTGAGCACAAAGCTAGGAAAAATCTCTGAGCATGGCTGGTTGTGACCCAAACCCCACTCTTCCAACCCCCCAAATTTTTTTTAAAATTTCAAACAAAATATTGCTCAGGTGAAGCTATACTTATAATTTTAATGGTAAGTAAATTATTATCAACTCCCCCATGAATATTCCCTTGAAAACTTCCTTCATTTTGAATCACAATTTTCAAGGCAGCATATATAAATATGTATTTTATTACACACCCTTTGTACCCATATACACACAATATTGGAAAAAGTTGGAAGTTATCTAATTTATAAACTCTGATTTTCTAAGTAGCAAAGTACGACTACCAACTTTCTAAAATTATTCTAAAGACTAAATTAAAGCTATAAATCCATCTATCTGCTATTAATTAATTGTATTAAGAAATGAAATCTCAGTTTTGGGCTCTTTGTTACCTTTGCAGTAATCTTACGTGAAGTGAGCTAATGTTAATACCATGAAAACAAGTAGAAATTAAGTCACAGAGCAATAGGAAGCAGTTTTTTCATGCTCTCAGATGAGTTACTGGCAACAGCAGAACTTGGAGTCTGTTTCCAGAATACTCACCCCAACACACTCCAGTAACACCACAGATGCTCATGCACCATTTGAGCATATATGAAGAAAACAAACCCCTTTGCCACAGTGAAAGAAGGAAACTGATCGCTGCTATTTGTAAAGTAGGAGATATTTCAAGCAATGAATGATATTCACTTAAATCATTAAAGCCAAGCTACAAGGAAAGGCTTATTCATGGGGCACATACTATACTAGTAAGAACGGCCTGAATCTATGATTAAGAGAAGAGATGGGGCAGAGAAAGAGAATCAGTAGAAAGAGAATATAACACTGTAACACTATCATAGCACTGTCATCCCATTGTTCATCGATTTGCTCGAGTGGGCACCAGTAACATCTCTATTGTAAGACTTCTGGTTTTTGGCATATTGAATATGCCATGGGGAGCTTGCCAGGCTCTGCCTTGCGGGTGGGATACTCTTGGTAGCTTGCCAAGCTCTCTGAAAGGGATGGAGGAATCAAACCTTAGTCGGCCACGTATAAGGCAAATGTCCTACCTACTGAGCTATCACTCCAGTCCAAGGTTAACAAAACCCAACTAAAATAGTTTACTGAGACTAAAACTACATGTTATTATTATTTTTTTACTTGTCTGCTTTTAGTAAAGAAGCAGTATATTTACTCCATGTTCTATCTGCTGGAGTTCTCTTAAATGTAAGAGTTTTAATGTATACCCCTACCACAAGGTTGAGGCATGACATGGCTTTTGGGTCAGCTCTGAATCACAATACTTTTATTAGTACCGTAACACTGCCAAGAAAGGGGTTGTTTTTGGTAGTATTGCTATCAATTAAATTTAGGTAACCATAGGTCATAAATACTGTAGAGTATAAAGATTGAAGAAGAATGCTTTCAGAATCCTATGAAGTTTCTCCTTTGAAAGCTGGGATAAAGCTGAAAAAGTTTGGCTGGAGCAATAGCACAGTGGGTAGAGCAATTTCCTTGCGCACAACCAACTCAGGTTCGATTCCCAGCATCCCATATGGACCCCTGAGCACCACCAGGAGTAATTTCTGAGTGCATGAGCCAGGAGTAATCCCTGAGCATCGCCAGGTGTGACCCAAAAAGAAAAAAAAATGCTGAAAAAGTTTATGGTGCTTTTTCTGCCATTACTATTCAGAAAATCGATGGGGCTCCCTAAAATACCATTTCCCCTACCATTTCAGCACAAAATGCTCTCTGAGGTATTTTGAAGCTGACATATACCAGAAATTTATCTTGTGGTCAAGGTGCAATTCAAATGCAACCTAAGTTACATACACATAAGTGATGTGAACTTTAGAGCCCTTTCTCCTTTAATCCCTCTTGAAGAAGAACACAGTACACTGCATGTTATACAACAGAAACAGTTTGTTACCTGCATGTTTCTTTAATGGACATGAACTCAAAGATGATCAGCAAATGGAGGGGTAGTCTTTCTGGTCCCAGGGCTAATTTATTTTTTATTTTTTTTGCAAGACATTAGTGTTTGGGATTAATGAGAGCCTACTTTTCTGCCAAATAATGGAAGAAAGACATGATGGTCTTTACAGCTAAAAATCCCACACAAGAGTCTTCTTTTAGAGGAACAAGTGGCAAGAGGAACTGTAGTAGTTTCACTAGTTATTCATCTTTCCACTGTTTAGCTGCTTGGGAAGTTTGGAGAACAGAAGAAGAAATTTTGTGAAGTTTCATCTCCTTCCTGCATTTAAAAATGAAATATTTGCTGGTGAAGAAAATAAACCCTGAATCATATTTTAAGTTGGCATACAGTGGTCTCTAATAGGAAATGACAACAAGAATCTCAGGAGGGGAGACTGTGAAGCTATTGCACAGCCAATGGTGACTTCACTGGCTTCTGTGTATCACGTAGGAGTTAATGGGACTAGCAATTTTATTAGCATTATTACTGTTTTTGTTGATTCTCTGGCACAAAGCTACATATCTTAAATGACTGGGCCCAATCCCAGTTTTCTCATAGACCTACCTGAATGGTTTACACTGAATAAATGTGTATGTGTGTATATGTCTACTACGTCTACACAGCAAATGGGTGTGATTCTGTGAAAAGAGTTTTCTAATAATGGGTGTGGCATTAGTGGAAAGTTTGACGTGAGTCCATCATACCTACTTGCTCTTTCCACCATAAAGCAATTCAGTGTGGTTTCCCTCAGACTCAGGCAAAAAGTATTTTCTTCAAATAGTCAGAGACTAGTGGTTTTAAGCCCACTGTGGCTACTACATACGCGCGCGCGCGCACACACACACACACACACACACACACACACACACACACTTCTTTTAGAAGAAAAATATCTTTCCCTGAAACCTCCCCTGAGCAATAATCCCCTTTTTATCTTACTCTTGTTTTCTTCCTCAAGAGTCTCTCAACTGGTATTTCTATGTTGCTCCAGTAATTAATAATTCATGCACAAAGGCAATTAGGGCAATGCATTCACACAGCACAAGAGTAAAGGTTGGTGATTATCCTCATGATTACTGTTTCCTCGCACCGCCTAAATGCAAGGCTTCTCTATACCATATGTAATCCTTATGCATTGGTGTTATTATGCTACCACCTGTCCACCTCATAATCTTCCTGTTTTTAGCCTATAGTTATTTTTAAGATCCTTCCTTTATGAGAATAAACATTAGATTTTAAATTTATAAAACCTTTCACCCAGGGCCAGAGAGATAGTACAATGGATAAGTTTCTGTCCACTGCTTGGAGCTGATCTGGGTTCAATTTCTAGTAGCACACTTGGTCCCACTGAGCACCACCAAAAGCACAGAGCCAGGAGTAAGTCTAAGGCCTGAGTACTATAAGGTATGTCTCCACAATATAAACAAAAAACAAAACGAAAAAACCCAAAACTTTAGTTCCCATTAGTCTTACCCCCACCACCGTAGAAGCTTTGGGAAAGGAATCTAACTGCTGTGTGTCATGAGAAGTTAACCCGCAACTTCAAAGCTGACATTTCCACCCATGAGAGCATTCCATAACCACACTGTACTGTGGTCTCAAGGCAAGTCTATGGAAGAAAGTTTGAACATTACTACTGGGTGCAGTCTAGCAACAGAATCCTGAAGTAAACTCACAGCTGGGCATAAAGGGAGGGCAGATGAAAGCAAAGAGAACTATTAATTGTTTAAGTTTATCAGCTATATCCTGTGAAAGTAAAGTTAACCCACCAGCCAGTGTTTCTAAAAATTAAAAGCATTCATGTCCAATTTTAGATTACGGAGGCTCTATTTTTACAAAATCCCCATATGGCTGAATGTTTAACTTTCACCTCCTACTTTAATGTTTTGAATGTGAGAAAATACATTTTCAAAGAGTAATTGGGTCTTCCTTTGTAGGTACTTTCTTACCGCCAATTATTCCCCTACAAAAGAGTTCTCCAACTGGGGAAAGAAAAGAAAGAAAGAATGAAAGAAAGGAAGAAAGGAAGAAAGAAAGAAAGAAAGAAAGAAAGAAAGAAAGAAAGAAAGAAAGAAAGAAAGAAAGAAAGAAAGAAAGAAAGGAAGAGGGGAAGAAAGAAACAAAGAAACAAAGAAAAAGAGAAAGACAGGCAGACATAATTCAAATTAATAAAATTATGTTCATTTTTATTAGCAAAATATTATAAGGAAAAAAGCATTTTTTGTTAGAATCCAAAGCATTGGTAACAGTCACTACTAGTACTAAAAAAAACCAATTTGAGTTTTCAGGTAAATTAAAAGAACCCCATAAAAAGAAGTCAGCTTCAAAGCGGCAGTTTGCATGCAATCTGCAAAGTTTTTAAGATTATTTATCTGATTTCCCCCAAAAGGAAAACTCTCTTATAAGAGCAGGCAATATTCACATTTTTTAATTGGGGGTGAATTAAATTTAGTTTAATCATATCCACTGGCTAATGCCTTTGATTAGACTATCATCTATCACTGTTTGTGACAGCAGCAATAACTGCATATGATTAGTTATTCCTTTCAACCCCATCATTCAAAGTTGCATTGGTGTAGTAAGGTTCTAGATTCTAAAAGACTAAGGAAAGTGCAGGAAGCCTCATCCTACATACATCTGAGATCTCTTTGCATACAGCAACATCATCCAAGGGGCAGAGTTGCGTGTTGTTAAATACTTAGCCTGACAGAAATGCAGCAGTTTATGA
Organism: Sorex araneus; assembly: GCF_027595985.1. Lineage (NCBI taxonomy): Eukaryota > Metazoa > Chordata > Mammalia > Eulipotyphla > Soricidae > Sorex > Sorex araneus. The sequence continues at coordinate 325,390,857 of NC_073303.1, forward strand.
ACTTTAAGGCCATTAAACATTCACTTTTTAAGCTACTTCCATCCTAGTAAGAGCACAGAGCACTCAGATCATTAGTATTTCCCCTCATTGGCTGATTAGTTTCCATTGTTTCCTATAGAGCCAGGCTTTCCAATGTTGACATCAATCCAAAAGACCCCCCAAATTTATGAATTTCATCTTCACATGCATATACGCCTATTCTGATTTATGTAGCCATTTATTCTTGAGACATCAGTTGTAACAAATCAGTGATCTAAAGCACTGTTTTTCAATCTGCAATGAATAACAGTAAAAAATTCCAGTGCATCTCAAATCAAATTTATGCAAATTTCTAGGATTTTTTAAAATAAATGTAAAATATGAGCCCACATCTGTTGTTATACAAACACAAATCCACATTTTTGAAATTCACGTAAATGTATCTTAAGACTTTTAAATTTTTCACTAGTCATACACCAAAAAGAAATAGTGTGGACTAGCTCTGAATCACAAACCACACTCAGTGGTACAGCCTAAAGTTAGAACAGTACAACATTTAGAATGCCCCAAAATTCATATCTCCTAAACAGTTCAAGCAGGAGACTGAGAACAACAAATTGAAAGAAATGATGACAAAAATCCTTTGGGTTTTTATCAACCCAAATATAATGGAAAAAAGACTCAGGCTTTGGAGTTGAAAGAAAGTGGCAGAAGAATGAAAGCAACTGGACAAATTAGAAGACATATCAGATGGGCTGAGAGGCAGCATGGAGACTCAGAATGCAGAGAACCTACTTCAGTCACAGAGCTCAGTGAATCACCACATAGACTGACAGCTCCTGGGGAGTAGAAGTGCCCTGGGGCTGGACCAGAAGTTCTATTTTTTCCATCTCATTATGTCATCCTAAAGATGGTCAGAAGGACATTACAGCAGTTGAGGTGTTTGCTTTGCAAGAAGCTGAACCCAGTGTGATTCCTGGCACCTCACATGGTCACCTGAGTACCACCACCATGAGTGATGATCCTGAGCACAAAGCCAAGACTAAAACCTGAGCGGCGGCAATGGGTATGGGTCCCAAACCAAAACAAGCAAGTTCTCCCCAAATAAAGTACTCAAGAAACAGAATTAACAATTAAATCACCAGGGAGTCCCCACTGACAAGAGTTTATAAAGCCAGAGGGAATCTATAATTGTTGTACATTCAAGTTCCAAAGGCAATGATCTAAGAACAAAATATTTCAAACATCTGATTGTGAGTACAAAATATATTGTATACTGCAACCCAGTATACTGTGTGATGCTATCTGTAGACACCCTCAAAAATATATTTATACATATAAAAACACAAAATTTCAAGAAAGCATGTGTCATGATAATTATTATTGTATGCATATATTTGCATTCTATCTTATTGCAATTTGCAAATTAAATATGTAAAAAAATGCTGGGCACAACCTACAATAAATTTCACAACTAGGAATATTTTAGGCCTATTCTGTAAGTCCTCCCAACAACCAAGACAAAAATTCTACTCTGCTTCCTTGTAAGGAAAGCTTTGTATTTTAATTTGTAATTTTAAATTTGATCTCATCTCTCAAACATCAAAATACAATGCCCCATCCCTCCTTCTGCTCCTGTGCCCAGTAATAACAAAGGTCCCTAAATACATGGCCTTTCTGATGAGAAATCTCAAGAAATAGGAAGACAAAAGCCTGTGGAGAAATAAATGAAGTCAAGGAGCAAAGCTTAAAGTGAACAAAGCCTCTGTGGGCAGGTGACACAGTCATTTTAAAATTTTAATTAGCACCTATTTCAGCCAGATAAAACCATTGTTTCTGCAGTCACATCCATGCTCTGTGGACCATATGGCACACATCCCTCTGGAGTGGCAGCTGTGTCCCTTTCAAAATATCCATCCTCGTATAAATATGAAATACTTCTTTGCAACCACTAGAGAATAAAACTTGAATAAAAAGAATTCTCTGGGGTGGAGCAATATTACAGCAGATAAAGTGCCTTCTCTGCCTACCAGGTTCGATCCCCAGCATCCTATGCGGTCCCCCACACTTGCCAGGACTGATTTCTGAATGCAGAGCCACAAGTAAGCCCTGAGTACTGTGGGGTGTGCCTCTGCCACACGCTTGCGCGCGCGCGCGCACACACACACACACACACAAACACACTTTATATCTTATATCTATATCTTTCAATTATATGAAATTGTCGATTTAGTGATTCACAGTACAGTTGAATGTGTTTCTTATTTATTTTATACAAAAATACTAAGCTGACAAATGTATATTTGTTTCTCTTAATAAGTAACATTTGTTAATGGCCGAGACTCAATTAAGTATTCCTTCTGTACAGGACATCCTAAGAGTGGCTAATATTCAAATGTAGGCAAACTTCTCCACTGAAGTCTTCACAGAAGCTAAATATACTTATTTTCAGTATTTTGAAACAAAAAGAAGATAGTTTAAAGGCGAAAAAAAGATATGCAAAGTGGGCAAATTAGTCATTAATTTCATTAAGAATTACATAAATACAAGTCTAGTACCTATACAATTTGGGAAATTTGGGACTGTCTCACAGTTTTCAGAGAGAATATCAAATCTTGACAAAGAAATTTAAGAGGGTCACTGAAAACAGAAGAAATCTTACAGGGTCTATTGGGAGAAATAGTGGGTTTTCCTTCCAGAAGAAAGTGAGGTCTTAATGAGAACTACATTCATTTTGTCATCTAGACAAAGTACCTGTGCCTTAACTGGAAAATACTAGGGGTGTACTTTTTAATAATAAGTAGAGAACAAACAGAGTAAAACAAATACAATTTCTTAAATATTCAGTGATAGCAATGACTGTATCAGGAAATATGGCATAAGTAGAATGGAGAAGTGAATGTCCCTAGAGATTGTCTAATTGTCAGACTTTTAATTGAATGACATCTTTAAAAGCTAGTTCATTTTTGTTCTAAATCTCTGAATGACACAAGCCATCACAACAGAAGCTTCTGCTAATTTTCCCCTTAAATTACTGTTAATTTAGTGATTTTTTTTTCCTTATGTGTATTTGGTGACAATTTACCCAACTAAATTATGTCTTCTTTAAGAGGAAAATTAACAGTTGTTTGCTGTACAAAATGTAAACCAAAATAAAAATATGTTGAAAGTATATCTCTGTGGACATTTTCCATCTAAAAAAAAGCCCACCGGTGGGGCTGAAAAGGAGTTAACTAAATTTTCCTACGTTATCAAAACTAGTTTTCAAACACATTCTCTGAGAGTTTCTCATCTTCTTGAAGAGGAAGCCAAAAATTGTTGCTTTGATGTTTTGTTTCCAGGCTGAGATGTGAAGTCAGAGCCATTAGGGCTTTGTACTGCTTTATCAGGAAATATAAAGATGGAAATATCAAAATTAAATAAGATTAGGTCTGAGAGGAAATTAAAATGGTCTCACATTAAAATGATTATACAATATCAAATTTATAAATGAGCAAGCTATCCAGGATTTAAAGAATCCATTGAATTAATTAATCAGAAAAAGTATCAATATACCAATAAATAATTAGCAAATGATGTGAAAATGTAATTTGCATGAACAGAAATACAATTAGTGAAAAGATGCTTGGGAAAAATATTCATCTTCACTAATAAATCAGGAAATTTCAATGAAGGCAAATGTCAGATATAATTTTAAACATAAGAAAATTTTAATATATATGGTGTAATTTTAAAACCGAAAGCTTGTGAAGCGCCTCTCCTGTGCCCTCACAAAAGTCACTCTAAGGTCCAGTCAACTCTTGTATGAAGTCCTAAAGTGTCCACTGTGGACCAGAGCAAGCTCGGGCTCATTCCAGTGAAGCGAAACTGAGGGGCTCTTCTGCTTCCCAGGAGCTCTGGCACCACAGCCACAGAGCAGTGCTGACTGGCTTCCCAAGATGCTCACAATCAACCTTCCACAAACGAGTCTCTCTGGCAGGTAGATTATGGCAAGCTATCAATCAAGCCTAGGAACCATATGAAAAACTGAAGACATTAGAAGAATCATGATTGGGAGTCTTACCCACAACTTGTATGATCACGATAGATACCATTTCTATCAGAGAAACCTAACCATCACAGGCAGACAAGAAGTTAGCGCATCCGGTCTTTGTCAGTGACATTGTTTTCTAGATCACCTGGTTTACTTGCTCTGGGAGTCCCCTTCTTTTCCTTCAAACTCCCAGACGTACTCCCTCACTGGAATAGGAGTATCCAAACAGAAAATATGCACCTCTATGCATATCTAAAGTTGGATATCTAAAGTTTGCTTTTGCTTATGTTTGTCTGATGTTAATTTGTTTAACCAGTCATAGAAGAGTAGTTGTGATTTCCTCTCCATCTCCACCTTGAAATTAGAATTACTTAGTCATTTAGCTTACCTATTTCAGTCTCCTACTCTAGCCAATGGAAATAAAACTAGCTGGTATGGCGTTTGCCATGCACGCATCTAACCCATGTTCCATTCCTCTGTCCCTCTCAGAAGAGCCTGGCAAGCTACCGAGAGTATCCTGCCCGCACGCAGAGCCCGGCAAGCTACCCGTGGCATATACGATATGCCAAAAACAGTAACGTGGCATATCCGATATGCCAAAAACAGCAACTCACAATGGAGACGTTACCGGAGCAAATCGATGAGCAATGGGATGACAGTGATACAGTGATACAGTTCCAAAAGATCATTTGGTGAATTAAGATAGATAATTCATGTGACATATTTCTTTGAAGAGTATCTGCTACACTGTAGTCAGTTAAAAAGTTTGATTTTGGCCAAGAGGTTTATGTAAAATTATTTGGCCTTAGTTTAGGAAGATGGAATAGATGAATGTCTATATCAAGGTAATTACTAGCACCCCACACTTCCACATTTCAATGATCACGCGATTCATCAGGCTACCATCACCCATAACTATTTAGCATAACAGCAGGTAATATAAATATGATATGCCATTCATTGTATTTTTATTATCTAAACATTAATTTTCAAGTATACATCATCATTATAAATATAACTTGGAAAGAAACGCCTCCTACCATGATTTAAATGTTGAAATTTTTCCAAGTTTATTGAATTACAGATAAATGTTTCATTCATATTACTAGAGTAAAATGATAAAATGATTGTCAACGCTGCTAACCATTCTTACAAAGCCTATTATTAAGGAATTTCAAATCGTTAAATCTACTGATTACCAATTTGAAAAGTAACAATAGCAAATATTTAAAAAATTCCTAATGTGTGGGCATTCATATAAGTACTTCATTATATTAATTCTTTAGCTCTTACAAATGACAAGAACGGAAAGCACAGAAAGGTGAAATAATTTATTCAGGTTGATTTAGCTAGTATAGAAGAAAATTAGATATCAGTCCCAGACAAATTGGGGTTTGGTGTGTTACTTAGCAAAAATGTTTGACTGAATGATGGGATAAGTTTACGGATTGACTAAAGAATACTCTCTTTTAGGGGCCGGAGCGATAGCACAGCGGGTAGGGCATTTGCCTTGCACGCGGCCGACCCGGGTTCGATCCCCGGCATCCCATATGGTCCCCCAAGCACCGCCAGGAGTAATTGCTGAGTGCAAAGCCAGGAGTAACCCCTGAGCATCGCTGGGTGTGACCCAAAAAGCAAAAAAAAAAAAAAAAAAAAAAAAAGAAGAATACTCTCTTTTAAAAATATTTGGAAAACTTCTTGTTTAAGTTTGTTTTATGCACTTTTTTAAGAAAGACAACAAAATGTGGAGAGAAAAAGCTCGAAATGCTAGTGTGAAGGGGCCTATGTTCAATCCCTGGGACCACCTCGTTCTCTGAGCACTTCCAGAAGTGCCCCCAAGTGCAAGCTGAGAATAACTCCTAAGTCTCACCTTGTGTGACCCAGTCTTGCCACGCTTCTAATAAAAAGTTAACAATATCTACATGGGTTGAACTTTAGATTATTTAAATCATTAAAATCACTGTATTATTGTCATCACTCTCATCCTGGTATTCATTGATTTGCTCAAGCAGGCACTAGTAACATCTCCATTCGTCCCTGTCACATGCTATTGTAGCCCGATGGCGTACTGGGGGCTCTTTCAGGATCAAGGGAATATGGACTGTCATTGCTTCTGTTTTTGGCATATCAAGTACACCACAGGTAGCTTGCCAGGCACTGCCATGCAGGTGGGACATTCTTGATAGCTTGCCGGGCTCTCCGAGAGGGACAGAGGCTTTGGGGGCAGCCTCTAATCGCCTTTACAAGTGTTCTCAGTCTACCAAATCTAAGCTTTTGGTCTATTGGCATGTTGTAACAATGTGCTCACTGACAAACACGCACCTGCCTGCGTCTCTGGGCAGTACCAGGGACACCTCGGGTAGATTTTTTTTTTCCTGGAATTTTTTTTAATTGAATCACTGTGAGATAGCTGCAAGCTTTCATGTTTGGGTTACAATCACACAATGATCAAACACCCATCCCTCCACCAGTGCACATTCCCCACCAAAATATACCAGATATACCCCCCCCTTTCCCACCCTCCCCCTGCCTCCATGGCAGACAATATTCCCCATACTCTCTCTCTACTTTGGAGCATTATGGCTTGCAACACAGACACTTAGAGGTCATCATGTTTGGTCCATTATCTACTTTTGGCACGCATTTCCTATCCCGACTGATTCCTCCGACCATCATTTTCTTAGTGACCCCTTCTCTATTCCATCTGCCTTCTCCCCTCCGCTCATGAGGCAGTCTTCCAGCTATGGGGAAATCCTCCTGGCCCTTGTATCTACTGTCCTTGGGTGTCAGCCTCATGTGATGCTACCCTATAATCCACAAATGAGTGCAGTCCCTCTATGTCTGTCCCTCTCTTTCTGACTCATTTCACTTAGCATGATACTCTCCATGTCTATCCATTTATAAGCAAATTTCATGACTTAATCTCTCCTAATAGCTGCGTAGTATTCCATTGTGTAGATGTACCAATGTTTCTTTAACCAGTCACCTGTTTCAGGTTGATTTTGAGGTTGATGGAGGGCGCCCAGAGGTTGTTGAGTAGCTGGCAGAGCAGAACCTGATGGGGGAGGGTCTGTGCCAGGTGTAACACCTGTGCGAAGTTCCAGGTCACCTGGTGGTTGGCTGACAGCACCCCACAGTGGACGAGCCACCGTATGCACTGCTGTCACCGCTCTACATCCAATGGTGCTGCAACTTTGCCCAGCCAGGGCAGATGGTAACACTGCGGCCACTACCACGGTTTCTCCATGCCCACCAATACCATTCTGTCAAAATCTTGCAAAACAGCTGCAATGTCTGTCCATCAGGAATCAGGCATAGAGTTCCAGCAGGGATCACAGGTAGAGTTCCATGCCTGGTGTGCTGAGCCACGCATTGTCTAAGGCAAAATGGTGAACAGGGTTTGGGAGATCATGAGGGGTTCAGGCGGCATCAGGCCATCTTGGCTCCAGTCAAATATTATGACTGGAGTGGTAATTTTGGAAAATGAGTAGGGAGTGTCTCATGATGTTTAGGAATATGTTCACTCATACGTGAAGCTCAACCCGAGTGTGTGGAAAGTGGCCTGAAACATGGCGGTAGTTGGGTTATGGAGGTCGGCTGCTGGGACTGGGTCCCTCTGGGGCGCCCCAGTGAAAACAGCCTGGTGCAGAGGCCGGTGACATGGTTATGGGGGCCTCATTTTATGCTCCCTTCCAGGAGAAGCAGCCGTGAGTTCTGGTGGCCAGTGAGATTATCTGGCGGCAGCAGGAGGTGGCTTATGGCGTGAACCTTCAGCCACCAGAGACTGGGGGAAGCAGGCGGCTTCCTGGAAATCATTAAAATACACTACAAAAATTAATGTGGTTCCAAAAATGTTTGGCTGAACAAGATTCAAAAGACTGATAAATTATTTGAAAATATCACAGTATCACTCAAGCACTCAAGCACATTGTTCATCAATTTGCTTGAGCGGGCACCGGTAACATCTCCATTGTGAGACTTGTTACTGTCTTGGGCATATCAAATTCACCATGGGTAGCTTGCCAGGCTCTGCTGTGCTGGCGGAATACTCTCGATAGCTTGCCAGGCTCTCTAAGAGGGACAGAGGAATCAAACCTGGATCAGCTTCATGCAAGGCAAATGCCCTACCCACTGTGCAATCACTCCAGCCCATTTGAAAATATAATAGATCTAAACTCTTAATTATATAATGTGTTCATAACCACATAAATTTTGAAAATTACATACATATATGTAAAAAGGAAAAAAATATTTACAATCAAATTTACTGAAAAGTGAGTAAAGTTATAAAGACTAAAGATGTTGTAAAGATCATAATATATCATATTTAACAATTTATCCACTGTTAGATATTTCACATATCACTCAAGAGAAATTTCTGTAGCTTTCGTCTTCTTTTTTAAATTATTATTTTCTATGTAAAAACTATAGGAAGCAATGTTTAATTAAATATCTTCAACTCAATCTTGAATCTATTGGAAAGGCGATCAAGAAATATTCATATATATTATTCTATCATATGTATTATTCTTTTATATTTTATTCTATCAGTCTCTGTGTTGAAAAGAACATTTATATTACAGGAGTTTCAATTTTATAGTTATTTTTGGTATTTTTCCCCTTAAAATATAGTATGTTCTGTTACCTTTCTAATAAAAACTAAAATTTCTAAAATACCTCCTATTTTCATGGAGTTCTCAAGAGGGTTTTATTTCCCTGACACTAGAATATTTTATTTTTTCAGTTAAGTATATTTTTACATGGCTTAAATTTAACCAATTTAAATTATCCACTTTTATTAAGCTCCTTTCAAAATGCACATACGTGATGAACTGATTTCCTTCTAAGATAAATATATGTATATTTGGATAAATTTCAGGAAAAAAAATTCTGTATTAGCTGTAATAGTACTAAAGATCCAGGAAACCAAATTTTAGGTATCCTTGTAGAATGTTTTTCCTGCTATACATAGGCAATTCTTTCTTTCCCTGTGCTTTAACTTTTATCTTTATTTTAAATAACCAAAGTATTTCAATGTCAGTTTTTAAAAATTAAAAAAAAACATTTTCCAAAGGTAAAACTTAATACAACTTTCTCAGGTTCACTCCTGCCTTTCTCCTCAGAGATCACTCTTGCTGGTACTTAGGAATCTAACTGGAATCACTGTATGCAAGGCAATCACTTGAGCCCTATGTTATCTCATCCTCGAAATAGTATATTTACTAGAAAACCTTTTTTGAAACTCTGCTACTTTTTCCCCAAGAAAACAAAACTATTCTTATTTCTTGTGCTAGGGACTAATCTCACATTTCCAATGAATTTTTTAAAAAAATTTAATTTTTTATTTTCAGCACAATATTTTTTAGTTTATCATTCTATAAAAGGCTGGAGTAAAGCTGCACATCTCAATTAGTGTAGATAATACATCACACATACCACCACAGTTATAGTGCCAATTATCATACCAACTTTTTTAGCCCATTCTCCTATATCCCATTCTTCTTCCCTCTGATAACCACCACATTATACCTCAAATACAAAGCCAAAAAATTAAAATTTAAATGATTTTATATTTTTATAGATTCAAACCCTTCTTTATACACATGCAAACATATGTTCACCTACATGAATCCATTAATCTTTTTCAGTTTTTCTCTATTGCTTTCAAATAATAATATTCTGACATTATTCTGCTGGTTTTTTTTGTCCTTTAACCAGTACTATAATGTAAACAACTCTTTAGGCCAACAAAAGTCAAGAACCCAGATAATGTTTATAATAAAAGCAACTACAAAGTATATGCTAATAAACATATATAAATATATGGTTATTTTTATTCACCTAGGATAGTTCCACAAGTCATATTGCTGGTCAATGTTTACATGCTCATTTTAAATTTTCCAGCATTTAAAAATTATTAGACATAGACCAATCACTGGATGTTTTCAGAAGTTCAAAGGAGCTGTTGCTACTATTTTTGTTGCTTTCTAATGCAATACAATTATACAATAGTATGAAAAAATTCTTCTAGACATGAAGATAGCATTTTTAAATGTATGAATGAGAACATCCAGTGGCTCTATTCTTTGTTCCCTTCAGAACAGCAGATTGCTTAATGTATCTATCTTTCACTGACATCTTTGTCTCATTACTGTTATTGCTGCAGTTTGCTGTTGACAAGCAGTAACTGTACTTGTGTCATGCCATTCACTCTGCTAGACACTTAATATCCATATTTTGTTTGGTCTCCTTACAGAATAAGGAAAGTATTATGACCATTTTATATTTAGGAGGATTAAAGATATTTCCTAAGGTCACTCAGAAAAATCAGGCTTTAGTTTAACTCTAATGCCAATTTTTAACCCAATATATAATCAAGTTTTCATACCACATCTTGGAATCAGATAACAAAAATTGTGGCTTATACTCTCTGGAGAAAATTTTAAAAAGAGAGACAAAAATGCACTGGGGAATATTAGGGTTATGTTGAGTTTAGTTAGAAATGCAACCTTAAAAAATAAAATCAGATGAGTTTCAAATTTCATAAACTTAAAATTTCTTACTAAAAATACAAAACTAAAATCAAATAGTCATAAATAGGACCAAATTAATCCTATATTTTTTTTTGTCCTCAGGTAAACAAGTGCTAGTGAAAAAAAAATCCAAGATACAGAGATGTAAACAAACTCTGGTTCTTTAAAAACTAGTAAAGTTTACTGAGACACATGAACCCAACGTAAGACATTTAATACCACATAAACAAGTGGATGAGATCCTGGATATTTTCAGAAGCCCAAAGTATACAGTTTATTCTTACTGCTTCCTAATTCAATAAAATGATATAATACTACTTATGTGGACTTACTTAAGAATGTGATTTAAGGTCAAATTGTTGAAAACAGATGTCTAATTTTCTTAGGTTATGCAACACTAGAGAGATAAATACTATCTGCTAAGTGCTAAGAGAGTTGGGGGGTCAGAAGCATTTGAGATGAACCATAAAGAAATTCAAATGTTAAAAACACTCTCTCTTCTATCTCCGTAATGTCCCTTTAACATTTTGTTGAATCACCATGAAAATCATTCCCAACATTTGTTATTATACAAATAGTATATTCATAGCTGCTAGTAATGAAATAGAAACAAATACAGGAAAGTTAAAATGATTGATCAGTATTTTCATTCAAGACTGATTTCTCTTTATTTAATCAGTATTTTTTGGTGAAATACACAAACAAATGTTCTTAAGACAAATGGAGAAAGGGATGGAGAGAGAGGGTGCTTGCTTTGCATGTGGCTTATCCAAGTTCAAATCCTCGGCACCACAATATGGTCCCCTGACCACCTGCAGGAGTGCTCCCTAAGCAGAGAACCAGAAGGAGTCCCTGAGCACTACTGTATGTGCCTTATGCCTAAAAATAGAAAGATGGAGAAAAAGCATATAGACATAAACCATAAAAACATCGGATAGGAATGCAACATAAGTGCACAATAATTGAGAAATATTAGGAATAGCATGCCAGTGAAAATGTAGGGCCATGATAGTGGAGGTGTAGTGGAGGATAAAAAAAAGCATTAGCAGTTATAACCAAAGGATTTTGAGGGGGCGGAGTCGGTAATAAAAGACTGGGAAGCTATTAAATTAAATGATGCAAAGGAACGGTGGTTCCATATCAAACTGTAAGTGAATTCAAACTGACAAAAAAGCAAAAGAATACTTTTTTTTTGGTACTTCTCATATTCTCATCCTTGCATTTCATATGCATATGGTAGGTATTCAATCATTCTTTAACCTTACTAATTTAATGCAATGGAAACACGAATGACAATGAATGTATTTACAAATAATTTTATGTGTCTTTCTCATAGAAACTTTTCTTCTTGAGCTTTTCATTTCAACATTTATATAATTAACACACTTGAAAGAAAGAACAAACTTCAAGCATTTTTCAAATACTTCTACAATACATTGCAAATTTCTAATTTAGTCAGTATTCAAGTTATTACTAGTCCATAATTATAACCTTATTTTCTTCTACTTCTTAAATCTGTAAACATGAACTGAATAACTACTGTATTTCAGACACATTGTTAAGAAATACCATTGATTCAAAACATTGATTCAAAGTTGATTCAACCCCAATCCCTAGTCTAGCAGGGAAAATTGAAAAATCAGATTGTATTGTTTTCCTGTCTCCGTACTCAGGGATCACTCCCAGAAGGCTCAGGGGACCTTATGAGGTGCCAGATATCAAACCTTGGTAGGCCACATGCAAGTTACCTACCAGCTGCATTATTGCTCTGGACCATGATTACTGCTCTGGACCAAGACTGATAGAGCCATGCCAATAAATCATTGATGGCATAAAGAATGACACACATAGTTCTTTGGAGGAAGGGATCTCAGAGTTGAGACACCTCGGATTTGTAGTTAGCCAAGCCAGACAGGAAAGAAAAGTGAATTTAGGGTTTAGCATTTGTCTTTCAATAGTTGTGAGACCCCTGTAGAAAATAAATAGTGGCTGATGCTGGGCATGAGAAAGATGTGATGATGCTTTAGAACTTTCATATTTAGGAGGGTAGGTAACTCCATAATCAAATAATTACAATTCTTTCTTTCTACTTTTTTAATTAAGTAATTTTTTAAAATGAATCACCATGACATACACGGTTACAAAACTGTTCGTAAGTGGGTTTCAGTCATATAATGTTCCAACATCCGTCCCTTCACCACTGTACATTACCCACCACCAATGTCCCCAAATTAGAATTATTTCTGATGCAAAATGTACACTAGAGCTTGTTAAATAACTAAGTGGTAAAGAGGCACTGCAAAAAAGGAGTGGTTAAGCTTCAGGATATTTGTCAGAGAAGTAAGAATTACATCTGGACCATGACTGACACATATTCAAAACAACACACAAATCTACATATTGATCATCTTTATCTTGGAAGTTGGAGGAAACCTTGGGATTCGCTTTCTTCACTGCGCAAACTTGAGAAGGATGAATTACCAATCACAACAGAAACCTAGGTAAAATTGAACTATGGGAGAGGAACAAGAATCACAACTGCCTCTTTCCAGAACAACTGAGCTCTTCAAGAAGCAACAGAGATTCACATTACAAGGTTTTGTTGTTTATAACTGGGTGCTCTGCTTTTGTAAAGCTTCTTTCAAGGGTTGCATTTCTGCTTTAAGTGGTCTTCTAGGGAGTTGAACTCCCGCCTGGCACAGGAATAGGTTAGATACTTTAAAACTAACCATTCCTATGAGGGGTTTGAGAGCTACTTTACCATCCATGATTTTGGAGAATATTTTAGTGCACATATTTAAATCTTTATACTGGGCAAACTTATTTCTAACCCCAGAGGAGAAATTGAAACCAAGGCAAAGAATACTTTAAAATCATTTAGGAGAAAAATAATCTTAGCTTTATTATAATTTCAAGAAAAAATATCATTCAGTAAACTAATATTTAAACTTTCCTAAACTTTTCTATCAGAGTTCTTATTCATTGGTATGGAGTGAATTGAGTTGATGTGAAGATAGAGAGGTATTCTCTACTTAGCCATTATTTCAGCAATATTAAGTAAATACTCAGTACTAGAGCCTAAGTATCCATGAACAAAATCCCTCAAGACCCAAAATATATGTTATCAAATCCAAGGAAATACAAAAACAAAAGTTATGAAATTAAAATTATTATCAAGCTTCTAACCTTTCAAAAACTTGAAAAAAAGAAGACACTACTAAAAGCAAACATGCAGGCAATCATGAAAAAAGTAAGTTTTCATTGTCAAATAGGACTTTACAATAAAATATTAAAGGTGGCTATGACAAATCTATGCATCACAGCAGGATGTAGATAAGAGTAAGTGTAAAGTATGGCAAGGTTGTTGCTGCGAATAAGGAAACCTCTTTGTTCTTAATGATGACTGTAACTTAGAGCTAACTGGTTAGCAGCAAAGCAAGATGAAGTACAGAATGGAAATGTTGTACTGGTACTAAATGGGCACAACTGTCAACCAGCTATTCAAAACCACTTCATCCATTAATTATAAAGGACAGCTATGTTTAATTTCAATATCCATTTTAGTTTTCAATTCAATATTCAATATCCATTTGAATTCATTTCAATGTCCATTTCAGAACCATTTGTTTTCACAACAGTGTGGCAAAGATTAATGGAACATCACCCAATCACAGGAAGATATTGGGAATTTATCTTGTGTGGGGGTGGGGGTTGGAGTATTTTTGGTCACACCCAGCAATGCTTAGGGGTTTACTCCTGGCTCAGGAATTACTCCTGGTGGTGATCAGGGGGCCATACAGGATGCCTACGATCTAACCCAGGTCCACTGTGTGCAAGGCAAATGCCCTATTTTCTGTACTATCTCTTTGGTTCCAGGTCTTTAGCTTGTGGATTACTTTCAATGCTCCTTCCCCAGCTATGAGTGTATAGCAGAATATCCATGTGTGGTAGGACACGAAATGTATTGATGCTTATACACCCACTGCTGTTCAAAGTGCCATTTTGGTCATAAGTCTCTTCCCAGAACAGAATTTCACAAAGATTTTCAAAAAGCTTTCTACTTGAAACAAAACGACCATAAACCGAGAAATTATAAACAGGTTGAGGTTCTTGCCTTGGGCATAGCCAACCCTGGTTTGATCCCTGGTACTGCATATGGTCACTTTGACACCGGCAGGAGTGACCACTGAGCACATAGCCAGGAGTAATCCCTAAGAAGTATTAGATGCAGTCCAGCACCCTCCCTACACAAAAAAACATAGCTTACCTGGACACCATATTAGTTTCACCACACTTTAAAGTTTCCTAGACAAAAGACTCAAAATGAAAGTCTGTTCTTACCTTCAGTGGGACTTTATCTAATCTGAGAAGAGCCTATAAATGCTCCATTACTTGATACTAGAAGGATGAGGGGGGGGGGGTATGGTTGGCACTTGCTAAAACCTGGTATCCCAGGCATAGGGTGGACACTTCAGAATTCTGAATGCTGAGAAAATTCCTCTTTCTTTTCCAATTAAAGAGTAGCACTGTAGCATTGTCCTCCCGTTGTTCATCAATTTGTTCGAGCGGGTACCAATAGCATCTCCACTATGAGACTTGTTGTTAACTGTTTTTGGCATATCGAATAAGACATGGGTAGCTTGCCATGCTCTTCCATGAGGGCGGGGTACTCTCATGCAAGGCAAACAAACTACCCGCTGTGCTATCGCTCCAGTCCTCAATCAAAGAGTAAAGATTAAAAAGTGTGTTGAATACTTTATCCTAAATGTGTACATCTTAAACACCTTATGCTCTAATGCTTAATATTTGAGTTCAGAAGGTTTTTTTTAATTTAAATGAGAATGGCAAAGACACTACTTGTTCATCATAAACTACACCTGCAAAAATAGAAAGTCCTTTAATTATTGTTTGAGTTTATTTTTGGTTTGAGGGTCACACCCAGCAGTGCTCAGGGTTTACTTCTGGAAATTTTCAGGAGACCGTATGTGGTACTGGAAATCTAATCCAGATTGCTGACTGACAAAGCAATACCTTACTCACTGTACTCTCACTGCAGCCTCCTCCTCCAAATTCTTTATTTATTGTTAAAACTATAGTAAGGTCTGGAGTAAGCTGAAAATTTTAATAATTTTTGGTAAATTCACATACCATCTTTACACTGATCATTATTTAGAATAGTATAGAGTGAATGGCACTGAAACCATACCAAAGATCAATCTTAGGCAAGGACATCTGTCTATAGTGTACCTGTTCAGAGGGCTGGAATGTTCAGGGAACCCCTCAACTATAGTAGTCCTCTGGGAGAAAAGATTGTAAGTGAATTCAAGAGTAAAAAAATAAACACACCAAGCCACACCAAGACTTACTACCAGGGCGGAAGTGATAGCACAGTGGGTAGGGTGTTTACCTTTCACGCAGCTGACCCGGGTCAGCTGACCCACATCTCATATGGTCCCCCAAGCACCACCTGGAGTAATTACTGAGTGAAGAGCCAGGAGTAACCCCTGTGCATTGTCGGGTGTGACCCAAAAAGAAAAAAAATGACTTACTACCTAACCAAGGTGCAAATTTTAGTTGTTCTCAAAAGTGGAATTTAAACCAGTCAATCAGGAACTTTCTGGTTCCTGTGAAGTAAGTAATCTGAACGTAAGTTTCCCTTTCTCTCCTTACTGAAAGGTAGCTTTGCCCGAAATAATCTTTCTTTTGCTCTTACCTTGCCCCATCTTCTTTCTCACTGTTCAAACCTCTCGTTTTGTTCAGCTTCTTTTGTGCCTTGCCTGCTTCATGAATCATTTACTAAACCCAATTATATATCTAAAATTAACTTGTTTGGATGGTTGTTATTGAATGCATGCCAATCAACGAAACCTCAAACTTTCGTGGAGCTTCCTGGTAGGTAGGTGAACACACAGCTATACCAGGAGAGGACAACCCTGAGCCCCACAGGAGATCTGGAAGCTCTGTTTGGCCTCCCTGACATCACTCCCTGTCTTTCTCTAGTACATAATTCATGCTGCTATTCCTGATTTGTTACCTCTAAATTAAATGGTAATTGTAGTATACAATTTCTGCATAATCTTTTCTGAGTTGTGAGTCATCCTAGTGAATAATTGAACCTAAGGGGGGTTATGGGAGTTCTCAGATTTGTGGTCCTGTCACAGGCACTGTGGATGTGGGGTAGATCTACTTGCAGCTGGTACTTACCACACAGTGGTAGCAGGAATTCCACAAGCTAAGGGGCCAAGAAGATGCCCCTACACAAATGTCTGTTTGTACCTCAGCCATCCGTTGCAAACAAGATCCCAGACCACTCAAACTTCTGTGTGGAAAAGCCAGTTGGCACAAGAACATAATCAGCAGGAGCTCCCTTCCTATCTTGTACATTTTGCAAAACACTCATTCTTAGAATAACATTACTACAGCAAAACAAAACCACTGAAATCTCTGCCAAATATCATGCTCGTAGGGGCTCACAAGTCTTCACTCTTTGACCTGAAAACGTTCCCTTTGATCTACATGAGTTTCCTACTTTGCATTGAAAACTCAGTTCATAGGGGGGTCACAGTATAAATCTGTTGTAAGAGAGAAAGCACATAACCCGATCCATACAGATAGGAAAGAAGTTTCTGAGTTAGAACGAACAAAGACTCACGTTTTATACAGTATTCAACATTCCCAGCCCAACTCAACTTTTGCTAACTCTATTTTCAGTCAATTCCCTCCATCCAAAACAGTCATTTCCTAACATCTACATTTTGAAAACTTTGCATACCTTGTTACTTCCTCCATCCCCACTCCAATGTGCCAGGCAAACATCTACCCTACTATTGGCCCATTCACTGAATGATTTGAAATACACTCTTGCAGGTTTATGGTTCATCTGACCTTCCCAACTGGCACCCTACTCTTTCTAAAACAGTCTCCATCACAGTCTTGCATCAATCTGGGTCTGCAGATAACTATGTTAGTAACCTTTAAACTTCCCTAAGTTTATATTCATGGTTACATATAATTATCATGGAAGAAAATAAAAAATCATTGGGTAAGCTACTCAGGAGCTAGAAATAATTTCGCTCAGGTATTTGTGAGATCTTAACCGAAGGGGATCAAATAGCTCTAACTATGAAATATTTGGTAAAATGACCAGTATGGCATCTGTAATTAACCCATAGAAAGCATCCAATAAATACTTCCACTAGGACATGCTCAGAAAAATGGGCACTCCCCCAAATGCCACTGGTTTAATAATTGTCACTTGCCAAGTACTTTAGGAAAGAACAGATAATTTCTTTCCTCAGGGAAGCTTAAAATTTAAAATACTTAAAGCCTCATCTTTCATCTACCCACAGGAAACCACCAAACCCCAGATCAATTAAATCAAATGCATAGTTTATATTAACTTTCTTAGACAAGCACTGAAGTAAAAGGGTGGTGAAATTCTGATCACTAGTGTGGTTGTTAAAGATTCCCCCACTCCAAACCAAATGGTAGCAGAAAGATAAATGTCAACTTCAAGAAACAAATTGTTTTCCATAGAAATCTTCATGAAGTGGGGGACGGAGCGATAGCACAGCGGGTAGGGCGTTTGCCTTGCACGCGGCCGACCCAGGTTCGATCCCCGGCATCCCATATGGTCCCCCAAGCACTGCCAGGAGGAATTCCTGAGTGCAAAGCCAGGAGTAACCCCTGAGCATCGCTGGGTGTGACCCAAAAAGCAAAAAAAAAAAAATGTACTGAGAGTGATGTCAATCTGTCTAATCACCATGTAACAAAGTCAGTGTTGGTGATGTTGTGATTTTATTTTATTCCTCTTAGATTTGAAAGAAGTTTAAATTATTCAGAAACAAAATCATTTATTAAGTATGCTTCTTCTATTCACATTATGAGATCAGGACAGCACCAATAGTTTTAACAAAATGAGCCCTCCAAAGGGCCCATTTCAACTTCCACCTCCTTACCCATACTACTGATCTGATCCTTCATTGACCTGTCCCTTTTCTTCTATTCATTTCCTAAGTATTTCCTGAACTAAATCAGAGAAATCCCTGGGACAAGAGTGATAGTACAAAGGTAGAGTGCTCACCTTGCACTTGACAGACCTGGGCTTAATCACTGGCAACCCATACAGTCCCAGAACACACCAGGAGTGAACCCTATGCACAGAGCCAGGATAGGCCTTGAGTACGGCCAAAGATGGCCTCCAAACAAAAACAACACCCCAACAAAAATCAGAGAATTCTTTAAGAATCCATATACTAAAAATATCTTATCATTTCGGAATTATATCTTGTCAATCCCTCCTAACTGAATGTAGTGTTTCCTGTTAAAATAACATAAGCAACAAACCTTAACTTTACTGTTAGTACTTGTGACTTTGTCATCACTAAATCCAGATATTTCCATATCACATAACCATGCTATATCAACCCCTTTGAAATTAACACTGAGGATGGATGTGTTTGTATTTGTACAGTGAAAAAGACATTGCTATAAGTATATCGCAATTTTGAATATTTTAATTCCTCCATTTTAGTTTTATTTGTTCCACTGTGTTCTTATGGATTTCATGGATTTAAAATTGTTATTCTAAGAAGTGTTAGTGCTCACCAGGCTGTGAAGAGTGTCTGTAGCAAAACAAACAAAAAAACCTTAGAACTCAGGTATTAAATAAATGTTAACACCTTTTTCTATGATTTCCCATCCCATATGGCCATTTATATGCATTTCATGGGTATTTCCAAGTATCTAGATTAAATATAAATCTGGTGGTGAGGTTTTCTCCCAATATTCAAACATATGACCTACAAATTCCTGTCTACTGTATATCACAACATATAAGCACTTCATAGGCATATGAAGGTATTCTCTCTCTTACAAACACACACACACACATATTCACACAAAAGTGTAAAGATATATTTCAAAGAGGAAAGATACTGTGGGCAGACACTCGTGCATCAGAAGATCTAGGTCTGTGAGCCCAGTAAAGTCATCACATCACCAGGGCTGGCCTCCTTCTCAGCACAAGAATGAATCCATCTTTGCCACCATATGTGCCGCCTTAACAGACTTCAAAGTGACAGTTTTCATATTTGTTTTGTTTGTATTTTGTCGAGTTTTTAGGCTCATTTCAAATTATCCAAAATAAGCTGTAGAAAATGCTTATTAGGTACAAGTATAAATATTTTAAAATATTGTGCTGTCACTTGCAAAGCCGTGCTGCAATAAGCCAGATTGCACTCAAATATTAAAGACATGAAAATCCTCAGTGAGTAATTGTTGGCTTCACTTAGTTTTCATATTGCTATAAATACAGTGTGAGTTTCATTTTAATCATTACTCTGTTTACTTTATAAGCAGAAACGTAAAAGAACAAAGCATAATTTTTAGGAAATTTACAGAACTGCAAACCTTCAGTTTAATAAAGAAACTAAAAGGAAAACTTGAAGGGAATGCAAGAGAGATCAAGAAAATCATACATTCAGGACAGATTTATTCTCTCTCTCTCTCTCTCTCTCTCTCTCTCTCTCCATCTCTTTTATATTTCTCTTTTCATTTTTTTGGGGCCACACTCCATGGTGCTCAGGGCTAACTCCTGGCTCTGTACTCAAAGATCACTCCTAGCAGAGCTCCATGAACCATACGGGGTTTCTGGAATTGAACCTCTGGTTGGCCACATGCAATGTGAGCGCCATAACTGCCATACTATCTCTTCAGCCCCAAAGATTTTACTTAAAAGAACTCTATTTTTTTTCTCTGCATCACTAATCATCAGGGAGATGCAGATCAAAACTACCATGAGATACCACCTCACACCACAGAGAATGGCACACATCCAAAAGAACAAAAGCAACCGCTGTTGGAGAGGATGTGGAGAGAAAGGAACCCTTCTACACTGCTGGTGGGAATGCCGACTGGTTCAGCCCTTTTGGAAAACAATATGGACGATTCTCAAAAAATTAGAAATTAAACTTCCATTTGATCCAGCAATACCACTCCTGGGAATATATCCCAGAGAAGCAAAAAAGTATAGTCGAAATGACATCTGCACTTATATGTTCATTGCAGCACTGTTTACAATAGCCAGAATCTGGAAAAAAACCGAGTGCCCGAAAACAGATGACTGGTTAAAGAAACTCTGGTACATCTATACAATGGAATACTATGCAGCTGTTAGAAAGGATGAAGTCATGAACTTTGCATATAAGTGGATCAACATGGAAAGTATCATGCTAAGTGAAATGAGCCAGAAAGAAAGAGACAGCCATAGAAAGATTGCACTCATCTGTGGAATATAAAATAACAGAGTAGGAGACTTACACCCAAGAATAGTAGTATATAATGCCAGGAGGTTGGCTCCACAGCTTGGAAGCTGGCATCACATGTTGGGGGAAAGTCATCCCAGAGAGAAAAGAGAACACCAAGTAAAATGTGATTGGAGATCCTGCACGGGGAGGGAGATGCATGCTGAAAGTAGACTAGAGACGGAACATGATAGTCACTCAATACCACTTTTGCAAACCACAACATCCAAAAGGAGAGAGACAGAACAAACTGGAATGCCTTGCCACAGAGGTGGGACAGGATCTGGGGGACAGAATTGGGGGGTGGGAGGGATACTGGGTTCATTGGTAGTGGAGAATGGACACTGGTGGAGCAATGGGCTCTCGAACATTGCATGAGGGAAAAACAAGCACGAAAAGGTGTGAATCTGTTACTGTGCCCTCACTGTGACTCACTAATTAAAAAACAAATAAATTATTTTTTAAAAAAGGAACTCTTTTTTAATTTTCATTTATTTTTAAGTTTTGTACCATATCTGGCAGTGCTCAAAGATTACTTCTGGCTCTGAGCTCAGGGATCACTCATGGTGTGGTTCAGTGGACCATACGTGGTCCTGAGGATTGAACCCTGGTCAGCAGCGTGTAAGACAAGTGTCATTAGCCCCCAGAAGAATTTTTGAAGGATGTAATTGCCATCTGTATCAGAAAACAACAAAGGCAATGATATAAGTGAGAAATCCTATGATTCTTTTAAATTAGTAGGTACAGGAGTAAGAGGACAAGATTGGCAAGTCAATAAAGTCAGGAGGTAATCACCGCTATGGGTAACATAAAACCAGGCAAATTTGGTACAAATATGATATATGTTGGATTATATTGGTAAACTTTATTTTCACTAAGCCCAAGTATGTCAGATGGACAATCAGGGAATGTAGGGAGCAGGAGATTTCCCAAGATTGAGAAAGCTCTTGGGACCTATGGATTTAGTGGTTGGTTTCTAAAGTCCTAGACACTAAATACTAGACCTGAAATCTGAAATCTGAGACTGAACAAGACAATCCTAAGCACATAAACTCATCTATTTATCTAAAACTTCCCTCTTCCCCCCAAAAATTAAGAAATCTTGCTGAAATACATATAATTTGACAAAGATGAAAAGATGTTTCCTAACATTTTATCAAATGTGAGCCCCCAAACCCCTATCTTTGTCTACTCTTTAGTGAGAGTTCCTTTGAAATCGGGACCTGAAAAAAGACTGGCCAGGAATTCCACATGAAGGGTAAGGGGACAGCAGAGGGGAGTGAAGAAGATCCCAGGACAGGGAAGGGTGGATAAGAAAGGAGATCCTTACAGAACTGACCAGTTCTCCAAGTGTGGTAGATCAAACAGTGCTAAAATCTGAATCCGCAGGCAGTCTGCCATGATAGGAGAATGTATTCACTGCTCTGGTCTCCCCAGTGGCCATACCTTGATCATAGACACAAATACCCCCTATTTCAGATTGGGTCACTGCTCCCCAATGACCACATTCCACTCCAGAGTGGCATCTGCTGCAAGGATCAACTGATAGAAACAGAGAACCTGGGTCCTCAGGCTCAGAGTATGGAACAGCAGATTGAAGGACAGACATAACACAGGACCCACCAACATTAAAGTTACCATGATGACATGGAAAACATCATGATATATGATATTGGAACCTGTTTAAGCTAGAAATATATCCTGTTTGTCAAGATAATGACATCAGGCCCTCTCACTGGAGAAATAACAATGATGTATAGCAAAAGACCATGACTTAAAGGTTCTGGAAGATGCAAAAACTGGGTTCAGATTTGCATGTACATTGTATGCATCATATAAATATCTATGCATATGTATATATACATTATATGTGTGTATACAGATACATGTGCATATATACATAGATGTATGTATAGATATAGGAAATATTATATATAGATATAATGGGGATGTTAAATGCTTGGTTTTTTCTGCTGTCCTTGGGTATTAGTCTCATATTATGTTTTTTATATATATATCCTACAAAAGAGTTCAATTATTCTATAACTGTCCCTCTCCTTCAGACCCATTTCACTCAGCATGATATTCTCCATATTCACCCATTTATAAGCGAATTTCATAACCTCATTTATCCTAACAGCTGCATAGTATCCCATTGTGTAGATGCTCCATAGTTTCCTTAGCCAGACTTCTCAGTCACTTGGGTTGCTGAATCCATACTCTTTTAAGATGTGACTTTCCCTTGTACTTTACCCTAATTGAGAAGAAAAAAATAAAACCCATGCCAGGATTTAAATTCTAAATAAAAACCATGATAAAATAAACTGAAATAATTGCTAGAATACATAGGACAAAACAAAAAAAGACATAATCTGAAATGTAAAAAAGACTCAACTGGAAGTTTAACCACCTTTCTATTCTAGTAGCAGTTAAAGAAACAACAAGACTTTGGGCCTAGGATGTAGCTCCGTGGCACATGCTATGTATATATGAATCCCTGGGTTCAACCACTGGTGCTAATAAATTATTATACTTTAATATAACACTAAAAGAAGTAAAGCCCCACTTATAAAAGTGAAGTTTGCTCCACTTTTGTTGGGTCTCATGATCTGCTTTGTCATTTCTGTAGCTCTAAGATATGAACAGTATGGTTCAATCTCAGCATGTGTTTCTGCATACACATCCCTGAGGTCTTCACTGAAAGGATTCATACTGGAAAGGTAGTAATAGAACCCAGGAAGAGAAAGAACACCAGAAAATAAATTGCAAGGCAAGATGCCTGTTTACAACAGCAACAGGATAGGAAAACAGAGCTTCCCTGCCAATGGCCTATTTTCCTTGCTGTAGAAATCCCAAAGTGAAATATAAATTCAGGTAGTATCTCATTCCTCTTCCATCAAAACAATCCTGTATTTGCTGTAAAATTTTCCTCTTAATTTTTAACCCTTGCATAAAGACGTTTTTCATACAAAATCCCTGAAGCCAGAGTCCCAATTGTATAAGACTACTTGTTCGAGCAATTGTTAGCTCACAGTGCCAATCAGACTCAAACTTCTTATTTTAACACAATTAATTTTTTAATTGAAGCAAAACTGCTTGACAACATTATAAGTCAGGCGTGCATCACGGGATATCAGGATGAGCCTACACTATCAAGTTCACCTCTCAAAGTCCAATTTGATCCCTTTACCCAGTGCTCCCTTTATCATGGTTTACCCACCACCCTTCCTCCTTCCTTTATGGTATGGCAAGATGTGAGTGATGTTGCATGTTCTTACATTTTCCTAATGATATCAGAAGATGAACATCTTGTATATATCTATTCACTATATGTCTTCTTTGGAAGAAGGGCTATTCAGATGCTCTGACTATTTTAAAACAACTTCTTTTTATCACTGTTGACTTTCATGAATTCTTGGTATTATAGTAATCCCTTGTTGGACATATGTTGTACAAATACACTTGTCTAAGATTAAAAAGTTTACCTTTCTCAGTTCCTCATGGGATAAAATGCATTGTGTTTAGCACAACACAAAGGACCTTTCATACACTTCGCTGTTACCTTGCTCTGGCAGTCTGTCTGCTGATATTTTCTGTGATGCTCAACATGGAAATATTCCACCAATTTTCATAGCAGAGAAAATTCAACAACTTACTATATATAGGAGGAAGGTAGGTTTCCCTGTAGAGGTGGCATTGGGATTTGAAAGGTGAAAAGAAAAGTAAAGGCAGAGTATCTATGAATTACTTACAATGAGATTTGGAGACAAATACTATATTATCTGAATAATCACAGGGAATACAGATATTACCCCCATGTACTGTGAAAATGCACCAACTATCTAGATAGAGTGTACTGTAAATGGCACTTAGATGAGATGACCTTTTCAAGTGGTCTTATGTTTAGGGTAAATACAGGCCTACTTCCTATAGAAACATACACATTTAATACTTAATAATTAATCATGCCAGTGCATTATGCCCATTATACCCATTTTGCAGAAACTGAGGAAAGAATAATTTATTCTAAATCTTCAAGAGTATCCCAGGTACATATTCTTTCTAAGTTCTGTGCTTTTTCACACTATTGTGATGCACTAAAGGGGTGAAGATGTAGGCCATATTTCTGAACATTTAAACACTTAAATTGTGCCACTAAATTTTCTCTCATTCTGTGGTTGTGAAGTCACACAAATGTCTCTCCAGATAATGTGCTAGCCAGGGGAAACTAGCATTGTCTCTGATGTCACATACATGATTTTTCACTGTAAAACTATAAATTAAACTTTTTACAAATGTGAGAGGAGCTAAGTTTTAATGACCAAAAAATAGCTTTTTTAATGGTAAGGAAAGCACAGCGTGAGTACAATAGTTCCTTTTTCACAAATATCACAGATTTAGTGAGAAGTAAACTGTGCATAATGAGAGAAATAGAGAAGGGGGGAGGAGCATGAGTATTCAAAGGCAAGTCACTTCCGGAGACTTTATTTCAAAGTATATCACGGACGCTTTCCTTCTTTATGCAGGTCCCAATGTCCCAATATGGAAGGCACAAAATTAAAGGAGCCCAGAGAAGCTCTGTAAGTGGGAAAGAATCCTATTAAACGGAAACATATTCGGTAGATATGTGGATGAATGAGGCAGCCTTTCCCAAGTCCTAGGGTCCAAGTTATATGCTGGCAAAGCTACATGAGACTATGAGTCAATCAATAATCACCATTTGCTAGGCATGTCAAATAATGTCTGTGATACACCTCAAGCTGAACTTTGAAAGCAAAGGCCCTAAAGTAAAAAATTCTAAAATTATACGTAGAAAGAGGATAATAATGACCAATGGTTCCTCTCCAGTGGAAAGAGAAGAAAATGGCTTATGTTGTAGCACAGGTCACTTAGAATAGATATATTGAAGAATATCTTATAGCCAATAAATCTGTAACTTCTCCCCTGGAAAGTTCTCAATATAAAATGATTATCTGCCTAGGGCACATGGTAGCCAGGCAGATGCCTGAAGGTAGCAGATATTTCTACCCCATCTCCAATACATGAAATGATTACTTATTGAAAATTATCTCCTTGGAAACAGAGTTGTCAAACCAAGATCAAATGTCTAGTCTGCTAGGTGAAGAAATGAGTAATGAAGATTCTCTCTGGGATCCCTTATATAGTAACATTTTTATACAGAAAATATTAAAGCTACTAAAAATTCCTTCTTGGGGCCTCAGAGGTAGCTCAAAGGGCTGGACACATGTTGTGCTTGAAGGAACCACGTTCAACTATTTGGTCCCCAAGCTCCATCAGGAATGGTTATCCGCACCCCCTAAAAAAATAAATAGGTCCAATAAATTCAAATAAGAATCCAATTTTTAAATGATATAAAAGCTGTAACAATTCAAAGTTTCAAAAATAAGATCCCCACTCTCTCAAACGTTTTATTCCTTGCCTCTGAGGTGATCAAACACTAACAATTTCATGTGTACACTCTCAGGTATTAGAATCCTCTTCAGATAGTATTTTAAGATTAGGAAGAAGGAGAAAGGATATTTCTATTCTGCAATTTGAAGTAGTTTCCATCATCTTCTACTAAAAACTTTCATTTTAAAATGGAGCTTCAAGTAAAATGAAATTTGGCTCCATTATATATTTCATGGTAAATTTTTTGTCAAGTACTTTCAAGATTTTATGTAGAAAATTAACTTGGTATTTACAAAATAAGAATCTTTGGAGAAGTTTAAAGGGTTAACAGGCTAAATCCTCATTACCTCTACTTTAGCCAAAAAAGATCAAATAAAGAGGAAAGACATCAGAATTAGAAGTTCAGAAAAAAAATTCCCCCTAATGCATTCTTTTATCACTTATATTTCTGCAATAAAACCAGGGATCACATGAAGAAAGAACAATGACAATTACTGGAACATGGCAAGCAATCATTTCTTTAAATGGAATACACCTGTCATTTGCTTCAGCTAAAGGAATTATTTTCTTTCATTTTTATGATACATAAAAATGAACACTACTGTTTAAATGTTCTGTTTTGTGGAACATCAGGGGGAAATCCTGAAATGCATCCTAATAAATGGCCAATTCAGCAGTCTAGGTCCAACAGATAGAGAGAGATCATTTTATGGCTCATTTTCTCTCCAACACCTGCTCTCATTAGCTAAGCTTCTTTCAATGAAAAGACAACCCGCCTGAAAAAGTAATCCCACTGACTAACAATTTAAAAAATCAGTTTTCATTGAAGTTCAAAGCTGTAAACCTGATTAGAAAAAAACTGTTCCCTGATTGAAGCTGTTTATCCTGGTGGACAACAGTGGCTATAATGAGAATCAGCTTGGTAAAAAAAAATAATATTTTAAGCTCTATCAAGAATGTTTTCTCCCCTCCGCTCATGAAGCAGGCTTCCAGCTATGGGGCAATCCTCTTGGCCCTTGTATCTAGAGAAGGGATGACTAAGAAAATGATGGCTGGAGGAATCAGTCAGGATGGAAGATGTGTGCCGAAAGTAGATAATGAACCAAACATGGTGACCTCTCAGTGTCTGTGTTGCAAGCCATAATGCCCAAAAGTAGAGAGAGTATGGAGAATATTGTCTGCCATGGAGAAGGGGGGGTGGGAATGGGGTGGGTATCCCAGGGGTGTTGGTGGTGGGGAATGTGCACTGGTCAAGGGATGGGTGTTTGATCATTGTGTGATTGTAACCCAAACATGAAAGCGTGTAACTATCTCACAGTAATTCAATAAAATTTAATATATTTTTAAAGATAAAAGTTAGATATATGCCTTCCAAAGACACATACATGTCTACAACATTTCTAGTCAAGGAAGATGAGTCAAGGCAAAGAGAAACCGGCATACAGGGAACAAAATGAAGAAACTATTCAGAAATCTATTCTGAAAAAAAACATTCTAAAAACCATTCTCTTTTGCTCATCTGACCATTATGCTTAGTCAAATGTAAATCATTAAGGAAGGGGGCTAGAGCAATAGCACAGCGGGTAGGGCTTTTGCCTTGCATGCAGCCGACCCAGTTTGATTCCTAGCATCCCATATGGTCCCCTGAGCACCACCAGGAGTTAATTCCTGAGTGTATGAGCCAGGAGTAACCCCTGTGCATCGCTCGGTGTGACCCAAAAAGCCAAAAAAAAAAAAAAAACACCTTTAAGGAAGGTAGGCTTCTCACTTCTCTTGGACACTTTTATTGTTGACTTCTGCAGCTCACATATTCTGGTAAGACTTCAGCATGTGGCACATAAGCAAAAGGACTTGCTACCAATGGTGAACAATTCTTGCTTAGGACCTCCAGATAAAAGTACCAACTAGGACAGGCACATTAAGACCATTCTTGCCTATCTTCCACTGAGCTCTGCATTCTGTTTTCATTACTGCAAAATTTAGATGATTAAAAATACCAGTTCCCTTTGAAAGGAACTGTGGAAAGGAATGGCAGGAGCTACAGTTGAAAGTTACATAAAGATGGAGTCAGTATCACTATTTTCCCAATGGCCTGACAGTTAACTGTTCTGCCTTTGACGAAAAGATTATCTGTAAACTAAAATCATCAGAATAGTAGATAATATACTGTTGTGTATAAGTTTTTTTAAGTTATCCTACTAGGTGGATAGCATTTAAAATTCTCATTTCCTACTTTCCTTATTTTATTGAATTTTAATCCGAGTGATGTTTACTAATGTCTCTTGCCTTATGTCAACTTCTTCATACTTTAGTGTGTTAGCTTTTCATTTAGTTAGGAAATATATTTTTTTTATTTTTACTCTTTCATTACTCATATTAAAAATGCCACTTGTAAGCAGTAAATAAGCCTTTTATTTCCCATTCAATTCACCTAATCTCACCATCTCTGTTGTTGATATTTCAATTAATTGCATTAATTGAAAGATGCAATTAATGTACATATGACAGTGATCCCGGGGGCCGCACACGTGAGCGGCCTCTCCGCAGCTGCACGAGCGTGAATCCAGACCCAGCAAAACCTCTTTCAGCATGGGCAACTCCTCGCAGAATGTCTCCAGCCTGAGAACTAAGCCTCGGCTCCGTGCCCGCCCAGGAGGGGAAAGGTCTCGGTCTCTCTCTCTCTCTCTCTCTCTCTCTCTCTCTCTCTCTCTCTCTCTCTCTCTCTCTCTCTCTCTCTCTCCTCTCTCTCTCTCTCTCTCTCTCTCTCTCTCTCTCTCTCTCTCTCTCTCTCTCTCTCTCTCTCTCTCTCCAGGGATTAAGGGCGCGGTGTCCGCCATATTATGACGACCACAGATTGGATTTTCAAGCCTGCAATGATCCAATATCTGGAAGAAATCTCCCTGGACTTAGTTGTTAAAGTATGGAAATTCAAAACCGCGAGGCCGCTAGTGCGGCCGCGCGACCTCATTTGTCTTCACAGTAGGTCTGAATCTAGTGGGGTACTCCTAACAACAATAGTGAGGTTTGTGTTGAAATATTGAATTTAACCAAAGTAAACAGAAAGTAAAATGAAACTTATCAGTTACAAGGTGGGGGGCAGGGGGGGCGGGATGGGAGGTGTACTGTGTGGTTTTTTTTTTTTTTTTGGTGTTGGTATATGGGTGCTGGTGAAGGGATGGTTGTTTCAGCATTGTATAACTGAGACCTTAGCCTGAAAGCATTGTAATCTTCCACATGGTGATTTAATAAAATAAAATTTTTATTTAAAAAAATAAATAAATAAAATGGAAAAAAAATGTACATATGGCATTACTATTACTACATTGCAGGCTTACTGGGCCACTGGTTCTTTCATTTTTTTCCCCTTATTGACTTCTTCTGGATTTGTTGCTTTTCTTATTATATTTTCCTCTATCTTTTAATAATTACTCTAAAGATTATAACATGGTTTCCTGAATTACTATGGCCCAATATCAATCTGTATTTATACTTCTTTCAAAAAAGTCAAGAAACTGTGAGACACATTTAACTTCATTTCATTATTTATGACTTATTTGCTAGTGTTACCGTATAATTTTGCACATATATATGTGGGACCCTAAAGACTCTTACTTTTGTATTTTACAGTCCCTTTTTATTTAGATTTTCTCAGATTACCCCTGTCATTACTCCACAATGCTTCTTGTACCTTCACGCTCTGTTTCTGGTCCCCCCAAATTATCTGCTTTTATGTGGTTACTTTATCCCTGTTTTGCTCATAACTTATTTTTTCCTTTACATAAAAATAACTGCTTGGTCTTCAGTGGAAGCAGTAAATTGTGTTGGTAGAGACTTTTCCTCAGAAATTTGAAAATGATTGCTTTGGGGAGGCAGCTGGCAGTTTTCCTGCTCCTTTGAAGTCAACATGTCTTTTTTCTCTGGCTGTTATAAAGACATTTTCTTGTCTTTGGGTCTTAGTATTTAACCACAGTGAGCTCAACTTTCATTTTCATTTATCACAGGGGTTTGTCACTCTTCTTTATATTTGAAGTCCAATTTGTCTCATCATTATTGCCCCTTGGTTTCTACCATTACTCTCAAAATGTGACTTTTGCCCCTTTGTTGATCTTTCTTTCTGGGTCTATGAAAAGAGAGGCTGCTAAAATCTCAGGGCTAGGACAAATGGAGATGTTACTGGCGCCCGCTCAAGCAAATTGATGAACAATGGGATAACAGAGATACAGTGATACAATGATGCATATGTACACACACATATATGTATGTATATATATATCAATATCACATTCCACTTGCAGTACTTGCAGTATCTTATGCTTTCTAAACCTTTTCTATTTCCTCTCTGAATTTTACCTTAATTTTTTGTGTCCAATTTTGGTTAATTAATTCTTTATTCAGCTGTGTGGAATCTTGTGCTGAACCAACTGGGTTTCTAACCTTATTACAGAATTTCATTCTAGAATCTCCAATCAATGCCTTTTAAAAATAGAATTAATGATATATGAAAGTTTTCATTTTGCCATGTAATTTAACCAATATTTAAATCATTGTTACTCTCAAGTATTTGAATTAAAGTTCAGAAACTCCACAATATGGACACCTAAGGGTTTCTATTTTTATGCTTTTTATCCTGTTGATTTTTCAGTTAAATCCTATGTTTTGGGATATCCAATTACTTTTTGTAGAATAAAACTATAAAGTATAAAGTTAATGTAAAGTTCCAACTGAGGAAACCTTCCTTCAGAGGTAATTTGCTTTTCTTCTGGCAGACAGATGATACCTTAGGAACAGATCACTTCTTCCTAAGACGACACGCAGTCCTGGGAGCAGGACTCATTCTGATCTCTCTCAGGCTCAGGTGATGCAACTCTTATGAAGTGTGGGCTGTTAAAAAGGGCTCCTTCTCTTTGGCAGGAAGTAGATTCCAAGCTCCGTGAGACTTGCAGACACGCAGGTAGTATTTCTGTTTCCCAGATGACACTTGAGCCAGCAAATGTCAAAATAGGAAAAGCTGCCCTTGTATTGGACTCATTGGTTGGACCTCCCTTCTTGATGAATATTAGACCTTACAAATCTTGGTACTTTCAGAGTGATTTACTTACAACTTCCAGACCATCTACTTGTCGTAAATGAAAAATGATCTGAAATGACCTCTTCAGCTACTACTGGAAATAGAATTTCTACATTGCCATTTAAAAGCTCAGAAACAAAGTACAGAATTGTAAGATTTCATTTAATTTTGCCCCTAATTACCCATATTTTAAAATACACCTCAGAACAAAATTGATGTGACATGTAATCAAATGTTATTCAAAATGATCTGAGGACTATACCTTTAGATTGCTATGTTCAAACTTTGGCTTTTAGACCTTAGACAAGCCACCCAACCTATGAATCTACTTCATTATTTGTCAAATCGAAATCATTTTGTTATTTATGTTATAGTGAAGTAACTATAAGAAGATGAATAAAAGATTGCAAGCATTTAGGAAAGCACAATCTACTGTACATAGTAAAACCTCAATAAACAGATTTCCTTTGAGGTCAGACTCAGCATTGCTCAGGTACCACTCTCAGTTTGCTGTTTAGGCTTCTCTTCCAATGTGCTCAGGAGATCCTGCATTGTCAAGGATCAAATCCAGACTTACCACATCCTTGCATGTGGTAATTCTGAATTTAAACTGGCTCTTTGGGCTATTTTCCTGACCTAAAGATTGATTATTATGTTTAAAAATAAAGTAAGTAGCAAATTTTATACAATGAACTCCTAAAGATGAGTTCCGTGGTTTACACTGGAAGTATATTTATTGAATTTGTATCTCACTCAATATTTTGTTCTCAGTCTTTGATGAGTGAAAACTTCAATTACTTCATTTTTGCTTTTTTAAACTGTCCTTTAGAGCATGTCATTATTTTAAAGTCCTTTCCCAAACTTTATACTATATAGGCACAAAACAGCACATTAACTTGACAAAGAAAAAAAAAGCACTTAATTCCTTTTATTTCACTTAAATTGCCCTGGAATTTAAGCTCAAAACCATCTAGTAGTTGATACCACTGTACCCAGAAGAAGGCATCACTACCAGACCTGTTAGCCCAACTATACTTTTACAGTGCTCTACAATAAACAAAGTGAAGATTCATTCTCTGCTTAATAAAGACCACAAGGGGGAAGGGGGAAGTATGGAGTATGAGCAGCAGACATGGGGAGAATGTTATTAAAACACACACCAGACTTCTCTGTGAGAAGGGCACTTTCTTGATCACCTGAAACATTGTGGATCCTCACTGAAATATAGGAGATTTTCTGTCTGCAATATATCTGTATATACAGAACTCAACCACAGTGAAATGAAAAACACAGCACAGTTGGCCGATGGAGGAAAATCCATTTCACAGGTAAGGGGGGAATGGTCAAAATCAGTCTGGACACAATATATTCTATGAAATAAATATATATTAATGAGGTTGATGCCATCTCCAAACAAGCTGAATGAGCCACATGCTCCCCTGTGACACTTGGAAAGGAAAAGAATAAGAACTTGGAAATTTCTAAACAGAATCAAAGCTGAAACACACTTGATGGTTTATTTATAAAGGAATTTGCCAAATTTACAGTGAAAGCTATTCAGCATCCAGAAGTTAATGTGCTACTTTATACAATAAATTACCATGGCTTTAAAAGAAAATGAAAATATTTTATTTTAAAAACAGTGCGTTTATCCTTTCTGTGTAAAGTAGGAGCACTTCAAAGCAAATTTTATTTTTAAACAATTCCTTGTAATTCAGAACTTAATGAAAACAAAGACATTAAATGACAATATATAGCAGATATTTTTCCATATGAAATATAGTGTTTTGCCTTCTATTGCCTGACTAAGCTTTATCAGAAGCATGACAATCTACATAGTTAAAGTAAATTAAGTGTTTTGCATAGTGGTTTTTTTTCCTGACTACAAGAAACCAAATCTCTTAGAGCTGTCTGTTCGATCTAGCTTTTAAACACTAAGCTTATTTAAACAGAAATGCAGATAAGAAAGCTTGACATCAGTTTGCTAATCCAAAAATACAATGTAAAGTCTCATGTAGTGAGTGTGTTGCAGGGAGCGTAGATAGTCTGGTGAGAAGGGAGAAAGGAAAATAACTGAGTTAAAAGGGATAAATAAAAT
Organism: Sorex araneus; assembly: GCF_027595985.1. Taxonomy (NCBI): domain Eukaryota; kingdom Metazoa; phylum Chordata; class Mammalia; order Eulipotyphla; family Soricidae; genus Sorex; species Sorex araneus. The sequence continues at coordinate 325,424,284 of NC_073303.1, forward strand.
GCAACTATGAGGAAACTACATATATAGAGTTTGGGGGCTACACCTGGGGATACTCAGGTTACACCTGGTTCTATGCCCAGGTATAATTTCTGGCAATACTCAGATAACCCCTTGTAGTGCTATGAAAATAGCGCTTCTAGTGCCTTGGTGGTGGTGGGGGGGTCATACCAGCAGTATGCAGGGGCCATACCTGACTATGAAAGAAGAATAAGCATATCAACTACCAGATCAAAAAGACTGGTATATTTGCCTGAAAATTAGGAGCAGACAACAATTGGAATTGCTGAGTGGCATTCTAAAGACAGGGAGGAAGGCAAAATGTCACTTAATGAGGGAGAACTAATGGCAGGCAGGAATCAGTCGCTGAACATGTAGTGATTCCTTTCAGGCCACTTTGTAGATAAATTATATAAGATCACTAAGACATAGCCCCAGCCTTCTAATCCTCTGTGAGACGAGAGCATATAAACAATAGCACACTTGTGAAGATAAGGATCCAGGCTATAAACAGATGCACCTGGATAGGCCATAGTCTCAGACTGAAGAACCAGCCAACCTGAAAAGTTGGCTGGTGCAAGGATACCCTAATACCTTGGGGATGCCTATAGTTACTAGTTGCCACTAGGAAAATAGAAAAGCTGTTAAATGTATTTCAAATGAACTGCAATTCTTAAGGAAAGAAGACATTGTTTGATTCATTACACTACACAAATGGATAAAATAATCTTTATTTAATAACAAACAAGTCAATTAACTAAAAGGACCATGTACTTTATCTCAGGAAGGTTATATCCAAACACATACAAGTAACTTTTCTGGCCTTCTGCCATCTCCTTCATTTCAGTGTAGCCAAGTTAGTGATGTGCTGTCCAGATTCCTTCCTTTCTCCCCAACCCATTACCACAGGATTGATGGCCTCAGGCTCTATCAGCCTCCATCAGTCCACTGACTTTACAGTAGGTAACCTATATTCAGTGACTGGTCAACACTGGGTTATAAAGACTCTGCCTACTAACCTCATCTCAAAACAACTCTGATCAAAGCTTCTGAGGTTCATATTGGGTGAACTAAGTTTTCCAGAGGACTCCAGCTTCTGAACTTTTTGTTTGTTTGTTTGTCTGTTTGTTTTAATTTTATTGAATCACCGTGAGATAGTTACAAGCTTTCATATTTGGGTTACAATCTCACAATAATCAAACACCCATCCCTCCACCAGTACACTTTCCCACCACCAATATCCCGGGTATACCCCCCCTCTTCCATCCTCCCCCTGCCTCTATGGCAGACAATATTCGCCAGACTCTCTCTCTACTTTTGGGAATTACAGCTTGCAACACAGATACTAAGAGGTCATCATGCTTGGTCCATTATCTACTTTTGGCATGCATCTCCCATCCTGACTGGTTCCTCCAGCCATCATTATCTTAGGGGATTCAGAGAAGTTACTCTGTCACTAGACCTAAAGTGCCCCCCCCCTGCCAAAAACAGCATAAAAGCCAGTAGGTACCACTTTGCAGATAGAGGAACGGAGGTGAATTAGACTGAAACGGCCTGAAGAATGTTGGATCCCTTTAATGAGGACAAGCTCAGAGGAACAAAAGACTTAATGAAAACATGAAGGTGAACCAGTATGGCTGGAACAATAGAACAGCAGGAGGCTTGCCTTGCATGGCCAAAATGGGTTTGGTTTCTGATATCACATATGGTGCCCAGATCCCATTCAGGAGTGATCCCTGAGCTAGGAGTAAGCCCTGAGCACCACCAGCAAACAAAACAAAAAAATCTTTCACATAGATAAAAATACTGTTTTATTTCACTATTTATTGCCTCCCAAAATTCTCTTCCATGAGGGAAGGTTATATAGACCTGTAAAGAAACTGGGCAAAAATTAGGACTGATTTTCCTTTTCTTGCAATAAATAATTTCTTGCTCCAGCGTGAATTTCACTGCCCCCTAAGAAACTGGGTGATGGACCATGAACAACTTTGTAACTGTGCAAACTATATCACACTATGATTCAATATAAACAGGTAGCACTGCTGTCCATTGTTCATCAATTTGCTCGAGGCGGCACCAGTAACGTGTCCATTGTTAGACTTGTTGTTACTATTTTTGGCATATTGAATACACCACGGGTAACTTGCCAGGCTCTGCCGTACAGGCGGGATGTTCTCGGTAGCTTGCCAGGCTCTCCAAGAGAAACGGAGGAATCGAACCTGGGTAGGCCACATGCAAGGCAAACACCCTACCTGCTGTGCTATTGCTCAAGCCCCAGGTATTATAAAGCAGAGAGAGACTCCAGAATAAGGAGCAATATGCAGTAATTTCTGATATGCAATGTCTAAACTCATGACACACAAAAATCACGGGAGAAGAATTACCATTTTGAATCACGGAATATTCCCATGCCTCAAAGTATTTATGGTGATTATGAACTCCATTCAGGAATTTACCTCTCAGTGTGACAAAAAAAGTGAATGTTAAAATGTTCTTAGGCTAAGTGAAGGATTTGGTTCAAAAAGTGATAACCCTGATAGCAGGTTAGGGAAATGTAAATTTAGAGTGTCAGATGTGAATAAATGCTAACTAATGATGACAATGATATTTTGTTGGTAGACTTGAACTGGAACTCCCCTGAAACTCTCAAACATCCAAAAATGCACAGGGATATTCCTGCATCTGCTCTGAACTGTTACTTGAGGTCAATTAAAGAATGCAAGAGATGTGAGAGATGACCACAGCTACTAAAATACTGACACAGGCATTGTGGCACTGAATGATGCTCAATAATATCAGAACTACACCTTTAATGGATAAATAATTTGAATCAGGGAGTATAATTCCTGTACAATTGTATATATTAAAGAAACTGATTTGAAGGAATAGTTTCACTCATAGGATTTGAGGTTGGGGGGTTCAAAACTAAATTCCACAGGAAAAACAGGCTAGAAACTCAGGCAAAGTGATTGTGTAAAAATTCTGAGGGAAATTACTTCTTCTGGAAACCTGGGTGTTATGTTCTTCATCTGATTGGGTATATTCCGCTCTGATCACAGAAGGTAGTTACTTTATTTAAAGCCCCCTGATTTAAATGACCATCTAAACTCAAAGAAAACTCTCTTTCTAAAAGGTTAGCTCTATCTGAAAATACCTTTATAGCAAGAGTTATAGACTGTTAGTTGATCAACCAAGTAGGCATGATCACTGAGCCTCGCTGACACATAGTATAAACCATCACAGACATAAAATCATGAATACCTAACAGGTTTGCCCTGTGGCTTAAGTCAGATAAATCAGCAGGCTCTTAACTCAATTCTAGGCACATAAGAATTGCTCAATGCAACTGAATTACTAATGGGATGACTATAATTTAGCTGTGGACATCCCAATATTATCAGTATTTCATAATTAGTAATAGCACCCTTGTGTCCATTCGCTATTATTTATAAATCAATATTGCAAGCCAAATCTTTCTGCCTGTGCTTCAACTTTCTGAGAAAGTTGCTCTATAGGTCAAAGGACCATGCTGGATCGTGCTGATGCAGTGGTCTAGGACATCATTATTTCAGTTATGATTCCTCCCCTGAGCAAGAAGCTGGACCTAGTAGTTGCACTCTGTTACATGAACTCCATCTCTTAAGTATGGTTCAATAAGAAAAGCCAATTTATATTTAACATATCTATTTTGAGCATCACAAGAGCATGTCAGTCATTTTCAAGCGGGAAAAGTACCTCAAGTAAAGCTAACTTCAAAATGTTGGCACTTGATGTGTCAAGCACTTATATATTAACTCCTTTCTTAGGTCCTGGAAAGTTTAAGTATTATATATTTTCATAACCTGAGAAAGAGATTAAATTAACCTAAGGGCTTAAAAGAAAAAAAGCATGCAAACGTCATCTGTCTATGTCTGAAGGATATGAATTTTCAAAATGCAAGTCAAATAGATTTCTTTGTTCCACTCATCTTTAATCTTACACTCCCAAACTAAGGGACTTTATCTTGTAAGCTTTCTAAACCTACAGTTGAATTCAGCAGTCTACAAGATTCTCAAATCATCAATTAATTCATAGCATCAACAGCATTAATTCACTTTCTTTCCAAGGTAAATGGCTATTTTTAATGATTATATTAATGTCAAAGTATTTTAAGCAACACTAATAGCAAATCATCTACGAATTTCTCTCTGAAAAATCAAATGCTGACTATTCATTTCATTAAGCAGTACTGGAATCCCATATATTCTAATCTGTCTGACCTGAAATTAGAAAAGCACCTACTCAATTTTTTTTAGAACATTAAGCATAGAAGATACTACAAATAGTCCCCATATATTTTTTTGAATTACAAAATTTTGGTTATGGTCTGAACTCTTCAACTCAGCATGAGTTTAAGTTGATAGAAATTCTTTCTATGTGATCTGATTTTCAGGTCAAAGAATTTAAAATAATGCCAATTGCTACAAAATAATGTGCCTGATCCTTCCATGTAGCTTCTCCAATTGCCTTCATTGTGGTACTCTAGAAATTGCATCTTGTCCTTTCATCTCAGATCAATTGAAATTAAAAAAAAATCAGGAAACAAAAAAAAAAACTGAAACCTGTATTATACAACAAATGAACCAATAAAATTTATATTAAGTTTAACACAACAAACACACTGGCCAAAGCATCTTAGATTTTCAAGGGCATGTCAAAGCCAAATAGCAACAGCTTCCAGAGTTCCAACAAAACAAACAAATTCTGTAGCCAACTGTTGTACCATATGTTTCTAATGGCTTTCATTCTACATAAAGCCAGTTCATTGTTTGAACAAAATATATCACGGAAGCATGCCACTAAAGGCACATTTCTGATCATTTGTCAATTTCTAGCACCTAACTGCCAGAACTGTGTAAACTGTGAAATTACTTTTACGGTGAACATTTGGAAGCAGACCTATGTCATGATTTTCACAATTACTACAACCTACCCCCACAGCTTCAGGATATGTTAACTTCAAAGAAAAAAATATGTTTAATTCTCATGTTAGTGTTCTCTCATAAGTAATTTATTTCCAAAATAACCCCATTTATTTCACCTTACAAAATATTGAGAACAAAATAAGAAACTGAGGAAGACTTCCTTTGTTAGTCAGTGAGTGATCCTGCCTGCAATGTTAACTGGAATGCCCAGAAAATATATATTTTTGAATTGGCATAAAACCAGCATGATAAGAAGGTTGAGTTGCTCTCCAAGGGCTTATTTCAAAGTAAAATGTAAATAACCCCTGGCAATATTTAAGATCACCTCTTCACTTCTCAGGTACAGATAATCAATAGCTGACAACTGCAATCTATCCATTGAAAATAAGAGGAATATGGATTTTGTCCTCAAACTAATTGCAATAAAGATGAAATTGTAATTGCTCAGAACTTTCACAAACCTTACAATCTCCTCAGCTAATAAGACAACTCTGTCTAAACATTGGAACTTTATACCACTTTTGGAATTCAATCTTTTATAAATTCCATTACTACGCTTAAAAATGTGAAAGTAGTGAAATTCAGGATAAACCCCACACCATATTCAATAAACAAACAAAATGCAGAATCTATTATGTTAAGTGACAACAGAAAACCAATATTCAATTCACTAATCTGAAAGGGAATTGTTTCATGTAACAGATTTAGAGATAAAAATGTTCCCAAGTATAAGATGAAAGGACCCAAATGACTCAAATCTCTGTCAGCTTTACCCACCCCTGAATGCTTTCATCTCAGTCAGGACCACTGACCAAAGCAAGGGATTCTCATCATGGAAAGACTCTGAACCAATCTATGTGGCAGGGGAAACTTGAGGGTCTAGGCAGTCCTGAACAACACACCTATGGCAGGAGAGGTCCACCTAAAATACAGTGTCTGCTACAGGATAGGAGGGTAACAGACAAGTGAGAGCATGCTACTGAAAAGGGGCAACACCTATGTGAGAATGAAACAATATTTGTCATATCCTACTATTAAATGTAACAAATCAATTCAGTGTGTTAAGCTAATACAATTAACTTACAACAAATGAAAGAAAGCTTTCCATTTAGATCTAAGTTAACCAGGCCATTCACTCTATGAAGTGCAAGAAAACATTTCTTAAATGTTTCATAAAGAACTGAATTAAGACAAATTTGAATAAATAGAAAGGAATATAAGGAAGGGAGGAAGTAAGTGTAAAATTCAGAAAAGAATGAGGTAAATTTCAAATTTCCAAGTAGGAAAGGAGGCTAATGAGGTAATCATTCTCCCTACCCTTCTCCCCAAAAATATCCAAGGGCTGGATAGATAGTACATCAGGGAAATCACTTTCCTTGCAATAGCAACCTGGATTTATACCTGGCACCCTAATGTGTCCCCACATACAACAGGAACAATCTCTGAGCACATACTCAGGAGTAATCCCTGAGCACCATTGGGTATGGTTCAAAGACAAACAAAAATTCTATATGAAAGATTTGTAAACCCATATAATAAGGCAACTGAGGCAGTCAGTAGACCCTTTATGATACTCAGAGATTTACTGAAGGGATCTCCCACACAATATTTTAAAATTTCAATAATCTAAAACAAATGTTTTATTTATATATAATTTTATTGGTATTCTGCATATCTATAAATAATATAAAACCACGACTTTATATTAGTAATCTAGTTTTGACCACTTATAGCAGGAAACAAATATTTTGGTTACCTAAGGTTGAATACACTAACATTTTCCTGAAAACAAAATATGCATTCATTGTTATCTGGAATGTGAATAGAGTGGTAGTTGAACTCTAAGGTAGGCAAATTTATATTATTATATACTATTGTTTTTAGTTTTTCTAAAAATGTTATACACAAAACATCTGTAACATGTTATTTTGTTTGTTGCTATCAATGAAAGTGTTACATCATACATGTTGTCATATACTACTATCATCATCATGTATAAGATTTGCATATTTATGATAAAATGGTACAGAGTATCCAAATGGCAAATAAACTAAAATATCATATTTTAATTAGAAACTACATTTGTTTTTCAGAATCAGTCCCCATCTTTGATAAAGAAGAACTCAACAGCACTGAACTCAGCCAGACAGGAAATAAAAGAGAACTGGCTCTATACTGAAATACTTGCCATTTATGTAACTATTTTATCTTTTACAAATAGTTTTATACCTATTACCTCATTTATCTTGTTGAGAATATTAAATTGAAGCAGCACTGGTATTAAATCAACTGTAGTACCAGTAGGACTGATTTGTCCAATCCAGTTTTGCTAGACAGCTTCTAAAACAGTCTTCTCTATTAGGCTGGAATAATAACTTACAAGGACCCCAAACTGAGCCAATATCACCAGGGTGCCCCAGATGGATAAGGTGCAGAGTCCCCGCTTTCTCCAGATGGAACCCCAGCAATACTGAGCTTCCACTGACATGGCTCCGGTATGTGGGGACCAAGACTATTTCCCCAAACCATGCGGCCACTTATGCGGTCACGTGACCTTTCCTCATATCCATAAAAGCGTTCAGGAATGGCTCCTTCACCCCTGAACGGCCATGATCCCAGGGGCACACAAACCAATCGCGGAACACAGCAGCTGCTGGCAGAAATACCTCTGGACTTAATTACTAAAATACCAGAATTCCAAAACTGCACAGCCACTGTCTCAACCATGTGACATCATATTCTCTTCATTATCAGCAATAGAAAACAAATTATCAAATGATGCCTTTTCGCAGGTCTGATTGTTGGGGGAAATTCCAAATAATAAAAGTGGGTTTTCTGTCGAAAATTGAATGCAATCAAAGTGAAGAGGGAGTAAAGTGAAAATCATCTGCCACACAGGCAGGGTGTGGGGTGGGATGGAGGGGTATACTGGGGTTCTTGGTGGTGGAACATGTGCACTGGTAAAGAAAGGGACAGGTGTTTGATTACTGTATGACTGACACTTAAACCTGAAAGCTTTGTAACTGTTCTAACTTGTCACGGTGATTCAATAAAAAAAAAAAAAAGAGAGAGAGGAAGAAATCCTTTTTACTTCTTATTGCAATCTACAAAACCAGCATCCTTCCAAAAAGGTGGAGGCATAGTGCACTTCTACTACCCTTAACCCCTTTTCAAAAGAACTCATGAACCAATTGCCCCTCTCCCCCACACACAGGTTGAAGTTGGGCATACATATGAGTAGGCATAGGGCAAGGTCCCAATGGAAGGGTCTGAGGAATACTGCTTTGAAGTTGAAGTTGTAGGTTTTGAGTAGCTCAGTAATTCTATACTGAGGTGGGCACAAGTGTTCAGGTTTGAAATTGGAGTGACACCTGTGTGTTTATGTGGATGGATCTTGACAAACACAGGCCGAGTTCCTGTCAATTTCACTTTTATAAAGTGATCTCAAGTTAAAGTCTGGGATTGACTGCAATTTGACTTCTATTACAAAACTTTAGGGGTCCCTGGGTGCTCAGTATGTCTGCATCAAGATCACTAATCCCTGGAACAAGGTTCTTGCAGAAAAGAGATGAAAGCATAAGTGAATAGCTACTATTTCACAAGGGAAAAATAACCACAGTCTCTAACTTTCCAGCATATAAAAGAGATTTATAAAACAAAGCAGAGCTGTGGTACAGTAAATGGGTAAAGGTGGAAGACAGTTTTTGTTTCTTTTTTTTCTATTCAAGTCATTATGTTGAATTTGAAATTGAGAAGGATTACAAAAGTATAGTTATTTTTCTTGGTAAGAAGTGGCACACCTAGAGGTGCTCAGGGATTAGTTCTTACTGTCCTCAGGGATCAATCCTGGGAGAAGGACTCAGGGCACCACAGAGAATGCCAGAGATCAAACCCAGATCTAACACATGCAATGAAAGTGTCCTGCTGGCTGTACTATCTCACTGGTCCCAAGGCCATGGTTATTTTTAATAAATTCAACTCCATAGCTGTGGTAAGAAAAGAGGAGCAGGAGACTACAGGAGGATATAGGACTGAGCCTTGGGTCTGCCTAAATCACTTGTATCACTTGTAGTCCCGTTGATCTTCAATTTGCTTGAGCGGGCGCCAGTAACATCTCCATTTGTCCCTGTCTCGAGCTAGTGTAGCCCAATGATACCTGCTCGCTCCAGGAACAGAAAGAGCCTCAAATCGTTCACTCAGAGATTTGATGAAGAAATCTGACCATCTAGTTGGAGGGTGGCCACGAGGTCTTCTGACGTCCCGTGGAATCCAGTCTGTAACAGCTCTAGTCCAACGGTCATCTTTGAATCGCATTACGTGACCGGCCCATCTGATTTTTGATGCCTTGGCAAACGAGACAGCATCCCTGATTTTTGACCGTCGACGGAGGTCAGAACTCCGGATTCCTTCTCTCACTTGAGTGAGACATGATGTTCCAAGCATAGCTCTTTCGATTCCTCTTTGAGATACCCTAATAGCATTCTCATCCTGCTTGCGTAGAGCCCAGGTCTCTGAGGCATATATTAGTGCAGGAAGAACGGTAGAATCGAAAAGATGTGCCTGGAGTCAGAGGTTCTTCGTTCTCTTAACCACCTCTTCAATGCTCTTGAAGGCATTCCACGCTGCTCTCTTCCTCCTGAGCAGTTCTGGCACCAAGTCGTTCCTCATGTTGATTTCTTGACCCAGGTACACATAGCTGCTGCATTCGGAGATGTTCATTCCATTGAGAGCAAATGGAGCTTCAGGGACCAGTTTGTTTTTCATGAACATCATCTTGTTGAGATTCAGCTGCAATCCGACCTCTCCACACTCGTGGTCGAAGTCGGCCAGCATTTGTGCTGCTTGGCTAATGTTTGGCGTTATGAGAACGATGTCATCAGCGAAGCGGAGGTGGTGTAATTGCCGACCATCTATCTTCACTTCCATTCCTTCCCATTCCAGTTGTCACATGATGTCCTCAAGGGCAGCACTGAAGAGTTTCGGTGAAATGGTATCACCTTGCCACACCCCTCTCTTTACATCAATGATCACTTCCTTGTAGAATGGTGAGATCCTGGTGGTGAATGCACAATACAGCTCACGGAGGATTTTGATATACTGAGTTTGAACGCCCTGTTTGACCAAGGCTTCGATGACTGCCTCAGTCTCAACAGAATCAAAGGCCTTCTTTAAGTCCATGAACGTTAGACAGAGTGGCATCTTGAACTCTCTCTCGAAATTTCAATGAGTTTGGTCACTGTGTGAATATGGTCTATTTATTGTGCTGAATCTCTTCGGAACCCCGCTTGCTCGCATGGTTGTCCTTCATCTAGTGTTCTGCCTGTTCTATTCAGGATGACACGAGTGAACAACTTGTAGATGATAAACAACAGACAACATGGGTCTGCCTAAATACTAATTTATATTACTTTAACCTTGCATCAACAGGACCTATGTTAATGGTACTTTAGACTAAAGAACAGCCATTCAGGCCTTAGAAATAGAAAATATCCTGTATCAATTGGTAAAATAAATGAAATGAATCTATACCTAGATAAGGAGTACATGAATATATGTGAAAAAGTAAAAAGTTGCTTTCTTTGGATGATGTGATTACAGTTACTTAATTTCCATTGATGAGCAAGTATTAATTTCATTACTGGAAAGGATATTATCAACATGAACCTGGTTATTTTGCACAAATGTCATTTGACATTAGTAAGTTGAAATTTTTTAATTTTTATTTGCTTCTTTTAAAACACACATACACACACACACACACATACACTCCTGGACCTAGCAAGAAAAGATCAGAAATTGTGTCAGGTTCACACTTTTAAAATAATAGTACTTGCCGTGACTTGCAACAAAGCCACTATTTATTCTGAGTAGAAAGGAACATGGATGGCACTGCCAGGTGGATATCAACCTCATAGTGTGTAAACGTTTAGATGAATAAACCTTAGAAAGACACAAGGAGAGTAGGCAAGCTTAGAATGTAGCTGAATAGGTTGCTAATATGACTTCCTTCTAGGAAGTTTGATAAATCCATCTCCTACAGAAAAAGGACAATATGCTCAAACAAAACTTCTCTTAAACAACGTGATGTATATAGTTTGCCATGAGATCAATCAGAGCAGGCTAACAGTATCCTATAAGAGTATCACAGAGTAAAATATGAAAAGAGAGGAACGAGGCCAGGTTTAATTTAGATTCAGAGAGCTGTGATTTTGTCTGACCTGTATGGGCGTATGAAGGTACGATCCAATGAGCAGCAAGCTGGCCTGGAGTATTCATCACACTGAACACAAGTAAATCACAATCATATTTATATTTATGAAACAAGTTTTATGAATATTTAGTACATGCAAACGTTATAGAACAATTCTGGGTGCATAGTAAATACCGACGATATCTTAATAGTTTTTAATACATGAAAACGTAATTTTCTAGACATTGGAAATTTCCATCTGTTCTGATAATAGATGTAGGTGATACCCAGTAACTGTTTAGAAAATTAATAAGCATTAGATTACAAACCGAGAGGTAACAGTTACTATTAAGGGATAGGAATAAAAGATTTTGCATACCAGAGAAAAGATAGGGAGACGCTAATTTGTAGAGCTATAGAGATCACTGGCTACCAGCCAAACAGAAAGTCTTCTAAATCAAAGCTATTTTGTTCTAGTTATTCAACTTCCAAATCTGAGTTTTCTTCTCTACTCTCACTCATTTCCTACCAGTCTTTCATCCTTCACTTGCACCTGGTCTTGATAAAGGATTATGCTTTCTTATAGCAGAAATCACCAAAATTCATCTGTCAATTTTTCTTGATTTTCTTATGTCAAAAGAAACACCAAATGACCGCATTTATTAAGTAGCTATGTCTAAACAACTTACTAGGTATTACATGTATAATACCTTCACATATTTCTGCAATTCCCTTGAAAATTTAATCATTCTACCACACCCCATAAATTTTTTACAATTAATTATTCAGGGTGCCATAGCACACAAGCTGAGAACCATAGTCTTAGCAAATTAGACTTAATTCTCCTCAGGATAAATAGCAGCTAAATTAGAAATGCCATTTAGTTCAACATCCTGGCTCCTTGCCACCTTCTGTTCACCAATTTCCTTCCCAACTAGCTTGACAGAAACTTCTGCCCAAGGGTACTGACAGACACTACACAAGGAACTAACAGCAAGACAACCGAAGCAAGAGAACAGTATCTCCAGATCCTAAAAGCCACAGAGAGACAGAGCAATAGAGAAACTGTAATCCCATTGACCCAGGATCTGCAGCCTGCAGACAATACCATCTTGTCCTCCAACCAAGGAATTAAACATACACAAAACACTGCCTTCTCCCTTCCTCTGCTCCCCACATTTTTTCCCTATTTATTTAGTCCATACCCGGTTATTTCAATTATTTCTTAACTATTGACCACTGTCAGTAAGTCAGCTGTCCTCAAACAAGAGAAATGTTGACCTCAGAGAACACTTGGCAATATCAAGAGACGGTTTTGTTGCATAAAGGATCTGTACCTAGACACATCTAGAGGTAGAAGCCAGAGATGCTACCTATAATATTGGCAGGAGATTATGCCAGCACCATTCACACTATTCACAGTTTCCATAGCACAGATCTGATGCAGAAACATGTGAGAGGAAAGGTAAAAACAACCCAGGATCCAGGCTCTGGAAATATCTACATGCTGAAGAAACACACAGCAAAAGAAGCCTGAGGAACCAGAGAGGTTAGAAAAAATATTGTCTCAAATGAGCAATGTCAGAGAAAGCTCCGGAGGCTGAACATTTCAGTAGGTAGGGCCAAAAGGAAGGCTGAATTGAATCTGGCGATATTTTTTATATTCTTCTTAAGTCCAAATGGGATTTGAAGCAGTTGGGTTTGACAGTTCAAGGTCCCCAGAGACTTGAGAAACTTCAATGCAAGGAAAGTGACAAAGAGGAAGCAGACACAAAGACTTAAATTACTTCTGAGGAAACTATAATAAAGAACAAGATGGAGGTGACAATTCTATTTCATCCACAGATTCCATCAAATCCTTAAGCCCTTTAAACCCTATCCAGAAATATTTGCTTGTGCATATCTTTCCTTAATGATCAACATTAATTTCCTATCTATTTATTGGCAAAAATATAAAGTACATAAATGCCTAATGCACACAATATCATTCAGAATAGAAACCCTATGTTAGAGTAATGAGATATGTAATTAATGATGCGTTTTTAGTCACTTAAAATTAGAGTCTTATAACTGACAATTATTATTATTCAAACCAATATCAGTGTGACAAAAGAATAGTCCTTCTTATAGTTCTGATGAAGCAATATGAAGACTAGATTTTTATTTTCATCTATCTCAGTATCCCCGGAAATAAACATGCCTTGAAGGAACTAGATGGGAATATCTGTAATAAAGTTCAGATAGAGTGTAAATATGCTTTTAAAGTACCAAATGGGTTATGGTCAATCAATATAGATGGGAAAAAAACAACTAATGAAGAAGAAAACTATAAGTGGAATCCTATCTCAAGAAGTGGAAAAAAAATACTTGATGAAAAAGGATCTTTAAGTGGAATCCCATCTCATAAAATAATGTATTATATATTTATCCATTTGTCTAAAAAAGGGTGCAGCTTTACATGGATACCTTAATCACTTTCCTCTTTATTCAAGATTTGCATCTGCTACACACAGATTCTAACTGTTCCTTTTCCTAGGAATCACCAAAAAAATAACAAAAGTAAAAACAGGTTTAGCTGTGTAGAGTAATAACGGTTTAGGGTGACTGTCTAAAACAGAAACCACATTCTATTGCACACACTCTTGGATTGGGTTGAGGGACATATGGACACAAGTGAGCTAGGGCAGACAGAACACAGACTCTAGATCTATCTCCTCCCCTATGAGAGTCCACTGTGCAGGGTTTGGAGTGAGGTGAGACAGCACAGCAGAGAGTTCACTCTGGTTACGACTCTGGAGGGAAATATAGGGACCCCTGGAGACAAGCACTGTCTGGACACCAAAGAGCACAGCTTACTAGCATACAGCTGAGCAACAGGCAAATATGGGGCTATGGGGGAGGGCATCCAAATTGGGTCATACGAGGTTCAGAACCCAGACTGTGAACTCTCATCTTTAAATCAGAAGTTTCACTTTATAGCACAAAACAATCGTAATACAATCAAAACATGATTTGATTGGGATGAGCCCACAATACACCAATGTAAACAAGCAATTCAATTAGCAGCACTCAGCAGCAGGAAGTGTACCAACCACATAAGAGGTTAAGGAAACAGTTATTTACTGAGGACTGCAGAGGAGTCTTAAGAGTTCCTTCCCAGCTAGCTGGTTTCAGGTTTTGAGGAGGGAGGGATTTCTGCTCCTGCATTGGGTGGGGTGGGGTGGGGGCTCTGGTGATCTACCCTGAAGGAAGCTTCAAAACAATGGATACTGTCCAGATGCAATCTCAAGTCTGGAAGATTTGAAGCTGAAATCTACAGCATATTTCAAAGCTTTGTCAACAGGACCACCTGTTTAGGGACCACCTGTTTAGTCTTACTCGGGCATTGTCTCTCACATAGCAGTTTTTTGCACGTTCCTGCATACAGTGATATAACTCACTGTCTATTGGCATCAAAGAGTGCTATTCCATCTCAGCCACTTTTCATCGCATTTGACCATGTCATCACAATGTCCATCCACATATTTCACTTCTGTTAGAATAATTATAGTATCTGTGTAAGTAACAGAAATACCTAAGACACATACCCATTTTTAGAAAACACGCCCATTTCTTTTACAAGAAGATTCTGCACACTCTCACCCTAGATTATGGTGAAGAAGTAAGCCTAAATTAGCAACGGCCTTTATCAACAGGTTTTCGGAAAACTGTATCTGTTACCAATTTTTCATAAATCACTATATAACCACAACACTCTGCTTGATAAACCCTGTAATGAGTTCTGTCACTCTTTCAGTGGGACACCCCCTCCACCCTTCTGTTTGCCTATGTCACACCCCAGAAGCATTGCACATTTGAAAATCATCAAACATATGATTTATCCTTTGCCAGGCTGGCCTAGAAAGCATTGATATTTGTTTACAAGTTAGTGATCAAGCACTTTTGTCTCCCATGAAACTTCCATAGAATTGACCATGAAAGTGACTGTGAAATTGACAACTTCACTGTCAATTTTACAGTGAAGGACAGAATTAGTTGTTTAGTGCTGAACTTAATGTAGTCCACACAGGTGTCAAGTAATCTTTATGCATGCCTGAAATTTAAATAATGTCTTGATGTAATATCACTTTAATTAAATAGTAAGGGTCATATAGGCTAACAGGCTCAGTCCATGCTTTGTATGCAGGTGACTCAGATTTGATCTCTGCTCTATACGGCCCTCCAAGCACTGCCGGGGCAATGACTGTGTACAGAGCCAGGAGAAACACAAGTCCAACCCCTGAAATGAACAAAGCCAAGAGTGAATAAGCTTTTAGCTCCTGGATCTTTGTGGGCTCCTAAAACGAGCCCTTTCCACTATGAAACATCCACCATAAATTTTTAAGTCATCTACTAAAACAGCACTTCCCCATGGAAAGAAATTTGCTATCATCATTTCTCACTGATAAATCAGCAAATCCACAAGATTGCTCTCATGCATTACTCCACTGAATAGCAGCTGAGATTAATCAAGTGCTCATAACATAGGAAGTAGTTCATGAACTTTTGACACAACTCTAATGTAGAGCTTATTATTATTCCCATTTGGGGGCAATAGAGGTAGATAACTGTCCCAAGACATTACAGTGCTAAGTACATGTAAGGATTGATATTTGTTAGGAGACAACTTAGGATAATGTTCACTCATTCTCTGAGCTACTTTTTACCCCAGTCAGTCTTTCTCTTTCTCTCTCTGTTCTCTGCTTCTCTAACAAAAATATGCTAAAAGGGTGGAAAAACAATACTTAATCTGAAAAAGAAAGTTGTCAGATGCCAATCTAACTTGTCAAACTCAGGTGTGTAAATCGCATCAGTGAGCTATCTCCCATCCCTCAGTCTGAACTCTGGCCCCCACACAAAGGGAAACCTCGACCTCCAGCGTTTTGCCCCTGGACCTACCCCTCATGGCATCCCTTTAAAATCTCTAACCCCCAAACAGTGCCGACATGCTAACAAATCTAGGTCAAATAGTAATAGTGACCTATATGACCTCTCACATAAGGAATTTAGAATTGAGGTGAAGCAATGGAACACACTGTTCCACTGAACACACAAGAGGACATGAGAGCGCTAATGAGAACAATGCAAACAAAAATGCAAGCAGAAATGAAAGACCTAAAAAACTTGGTAGGTGAAATTAAAAACTCATTGGAAGTTCTCAGCATCAGAGTAACAGCTGCTGAGGACAGAATCAATGAGCTCCAAGACGAGGTGCATAGAATCTCCAGACAACAGCAGAAAACGGGAAAGAGTCTCAAAATAAACCAACTTAAATAAAGAGAAAATTGGGATGAAGCCAAGAGGAATAACATAAGAATCACTGGAGTCCCAGAAGGATAGGAAGAAAACCTGATGAAGACACAACTCTCAAAGACATAACTGCTGAAACATTTCCAGAGCTGAAGAGCGCATGCACCCAGATTCAGGAGGCCTGAAGGGTACCAACTAAAAGAAATACCAATAAAAATACTCCAAGACACATCCTAATCAGAATGATGAAAACCACAGATAGACATAGAATTCTGAAAGCAGCAAGATCAAAGAAGGAAATTGCATATAAAGGAGGATCCATAATATTTACAGTTGACTTATCTGATGAAACTCTCTGAGCCCAAAAACAGTGGGAGGATATAGTGAAAAAAACTCAATGATATGAATGCCTCAACAAGAATACTTTACCAAGCTAGACTCACTCATACTCAAAGGAACAATGCACAGCTTCACAAAAAAAACAATAATTCAGGAACTTCAGAGACTCAAAATTATGGTTTCAGGAAAAACTAAATGGGCCACTCTAAGACTAGATAAGCCTCCAAAATGCATAAAACTACTACAGAAATACAAAAAAGGGTATGAAAAAATGGAGAGGAAGGATTAACATCATCAAAATGGCATTACACCCCAAAGCATTGTGTAGGTTCAATGGGTCCCTGTAAAGATACCATGACATTTTTAAGATAAATAGACAAAACATTACTGAAATTCATAAGGAACAATAAAAAAAAACCATGAATAGCTAAAACAATTCTCGAGAAAAAGAAGAGAGGAGGCATTACCTTTCCCAACTTCAAATTGTACTACAAAGTGGTAATAATTAAAGCAGCATGGTATCGCAATAGAGACAGATCTGGAGACCAACGGAATACATTTGAATATCCTGACACAGACTTTCAAATATATGATCACTTAATCTTCAACAAAGGAACAATAAATGTGATGTGGAGCAAGGAAACCCCATTCAACAAGTGGTGCTGGGAAAACTGGACAGCCACATGCAAAAAATGAACTCAGACCTCTGTCTAATGTCAGGCACAAAATTCATATAAAAATGGATTAAATACCTCAATATCAGACCAGAATCCAATACCTCAATATCAGACCAGAATCCATAAGGTACAGGGTGGAAGATATAGGAAGAACCCTCCATGACATTGACGCTAAAGGCATCTTTAAAGATGAAGCACCACTAAGTAAGTGAAAGCAATGATAAACAAATGGGACTGTATTAAGTTTAGAAGTTTCTGCACTTCAGCTTCTGCACCTCAAAAGAAACAGTGACCAGAATACAGTTAGCCCACAAAGTGGGAAAAAATGTTTACCCAATACCCATTATATAAGGGGTTAATGTACAAAATTTATAAGGCACTGATAAAACTTTGTAAGAAAAAAATCTCCAATCCCATTCCAAAAAGTGGGGATAAGAAATAAACAGAAACTTCCCCAAAAAAGAAATACATTCTATGTTCATTGCAGCACTGTTTACAATAGCCAGAATCTGGAAAAAAACAGAGTGCCCCCAAACAGATGACTGGTTAAAGAAACTCTGGTACATCTACACAATGGAATACTATGTAGCCATCAGAAAACATGAAGTCATGAAATTTGCATATAAATGGATCAACATGGAAAGTATCATGTTGAGTGAAATGAGTCAGAAAGAAAGAGACAGACATAGAAAGATTGCACTCATATGTGGAATATAATGTAACTGAGAAGTACAAGTTGGCAACGATGCAACTTCTGGACTTAGTTACTAAAATACTAAAATACAGAAACCCAAAACTGAGAGGCCGCTAAGTGTGGTCACTCGACCTCATACCTCTTCATCCTCAGCAATGGAAAACAAATTATCTAATGCTTCCTTTTCAGCAGGTCTGACTTTAGGGGAGAGACTCTCCAAACAATAATAGTGAGTTTTGTTGAAATATTGTATGCAATCAAAGTGAAAGTAAAGTGAAATTTATTAGTTACACAGGCGAGGGGGCTAAGGGTAGGGGGGCTAGGGGCGTGGGGGGGTTAGGGGTGTGGGGGTGCGGGGTGGAACTATACTGGGATTCTTGGTGGTGGAATATGTGCACTGGTGAAGGGATGGGTATTCGAGCATTGTATAACTGAGATTTAAACCTGAAACTTTGTAACTTTCCACATGGTGACTCAATAAAAATATTTTAAAAAAAAGAAATACAAAAATCCAGAAGTCACATGAAAAAATGCTCTCCATCACTAATCATCAGGGAGACGCAAATCAAAACAACCATGAGATACATCTCACACCACAGAGACTGGCACACATCAAAAAAAAAAAAAAACAAGAACAACAAGTGCTTGTGTGGATGTGGGGAGAAAGGGACTCTCCTTCACTGTTGGTGGGAATGCCGACTTATCCAGCCTTTTCGGAAAATAACATAGACATTTCTCAAAAAACTAGAAATTGAGATCCTATTTGACCCAGCAATACCACTTCTGGGAATATACACTGGGGGTAAAAAACACACAGCAAAAACACCATCTACACTCCTATGTTCACTTGCAGCACTATTCACCGTAGCCAGAATCTGGAAACAACTTGAGTGCCCAAGAACAGATGAATGCATAAAGAAACTATGGCACATATACACAATGAAGTACTATGCAGCTGTCAGGAAAAATGAAGTCATGAAATTTGCCTATAAATGGATGAACATGGAGAGTATAATGTTGAGTGAAATAAGTCAGAAGGAAAGGGACAGATACAGAATGACTGCACTCATTTGTGGTATATAAAAAGATATATAGTAGATGACTAATATCCATAGGCAGGGAAAACGGGGGTTAGGAAGACTGGTCAATAGTTAGAACTAACCAGAAGTGTGTGTGGGGCTGAGGGTAGGTAAGATAGAGAAGAGACCAATATGATAATAATAGCTGGGAATGATCACGCTGGACAAGATCTGAGAGTTAAAAGTAGGTAAAGGGATACCACAATATCGAAAAGGAAAGAAAATGAAAGAAAAAGAGGAAGAATAAAGAAGGAGGAGGAGGAGGACAAAGAGTAGGAGGAGGAGGAGGAAGAAGAAGGAGGAGGAAGAGGAGGAAGAAGAGGAGAAGAAGCAGGAAGAGGAGAAGGAGGAGGAAAAGAAGGAGGAGGAGAAGAAGGTGTTAATGGGAGGGGAACTGGAGACACTGGTGCTGGTAAATGTACACTGGGAGAAGGATGAGTGTTGGAATACTGTATGACTGAAATCCAATCATGAACAGCTTTGTAAGGATATATCTCAGTGATATAAAAAAGTTTAAAAAAAAAAATAACCCATAGCCAAAGGGAAAAAAGTGAAATTCTAAAATATTTTGAAACAAATGAAATATAAAATATGTTTTTTAGAACTAGTGTGATTTCACTAAATTAACAGTACTTAAAAAATTAAAAAACACTATATATACTCAATGTGTAAATTTTTGACAAATGTTTAGAGTAAATGAACTCTCAAACACTGTCACAGAACACCTAAAGTTTTGGGTTTTTTTTTTGCTTTTTGGGTCACACCCTGCAATGCACAGGGGTCACTTCTGACTCTGCACTCAGGAATTACCACTGGCGGTGCTCAGGGGACTATATGGGGTGCTGGAACCGAACCCCCGGGTTTGCTGCATGCAAGGCAAACGCCCTACCCACTGTGCTATCGCTCCAGCCCAAATACCTAAATTTTGATCCAACTATTCTAGCTTTCAAAATATAAATTACAATCCAAAAGTCCATATCACTCATTGATACCCAATGACACAATAATGTTACAAAGTTTTCATTCAGACATGCTCTATTTCCCCTGCTAAATTAGAATCTTTTTAGAGAGACAGGGCATATGATACACAGATATCCTTCAACAGAGTGGCACTACATATAGTGCAACCTAACTTTTGGGGTGCCTATGGGTTTTTGCACTAAAACTTCATTAACTGGGTTTTCTCTCCATGCCTTAAGGACACCCCACAATATGAACTATAATTAGTTTCATATCTTCTGTTTTGGCCCGCACCATTTCCTTAACAGGTTTCTGTTTCTTTTTGTTTGTCCATTTTTTGTTTCAGGGCAAGACCTACTGTCCTCAGGGTTTCCTCCTGGCTCTGCAGAACATAGGTAGTGAAGGGGCTGGAACCCAGGTCAGCCTGAGGCAAGGCAAGCACCTGCCCAATGTAGTATGACTCTGGTTCTGAAGGTTCTTACTTTTAACCAAACATCAGATGCCCTGTGAAGAATATTCATTACTGAAAATACAGAAACATTCCTCAAACCAAATATATCTCTTTTCTCCGTAATCAATCTTCTTGTATTCATTTAAAGGTAGCTTGCTAATGGCTATGACAGAGTATAGTAAACAGAAACAGATTTTAAAAAAATAAAGAGGCACATTAGAGGGGATTAGGAGGAAGAACCTAAAGAAAGAGCTGCCTGGATGCAGGGAAGGAAGGAGAAATCTGGAGGAGACTTGTGCAGCTGAGTGGAAGGAGCTCAGAAAAAGAAAGTTTCCTTGTCTCCTCTCATTTCACTTGCTTTTATGTTATAGTTTTATTCTTTTTCCAGTGAACTACCTGATGCTAATTTCCCAGAATCTGCCTTTAATGCCGACTGCCATTCAGTTGTGTGCACATAAATTGCATCCCCTAATCATCAATTCTTAAAAGCAAATCCTAGGATCCCCCAGAGAGCTTTTCCTATTCCCCCTGAAATGAAAAGGCTCTCTTTTTTTTGAAATCCCATAAAACCATATTCTTTGATGGATCAGGGCTGATTCCTAGCTCAGGGATAACTTCTGACAGACTCCAGGACCATATGGGATACCGGGGATCAAGGACCCTGCAATACCACTTCTGGGAATATATCCTGAGGATGCAAAAAAGCACAGCAGAAATAACATCTGTACCTATATGTTCATTGCAGCACTGTTCACAATAGCCAAAATCTGTAAACAACCCAAGTGCCCTAGAACAGATGACTGGTTAAAGAAACTTTGGGACATCTACACAATGAAATACTATGCAGCTGTTAGGAGAGATGAAATCATGAAATTTGTTTATAAATGGATAAACATGGAGAGTATCATGCTAAGAGAAATGAGTCAGAAAAAGAGGGGCAGACATAGAAGGAATGCACTCATTAGTGGAGTATAGAATAACATCACATAAGGCTGACACCCAAGAACAGTAGATACAAGGTCCAGGAAGATTGCCCCATAGCTGGAGGCCTGCTTCATGAGCGGAGGGGAGAAGGCAGATGGAATAGAGAAGGGATCACTAAGAAAATGATGGCTGGAGGAATCAGTCGGGATGGGAGAAGTGTACCGAAAGCAGATAATGGACCAAACATAATGACCTCTCAGTGTCTGTGTTGCAAGCCATAATGCCCAAAAGTAGAGAGAGAGTATGGGAAATACTGTCTGCCATGGAGGGAGGGAAAGGGTGGGGAAAAGGGGGGTATACCGGGAATATTGGTAGTGGGGAATGTGCACTGACGAAGATATGGGCGATTGTAAGCCAAACATGAAAGCTTATAACTGTCTCACAGTGATTCGATAAAAAGGCAGCTGCATGCAAGGGAAGTGCCCTACATGTTTCCCTATCTCCCAGCCACCCAAACCATAATTTTTACACGATGCTGATTTCATTGGTTGTACATCCAATTAGGAAAACCCCATCTGGCATAAAGCTCACACACAGCAGTTCTGAGGAGTGCAGAAGGATCTATTGACACCGTGAAACAACAAATATTCTAGAGCATCAAGCAAACTTCCTCTTAGCACACACCCCTTCCCACATTCTCTGGAGGAAAGAATCAGGAACAAATATAGTCTCACAAATAGAATAATGCCAAATCTTTGGCATAGAGACATGCATCAAACTAAAAGTTGTTAAATATTTGAAGAGATCAAATACCAAAAAAGAGAAGTACAGTAAATGCAGCAGTCTAGTCAACAGGAATTAGGGCAAAGGAAACATTTTATTTTATTTTCATTTTTTTTATTGAATCATCATGTGGAAAGTTACAAAGCTTTCAGGCTTAAATCTCAGTTACATAATGCTCGAACACCCATCCCTTCACCAGTGCAATATATTCCACCACCAAGAACCACAGTAAACCTCCCTCTGTCCCCGCACCCCCCAGACCTCCACCCCGCCTGTGTAGCTGACAAATTTCACTTTACTTTACTTTGATTAAATACAAAAAAACCCCTCACTATTATTGTTTGGAGTCCCCCCCCCCCAGAGTTGGACCTGCTGGAAAGGCTAATATCCCTGATGAACACGGATGCGAAGATTCTCAAAAAAAATACTAGCAAATAGAATCCAACAACTCATAAAAAAAAATCAAAGGAAACATTTTAAAAAGGGACTTGAGAGGAAAGATTGGAATGCTACTAAAATATGTATTTTTTATTGAAACACTAAGAGTGTCATAAAATATTTTTTCAAATAATATGCATCTTTGGTCAAAATTCAAAAAGGACACAGGGATATATCTGAAGAATATTTTAGTAATCTTTAAGACAGAGCCAAAGAGTTCTTTGATAAGATCAACTTCAGCACTCAAGGAAAAAAATAGGAAGAAATATTTTTAACGATCAATGGCACTGTAGCACTGTTGTCTCCTTGTTCATTGATTTGCTCGAGGGGGCACCAGTAAGTCTCCATTATGAGATTTGTTGTTACTATTTTGGGTATATCAAATATGCCACAGGTAGCTTGCCAGCTCTGCCGTGTGGGCAAGATACTCTCGGTAGCTTGTCAGGTTCTCTGAAAGGGACAGAGTCATGTGCAAGGAAAATGCCCTACTTGTTGTGCTATCACTCCAGTCCTTTAAATATAAGTAATGAAGTAAAAGAAAAAAAATTGACATGTCTAGTATAAATATTAAAAGAAAATAAAAAG
The DNA here is from genome assembly GCF_027595985.1 of Sorex araneus. NCBI lineage: Eukaryota > Metazoa > Chordata > Mammalia > Eulipotyphla > Soricidae > Sorex > Sorex araneus. The sequence goes on from NC_073303.1 coordinate 325,447,654, forward strand.
ACAACCTGATAGATCTAAGAAATAATAGAAGAAAATCTGCATGGTTTTTGTTCATTGTTTTGGGTCACACTCAGCAGTGCTCAGGATTTACTCCTTGTTTTTTGCTCAGGGATCACTTCTGACAGACTCAGGAGACCATGTGCCAGAGATCAGCATCAGGTCAGAGGAGTGCAAGGCAAGTGCCTTACTGTCTGTACTATTGCTCTGGCCCCAGATATTCATAATCAATAGGGCATAGGAAGTTGTCACCAGAGTGAAAAGGAGGCACATCTGGGCAAGAAACTCCGGAGGGAGGACTTCTGTCTTAAAACACTTGAAGATGGCTAATGTCCTAGCACAAATGTTAGTTACACTTATAAGATACTTATATTAGAGCACTGATATGGAAAAAGCATCCAGAAATGAATCACTGACTTTTTTTTGTCTAATGTTCTTGATAACTGCTAAATTAAGGATTTTGATCTTTGCCAATTGCAGTGAATTTCTGCTCCAAAATTCCCTGAGGTCCAAAAACAATGTGCATCTTCTGTGTCCTTAGAGTCACATTAATATTTTCTCTCCTCTCCTCTTTGCATCCTCCCTCACTCCTTAATCCTTCTAACTTTTATTTCTATATATAAGCATGGAAACCAGGACTTGGCCTATGTTTAGTTTATAAAGAAACAGAATGAAAGAGTGTCTTAAAGGGAAAACTTACAAAAATGGGAAAACCACAATCAGAAATGATTCATGAGGATTAATTCATTATTCTATCTTCATTACGTCATTATGTCATATAGAAAGAGCTGGTCATAATATTGTCAGTTGTATCCATATGAATAACACAAATAAGTCATCTCAGATTTTCAAAAAGCCCTTCCCTCTGCTGTTTCAATCTCATCTCAGACTTATAGGTTTTACATTACACCTCTGCACTTCTGTTGCTCTTTATTGGTTTGTACCCCATTCACTCATTATGTACTTAATGTTCATTCTTCAAAGAACAAGGCCATCCACACTCAAACTCTGTCCAAAGAAACTGTACTCTGAGCAAGTTTCAGTGTGAAAGAAAAAAAAAATCATCACAAGTTAGTAGTAAGGCTGGCACCTAGGTATTTTAAATTCCAATCTGATTATAGAGGCTAGAGAGATAGCACAGCAGTTGGATGTTCGCCTTTCACGCGGCCGACCTGAGTTCGATTCCTCTGCCCCTCTCGAAGAGCTCAGCAAGCTACCGAGAGTATCGAGCCCTCGAGGCAGAGCCTGGCAAGCTACCCGTGCATATTGGATATGCCAAAAACAGTAACAATTAAGTCTGTCAATGAGAGACGTTACTGGTGCCTGCTCGAACAAATCGATGAGCAACGGGATGACAGTAATGATGATGATGAATCTGATTATACAGCTCTCACAGACTGCTTTCTATATAGTCTTAATTTCATACCAGTCTATGACAATCCATCATACTCTGCCCCCAGAGAGAAGATAGAGTCCATCATTTCAGACATAGCTGTAGGAAATCTTGGGGCAGATCACACCATGCTGCACTAAACTCAGGGTGCTCAGATGTGAGCGACTCAGTCCCGCTGTGAAAATCATTCTTCACCTTGGTCCCACAAACATTAATGGGGCTGCCTCTAGGTACCTTGACTACATAAAGAAAAGCAGCTTGTAAGAAATGTTTCTGCTCACCAGAGATAAAAAGCACAGAGCAATAATAGCACATAATGGTCTGAAAGGATCCTACTGGCTCATTAAAATGAGAAGGAAAAAAAATCTAAGTTACTTGAAAACCTAAAATAAGGAAAAAAATCAAAAATTTTAAACACAGAAGAGTTGAGGTTTTGACAAGTGTCTGTATCTTATAATGTATCTGATAATGTTATCACAGACATAGTGTTATTAATTAAAATACATTCACCTAAAACTAAATTAAATTAGGGTTTTTGTTTTCTTGATCAGGAATCAGTGGGCCAAGACCCTGATGGACACGAACTATCAGCAAAAGGTTTCAGAAGTAGGGTTCAAGTTCAGCTTAATTACATATCCTGGGAATAAGTTTTACAAAAAGTAATTACTCTACCTCAGTTATTTCATAAACAGAAGCTACCCTCACCACAACCCTAGTGATATGAAATAGTAAGTGTTCAGAGTAGCAATGGCAACTAAATGACAGCCATACTTGCCACAGAAAGATTCTAGATAGTTGCATGGTCGTTGTAACAACATCACAGAGCAACTAACCCCAGACCCTTCATGGGCTTCAGCCATGACTTAAACATCTAGAATTTTGAGACTTCCCAGTACCCTATGCAAAGCAGATGCCAAGTCACTGGTGAAGACAAGTACTCAGGAAAAATCATTCCTGCTGCAGGTCAAAAGGGTGCCAGGAAATATTCACTGTACTGGGAAAGAGGTAGTTGTGATGAAAGTTCAGTGTTGCTCTCCAGGGTCATGGGCACGCATCAAGGAATAGATACCTCTCCCTTATCCCATAGGGCATCATCTATGTTTGCCCCTTTATTTCCCTGTACAAATGTTTCACCAGACATACTTGTTGCCCACATGGCATAATACGTTTGGAAACTGGCTCAATATTGACTGAAAAAAATCACTGAGCAATAGCATAGCAGTTGGGCATTCGCCTTTCACGAGGCTGACCTGTGTTTGATTCCTCCGCCCCTCTCGGAGAGCCTGGCAAGCTACCAAACGTATGGAGCCCGCTCGGCAGAGCCTGGCAAGTTACCCGTGCGTATTGGATATGCCAAAAACAGTAAAAATAAGTCTCTCAATGACTGGTGCCCGCTCGAACAAATCGATGAGCAGTGAAAGTGACAAGGTAAAATAGAACATGTATTCAATTTAACTGAATAAACTGGGCCAAGGATATTGATATTATTCATTTAAGATAAAAATAAATTTTATTAAAAATAGCAAAGTATAAAAAGTGAGTCCACTGTGATATATACGTGTGCATATATATGTGTGTATATATATGTGTATATGTATATAGTGTGTGCGTGTACTGCAACTTGAAGAAAAAACATTAATAGAGAAGCTCTCCCCTTGCCCCCTGTCCGCGGTCGGGGTCTCGGTCAGAAAGCCCCCAGCCCCTCCTGGCAGCGCTCAGCCATCTCGCCCACCATACCTGACGCCTCCGTCTTCTCCAGGTTAGGGGCGTGTCCTCTCATCAGGGGCCTTGGTCTCAAAAGTGGGCGTGGCCTGTTTCTGGAGCGGTGGCCTCAGTTGTTTCTCCCATTCCATGCATGGTGCCTGGGTCACAATCGGTATAACCTATGCCTCTTAAGATATCCTGGTCATCTTAGTCACTATATGCTAATAGTTAATTAGCCTATCCCATCCTAATTTCAAAAACTCTATCAGTGAACACATCAAGTGCAAAAAATGTCCTTTTTAAAGACATCATAGCCCCACGTCTTCAATTGAGGCCCCTCATAAGCTAAAGCCGTGCGCCTGACAGTAAAGCCCATAACAACATGAAGAAACAGAGAAAATCCCCACCACCAGGAGAAACGGAAGACAGGATCTCAGAAACCCCAACAGGGACTTCCCAGAAATACAATCTCCTCTCAGATAAAGAATTCAGAGAGGAAATCATCAAGATGGTTCACGAACTCAAAGCAACTATGGAACAAACATCCAATAAATTAAGGGAGGATATGGATGCAGCATTGGAATGATCCACTAAGATAATCCAGGAAGAAATGAGAGCAGAAATCTCAAAGCTACGAACAGAAGTAACACAATTAAAAGAATCGGTAGATGAAATTAAAAACTCAGTAGGAGCCCTCAATAATAGAATGGCTACAGCCGAAGACAGAATTAGTAAGCTTGAAGATGACTTGCAGAAAGCATATAGGCAAGAACAAATAATGGCAAAAGATCTGAAAATGGCTCTAGAGCGAATTAGAGTCCTAGGGGATGACCACAAGAGAAGCAACATAAGAATCATTGGAGTGCCAGAACCACAGGGAACCAATCCCAATGAAAAAAACACAGTCAAAGACATCATTGCTAAAAAATTCCCAGAGCTAGAGAATGCGGGCATCCAGATCCAAGGAGTCTGAAGGGTGCCAGCTAGAAGGGACCCAAATAAAAAATCCCCAAGGCATATCATAGTCAGAATGATGGATGCCATGGATAGAGACACAATACTGCAAGCAGCAAGATCAAAGAAAGAAATCATATACATAGGAGCACCCATTAGATTCACAGCAGACCTATCAGAAGAAACCTTCCAAGCCTAAAGGCAATGGTGGGATATAGTGAAAAAACTTAATGAAATCAATGCGTCACCAAGAATACTTTACCCGACTAAACTCTCAGTTAAAACTGAAGGAACCATACACTATTTCACAGAGAAACAACAGCTCAAGAACTTCATAGACTCAAAACCAAACCTAAAAGAAGCACTAAAGGAGCTGTTGTAAGCAAGAAGAACACCTACAAGCACAACGAACCCTTACACAAAGATGGCGTAAAATCCCATAACGATAATTTCCCTTAATGTCGATGGTCTAAATTCACCAATTAAGAGACACAGACTGGCAAAATGGATTCAGAGACTGAACCCAACATTCTGCTGCCTGCAAGAAAGACATCTGAATAGCCAGAACAAACACAGACTCAAAGTCAAAGGATGGAAAACAATCCTGCAAGCAAACAACTCCCTCAAGAAAGCTGGGGTGGCTTTACTAGTATAGGAAAACATAGACTGCAGGTTGAAAATGATTAGAAGGGATAGTGAAGGCCACTTTTTATTAATCACGGGATATATACATCAGGAAGAAATCACTCTCCTAAACATCTATGCATCCAATGAGGGGCCAGCTAAATTCCTCCAACAGCTGCTAAGAGATCTTAAGAAGGACATTGTGAGCAACACAATAGTAGTTGGAGACTTCAACACCGCCCTATCACCTCTGGACAGATCAAGAAGATTAAAACTCACCAAGGAAACACTGGCTTTGAAGGAAGAAATAGAAGAGAGACGGCTAATAGATCTATACAGGGCTTTATATCCCCCAAAAAAGGAATACACATTCTTTTCCAGTGCACATGGAACATTTTCCAGGACAGACCATGTGCTGGGCCACACAGCATACCTCAACAGAATCAACAAGGTACACATTGTACCAGCTATCTTTTCAGACCATGATGCACTGAAGATAAAATTTAATCATGGACAGATGCAGAAAACCAAATCAAACAACTGGAAATTAAATAGCTCAATGTTGAACAAAGAGTGGGTCAGGAAGGAAATCAAGGAAGAAATCAAAAGGTACCTGGAAACAAATGAGAATGAAGACACGAGCTACCAGAAACTCTGGGACCCAGCTAAAGCCGTATGAAGGGGAAAATTTATAGCTCTGCAAGCATATCTCAGGAAGGAAGAAAGGGTCCACATAAATAACTTGACTTCACAGCTCAAGACTTAGAAAAGGACCAACAAAAGGAGTCCAAACCAGGCAGAAGGAAAGAGATAATAAAACTTAGATCTGGAATTAACGACATGGAAACCCAAAAGACGATCTGAAAGATCATGAAACCAAGAGCTGATTCTTCAAGAAAAAAAAAGATTGATAAACCACTAGCAAGACTCACAAAGAAAGAGAGAGAGAGAACGCTTATAAGCCGAATCAGAAATGAAAAGGGGACATCACAACAGAAACCAAAGAAATTCAAAAGATCATCAGAGACTACTTTGAAAATGTATGCCATGAAACAAGAGAACCTAGAAGAAATGGATAAATTCCTCAACTCCTATAATCTCCCACGGCTGAACCAGGAAGACCTGGAGTACCTGAATAGTCCAATTAATATCAAAGAAATTGAAATGGTAATCAAAAGTGTTCCCCAAAACAAAAGCCCAGGTCCAGACGGATTCACTAGCGAGTTCTTCCAAACATTTAAAGAAGACCTATTGCCAGTCGTTCTCAAGCTTTTCCAGGAAATTGAAGAAGCAGAAACCCTCCCAAACAGTTTCTATGAGGCTCATATCTACCTAATACCAAAAGCAAACAAAGACACCACAAAAAAAAGGAAACTACAGGCCAATATCCTTGATGAACACAGATTCAAAGATTCTCAACAAAATACTAGCAAATAGAATTCAACAACTCATCAAAAATATCACTCACCACGACAAAGTGCGATTCACCCCAGGGTTGCAAGGATGGTTTAACATCCGGAAAGCAGTTAATATAATCCATCATATCAACAAAAGAAAAGATAAAAATCATATAATCATATCAATAGATGCAGAGAAAGCATTTGACAAGATCCAGCACCCGTTTATGATGAAAGCGCTCGCCAAAATGGGTATAGAAGGGACCTTCCTCAATATAGTTAAAGCCGTGTATCACAAGCCTACGGCAAGCATCATCCTCAATGGAGAAATACTAAGAGCCTTCCCTCTGAGAACAGGAACGAGACAAGGATGCTCACTCTCTCCACTTCTGTTCAATATAGTACTGGAAGTACTTGCAATAGCTATTATGTAAGAAAAAGATATTAAGGGCATTCAGTTAGGAAAGGAAGAAATCAAATTCTCACTATTCGCAGATGATATGATACTATACCTAGAGAAACCTAAAACCTCTACCAAGAAACTCCTAGAAACAATAGACTCGTATAGTAAAGTTGCAGGCTATAGAATCAATACCCAAAAGTCCATGGCATTCCTATATGCAAATAATGAGAGAGAAGAAAGTGACATGAGAAAAGCCATCCCGTTCACAATTGTGCCTCAAAAAATCAAGTACCTCGGAATCAGCTTAACAAAGGAGGTAAAGGACTTGTATAATGAAAACTACAAAACGCTACTTCAGGAAATGGAAAGAAATCCCCTGCTCATGGATTGGAAGAATTAACATTGTCAAAATGGCAATTCTCCCCAAATCATTGTACAAATTCAGTGTGATCCCTGTAAGGATAACCTTGACATTCTTCAAAGAAATGGAGCAAGCGCTCCTGAAATTCATATGGAACAATAAGCCCCCATGAATAGCTAAAGCAATTCTTGGGAAAAAGAAAATGGGAGGCATCAACCTCCCCAACTTCCAACTCTACTACAAAGCAGTGGTCATTAAAACAGCATGGTACTGGAACAAAGGCAGAGCTGCAGACCAATGAAACAGGGTTGAATACTCTGACACACACCCCCAAATATATGATCATCTAATCTTTGATAAGGAGGCAAGAATTGTGAAGTGGAGTAAGGAAAGCATGTTTAACAAATTGTGCTGGCAAAACTGGACAGCTACACGCAAAAAAATGGGCTTAGACCTCCACCTATCACCATGTACAAAAGTCAGATCAAAATGGATTAAAGACCTCAACATCAGACCAGAATCCCTAAGGTACATTGAAGATAAGGTCGATAAAACCCTCCACGACACTGAAGACAAAGGTATCTTCAATGCTGACATGCCACTGGCCAAGAAAGTGAAAACAGAGATAAATAAATGGGAATATCTCAAACTAAGAAGCTTCTGCACCTCAAAAGAAACAGTGACCAAAATACAAAGACAATCTACAGAATGGGAAAGGATATTTACACAGTACCCATCCGATAAACGGTTGATAACAAGAATATACAATGCACTGGTTGAACTTCACAAGAAGAAAACTGCCAACCCGATCAAAAAATGGGGTGATGAAATGAACACAAACTTTCCCAAAGAAGAAATCCGAATGGCTGAGAGACACATTAGAAAATGTTCCACATCACTAATCATCAGGGAGATGCAGATCAAAACAATGAGATATCATCTCACACCACAGAGACTGGCCCACATCCCCCCCCCCCCCAAAAAAAGCAACTGGTGTTGGCATGGATGTGGGGAGAAAGGAACTCTCCTTCACTGCTGGTGGGAATGCCCCGACTGGTTCAGCCCTTTTGGAAAACAATATGGATGATTCTCAAAAAGTTAGAAATTGAGCTTCCATTTGACCCAGCAATACCACTCCTGGGAATATATCCCGGAGAGGCAAAAAGGTATAGTAGAGATGACATCTGCATTTCTATGTTCATTGCCGCACTGTTTACAATAGCCACAATATAGAAAAAAACAGAGTGCCCAAAAACAGATGACTGGCTAAAGAAACTGGTATATCTACACAATGGAATACTACGTAGCTGTCAGAAAACATGAAGTCATGAAATTTGCATATAAATGGATCAACATGGAAAGTATCATGCTGAGTGAAATGAGTCAGAAAGAAAGAGACAGACATAGAAAGATTGCACTTATATGTGGAATATAAAGTAGCTGAGAGGTACAAGCTTACAATATTGCAATTTCTGACAGATATTTCTCTGGACTTAGTTACTAAAATATTAAAATACAGAAATCCAAAACCGTGCAGCTGCTAGTGTGGCCTCTCGACCTCATATCTCTTCATTCTCGGCAATGGAAAACATATTATCAAATGCTTTCTTTTCAGCAGATCGACTTTAGGGGCGAGAAACTCCAAATCAATAATAGTGAGTTTTTTGTTGAAATATTGAATGTAATCAAAGTAAAGTGGAATTTACCTGTTACACATGCAGGGTGGGGGGCTGGGGAGGTGGGGGGGATGGGGGGAGGTATACTGTTATTCTTGGTGGTGTAATATGTGCACTGGTGAAGGGATGGGTGTTCGAGCATTGTATAACTGAGACTTAAACCTGAAAGCTGTGTAACTTTCCACATGGTGATTCAATAAAAGAATAAATTAATTTAAAAAAGGAAAAAAAATTAAGAAAAAAAATTCTCTAGTTGAAAGTCATTTCATACATGATAGTTTTGATAAATACAAAATATTTTATTGAGGTATGAAATTTTGCTAAAATCAATACACAAATTCAATGTCCTACATCAAACTATAAAGTACCATACAAACATTCATTCAAGTCACAGTCTTTTTCCTACTCTTTTTGTGTGTTACTCTTTTATTAGTATGCACCAAAAAGCACATATACAAACACTACTAAGCAGGTATCTTTCAAACCAATATGAACTTCCCTCACACATATCCATTGCATCTCTAATACTGTGAGTCAAGTGCAACCTCATAGTCCATTGCTTACCAATATGCTTTGCTCAAGAAATTCATTTGTAGAAAAAGGTTGCCCCAGAATTCATAATTATTCCTATGGAAACTATGTGCTTCAGGACCTTTGCATCCCCAGGCTATTCATAATGAGTCAACACAGCACACATGGCCCATGGTTATTTGTACCACATGTCCTACTAGACCTTGATGTAATTGCATAGATTACAAGCAACTAGGGGAAGTGCAGTTTATCTTGCATTTGGAAGATATCTTTACATCCACCTAACTTGTTAAAAAGCATAAGTTAGGGACTGGAGCAGAAGAATGGTGAGACTGTAAGAACGTTTCTGATCCTGATTCCTTCTTATCATCCAATTGACTTTCCCCATTATTTCACCTGCTCCTATTATTCCCAAGTCACCATGTTGAGAAGCTCAACTAATGACTGCTTCTGGCTGCCAAGAATGTTCTATCACAGGCTTCCCCTGAAGCAAGTACTCAGCCTTAAGGCTTCTTAGAAAATGTATTGCTAATATGTGGGTCACTTCTCTCCTATGGCTCAACCCTCCTCTGCCTCCCTAGTCAGCCACCCCTTCCGCTTGACCTAAACTCTAAGGGAAAGATATCAATCACAAAAGGTGTCCTATAAAAATAACAAGTGAACATACGTGCAAATTATCAAGAGCACCTAATCATAACAGGTCATGGGTACAGGAAGTTATGGTTTAAGCCACAGTGCCATAGACACAAAGATTCCCTCACTGTAACAGAGGGAGGACAGTGTGTGCATCCAGCAGAATGCAGGCAGTACAGATACCGTAGTCCATCCTAGGAGGGCTGTGCATGAGGCCAAGAGAAGAAGGGATCAGAGAGTTCCCACCAGCTGTGCACAGGAGTGAGTTTAGCTACCTGATTGCCCTTTACAGTTCTCTCATGTATGACCAACTTAAGAAGCAGGTACTGTTATTTACACATGGGAAATGGGGCTCAGAATTAGTGACTTGACAGGCCCCAGAGCATAAACTTGAGACTAAACCTAGTTGGGAAGAACTGAATCTCTCACCCAACTCCTCCCTTTGGCCCTCCTAGGGAACATCAAGGGGTCCAAGGTTGCGGTCAGAGAACATGAGGAAAGAAGACCCGATCAACACCTACTACTCTGGTGATCTGAAGCCTAATCTTACACATCTTTCAGTTCCAGGGTCATTAATAGTCTAATATGGGTAACGGTCCCTAATAATTTAACAGTACTGTCAGATTTAAAGCAGGCACTCGGGCCATTTGTCTTTCACGCAGCTGACCCAGGTTCGATTCCAGCATCCCATATGGTCCCCTGAGTACCGCCAGGGGTAATTCCTGAGTACAGAGCCAGCAGTGACTTCTGTGCATCACCAGGTGTGACCCATAAAGCAAAAAAATAAAAACAAAACCTCATCGCAGCACTGTTTACAATAGCCAGAATCTGGAAAAAACCCGAGTGCCCTAGAACAGATGACTGGTTGAAGAAACTCTGGTACATCTATACAATGGAATACTATGCAGCTGTTAGAAAGAATGAGGTCATGACGTTTGCATATAAGTGGATCAGCATGGAAAGTATTATGCTAAGTGAAATGAGTCAGAAAGAGAGAGACAGACATAGGAAGATTGCACTCATCTGTGGACTATAGAATAACAGACTATAAGACTAACACCCAAGAATAGTAGAAATAAGTACCAGGAGGTTGTCTCCATGGCTTGGAGGCTGGTCTCTCATTCTGGGCAACTCAGAGAAGCGAACACCAAGTAAAATGTGATTGGAGGTCATGTGGGGGAAAGATGATGCGGGCCCAATATAGACTAGAGACTGAACACAATGGCCACTCAACACCTTTATTGCAAACCACAACACCTAATCAGAAAGAGAGAACAAAAGGGAATACCCTGCCATAGTGGCAGTGTGGGGTGGGGGGAGACAGGACTGGGGAGGGGGGAGAGGGATGTTGGATTTACTTTTGGTAGAGAATGGGCACTGGTGAAGGGATGGGTTATCAAACTTTGTAAGGGAGAAACATGAGCACAAAAATGTATAAATCTGTAACTGTACCCTCACGTTGACTCACTAATTAAAAATAAACTATTAAATTAAAAAAATATTAAAAATAAAAACAAAACCTAAATAAATAAATATTAAATAAATAAAAAAATAAAGCAGGCACTCTGTGAGTAGAAGCTATCATTATTATCATAAAAATAGGAGATTCATTACTGCTTCCATTTCTATCCATAAGGAAAATCAGAAGTGAGTAAAGTTTTTTACTTTTATATTCATTATATAAACTTACAAAAGATATTTTGAAGAAACAGTTATGATGAAATGCCTACAAAGCTAAAGAATGTATTTTATTCAAAGAAAGCCTTCATTTCTCTTTTTTTTTCTTTCTCATTTTTAAAGTTCAAAACATTCTAAAGATTATTATTTAGATTTCTAAGCTCTGGCTGTAATCATTTAATATCACATATGTAAAATTTCAGCAATTTAACCATAGTCCTTCAAAGAGTAAAGCTGAGCATAGCAGGGAAAATAAAGTATATCACCAGATTTACACTTATTTTCTACTACTTGAATCCAATGAAAATTTTAAAAATTATCTAACTCTCTTCTTAGCCTCCTAAAGGTTAAAGTCTCCTTAGAAGACATAGGTCACTCTTGTCATCTGTAGTTAGAGTCAGTTAAACCAAGTAGATAAGATTTTCCCTCAGGAATCACTTTTTAGACTCTCACTGTGACTAAAAATCTGTTCCCTACCAACTCACAGCTCTTCGATCAGGTAGGGCAGTCCTGGGGTCACACGCCCACTGTCTACGCCTCTTCCCTGCCTCCTTGTAAACCACTTCATCACATAGCTCCAATTTTTCAAGGTAGTGCGAAAAGGCGAAAAGACATAAAGTAGAAAGATTAAATCTTACCCTGAGCACTTTGTTTCAGGTACACAGATTTAATAAAACGGTGATGAAAGGAGAAATTCTGACAAATCGGAGATCTGGAGTATGTCTCCAATATATTTATTCAAGCCCTTACCTGACACAGATATACGGCTCCAGAGAGAGTACAGTGAGTGGGGAGTTTGCTTTGCATGCAGCTGGCCCAGATTCAATTCCAAGCACCACATATGAGCTCCCAAGCACTGCCAGGAGTAATTCCTGAGTGCAGTCAGGAGTAACCACTGAGCACCGCCAGGTGTAGCCCAAAATTCAAACCAAGACAAAACAAAAGACACAGGGATATCGGAAGGAACATCGTTTTCTGGACAGCTGGAGTGGTTCACTACTCTAGTATTTTTACACTGATATTTTGATTTTTTGTGGTTTTGGAGGATGGACCTTCCCTGTACTGCTGGGGTTCACAAGGGCTACAAATATCAGTGTCCTTGGAACCAAACAGTGCTGTTATCGAACCAGGGGCTTGATCCCCAACAATAGGAGGGATCTCCTTTTACGTGCTAGGCACTTACTCCAGTTCTTGAGCTATTTCTCCAGCACAACTACTTTACTACTGACACTAGAAAAGATTGTGAAGAATCAGAGAAGAAAAATAAAAAAGCTATATTCTTAATTCCAAAGCACTATATGGGCAAAAAACACCCATGAAACAGTTGGCAAAATTACTACACCCACAGTCAAGCACTAGGAAAATGAAGTGAAAACTTACCATATATAGAAATAATTGTATACGTATTTTCCTCAAATACATAAAATCACTCAAAGTCAATTATCAGAGACCTCAGCAGATTATTATTTAAGCATCTTCTTGGGCATATAAAACCACAAAAATAAATTATAACAGAAAAGAAGAACTTGGGGCTGGAGCAATAGCATAGCGGATAGGGCGTTTGCCTTGCACTCGGCAGACCCGGGTTCGATTCCCAGCATCCCATATGGTCCCCTGAGCACCGCCAGGGGTAATTCCTGAGTGCAGAGCCAGGAATAATCCCTGTGCATCGCTGGGTGTGACCCAAAAAGCAAAAAGAATAAGAAAAGAAGAACTATCAACAATCCTTGCAGAAATAGTTTTGTTTTGTTTTGTTTTAGATGCTTCTTTGGCATGTAATTTTAATTAGATATCCAAAAACTCTTGATGATAAAATTCATAAAATAAAGTCAGAAAAATAGAAAAAATATATATGTAGGTAAGTAGAAAACAAGCTTACTAAAATCCTGTGGGTATCAGCATCTATTTTTTGTTTGTTTGGGGGCCACACCCAGATGTGCTCAGAGCTTACTCCTGACTACTCTGTGTTCATGGAATCACTCCTGTTGGTGCCAAGGGGATAAAGAAGTGATGCTGGGGATCAAATACTGGTCAGTCATGTGCCTGCAAGAAAAGTGTCCTACTGGCTGTATTTTTTTAATGGCCTTCAGGTGCTGATTTTTAAGGCAATAACTAATGCCTATATTTTAATGAGCTTTAGTCTTATCAATTTACACATATGCTTCTTTTTCTTTTTTTTTTCCTGCGAATATCTCACGAGCACGAATAAAGAAAAAATATTTTCTAAAAATGGCATTTCAACACATAGTTTGAGGATCAGGGGTAATATACTTGGTTTCATTTTTTAATCTACACTATATCAGAATTACAAAATAATTAAAAGGACATCATCAATTTCAACTTTGAAAACTGGAATCTGTAAAGAAATATGAGCATTTGTTAGCAGACCCAAGTTTATCAAGAAGATGGGGATCTAGAAAGAAAAACGCTTGTTTCAGGAAGGTCCTGCCTGCTCAAGGAAAACATTTCAAAAGAAGCATTGCTGAAGTAGCAAAGATAAGTGACATACCACCTGTGGCTGTCTCAAGTGGCAGTGAGGAAGTATGAGGACAATGAGCGCAGGCACAGCACTGTACAAGTTGGGGCAAAAGAGGGAAAAAAGATTTAGCTTTGCTGAAAGCAGCCTTGAGTAGGACAGGTTCTCTTTCCTCCATTACTGTTATAATTTTTATATACCTAAAAATATTACCAAGGGGCTGGAGTAATAGCACAGTGGGTAGGGCATTTGCTTTGCATGCAGCCAACCCAGGTTCGATTTCCAGCATCCCATATGGTCCCCTGAGCACTGCCAGAGATAATTCCTGAGTGCAGAGCCAGGAGTAACCCCTGTGCATTGCCGGGTGTGACCCAAAAAGCAAAAACTAAATATTTTTAAAATTAATTAAAAAATAATAAATATATTACCAATACAGCAACCCTGTGCCTCATGAATGAGGATTATAATTCTACCTCAGTGTATACACAGGTACCAAAAATATGGTCAGCTAATGTTAAAGTAAATGTAGTAGAATATCAATGCCATATGGAGTTCTCAATCTGGCTATCAAATATTCCATATTATTAAAAATGGATTAAATAGGGCTGGTGCGATAGTACATTTGGTAGAGTTTACTTTGCGCATTGCTGATCTGAATTTGATTCCTAGCAACCCAAACCCTCCCCTGAGCACCACCAGGAGTGATCCCTGAGAACAGACCCAGGAGTAAGAAACAAGCACTACCAGAAAAAATATAAAAGAGGGTTAGTGGGAAAATAATAGGTATTTCAGCCAAAGTCATTAATCATGGGCCAGCTCTAAACAGTTACAAAATAGAATAATCTCTGATGTATTTTCCAGTACACCAACTGTTTTTTTTTTCTGTTTTTGGTCTATTCTTGAACCACTATTATTAAACTTTTAAAAAATTCTTAAAATGTATTAGTAAATTCTACTTGTCCAAAGTATTATTTTAATACTCTTAAAATACCTTGCAGATTGTATTTCTTTAGTGTTTATTTTTTAGAATTAATTAGTTAAATCTTGTTCATTATATCACCTGACTATACCACATGACAATAGATTTGGAGGTATATTCATATTTGTTTTGTCATTTTTTTGTGTGTTGGGGGGGATTGGGACAACTCTAGTGGTACAGATCTTATGACTCACTCCCACCAGTCCTTAGAGAACTATGTGTACCAGGAATTGATCATGTGGTCCATATGTGGTCTAGCCCATTAGAGATGTCTTCCTGACTCTATATTCATAGTTCTTCTCTGTTCATTCAGAACCAATTTTTTCCCAAGAGGCCCATGAATAACTGGTTCTGGAGACTTCTCTGATGAGGTTCTATGAGTTTACATATTTTCAGACAATTTTTTCTGTTTGTTTTAGGACCACATCCAGTGGTGCTCAGGGATTACTCCTGACTACTCTCAAATCACTCTTGGTAGGCTTAATGGACCATAACAATGCCAGAAATTGAACATGGTAGCTGCATGCAAGGCATGCTCCCTGTCCTCTGTCCTGCTGCTCAAGCCCCTCAGCCCAGATTTTCTGTTAGCTTCTGCCTTTAGGATTCCATGCAGAAAAATAGATAGAAAAGGGAAAGTTTGGAGGTTCAATTTTCAAAAGGACTGAATTAAGTCATTTTTCCAGTGAAAACTTCTAAGTCTATGTGAGTATGCATTTAGACACAAGTCTTGCAGGCTCATCTTAAAACTTTTGATCCACCCTGAGCACAGTGGTGATTGAGTTCTAGAGGTTTTCAGCTGGCCGGGCTAGCTGGGACTAGTGGGGGCACTTGAACTTGCCCCATTCCAGGCTTGGATGAGCCTCATCCATAAGTGAATCTGCTGAAAAACCCAGGTATGTGGGACTTATGACTGAAATCTCCAGGCTCATATGGATTCGGAAATGGGTGCCCTCTTGCCATCTCCCTGTGCTTCCAGTAGCCTGGCAGTCATGTACAGGAACTGCCTCTGGCACCATATAAAGCGCACTAATGGCCATGATCCAGAGACTCACAAATAAATCTTTTGGAAGAGAGCAACACGGGCAACATGCCACAGAGAAGCTTCCAGACCCCAAAGTCAATATCCAGTTTAAAAATCTTAAATTAACATAGCTGTGTCACCATACTTAAAATTTTAGAATTCTTAGAGCTCACAGCGACACTTATGGCTGTGACACATCTCATACTTTACCAAGACAAAGGTTTACTGAATCCAATGTGAAATACAACAATCTTCACACATTTTCCTCTAAGGAAACTTTTACAGACCATTTTTAACAGATTATTCATAATAAGCAATAGAAAATAAATTATTTAGATACTGCTTTAGGGACAGGCTCTAGGGATCAGCATAGAAACATTCGAAATATGATTGCAGGAATGTGTAATGATGGTCGGATTGGTGTTGGAACATTAAATATAATAAATTATTGTGAACAACTTTATAAATTTTTTTAAAAAAGACTCCAGATCCAAAACTGTTTTTCAATCTTCTTTCCAACAATGTCCCCTTTAAGCCTATCCTTTCCTACTTCTTCACCTTCATGTCAGCTTCCTTGTTTTTATATAATTTTCACTTGTGCACTCCTTAGAATACTCTGGAGTCCAAAGGATGGCCAGATGGACCATGGTTAAGAAATACTACCCTAAGACACATATATACTCCAACCATCCCCTATGCTATTTGCTGATATGGCCCTTCTCTATATTATTGAGAAAAGAAAACATTTTCTTTTCTTAGTTCTAAGCTTAGATCATCATTTAAAAATGTTTTCAAAACTAAAAATGTGATGCGTTTTGCAAGCATTTAGTGTAAAGGTGCTACTCATGTCAACTGAATTCTGCCATAGTGGAGGAAAGACAGACCTCTAATCTATCTTCAAAACACTTACCTGAAACTGATAATGTAGCTTAGTCGTGCAGCACTTGAGTTGCATGTGTGAGCCTCTAGGTTTGATCCCTGGCATCAAAGTCAGTCTCATATAAACTTTACTGAGCCAGCTACTATTTATGTAGATTGGTATTAGTTTCTATATATGTCTATGTATGCCTTGTATTGCAAAGTAGTGATCATTTTTATGTCCTACAAGAACTCAGAGTGTAAACTGAAAGGCCAGTTGTACTTGAAACAAGTGTCCACTAAAAAGTGCAATAACCAAAGTTAAGAAGTTCTAAAAAATTGCTTCCAGACCTGCTGTCAAAATAAGGAATGGTATATAAATCTCAACTCACAAAAATCTGTGGACTTTAATAGTGTTTTAGAAAGTTTTTATCTCAATCATACCAAGATTGAAGTGAAAGAGATTTAGACAGAAGCACAGCAGGTTATTGAAAGAGTGCAGAAATCTTATAAGAAAAGAACTAGATCAGCAGCAATCATTCTGGAAGGAAATGGGTAGAAACTGTGATGGAGGAAATGACAAACTTTGGTGACTGTGTGGACATGGAATGTGAGTGCAATAGAGAAATCTGAGATAATGACATTGGTGTTAGAGAAGTTGTTTATAGAAAAGTGTTATCAACAGATAAATGTTAAAACAAAGTTAGAAAAGTGGAAATAGAGAAAGGTGTCAGCTTTAGAAATATTTCATCTTCACAGAAATGGTAGTGAAAGATTAGTAAGTAATGACAGTCCTCAGAATAAAGTAATAAAAATGAAGTGTGATTTCAAGTACATCTGTCACTTTTCACATAAAGGAAACCAATCAGAGAAGAAAAACACAGTATAACATATTCTTCATTTGCTCAGTATGAAATTGAGCCCTTAAAAAGTGGAGATGGCCCATTCACAGATGCAAAAGCCCAGAATGACAGAAATGCTAGGAGCAGGATGTCATTACACACTCATCGTACAAAGAACATGGGATTATTCTACAGCACATCTGTATTTAAATGAAGATAATATAAATCAAAAAAATTTCCTGGAAGTAATATTAAATAAGCTGGCAGAGACTGCAGGAAACAGTTGCTTAAGGGAAGAAAGTTACATAAAATAAAAGGATGATTTTATTCCATTTTTATATGAAGTTTAATTAAATATTTTCATTTTTAAAATCAGGCAAATGATGTCAATTACTGAAAGTCTTTGTGATGATTTGAAATGATAATTTTTCAGAACACAGACATGTACATCTTAGATTTCAAATTCAGGTCTATCTATAGAGAGCACTCAGAGAAGCAGTAGCTTAGTACATTTTGATATATTCTGATAATGGGCTGGAGCGATAACACAGCGGTAGGGCGTTCGCCTTTCACGTGGCCGACCCGTGTTCGATTCCTCTACCCCTCTCGGAGAGCCCGGCAAGCTACCGAGAGTATCTCGCCCGCACGGCAGAACCTGGCAAGCTACCCATGGCGTATTTGATATGCCAAAAACAGTAACAATAAGTCTCACAATGAGAGACATTATTGGTGCCCGCTTGAACAAATCAATGAGCAACGATGAGCAAGTGACAGTGACAGTGATTCTGATAATGACATATGGCAAGAAGCTTTAGTTGAAATTTGGTTTCAAATCTTAGCACAATTCTCAAAACACACTGCCACTCAGAAGCAACCATTCTAAGTATCACTGAGTAATGCTCAGACAACTACTATTCTAGAACACCTGATTCATATGTCACATCTGCCTGACCACAGAGAACTGTTCAGAGTGAGATAGAAATGAAGGTGGCTGAATGAAATTGAGTCTGAGAATGCCTAGCCCTTCCTTGTTGCTAGGCCAACTGATGCAGTAAGGCTACTGGACCTACTGTGGATATCTCGTCTCCAGAAGCCAGGACCCACGCACAAGTGAAGATATGGTAACATCATTTGAGTCTTGGGATCCAGCAACAGCATTGGCATTTTTTCATACGAAAGCTCAAAAATCCTCCAGTGTAATTTAGATCTACCTATGAAAGAATTCCAATACATGAAAGAATTCTAATAAAATTATTAATCAATAGTTTGAATAGCCTGTCATCTATTTTCAAAATTGAATTTTTGCCACTTTGTGTGCATAAGAGAATATTTTTCTTATGATTTCACATTAAACCCTATTATTACTAAATTAATTAGCTCCAATTGCAAGAAGCGAAGTAGGCATGTATTATCAGTTAAGAGGCCTCAAGTGCAGAGAGAGGGCATTTTCAATAACTCATATAATTATTTCACTTTTTCATGGTTTCCCATTTTCTTTAGCTTGAAATTGAACGTTTTTATAGCTTCTACTTTCAACCCTTTCTCATGTTCATCATTCCTCTCATTGCTCTCCCACTGGCAAAGTTTAAGCCAAGCTGAATTTCTTCCCCTTCATCAAATATGTTGTGCTCTTTTCTTTGCTGTGATAGACAGGATAATGTTCTCCTCCCACTCCCAATCACGTCTAGAACCTAATGTTTAGGAACTCTAATACTCAGACTCTATGAATATGTAAAATTGCATGGAGCGGGTGGGGGTTTAGGGGAATTAAAGCTGCAGATGAAATCCGGGTTACTGATTTGCTGACATTGAGATGGGAAAAAAAACATGTATTATCCAGTGGAGACAAAGTAATCGCAAGATTCCTCATAAGTTACAGGGTTAAATGAGGGTGAGAATTAAAGATCTGAAGGTGTCAGGCAGCTATTTTTGAGAACGAAGGCAGCCAGGGCAAGAAGGTAGCTTTAACAGCTAGAAAGCATAAGGAAATAGGTTCTCTCTAGAGATTTCAGAATAAATGTAACTTATCCAATATTTCAGGGCCTCAAAATTCCAGAATTTTCAAGATGATATTTCTTACTTTCAGCTAGATGCTATACGGTAATTTGTTATAGACATATCAGGAAACTAGCACTACCTGTCTAAAACATTCTTCTTCTCCCATCCTCTCATCAGAAATTCCTGCATCCCTTAAGGTCACAGATGAGACATGAAGTCCTTCTGAAGCACTTTAAGGGCATATGATGTTAGATATCTATCTCCCATCTCCCCCAATACAAGCACAGCACTCCAGGCACGGTTTTTGCATCATTCCATCACTACACAACCGTAATCATCTATCTAAACCTGTTTATATTCCTCAATTAACTGTAACTCCAATAAGGTTTACCCTTAAATATGCACTGCTAACAGGGTCTTAAAGTCTTAAATACAGTTGTTGCTTTTTTATTCTTTTTTTTATGGGGGTTGGCGAGCACACCTAGCAGTGCTTATGGCTTACTCCTAGCTCTGCACTCAGGGATCAATCCTGGAAGAGGTTGGGGCGCAATATGGGGTACCAGGGATTGAGCATCGGTTGACTGCACAAAGAAAGCACCTTTGCCACTATGCTATCTGTGCAGTCCCAAATTTTTAAATAATTATTTGAGGGAATGAGTTATGTAGCCAATAAAAGAAACAATAACAGAATGTAATATTTTCTATGGAAATTAAATAGACTCTTCCTCATAGACAGAAGTAAATATGCTAGGAGATCAGGCTGGAAAGTGACAAATAAAAGCTAAGTTAATGTCTACAAATATTTCAAATTGCTGTGCAGATAAGGTTCATAAATATTTTAAATTGCTACGTAGTACATTTGTAATAATACCAGTGGGTTGATAGAAATATCAGAAACCAGGGAGGAAATGTGCAGTAGTTGGCCAGGGAAGGCCAAGCACAGTGAGAACCCTCAGAAAGAGGAACCAGCACAGAAGTCATAGAAGCTGCTGCAAATGGACAAGGTAGAACACCTGAGAAAGGGAGAGAAGAAAAAGTTCTAGTATGAAAGCTACCAGACTCAAGAAAAAAAAAGATGTATTTGTAAATGTCAGTTCTCTATTGCTCTCTCCAACAGTTACTCTTAGCAAATTCCAGATATTTACATTTAACTTATTAAAAAAATAATAATTTTCTCAACAGCACTAGGTAGATTTAAGTGGGCAGAAGCCACATACTAATGGGCCCACACTGATCAGCACAGATAGAGAATGTCTGACTGGGCAGCAGCATTAAAAAAAAAAAGTAGGGGCTCCCCTGATTACTGAATTAACTGTCATTCCCCAATCACAGGTGAAGACAACAATAAAGGAATCTCAGAGATTATCACTGGTTTAATCAATAAATAATCAAATCAAATCATAATTCTGATTTAAAAATCAACAAAAGTCTGAATTCATTTTTTGCATGTAGCTGTCCAGTTTCCCCAGCACCACCTGTTGAGGAGATTTTTCTTGCTCCATTTCACATTTCTTGATTCTTTATCAAAAATTAAGTGATCACATATTTGCGGGTCTGTGTGAGGATATTCACATCTATTCCATTGATCTGCAGGTCTGTTTCTATTTCAGTATCATGCTATTTTAATTACTACTGCTTTGTAGCACAGTTTGAAGTAGGGGAAGGTGATGCCTCCCATCTTATTTTCCCCAAGGACTACTTTAGCTATTCGTGGGGGGTTATTGTTCCATCTGAATTTCAGGAGCATTTTGTATATTGCTTTGAAAGACATTATGGGTATCCTTAAAGGGACTGACTGAATCTGTATAATGCTTGAGGAGTATCACCATTTTGACAATGTTCATCCTCCCAATCCATGAGCAGGGGATGGGTCTACATTTCCTTGTGTTCTCTTTTATTGCTTGAAGTAGTGTTTTGCAGCTTTCTTTGTTTAGGTCTTTCACCTCTTTAGTTAAGCTGATTTTGAGGTATTTGATATTCTAATGCACAGTTGTGAATAGGACTGGTGTTTTTTAAGTATCTCCTTCTTCTCTTTTATTATTTATACATAGGAAAGCCATGGAGTTTTGAGAACATTAGGCACAAAAGTCAGATCAAAATGGATTAAACACCTCAATATCTGACCTGAATCCTTATGTTGCCTAGAGGAAAACTTAAGCAGAACCCTCCATGACATTGAAACTAGAGCCATCTATAAAGATGAAATGCTGCTGACCAAGCAAGTAGAAGCAAAGATAAACAAATGGGATTACATTAAACTAAGAAGCTTCTACATCTCAAAAGAAATAGTGACCAAGATACAAAGACAGTCCACAGAATGGGTAATGATGTTATTTACCCAATACACATCAGATAAGGGGTTAATATCCAAGATATATTAGACACTGGTGGAAACTTACAAGAAAAGAACCCTCCAATCCCATCAAAAAATGGGAAGAAGAAGTGAACAGAAACTTCCTCAAAGCATAAATCTGAATGTCCAAAAAGCACATAAAAATGTTATTCATTGCTAATCAGCAGGGAAATGCAAATCAAAAAAAAAATCTCACACCACAGAGACTGGCACACATTAAAAAGAATAAGAACAACCAGTGCTGACTGGCATGGATGAGGAAGAAAGAGACTCATTCATTGTTGGTTGGAATGCTGACTGGAGCAGCCTTCTTGGGAAACAATATGGAAATTCCTAAAAAGACTAGAAATTAAGTTTCTATATGACCCAGCAATATCACCTCTGGGAATATACCTCCAGAGGTGAAAAAAATCACAGCACAAATGACATCTACACTTCTATGTTCACTGCAGCACTGTTCACAACAGCCAGAAACTGGAAACACCCAAGTGCAGGAGAACAGAAGACTGGTAAAAGAAATGGTGGTATGTCTACACAATGGAATATTATGTAGCTATTAGGAAAATGAAGTAATTGAATTTGCTTATAAATTGATGGACATGGAAAATATTATTCTGAGTGAAATGCATTCATTTGTGGGATACAAATAAGACATAGTAAAAGACTGACACCCAAGGACAGTAGAAACAAGGTTCAGGACGAATGGTCCATAGTCCATAGTTGAAAGCCTGCTTCAAGTGCTGGGAGGAAAAACAGTTGGGATAGAGAAGGGACAAGAAAGAGAGAGAGGGAGAGAGGGGGAAGAGAGAGAGAGGAGAGAGAGTGAGAGCAAGAGCGAAAGCGAGAGAGGGAAGAAAAATGCCTGCCACAGAGGCAGACAGGAGGAAGGGAAAGTGGCAGGGAGGGATACTGGGAACATTGGTGGTTTGAAATGTACACTGATGGAGGAATGAGTGTTAGAAAATTGTATGACTGAAAGCCTATAGTGAAAGATATGTAACTGTGTATCTCATGATGATTCAATGCACTGTAGCACTGTCATCCCGTTGTTCATCGATTTGCTCAAGCAGGCACCAGTAATGTCTCCATTGTGAGACTTGTTGTTACTGTTTTTGGCATATCAAATAGGCCACGGGTAGCTTGCCAGGCTCTGCTGTGCAGGTGGGATACTCTTGGTAGCTTGCCGGGCTCTCCGAGAGGGATGGAGGAATCAAACCCGGGTAGGCCGCATGCAAGGCAAACGCCCTACCTGCTGTGCTATTGCTCCAGTCTGAAACATTGGTGGTTCAGTGATCGGATTCTCACCTGCCACGCGAGAGGCCCTGGTTCAATTCTCAGCCAATGCAACGGCTGAAGATGATTCAATAAAAAAATAATAATAATCTTGAAAAAAATCAGGAAAGGATGCTACATACATAGAAACTCAAAATAATCTACAGAAATTAATTTAGATTTAATAAGTGACTTTATTTCATTATCACTTAATTCTTAATTTGGTGGGCCACACTCGGTGCTCAGAGTTCACTCCTGGCTCAGTGTTCAGGAATCACTCCTGGTGGTGCTCAGGAGACTATTATGAGTGCTGGGAATTGAACTTGGAGTGCGCATCATACCTCTACAGGTTATATTGTAAAACTGATCGTTAATAATGAAAATCTAAATAAGGGAGATATTATGTCAAGTTCACTTATTAAAAGCCATTTTATGTTTAAGATAATAAATCTTTCCCAAATTGAATTATAAATTTAAGATGAACCTAATTAAAACCATCGCGTATATTCTCATAGATCTTCACAAGCTGGTTTCACAACATGAAAGGAAATGCCAATCTTATCAGAAATACCCTTAAAGTTCTTGAAAACAAGGTGGAATGTAAAGTACATGAGCATAATAACCAGACTGTGATTATTCCTACAGAAGTGGAGAAGTTAACCAAGGGTACAAATAAACATACAAAATTGTATATAACTATGTAGATTTATATAGTAAATTACCTATGTTGATTTATGATAAAGGTAGGACCACCATACAAAGAAGAAAATTATTTTTTAAATAATTGGAAAAATTATGATCCTAAGTTGAAAATTTGCAGGAAGGAAAAAAAACAAAGATGAAGATAAGAAAGAAAAAAAAGGAGAAAAGAGAACAAAGGTCTGGTCCTTTAAAAAAGTAAAAGACTTTCACTTCAAATTATCTACAAAAATAAAGTCTAATTATATTAAACAAAAATTATGGAGAAAATGTATTTTACACAGTAACAACATCTTTAAAATATGAACAGATTTTTGTATTACTTCTGGGTTTTTTTGAGATTCCTTAATTTACAATGTTGATAACGATTTTTATTTCACATAATTTTAATACCATACCCACCACAGGTGTAAACAACCTCTCCCCCAATTCAATTGTGTGAATCTGTTCTACCATTATGTTGCCTTTGGCCTTTAATATATAAAAAGTATTAATTATAAAAAATATTTAATGAAGGAGTCTAACCATTAGAAGACAATTTATAGTGCCAGAAAGATAGTAAGGCAGATAAAGTGCTCCTCTTCCACACAGCCTATCAAGACTTGATCCCTGACACCCAAATGGTTCCCCAAGCCTGCCAGGAGTGACTTTCAATGAAGAGCCAGTAGTAATCCCTGAGCAAACCTAAGTATGTCTCTCATCCCTCAAAAAAAAGAGAAAGGGAAAAAGGGAGAAAGAGAGAGACAGAAAGAAAGAAAGAAAGAAAGAAAGAAAGAAAGAAAGAAAGAAAGAAAGAAAGAAAGAAAGAAAGAAAGAAAGAAAGAAAGAAAGAAAGAAAGAAAGAAAGAAAGAAAGAAAGAGAGAACAGGTCAACTAACACAGAACTTATAACAAAACATTAAAGAACTTGTGCAAACCAATGAGAAACTGACTTTTGTGCATGGTATGAGAAAGGTCTCTGACTTCACTTTTTACATATAAACAGTCTCCCTAACACCATTTGTGGAAGAGGTTTTCTTTGCTACTTAGTACTTTTCACTCTGTCAAAGATTAACCTGAATTCTGTTTGTGGACTCTTAATTCTCTTCCATTGGTCTGAAAAAGCTGACCTTCTTCCAGTACCATGGTTTAGATTACTACAGTTTTATAATATAAAGTTAGGGAGAGAGACGTTCCCCATCTTTTTTAATCTTGGATTGCTTTGGCTTTTCAGGTTATTTTATTCACAAATCACGAAATTCCCGTTAATCGTCAATTTCTCGAGCGGGCTCAGTAACCTCTCCATTCGTTCTTTCCCCAAGATCTTAGAAGTCTCTCTCTACTCAGCCTTCCCAATGATGTCACACTGGAGACTCTTTCAGGGTCAGGGGAATGAGATCCAGCTTGTTACTGGATTTAGCATATGAATACACCATGGGAAGCTTGCAAGACTGTCCCATGTGGGCAAGAAACTCTCAGAAGCTTGCCAGTTTCTCCCGGAGGGAGAAATAGGCTACAAGATATCTTCTGGGAGCTTGCTTTAAAGTCTCTGGATATTGGCCATTGATGGAATTACACACACCTGGGTTCCTCTGCTGGTACTTTCATGCGTGAAGCCTATCCAAAGTGTGGAGAGGGGCCTCGAGCATGGCTGTAGCTAGGTTCCAGTGGTCTTCGGCCACCGGGAGCTCTGCTCGGGGTGGGGAGGGAAGCTGGAGCCCATCCCCTCAGAGGGGCCCCAGGGAAGATAGCCAGGCAAGCGGGCTGAGAGGCACATGAGAAAATGTTCAACATCACTAATCATCAGGGAGATGCAGATCAAAACAACAATGAGATATCATCTCACACCACAGACTGGCCCATATCCCAAAAGACAAAAGCGACTGGTGTTGGCGTGGATTCGGGGAGAAAGGGACTCTCCTTCACTGCTGGTGGGACTGCCGACTCGTTCAGCCCTTTTGGAAAACAATATAAACGATTCTCAAAAAATTAGAAATTGAGCTTCCATTTGACCCAGCAATACCACTCCTGGGAATATATCCCGGAGAGGCAAAAAGGTATAGTAGAGATGACATCTGCATTTCTATGTTCATTGCAGCACTGTTTACAATAGCCACAATATGGAAAAAACCAGAGTGCCCAAAAACAGATGACTGGTTAAAGAAACCCTGGTATATCTACACAGTGGAATACTATGTAGCTGTCAGAAAACATGAAGTCATGAAATTTGCATATAAGTGGATCAACATGGAAAGTATCATTCTGAGTGAAATTAGTCAGAAAGAGACAGACATAGAATGATTGCACTTATATGTGGAATATAAAGTAGCTGAGAGGTACAAGCTTACAATGATACAATTTCTGGCAAATATTTCTCTGGACTTAGTTACTAAAATACTAAAATACAGAAATCCAAAACCATGCGGCCGCTAGTGCGGACACTCGACCTCCTATCTCTTCATTCTCAGCAATGGAAAACAAATTATCAAATGCTTCCTTTTCAGCAGGTCGACTTTAGCGGGGAGAAACTCCAAACAATAATAGTGAGTTTTTTGTTGAACTATTGAATGTAATCAAAGTAAAGTGAAAGTAAAGTGAAATTTACCAGTTACATATGCAGGGTGGGGGGCTGGGGAGGTGGGAGGAAGGGGGGAGGTATACTGTAATTCTTGGTGGTGGAATATGAGCACTGGTGAAGTGATGGGTGTTCGAGCATTGTATAACTGAGACTTAAACCTGAAAGCTTTGTAACTTTCCACATGGAGATTCAATAAAAGAATAAATTAATAAAAAAAAGAGACTTTCTGCATCACTCTCTTCTGGGAGCTTGCTTTTAAGTCCCTGGATGTTGGCCGTTGATGGAATTATCCACACCTGGGTTCCTCTGCCGGTACTTTCATGCGTGAGGCCTGTCTGAATGTGTGGAGAGGGGCCTTGAGCATGGCTGTAGCTAGGTTCTGGTGGTCTTCGGCTGCCGGGAGCTCTGCTCGGGGTGGGGAGGGAAGCTCGAGCCCATCCCCTCCAAGGGGCCCCGGGGAAGATAGCCAGGCGTACGGACAAGAGACTCTGCAATATATAATTTTGTTAGATTTATATAAATTTATATTGAATAATAAAATGACATAACTTTTCTATAGTATGTTATTTTATTATTCAATATAAATTTATATAAATCTAACAAAATTATATATTATTCTATATACATGTTATTCTTCATAAATTTCAGCAGTGTTCGATTACTCCTTTAGAAATACCCTGGGTCTTTTTAATAAGGAATAAATTAAATCTGTATAGTGCTTTGTACAGGATTGTCATTTGGGCAATATGAATGCATCAGTTACATGAAGCGAGAATGTGTCTCCAGTAATAAAAGTTACTAATATATAGGCTAATACAAGTATGATTCCATTTAGATAAAGGTGAAAAGTAGGTAAAACAAAACTAATAGCAGTATATGCACAGGTGTTATAATTTTTACAAAAGGAAGTTATTAATAGAAATAATATTTTTATTGCCTTCTGTACAAAGGCAGTTGTACAGAAAACAAAGAGTTAGTTATTTACTATGAAAAAACTGTTTCTTAATATGAAGATTGGATAAGTGGGTTAAAAGCATTATAATCATTTTATGTACATTTGCATTCTGCTCTTTATTATATGTTATATCGCACAGTAAAAAATCTTACTAAAGCTTAAGTTAATCATCTAAATATGAAAGATTCTATAAAAACTGTGCTGAATATTGCATATATTGAATTCTCTTAGAAATCTAAAACAATTGAAAATATACATAAAATAATAATGAGTGACCATTATATATTATAAGGAGTAATATATGATATGAAGATGGCTAAAGTGAACATCAAACCAAAGTCACATAATATGAAGCTATGGAATAATAAAATGTGTTTGACCTTATTAAAGATTATTACAAAATATTATACAATGGAAGTGGTTCACATTATAAAAGAGCAATTCAAATTATTCAAATACAAATATAGTTATTATTTGTTCAATACTTCTATGTCTCAAAGAATCTGAAAATATTCATAACAAACTCAAAGAGAAATAATGGATATAAGAATCCTAGATTTTATTTTTCTCTTCTAAAATATGTCTCTGAAAAGATGTCAAATTCTCAGGATTACATAAAAGGATTATTTAATAGCTCTGTAGACAAAGTTTTCCTTTAAGTCAAACATTTTGCAGACTTATGACTATATTATAAGGCACATATTTAGATGCTATTTTTTATAGTCAAAAAGCAAATGATTGAGCATTAAAGTCACTAGCCCACACAACTGTAGACTTAAAGAGCTTTAACAAATCAGGTGTAACTCCTTTATTTCACTGTTTGGTTAACTTGTCAGCTCTTTTCTGGGAATTGGATTGCTGAGCTAATCTATACATCTATCTTAAAAAAACATTTAAAATAATTAGAACACTGATTTTGCCACAACTGCATTCTGTGAGGTTAGATTGAAATGGTTCGATGCTAATTTATTTGCAATTTTTTTCATTTTCAAGAATGTATGAGCTATAAATTTTATCTACAGTAATTAATTATGAAAGTATTAGTATATTTTAGTTGAATTTTTTAAATATGGTGAAGTCCTACACTAATCACTTTACTGTTGATTAAGGCAACAGATAAGCCCTTATTTCTCATGTAAGCATTTTTGTTAACACAAATCTGAACTTTAAGACCTATGGATGTAATATGAAGGAAACTCAAATGACCTACCTTACACCATTCTGGCAAATATTCTGGTATATTCTTTTAGATGCTGTTCAGTAGAATTGCCCGTACAGAATTTTCTTATGAATCTGGGGTGACTTTAACATTAATACATTTTAAGTTATCAAACTACAACATACATTTATAAGCAATATAGATTTAACTTTCTGAAAAATAAATTTTATCTCAAACCCAATATTTGTATGAAATTTCCAAAATAAGAAAATCCATAGAAATACAGGAATTAGAGACAGAATGGAAAGTGATTTGATTTGATTTTATTTTTTACTTTTTGGGTCACCCCAGCTAAGCTGAGGGGTTACCCTGGCTCTTCACTCCGGAATTACTTCTGGCAGTGCTGGGAATGCAGGGGATCAAATCTGGGTAGGCAAACGCCCTACACACTGTGGTATTGCTCTGGCACCGGAAAGTGACACTTTATTTATTTATTTTTATTTTTTTTTGCTTTTTGGGTCACACCTGGCGATGCACAGGGGTTACTCCTGGCTCTGCACTCAGGAATTACCCCTGGCCATGCTCAGGGGACCATATGGGATGCTGGGATTTGAACCCGGGTCGGCCGCGTGCAAGGCAAACGCCCTACCCGCTGTGCTATCTCTCCAGCCCCAAGTGACACTTTAACTGAAGCACTCGGTTCATTTTCATGATGAAAAAATTCTGGAAATAAACAATGGTTATGGTCCTAAATGTAACTGACACAAAAACTGATAAGCAATATATATATGTGTGTGTATGTGTGCATATATATATTTTAAACAATTACTAAAACAAAGTCTATTTTTTAAATTTTATCAAATTCTAAATAAACTAATATTCACCTATTGATGGTAAAAATAAAAACTCAATATTGGTATTCTGAACTTTAAGTTTTAACTTTGTCATATAACAGTGAGTATTTTCAGTAAATTTTCCAGACTGCAAATACAAGACATCAACATATGTGCAATGTTGAACAACTTGAATTTGAAGACTCTACTAGACTACCAGAAACATCAAATCTATCCCATTTGCGAAGAGAAACAGAGTCCTAAATATATTTAAATAGAAGCCAGAAACCTTCTGATGCTAAAACAACCACAAAGAGAACTTAAACTGAGCTCCCATTTGACCCAACAATACCACTCCTGGGAATATACCCCAGAGAGGCAAAAAAGGTATAGTAGAAATGACATCTGCAGTTCTATGTTCATTGCAGTACTGTTTACAATAACCACAATCTGGAAAAAAACAGAGTACACAAAAACAGATGACTGGCTAAAGAAATTTTGGTACATCTACACAATGGAGTACTATGCAGCTGTTAGAAAACATCAAGTCATGAAATTTGCATATAAGTGGATCAACATCGAAAGTATCATGTTGAGTGAAATGAGTCAGAAAGAAAGAGACAGACATAGAAAGATTGCACTCATATTTGGAATATAAAGTAGCAGAGAGGTACAAGCCAGCAATAATGCTACTTCTGGCAGATATCCCTTTAGACTTAGTAACTAAAATACTAAAATACCAAAATCCAGAACCTTTGAGACCGCTATTGTGTCCACACGACCTCATATCTCTTCATTCTCAACAATAGAAAACAAATTATCAAATGCTTCCTTTCCAGCAGGTCCGACTCGGGGGGGGGGGGGACTCCAAACAATAATAGTGAGTTTTTTGTTTGTATGTAATCAAAGTAAAGAGAAAGTAAAGTGAAACTTATCAGCTACACAGGCAGGGTGGGGGGCTGGGGGTGGGGGGAGGTTTACTGTGGTTCCTGGTGGTGGAATATGTGCACTGATGAAGGGATGGGTGTTCAAGTATTATGTAACTGAGACTTAAGACTGAAAGCTTTGTAACTTTCCACATGGTGATTCAATTAAATAAATTAACAAACAAATAAACAAAGAGAACTCAATATATACTAAACTGTCACTGTCACTGTTATCCCATTGTTTGTCGATTTACTCGAGTGGGCACCAGTATCGTCTCTATTACACTCAGTGCTGAGATATTAGCAGCCTCTCCTACTTGTCTTTCCCAAAAATTGGGGGCTCTTTCAGGGTCAGGGGAATGAGACCTATCGTTACTGTTTTTGGCATATCGAATACGCCAAGGGTAGCTTGCCAGGCTCTGCTATGCGGGCGGGATACTCTGAGTAGCTTGCTAGGCTCTCCAAGAGGTATACATATATCTTTTACTGTATTTGAGATATAAATATGCCATGGAGCACTTGCATGGCTCTGCTGTGCGGGCAATAGACTCTTGGTAGCTTGTCAGAACAAGCTTGGAGAACAAGGTTATTAGGGCAAGAGACTCTGTGTAGCTGTCTTCCAGGAGCTTGGTCTTATAGTCTCTGGATGTTGGCCGTTGGTGGGATTACACGGCACCAGGTGCAGTTTGTGGGTGTGGCTGCCAAGCTACTGGAAAATCGGGGATTAGGGTGGAGAGGGCCCAGTGTCAATCTGAGCAGGCTTAGAGATCTCAGCCCCGGGTCCCGCACACCTGGGTTCCTTTGCTGGTCCTTTCATGTGTGAGTCTCGTCCAAATTATACTATACTATACTATACTATACTATACTATACTATACTATACTATACTATACTATACTATATATACTATACTATACTATACTAAACTAAACTATCTTATAAATTATATGCAATAAAAATATGACAATTATATGAGTAAACAATATAAATAACAACTTTTAAGTGTATTGACTGACCTTGAAGATGTTTTTAGGACACTGAAAAATAAATGAGTATGTTTCTGAATCCTAATTTGTCACTAGCCACAAGAATTCTAGAAGTGACTCTGATAAGGACCATGCAAATAACATTAAAAAAAAAAGCTCAAATAAACTTCCTTAGAGATCCTTGTATTACCCTAGGCAATGTTTAACTATAATAGAGATGTACTACACAGAGTTTAACCAAAACATAACACAGCATTCACCATGTTAATCATTTAAAGTGTATAGTCAAATAATATTAAATATGTTCACATTGGGGTACAACCAATTGATGATTTTATCATTTAAAACCACTTTTATTGAAGTACCAGAAATTACAATACCTGAATTGTTCTGTTTGTGCATACATCATTCCAACACCCACCACTTCCCTCCACTAGTATCCCAAGGGCCCCTCCCAGTGATCCTCCACCCAGGTAAGCTCTGTTCAATAGATAAAATCTCCAGTTCAGCTGACTTTGGTCATCTACTGTTCCCATACTATGTGTCTTTATATCCCACATATAGAGATTTTTTTTTTATTGTGAAGGTTATGGCACCTAAACACATATAGATGAATAAAGTCAAACCTCTGAAATTCCACAAAATTATAAATAAGTTGATAAAAAGCATATAAACAAAATTTATCTTCCTTTCTCATAAGCATGTGGTTTTTAATAGTATGAATAATTCTACTCTAAAATATTTTAAAATTAACACGACATTGATAAATCCTACAAATATCCCACTTAGTAAGAGTGAGGAGAATTAAAGAAATTTTAAAAAGAAAATCTAAATAGGTCTAAAAATTTATGAAAGTATGTTTCATCCTACTAGGGGAATGTTAGTTTTATGTTAGAATATACTACCTTATATATAATGCTTAATTATCTGCATTAACTAGTAAAAGATTGTAATAAGTCTCTATGGATATAAAAGAAATTACCTGAATAGACATGAAATATTCAGCAT
Source organism: Sorex araneus (assembly GCF_027595985.1). NCBI lineage: Eukaryota > Metazoa > Chordata > Mammalia > Eulipotyphla > Soricidae > Sorex > Sorex araneus. The sequence goes on from NC_073303.1 coordinate 325,479,924, forward strand.
AAATGAAACATGAACTCATTTCTGAAAAGGTATGAAATTCCTTAGCATGCTAGGAGTAAACAGACCTTCATCTAGTGGAGGGCAACCATAAGTGCCAGGAGTGAATGTCATACTAAATAGCAAAGCACTGTGAAACCTGTCTTATCTTTTAAGGAGCACCAATAATGCTTCTTGCAAAACTTGTTTCAAGGTTATGAATTCCCAAAGTTGTTGCCTGTCTATGATGCTCTGTGCTTTAAATTGGAATAAAATCCATCAGATAGGGGGTTAACATCCAGGATATATAAGACATTAGTAGAGGTGTACAAGAAAAAAATCTTCCAACCAATAAATAGGGAGAAGAAATGAACAGAAATTTCCACAAAAAAGAAATACAAAAGTCCAAAAGGCACATGAAAAAATTTCCCACATCACAAATGTTCCCTGATGAGAGAGATGTAGTTCAAAACAACCATGAGGTACCATCTCACACCACAGAGACTGGCACACATCAAAAAGATCAAGAGCAACCAGTGCTTGTGTGAGTGCGGGGAGAAAGGGACACTGTTTCATTGCTGGTGGGAATGCTGACTGGGCCAGCCTTTCTGAAAAGCAATATGGGCATTCCTCGAAAAACTAGAAATTGAGCTTCCCTATGACCCAGCAATAACAATTCTAGGAATATATCCTGGGGGTGCAAAATAGCACAGTAGAAAGTATATATGCACCTGTTTGTTCATTGCAGCACTGTTCACAATAGCCAGAGCATGGAAACAACCCGAGTGCCCGAGAACAGATGACTTTGAAATGACTTTAGTGTAGATGTACTAAAGAAACCTTGGTACATCTACACAATGGCATAGTATAAAGCTGTTAGGAAATATGAAGTCATGAAATTTGTATATAAGTGGATGAACACGGAGGGTATCATGCTAAGTGTAATGAGTCAAAAAGATAGTGACAAAGAATGACTGCACTCATTTGTGGAACATAACATAATATAGACTAACACCCAAGGACAGTAGAGACAAGGGCCTGGAATATTGCTCCATAGTTGGAAGCCTGGCTCATGATCTGGGGGGGAGAAGGCAGTTGGGACAGAGAAGGGACCACTAAGTCAATGATGGTTGGAGGGATCGCTTGGGATGGAGGTAAACTAGTAATATGAGATATGGGATGGATAAAGAAAATGAACACAGCACCTCAGTCATCTGGATAAAGAAGAAGCAGAAGATAAAGAGCAAACATGTGGGTGACTTTGGGAGAAGGGGCCATCTTAACAGGAGAGGGTGCCTACAGCTGCAGTAGCATGATAAAAAGGGCAAGTGATCAGGAGAGCAGAATGCAAAAGGTGGTCACCTGCGGTGATTAAATCCCAGTCCCACACACGTGAGTCAGGTACAAGGCATTCCATCTTCATTTCAGACACTTAAAGAGAAGAATGATAACCTTTGTACATAGTCATTCTATTAGAATACAAATAATCATTTCAGCTCTAAAACCTTTATATTTTAGTGACCAGAGGGATAGTACAGAGTTCCAGGCACTTGCCTTATATTTGGCTGACTCCAGTTTGATCCCCCCTCACCCTCAGCATTGCATACATTTCACCAGAACTGCTAGTAGTGGACCTTGAGTACAAGCCAAGAGTAATCCCTGAGCACAGCCAGGTGTATTCTCCACACCCCCAAGCCAAAGAAAATCATTCAACTTATATGTGTGCTGTATTAGTACATCCCAAGGGAATTAGAACACTTTTCGAGGTGCCATTCTCAAGTTCAACAATAGGGACCCTTTAAAATGGTCACCAGATGAAAACTGCGATCATATAGCATTGTGATGATACACATGGGAGCCAGGATTTGGACCGACTGATTTGACTAGACATTGATAAAAATATTTGGAGATGTTTGTATTTCACTAGCATAGAAACTGTTACAGCTAAGTAACCCATATAAGCCACTTCATTCGATATCCTGAATAGATTATTTTATCAGGAAAACTCCCTTTGGTGTTCTTCTGGGACCTGCAAAGCAACCTTCAAAGGAATTGAGGTGAGCTCTTTTCCTGGCATAGTCAGCCACCATTTGTCCTTTCTGAACCCTGTAGCAAAGGTAGGCACAGTCATGAAAGTGTTTTTGCCTGATCTTAAATGCTATGCTGTGAGTGTTTCTCTTCCCTCTAAATTCAAAGTTAAGGGACCTGTAACCTGACCCACAAGAGCTTCTGACTTGAGTGACAGTCATATGCACCTGCCATCCACAAGCACTAAACCAGTTCATTTCTGCCAAGTTCAGCAAATTCTGTAATTCACCCTACTTACATCTATCATCCTTGCTATTATTTTGTGGTGCTTTAGTCCACATTCACAGGAACTGATGTTTGAAGTACAATTTATTAAAATAAAGAACAGTGGCAAAATAAAACCAAATATTTATAATTTTAAATAATATATTGGTGAACAAAATAGACAATGCTAATATATTACAATGGTATATGGTGGTATAAGAATATATGAGAGTAAGGATTTAATACACTATTATTTTGATTAAGTACAAATAGGAAGATGAAAAACATCTAAAAATCATATCTGACTTTGTCCTGCAATATATTTGTCTCCAGTTCTCCATGAGCAGAGTACCAAAATTCTTTCATATATAGTGAACTGACCACAAGCTGCAAAACTTTCAAAGTGGCATCTTCTGAGTAACCCAACAGAGAGTTTTTTGAACAGGAAAAACGAAATAAATTTTGTCTCTAAATCAAAGAATGTTGCCTCAATTACCATTGAAATGGTTCTCAAAGGGAAAAGCACACAAATCACTTTGAGATACTCCTAAAGACAGCTGCAAGGTTGATGAACCATATTATACATGGAGAAAAAGCAGAGGAGTGTCCTGGCAGAAATCCTACATTAAATGGCACTGCTGGCTACCAATTTAACAACCAAATATAATGACAACAGAAAATCAGAGGCATACAGCAGATAAAGCCTGCTCTCCATTGCACTGCCAGAGCGTAGTATCTGAATCAGCTCTTCAAATAGGTTATAATGGAGAAATGCTCAAAAAGTTTTGGTGTTTTGACAAAAGGGAATTTTGTTTAATCAATTTGAGGCTCATGTTGTGAGGCATGATGCATACTTGGAAAATTCCTCCCAGAACATATTACCGGAACCCTGGCATAGCTTCCATGGAAGAGTATCAAAGCTGCACCAGGCTACCACCCCAAACCTCACTGATTTATTCATGGGGAACAGTTGGCAGAGGGTAACTCAGAGTCAAAGAGTTCTATGCCAATGCTATTTTTGGATTCCCTGGCACATGGAAAAATAATGCAGAGATTTTGACATACAATTTTAAAGGTACTAATATTCAACATGCTAACACTTTAAACTCTATACCTATTACAATGCAGTACAGTACAATATGGTATTCATAGACTAAAAGATCTTAAAATACTAATTTCTAGCAAGCTATAAGCAGTGTGATCCACCAAGAAGCATAAGATTTGTTGCATGTTGAACACATTCAACTATCAATTGTCCATATAGTCTATGCCCTAGAGTTTACTCTTTTTTGAAGGCAATGTGGGGAGTCTAAGTAGGACATTTGGGTCCAGAGCCCTATGGTCTCTCCATTCTAAACTCATGACATAGCAGGTGAATTCAACATCCAAAGCCTCCTTCTCTTGGCGCAGAGTTGAATAAAGCAGTTATGGTGGGGCCAGAGAAAGGACTCAACAGGCTGAGTGCAAGCTTCGCACCTGGGAGGCCTAGACCACATGGTACCCAAGCAGCACCAGGAACAACACCCAGCACTGCCAGGTCTGATCCAAACGCAAAAGGACAAAAACAATAAGTACGAGGCCTTGACCACATTTTAACCAAATTTCCTGCCCACTGGAGAAGAAAGAAAACTATTTTGTACATTGAAATGCCCTGCCTGGTCACAGACAATGCCCCTGGAGACAGTCTATGACTTCAGGTGACCATTTCCAGTGGTATATTTCAGCAACACTGCTGATACACTGCTGAGAGAGTGACAGAAAATCCTACAAAGTGGCTTGGAAAACAAGACTGTGTCTCCTCAGAATTCTGGAGTATGAATGCCAAGAGACAGGGCTGGATGCCTATGAGTTGCTTTGCCTTGGCTTGTAGACAGCACTTTTCTACCCCACTTGTAAGTGGCTTTTCTTTGTGCTTACTTGATTCTCATTCTTATTTGAACTCCTGTCAGATTGGACAGACAGACCACCCTACTGTTCTTTCTCTTAATCACCTCGAAAACACCTTAGCTCTTCAGTCATATGTGGAGATGGAGGTTACAACTCACGGATTTGAGGGGACTCTAATTCATACAGACGGTCTGATATTAACAAATGGGGCTAAGATACTGGAGAGGCACATACAAAACTAAAGGTCAGACTTAAGTGAAAGCCAATATAAAACCTTTAAAAAAGTAAATGTCATGCTTTTAGTAGAAAAAATAACTGAAATACATTACCAAAACTACAATCCATAAAATATGAAGATATTTTGAGCTCTGCACCAAATATTGTTCTTGTGCTTTACACCTCTCTCACATTTAATTTTTATAGCAACATTGGTGGTGAGTTGTGTTATCCTATTTCAGTTAAAGAGAATTAGATACTGAGATGCTTAGTAACTTTTATAAATCATTCTATTATATATATTATACATTATATTTTATAACTAATTATATAACTCAAACGCGTTATATAATTACTAATGTCAAGGAGCTCTTAAGAACTTCACTAACAGCTACATTCCTACTAAGCATATTAGAGATTAACATTAGAAACCATCCCAACTGGGTAAAAAAATCTAAATAAAAAATTGTGAAGTCTTACTATTATCTCTATGTCAAAATATCCAAACTTGTGGCTTTAACTTTTCAGATGTTCCTTGATATTATCCATGCATGCATAGCTTGTTAGTAGAAATTTCAAGGAACAGCTAAGTAGATACCTTGAAAATAGTTTTATTTAAAAATTGCTTTATTGGAAATATATCACTTTTAATTTTGTCAATTTAAAATACGGCCTTTCAAAAGTTATTATTTTTTAATTTTACTGAATCACCGTGAGATTATTACAAGCTTCATGTTTGGGTTACACGCTTCATGTTTGGGTTACAGTCACACAATGATCAAACACCCATCCCTCCACCAGTGCACATTCCCCACCACCAATAACCCCGCATACGCCCCCTTTCCCACACTCCCCGTGCCTCCATGGCAGACAATATTCCCCATACTCTCGCTCTACTTTTGGGCATAATGGTTTGCAATATAGATATTGAGAGGTTATCATGTTTGGTCCATTATCTACTTTCAACACACATCTCTCATTATTTTAAGACATGATTGATCTTTCTCTAAAAAAATGCATAAAGTGAGGCTGGAGCGATAGCATAATGGGTAGGGTGCTTGCCTTGCACGTGGCTGACCCAAGTTTGATTCCCAGCATCCCATATGGTCCCCTGATCACCGCCAGGAGTAATTCCTGAGTGCATAAGCCAGGAGTAACCCCTGTGCCTCGCCAAGTGTGACCCAAAAAGAAAAAAAAATGCATAAAGTATCAATGGACACCAAAAGTATAAGCACAGGTCCATGTAAGGACACATCTGAGCACCAGAAAGCTGAGCACAGAAGTCAACAGGGTGGTAGAGGAGAGCAGCAAATGCAGCTAGCATCGAACAAAGCAAATCAGAAAGAAAGTCAGCAAATGAGAATAGTGTCTAGTCTCATCATAGTTTTCCCATACAGAAAAAAAGTCAACACAGTTTATACATACCTCTGAAAATAACCACTTTCTCCAAGCCCAAAGTTAAAATTGAATTTGGTATATTGTATTAGACAACTCTGAAAAAATAATCTACAAAAACTATAATGATGTCATCTGTACTGTAACTACCTACTGGTATCAACTACTATAAATTATGGATTGCACTTTTGGTTTATTAGGAAGCCCCTTCAGATATATTAAAAATCTGCTTGCCCTAGTATTGATTTTTTGATAAATATATTATCCGGAAAGGTTATATGCAGTGATTTCCCTGGAAAAGTTGACATTTATTCAATGATATTTACTTTACCGAATAAAGTAGCAATATATCTTTCCTATGTCTGAGAAATTATCTCATAAGAGTTAAAGTAAGAAAATACCTGTTATATAGCAATGTTAGGATATAGTTTAATAATATAAAGCTTAGAGAAAGCTCTAGGATTGTAAGATCTAGCAGTTACTCATTCTTCACTATCATTTATATCAAAATATCATAAAGTCAAGTTTAATCCTCCAAGCACTATTTTACCCAATTAAATAGATTTTGGTTAAATATAACAACCGTTTGAAAGAAAACAAGTCATCATTATATTTTATTTCAAATAATTTTCTTCTATAACAATTTATCAGGACCATGGCCTTTTCTTAATAAAATCCTCTAAGGCTAAGTGCAGCAGAGGTTGCCAGCTGGTCACCAAATGTCCTTTTTTTCCTCCCCTTATGCAACCAAACTAAATGGCACAGTCCTGTTCTTGTAAGCTGCAGAGGCTAAATAACTTACTTTTCTCCATTACCAGGCCTGGCCCAAAGAAATCTCCCACGAGGATTCCTTAAAGGTGTACTGAGCACTTGAGTGCAACCTTGGAGAATTCCAAGATGGAGATTCCTTTCAAATCTAGATTTGGAAATGGATTTTCCAAGCTAGATTATTATAGACCTTCAGAATAAATAAAAACAGTTTTAAGACTGAAATTGAGGATTCATTTGTCATAGTACCTAGTGTTACTTTAAGATACTGAAAGACACTCATCATTTATGTGCAGTTAATTCTACCAAAACACAAAGAGTTTTAATTTTCTTTAGAAAGTTCTTTATTTTTTTAATTTATCTATTTTTAATTAGTGAATCACCGTGAGGGTACAGTTACAGATTTATACATTTTTGTGCTCATGTTTCCCTCATACAAAGTTCGAGAACCCATTCTCCACCACCAGTAAACCCAGCATCCCTCCTACCCTCCCCAATCCCATCTCCTCCCCACCCCACCCTGCCACTGTGGCAGGGTATTCCATTTGTTCTCTCTCTCTCTAATTAGGTGTTGTGGTTCACAATAGAGGTGTTGAGTGGCCACTGTGTTCAGTCTCTAGTCTACATTCAGCCGGCATCACCCTTCCCCCACATGGCCTCTGACTGCATTATACTTGGTGATCCCTTCTCTGAGTTGCCCTCTCCCCAGAATGTGAGGCCAGCCTCCAAACCATGGAGTCAACCTCCTGGTACTTATTAGAAAGTTCTTTAATCTTACAATAAGATCTACATCACAGTACTTATTGAATTTGGTTTTGTTTTATTCTCAGAACTCATTCGATAAGTCAATAGACATATGTGGAATACTCATTTCACTTGCTCTTACAAAAACTTACAAAGAAAGTGAAAATGTCTCCATGAATTCAATTAATTACTAAGCTTGGAAAACAGTGTCTTTGTAAATTGTGTATTCACATTCTAGAGAAAGCCTGATGATAATATGCATATGTACATGTATATATGTATATGACAAGATACTGGTTCTTTATGATGTTCTCTTTGCTTTAATTTAATGTGACAAGGGAAAGTTCACCAGTTAAGCAAGCACTGGTCTTGGACAAGGGATGTAGTGTAATGGCAAATCACCACTTTTCATGCATGAGGCCCTGGCTCAATGCTCAACACACACACACACACACACACACACACACACACACACACACAGACACACACACACACGCACACTGAGACAAGTAGACAGTGAATATAAGAATTTGAAAACCAATTATTTCCCCCATTGATTAGTAGAAATATTAAGAAAGTCAAAATTGCCACAAATAGCATGACTCCAAAAGGCTTCATAACTAATATTCTTGAAATGTTTCACTGAATTTGTTATAGATGAGCTCTTAGAGGTCTTTTATATTACTCACTTGTATAAATTAATTGAAGAAAAAGAAAAATCTATATTTGAATCATACAATCACTTAAAACAATGAATGTTTTAAATTTTCTTTTAGAATTAGTAAGTAGACAGGAAATGAGGAGAGTCTCTCTACTCCCTACACTGACCTCAGAAAATCTGTGACCAATGTTTACTCTGCTGAGTAAAAATGAAAAAAAAAATAAATTGACTTCTGGGAATTATTCTGTATCAAAACACTGGCAGGCTATGATCTGTGAAAGAATCACAAAGGATTCAAATCTGCTCTCCTGCAGCGCTGGGGACTCTGCTGTTTGTCATGGATAGTGGCTACATCATTAAAGAAAATATTGTTCTTACTACTAAGAAAAGGTTACTAATGATAAAGACCCATGAAATACAAGAATAAATAAGAACTCTTAACAGAGGCCAAAGGAAAGCAACAGAGAAAGTGAAGAGGGCAAACTCATTAGCCCATCTGCAAACTTTGACATTGCATCCTAACTAGAGAAATATCACAATGTCACCTGGGGCAAGAAACAGAAGACGCAATACAATAGCAAAGAACTGCAAGTCTCCATCTGGTGGGAGATTTAAGGAACAACCCCAGATTGCAAAGTGTGACTTGACTTGAAGCTTATTCAAAATCTACTTCAGGTAACTTAAAAGCGAGAAGAAAATACTAGTTTATCTCATGGGTAAAGATGTATCATCAACCAATCCAGTCAAAAATATATGCTTTTGCTATTAGAACTTTAAAATAAAATAAAGAGTGTGGCTTTTCTGTGGTTAGGGTCATGGTCTATAAAGGAAAGGAAATACAGATAGGTATATTATGAAGATCTATAAAGGAAATATAGATAGGTATATTATGAAGACATATTCTCTCTGAGTGACGAACTCTCTCTATACAAATTCTATCTGAGAAAGAAGGAGGCATTATTGGCCTCTAGGGGGGAGGTGTGGATGTCAGTTAAATTAAATTTGCAGAGCCACTTTTGTTTCTGACTATATTGAATAAAGCTTTATAATTGTGTTTTTAGCCAGTTGACACTAAAAAAAAAGGGGGGGAGAGACTTCTCATGAATCTTAGACTTCAAATACAACCCTGATGGACAGCAAACCAGTAGATGAAATTATTTATTGCTGAGTCTATGCTGTAAAGTGGTATAGATTCAGCAATAATAATTCATCCACTGGTTTGCTATCCATTATTGTTATGCTTGATTTTTTTTCTTGTATTCAATGAATGATTCTACTTTAATTACTATTCTTTCAAGCAAAGCATCAATGTCCTTGCAGTTAGGCTACCCATGATGTTCTTTATTTCTTAAAATACAAAGAGTGCTATCCACAAAAAGTACATCATAAATTTATTGAAGAAAAAAGAGAAAAGATTTTAGGGTTAGAAAGAGCTAGAATATGATTGCACACTTATCTTCTTTCTTAAGATTATGTATTAGCTATCTGTAATAGTAAAACAGGTATATAAGAAAAATCAGCAGATTCCCTGGAAAACTCTTTCCTAGACTATATTAACATTAAACACAGAAAATGATTATCTGTCAAGTCTTTTAAACATTAGCAAACACTGTGAGAACTCCAGTTTTTGGAAATGAATATGCTCTATTACATAATAAGACTATTGATGGTAGATGTGTGATTTACCATTTTACCAATGGGATTTGTCATCAATTCATAAGCAATTTCTAACAAGCACAGTTTGTGAGTTTCCCTGAATAATATTCAGATGTCTTTATATCATTTTGTCACTATATACTTCATAATAAAAGGGGCTGAAATAGCTTTATCATGACAATACATATGACAGTTCCACAGTTTAAAATCTCAGAAGCAGTACTATTAAATAAGATTATACAGTCTCATTCACATATGAATGAGCTTAAATAATTCGCTTACTCAACCCTTTGTTACCCAGAAAGCTTATACAAATAATTTTAAGTATATGAATATTAATCCTACTTTAAAAGTGTTCTAGGACAGGAAATATTTCACACTCAACCTTCATAGCTTAGTAATATTCATAGCTACATGCCATTATACAGAATAATTTTACATGTGTTATTTCATTTAGTACTCCAGTGAAATGTGTTTATTAATATAAACATAATCATTTCAACAACTGAAACAAACTATACTCTTTATTAAAAATAAAAACTGTGGGATATGGAGAAAGACAGAGGTTTAGGCATGCTGCAGTCCCTGTTAGGTACCAGCACTCATATGGTCCCCTGAATACTGCCACGAGTGACTTCTGAACCCAGAGCCAAGAGTAAGCCCTAATCAGCAATCACTGCCAGATGAGGTCCCCAATAAATAAACCAAAATAAAAAATGAAAAACAAAATTTGAAGTCTCAGGAATTTCTTATTTACAATGTTTTCAAGATATATTTCCCATCTTTATTTTCCTTCCAAAGTCCCCCAAGCTTTTCATTATAAATCACCAAGATAGGCATATTACTTAAGGTGATGTTAGTCAGCAGTTCTCAAAGTGAACTTTCGGGAACATCTGAAACCCCCAAGATATCTTCAATGAGTCCACTCTATCAAAATTATTTGCATGGTAAAAATATAATATTATTTGCCTTATTAGTCTTATTTTACCCTCATTTGCTTGGAGGCATACATTACTTTTCTGATGCCTAATGAAATGAATGCTTCCTCAGCACTCTATTTTCAAATTTTCTATTTTTATTCTTGGTCTGGATAATATAAATATATATTTTCCACATAAACATAAACTCTTTGGATGTTTAATTTTTTAACTTGCAAAGGGGTCCTGAGACCAAAAGAACTTTGAAAATTTCATAAACAATCCCCCAAACCTTAGTGTCATAATACCAGAAAGTTTTTCCCCTATTCATACACCCCTGCAAATGCTCATTGTGTGTGCATGTGTGTATGTGTGTCTTTGTATGTGTGTGCATGTATGAAAGTATGCCAATGCTTCTACATTCTCACAGGGGGGGACAGAGACCCTAGTAACTCACATATAGGTTCTAGAAACTTGTCACTAAAATTAACATATCATTCACATTTTATCATGCAACTCAGATATGACCCCATTTACATCTAATGTGACAGAAATGTAAGAGAAGGAACACCATTTACGGCCACATCTCTTGGCAGCTAATTTCTCCCCAGTACAGTTATCCCCCTTCATGACCTCACATGTATGTGACCTCACAAAACACATTTCATTACACATTCTGTGTTTTGCAACACTATTTAAACATAATACATAAAATTAAAGATACTGGTTAAATATGACACATAAAATCAAGTTCACATATTAACATTTTTTCAAAATAACTGAGAAACATCAGATCTGAGAACAGATCTAAGAACAGAGTACGGTACATACTTAACAAAACACCATATTACTGGTGTTACATATTATTGGTGTTACTGTTATTGAGTAACACCAAAGTGGATGCTGAAAATGCCTTTAAGCAAAGTGTAAGACCAATTATTTAGAATCTGTGCCATCAAAAGATGGCCAACACCTTTCCATAAGAGCAAGACCAGATCAATTTAAAGAAATTAACATTTCAGTTGGGACTGACTCATCCAAGCCAAGTAACAAATCCACATGTCAATGGTAGGCTGATGCTATAACACATCTGCTGAAAAATACAAACTATATCATTCTGTTTTCCAAATAACAAGCATTGATTGCAGTAGTAAAAAGGTCACTTGTCATCAGCTCAGTTGTTGACCTGCTGGCAAATTGCAGCCTGTTATTCCACAGTGAACCAGACACATCCGGAGGAACCAAGTCACATTGTAATTACAGAATACAACTGAGAAGGTGACAACATTTTCACAAGGTGTGTGTTTAACATGAACATGGCCACAGTCAACAGAGCTGAAGGAGGGAAGCATCATGAAAAGGGATGAGTAGAAGAGATTTAATAATTTCCCACAATGACCTCTTGATCTATCTTTGCTTTTAAAAAAAAAAAAAGAATAACCATTCCATTGAACCTCTCTGTCTCTAATTTCAGGTCAAGGATTTCAATACTCTGGATATTTCCTACAGGCAGTAGAATAAATATAAAAAATACATTCTCCTTTGAATCTCAGAAGAAATCATTAAAAAAACAGCCATGCATACATGCTTAAAGCATATAATAAGAATGGTTCATTTGAAAAACAAATCTTCAATATTATTCTAAGATTACCACAATATTCACATGCTATCCTGTATAGCTAAGCCAGACACAAACTGTTGCTACATAATCAGTCATTTCAATTTGTCCACCTGCCAGATAGAGACATTGTCATTGTCCAGTTGACAATGAATTAAATAGACATTTATTTCTCTTTTATTCCCTTAAGCTTTTAAATACCAGCTTAAGATATAATTTATGACTGTTTCGTGGAAAAAAATATCAGTCAACTGTGCATTAAAGGACACTTATTTAAAATAATGATCTGTACGATCTGGAGTTTGCCAAGAAATTCTGTATGGATTTTTCTGTATTCAGCCCATATTATGGACAGGATACAAATGAATGCAAGCATGTATCCAAAAATAAAATTTAATAATTCCTTATGTGCTTTTTGAAATTTTTCAGTTTGGCACCAAAATATCTACCAATAGGATAAAGATCTATGCACTTGATACACCCACTGAGGCATAAGACCACAGCATGAAGCATTTGTCCTAATTTAGAAAGTCCTAAAATTATATCCCTGATGTTAGTGCTCCAAATAGGTCTATCAACGTCACTAAACCTCTCCAGTAAAGACCAAGGAATCGTCCTGATGTGTTCAGAAAGGGAAGGCATGGGCCAAGGAAGGATTTTTAAAATCTATCATTTTCAATACAGTTTGACAGAAAAGCATTTTAAGAAAAATGCATCAGTGGGTTAAAAATCAGGTCGGCATAGCACTCAATCAGTGTACTTCACTCATGTGCCTTTTGTCTCCCACAGGCCCACATGCTCTGGTCTCACTCCTCCTCTCCTGGTCCCTCTTGGTGCTGCCTGTTCCTAGAAGTCCTCCACCAGCCCTCACTACGGGCCTCTGTCTGGGCAGCACCCAGTCCCTATCTGTACAGTGACCACAGTATTCCTGCATCTCCTAAGACAGGATGCAGTGATTACTGCATCCAATACCCAGAACAACACACAGCCCACCACCTAATACACAGAGGCAGTCCAAAAGAAGGAAGGGGACTACCGTTTCTTCTAATCTTACAGTGAAAACAATATTCCAGGCTGCAAGGGTCTTCAGTCTCAGCTACACTAATATTTACTCGGTATTTATGGGAATCCAAGGGCCTGAAAGAAAATGGGGAACATCAAAGTCCTAGGGACAGAATTTCTGCACCAACACAACTGTAAGGTCACCCAGATTTCTTGGGGGAGAAGAGGTCTGTCAGTGAGTACATCTGTAGCCCACCCAAAACCTGTCTGACAGAAGAACGCAGACAACTGCCTAGGACTCAGTCACATCTTCCTCATGCTCTGGGAACTCACAAACTCACCCATGAGGATCTGCTCCCTGAAGACCAAAGGACTTCCACTGAGTCTGAGGCGAAAACCCACCATGTACTCTCTTGATTCGAACTGTCACAGTGGGCCCTCCCTTCATGCAACCCTCCAGTGTGTCCTGCATTATGCCAGAAGCATGCAGAACACAGTGAGCTGACCAGTCGAGCACCATGATATCTCGGGTTGGCCGGAGTGGCTGTGCAGGTCCCAGCATTCATGGGAGACATCCTGGGCATTTACATCTGTCTGGATGGGTTGCTCTGTTTATTCCATAACTGGGCTTCACATAGCTCACGGGATGTCACATTATACACAACATTACAGGAAATTGAGCAAGATGAAACTTGTTTTAAAAACTCATTTATACAAAGAGGTTGATTTGTATACTCTTAAGCAAACATTTAAAAAAACTGCTAGTTGATCAGAACAACTATGAAGTACCACCTCACAGCACAGAGACTGGCACACAACCAAAAGAACAAAAGCAACCGGTGTTGGCACGGATGTGGGGAGAACAGGACCCTCCTACACCGCTGGTGGGAATGCCGACTGGTTCAGCCATTTTGGAAAACAATATGAACGCTTCTCAAAAAATTAGAAATTGAGCTCCCATTTAACCCAGCAATACCACTTCTGGGAATATATCCTGGAGAGGCAAAAAAGTATATTCGAAATGACATCTGCACTTGTATGTTCATCGCAGCACTGTTTACAATAGCCAGAATCTGGAACAACCCAAATGCCCAAGAACAGATGACTGGTTAAAGAAACGCTGGTAAATCTACACAACGGAATACTATGCAGCAGTTAGAAAAGATGAAGTCATGAAATTTGCATATAAGTGGATCAATATGGAAAGTATCATGCTAAGTGAAATGAGTCAGAAAGAGAGACAGACATAGAAAGATCGCACTCATCTGTGGAATATAAAATAACAGAATGGGAGACTAACACCAAGGACAATAGAAATAGAAATAAGTACCAGGAGGCTTACTCCACGGCTTGGAAGCTGGCCTCACATGCTGGGGGAAAAGGCAGCTCAGATAGAGAAGGGACCACCAAGTAAAATGTGGTTGGAGGACCCGCTTTAGATGGGAGATGCATGCTGAAAGTAGACTATAGATTGAACATGATGGCCACTCGATACCTCAATTGCAAACTATGCCACCCAAAAGGAGAGAGAGAATAAAGGGGAATGCCCTGCCACAGAGGTGGGGTGGGGGGAGGGTGGGATGGGGGGATGGGAAGCGATACAGGGATCATCAATGGTGGAGAATGGGCACTGGTGGAGGGATGGGTACTCGAGCATCGTATGACTGAAACACAAGCACAAAAATATATAAATCTGTAACTGTACCTTCACGGTGATTCACTAATAAAACAAACCCTGATAAATAAAAAAATAAAATAAAAAACTGCTAGTCACTATTCTAACTTATAATAATAGCTTCCAATCAGCCCAGACAACAATTTGGAACAGATTTACTGTAGCATAACCATTGGCCACTGAATATAAACTAGTGAGGAAAAGAGTCCTACAGAGTGCAAGGAGTATAAATACTGGCGTCTTTGAGATACTTAATTATTAAAAATCAATACAATTTTAAATGTCCTGATCTCTGAAGGGTTTTGCATGATACAAAGTGATACAAACATGATGCAAAGTGAAATAAACCAGAAATAAGTGTCAAATGTTATATGACTCCCTTCATGAGGGACCCACAGTAGTTAAAAGTCATATGGAAACATAAAGGAGTAATGGTCAGCAAGGGCTGGAGGAAGGGAAAAGGGGGAGTTAATGTTGAAGGAGTAGTTTCAGTTTGGGAAGATAAAAATGTTCTGGGGATGATGGTGCAAATGGTAGCAAAACATTATTTATTCATTTATTTTTACTTTACTTAAACACCATGTTTCACAAAACTATTCATAATACAGTTGTTACAGGTTTTTGATGTTCCAACACCAATAACAGCATCTGGGTGACCTTGTCTCTACCATTCGGCAGTAAATTTAATTTGTGTTTCTGAACTGTAAACTTACAGTTACAATTGGCAAATTTTTTACTAAGTGTTTTTATTTCTGATAGAGAATATGGCTCATACCAATGTTAAAGTACAACTACATAAGGTTCCTAAAGGAACCTTAGGCATTTTAACAAAAAAGTCACAGATCAGTCATCTGACAACTTATTATCAAATAAAGTTATTTTCTCATTTTTAGACTTAGAAACTGCTGACAGAATCAAAACTCAGTCCAACTTCTTTCACCATGTCTCATCATTTACTGGTTAAAAGCTAACAGGAAACTTCTCTGGACCATCAAGAAAATGATCTGAGGAAGATGTAAACGGGGGGGGACACTAACCAGGGAATACCTAGTACCCGGATGTCAGGCACACACACATCCACATGGAACTTGATTGAGAAACTCAAAAGACAAGAAAATACTTTTTAAGTTCTAAGGTCAGAGTCTGGAAATATTAAGAATCAATTAAAATAATGTCAAATTCAATGCCTGCCCCAAATAAACTTGTTACTTTTTACTTGTTCATAGCAAAAAATGTATAAAGCAGACGTGATAGATAAATTGCCAAAAATCCTATTCTGTCAGAACACTTGTTGGTGTTTTAACACACTTTTAGTTATTTTTAATTCATCCAAAAAATATATGAAGATTTATATTTTCTGTGTCTTGTTTACTATCACCTAAAACAGAAGTTTCCAAACTTATCCTACCACCCCCTTTTCACAAAAGACTTTTCATTGCTACTTTGCACCCCCCAGTCCCCAAAAATTTTACCTTCTTTAGGGAAAGGAACAGAGAGTACTCCCTCATTGCACCCAAGGCTACCAACCACCTCCCCAAATAATTCCAGCACCTTAGAGGTGCCCCCTGTCACCCACTTTGGAAAACACTGGTAGAGGATAAAAGATAAAAAACATCATAAACTTCCCATTCCAAAGAGTCTAAATGAAGATGTAAAGCCATACCAAATTACTCCTAAAAAATATTACATTAAAAATTCTAGAACAACATTTTGGGCCAGGAGCACGGTTAAATTTCTGAAGTGAATTGTATTTGTTTCACAGTTCAATTATCTTCTGAAGCAGGTTCTAGATGGCTTTCCGGGGCTTTCAAGGACCAATGAGAGAGACACTACACACATACATACAGACAATCCAGCAGAACATGCTTCTAGCCCAGAATTTGCTCCTGTCCTGCCTAGTCCTGGACCACTCGGCCTCCACGGCCAACTTATCCCTTTCTGTAATCTGGCTTCTGACCACAAAGCGTGGCTCCCAGGCTAAGCCCTTACACTGATTTAGCTTTGCTTCACAGTCCACAGCAATCCTACTTTCATCGTTCGAACCCCTTTGCCTATTGGCTGCCTGCTCACCTGTGTCTCCTCGACAGGATATAGTCAGCAAGAGGACCAAGATTCTACTGCCACTGAAATCACTCACCCCACAAACATAAACTGCAAATAGTTTATGGTCAAAGTGACTAGAAAAATGAGTTGAACAACTTTCTCCAGGTCAGTGGCTACACATCTGGTAAGCCAGAATCTGACCAGGATAGGCCAAGCCTCCATGTCCATTTTGAGATCTCAGTAAGAGCCAACTGGACTGAAAGACCATTCGCTACATTAGGAT
The DNA here is from genome assembly GCF_027595985.1 of Sorex araneus. NCBI lineage: Eukaryota > Metazoa > Chordata > Mammalia > Eulipotyphla > Soricidae > Sorex > Sorex araneus. The sequence continues at coordinate 325,497,057 of NC_073303.1, forward strand.
GCATGTGTGCACATGAAAAAAATCACTTCGAGACAATCAGAAGTGCAAAAATAGAAGCTATTTCTCTCAACTCAAAGTCTAGGGTAAGTTTAACTTTACTGAATTTCAGTTTCTAAGGGGCAAAATGGGGAGAATGCCACACAATCTTCCACGTCCAGCAGGAGGCTCAAATAAAGTAGCAAATTTTGTCAAGTGCTAGGGCTCATTTACCTGCTCCTGACAAGTGATTTTATAGAGGGCAGTGATCACTAAGTGCTACAGTGCCATATGCCTGTGATTTAGACTTTTTTTTTTACTTCTCTAGAAATTATTAAAGAGAGAAACATGCAAGAAAGCTAAATTGGATACTATTGTGTGCTATGTCCAAAGAACTGGTTTTTGTACTACATTTTTAAGTACTGGATTTCAGAATATCATCTGCTAATGAGATAAAGCATGGCTCTACATGACATATTCTTTCAGAAATTCAAGAATGATCTTACCAGACTGAAAATTTGAGGGACACCAAGGAGGAAGGGGTCCTTATGTGGCCCGTTGGTGATGAATTCCAAGCATCACTAACAATGTCTGACACATAGCAGGCACTTAATAAATATTTGTTGAACACTGACAGATTCAAAGAATAAATGAGGTAATTAGACAACTGTCTGACTATTCTGTGCCAAAAATATTACTCACTAGATACACAGTGAAATGTAAGGGGAAATGTCTTTTCTACCCTAGCGTCGTCTTCTTCTCTAGTTATCTTCTTGCCATCACTCATTAAGCTCTGAAGTGTAAATAATTATGGAAGTCTTGCCTAGCATGAGGAAAATATTCCTGGCGAAACCACCCAAAGAGAATGGCTCAATTCCTTTATCTATCAATCCTTCATCTATCACAGATGTAAAACTGACTTCATGCACATATACGCAGTACCTCTCTTGTTTTCTGGATCATCTCACTAAAAGTGCACATTGTTCCTGCATCCCCGCACTTCATTTCTTAAATTTTCATATGAACACCCATAGAAACCAGCTGACCATTGAGGATACCTCCATGAAAATCAGCAATACCATTCCCAATTTGCAATATGCAAATCTGATAGATACAAAAGCTAAATGCATTTCTGCTAATAGCAGGCTATAGTATCAGGGACAATACTACCTTGGTATAATATATATAATATATATAAATTTATGATAGCTACAAGCTTCCTTTATATTTTTAATGCTATGAATAAATGTGTTATTTAAATTTCTTTTTTTTTTTATTGAATCACCATGTGGAAAGTTACAAAGCTTTCACGCTTAAGTGTCAGTTACACAATGCTCAAACACCCATCCCTTCACCAATGCACATATTCCACCACCAAGAAACACAGTAAGCCTCCCCCCATCCCCCCACCCCGCCTGAGTAGCTGATGAATTTCACATTACTTTATCAAGTATGATTATGGTTTCTCATATGCATGATAGAGAATTTGTTAAATGTCCATTTTATAGAAGTGAAGCACTAAGATCCGAACTTAATGTTTTAACACAACATAAAAGCATTGTGTTAATCATTGTCAAACTGTGGATTAAAAATACTTCTTAGTGTTTTGTTTAATATACTTGTTAATTACACAAGGTTTATACTAGTATTAGAATTTAACAGTGATAAAAATGTACTAGTTTATTATCTGCATATATTTTTTATTTTTTATCATTTTATTTTTTCATTCCCCGCCCCTCTCGGAGAACCTGGCAAGCTACCCGTAGCATATTGGATATGCCAAAAACAATAACAATAAGTCTCACAATGAGAGATGTTACTGGTGCTTGCTTAAACAAATCGATGAGCAATGGGATGACAGTGACAGTGACAGTTTATTTCTTTTTAAAAAATTTTTATTGACTCACCGTGAGGTACAGTAACAAAGCTTTCATTTTTGAGTTTTGATCGTACAGTCATCCAACACCCATCACTTTACCAGTGCATATTATCTACCATCAAAATTTGCAGTATCCCCCCCTTGTTCCACACCTCCGTCTGCTATGTGGCAGACAATTTGCACAATACTCTCTTTCTTTACTTTAGTTACCTTCGATATTTTGACACCAGACCCACCACCAGTCTTACCTGCCGAAAAGGCAATGCTAGACAATGTTTTGCATTGTTTGTTTTGGATGCAATAAAACGTTGCATCCAAAACACTCTAGAAATTCTAGAAATTTAATATTTAGGGTCTGAAGAGATCATTGCAGCAAGTTGCTTGGGTCTGAGGTTCATTTGTGTGTCTCTGGATCCTGGCCGTGTGAGAGCTTAAGTAGACGGTGGCCGGATGTTGAATCACCTGAGTCTCATGGGTCGGGGGAAAGGAGGAGTGCCCAATCCTCCCCTGTCCCGTGAGGCCTGGCATTTGGCACCACCGCCGCTTGTACCTGGAGCTTATCACTGACTTTTGGAAAATAGTGGTTGCCGGAGTTCTTAGGGGGGACAGCACCTAGGCCTGTCTGGAGCAGCCCAGCGGGACCGGCCTATTGCAAACTCCAGGGCCATCTCTATCTCTGTAGCAAGTTGCTCAGGTCCAAGGTTCATTTGTATATCCCTCTGCACATATTCTTAACCAAGGGTTCTTGACTTTAACATAGCGCAACTCTTATAATAAAGTCTAAGAAAGTTTCCCATCACTAAATAAGATAAATTGTTATAAAATGAATCATACATTCATATACTTAAATGTAATAATAACGAAATTTCACCATCATAAAATTTATAGTTTAAAACTAACTGTAAAATTATACCTCTTATAATATAAATATCAATGGAGTGATAGCACAGCGGGTAGGGCATTTGCCTTGCACGTGGACGACCCGGGTTTGATTCCTCCGTCCCTCTCAGAGAGCCCAGCAAGCTACTGAGAGTATCGTGCCCGGACAGCAGAGCCTGGCAAGCTACTGTGGCGTATTCAAGGTGCTAAAAGAAACAAGTCTCACAAATGAGACATTACTGATGCCTGCTCGAGCAAATCGATGAGCAATGGGATGACAGTGATACAGTGACAGTGATCAACTACAAACCATCTTATACATGTTTGCTTGAAGATTATACAGATATATATTTTCCACAACTAAGGCCAAAACCTAAAAAGTATAAGTCAAATCAGTCTGTATAAGGCTCGAGACAGCTTACATATCTTATTTCATTTTTTGTCTTTTTATAGGTCGTATTTTTAAAGTTATATTAAAAATAAAAGGCATGATTAAACTCTAAAGAGAGAGTAAAATTCATAAATTTTAAATACATGTACATAGATGATTTCATTGGATCTCAATGGTTCCACAAGGATTTGTTTATCAAACAATAATAAAGAAAATCAAATTGTTTTCAATAGATAATAATTTACAGGAAAGACAGGAAAATTTCTTATTGTTGTGATTTTCCCCTTGATTTTAATATAAGCCCCATGTTGAAAAAATACACCATTTGAAAGTGAAAGAAAATGCAGAAAAACGCTTTTTTGTTAATATGAATACTAAATCTAGAAAACAATAGTAATATAAATCAAGAGTCCAAAGCAGCAGCCAAGAGCTGGTGCCAAATGATCAAAAATAGAGGGAACAAAACTTTTCTGTACAAGGCCTGACTGGAGCTAGCAGGTTCTGTGGAACCTTCAGATCTTCCAAAAAGTACTCAACTCTACTCTGGAAGCTTAAAATCAGATCCCAATGACAGTCAACAAACGGCCATGGCTGTCAGCCAGGAAACCTTGCTTATGGACACTGGAATTCAAATTTTATGTATCAAAAATATTTATTATTATGAAAATTTTGGCCATTAAAAATGCATAAAAAACATTCTGAGCTTGCAATTTATACAAAAACTACAAGCAAGCTAGATTTGGTTCAAAAGACAATTTGTCCACCCCTTGTCTAAGCATCACAGGACCAACCCACACACTAGGAAAGAAACACATAGGGGAAAGGAAATCTAATAAAATTTTAAATAATTTTAAATTAGCCTTCAAAATTATTTTGACACTCATTTACCCTAATAAATTCATAAAACTAATTTCTATTTGAATATGAAAGTGGCATCTTTGGGATTTGGTTTTGAAAGGAGTAAAATATTATTATATGCATTAATAGAAATAGGGGAGAAGAGAGAAAAATACCTGAAGCTAAACATTAAAACTCATACATATATGTGTGTATAAGTTATATATATAAAATCTTAGTTATAAAATCCATGCCTTAAGATAGAATATATAAGCTAAACAAGACATTTCCTTCTAACACTGCTGCCTTTGAAAATTAAACCTCCTGCTTTAAGAATCTAGGTCAGATATGGGCAAAAGCCCACATTTTTCATAATGTTATTGGGTTCTACAGTAAGAAACCTGCTTCCTATACTTCCATTAAACACCTCAATTAATTATAGAAAATACAATGTGATTATTCACTCATTGTAGTTTTGCAACTTTCTTTCCCAAGTAGATAACCTCCTAGAAAGAATCATTTCTTATAATTCTTTATGTTTTGTAATAATTAGGATCCTGTTTTATATACACTAAAACTAAAAAAATTAATACTAAAGATAATTTAATGAATACTAGAAAAGCAAATAGTAGTATTTGTAGTTCTGTATCATGACAGACATTAATCAGAAGGGAAAATTAAGTACTTTACAAAATTTCTTTAGGACCATGCCCATAGCAAAATTAGAAGATTAGAGAGAGAACTATATTGCTCATCTTTACTCTCAACTCCCTGGAAAAGTGATGAGCCCCAAGCCACAAAGATGCCTCAGCACGAACTTGTATCAACTTTGAGGTAAGGGGCCACACCTTTTTTAACTATCCTAAGATGAAGATCACAGCGTATAAATATCATTCTAGAACCACATTCTTCAAGCTTTGCATGCCTGCACACCAGCACCTGTCAAGCATTCTGATCCACAGAGAAGCAGTAACAACAAAGGTGGTAGACTAATAGTTTATACCTGTAAGCAGGCACAGGCTCATAGACCAGTGTTTGAAGGACACTGCTCTAGAAATTAGGCAAACACAGGGTCTTCGACATGAGATGCTAATTGGGAAAGGTCAGCTGCTCACAAGGAGTACTCCATGCTCTCCTCCTGATTCCCTCCACTAGCAAGAATGAAAACAGGAACTAGAATTTGGAGAAACAATCACAGTATCTAGATTCTAATGTAATTGACAGTCTAAAGCACATACCCTTACAAAAGAGAAAAAGATGATAGCCAGAAGTTAAGAAGGTTTTGTTTCTTTTGTTTATTTGGGGGCCATACTGGGATCAAACTGGAATTAAACACACTGTGCTATCTCTCCAGTGCCAAGTTAGAAAGATTTTGAAATCCAGGAAAACCAGTACTAAGTCATTCATTGTTTTTCATTCATTCTTTTTAGGAGAGTCATGAACAAGGTGGAGTTCATGCTGATTAAAGAACATAAAATTCTACATTTGCCACCTTTAGAAGATTACTTACAGAAATTAATTATTATTATATTTAGCTGCTTTAGTTACTATTACTGTTGTTACTGTTTTTAGCATATCAAATATGCCATAGGTAGCTTGCCAGGTTCTGCCATGGGCAGGATACTCTCAGTAGCTTACCGGGCTCTCTGAGAGGGATGGAGAAATCGAACCGGGTCAGCCACATACAAGGCAAATGCTCTACCCGCTGTGCTATCGCTCACTTTATTGTCATTACAAAGCATTTAGCATTGTAATGATAAATTACAAACTTAAAATCCAAGTTAGAATGACACATATTTATATTCTGAATGCTAAATGGGATACACTCATCACCCCATTTATGAAAACCAATTTGCAAATCCAAAATTCGTTGAGATAGCCAATACTTCAGCCTGAAAATTATCACATTCTGATCTGATTTGAGTCCACTAAACATATTTTCCATTCCTCCCGCCAAAAGAGAATGTATGCTGGTGTTTTTCGGTGGAACAAAGGTTCCCACATGAGAAAATTTACTAAGTTTACAGTGGAAAAAGTACACACCTATGGCCAACACCATTTTATCCTCAGAATGCTTACAAGAACACAAGAAGCTCTGCAGAAACGAGAAACGAGCGACCCCACTTAAACTTGGCAAAGTTTAAGTTGCCTCCCAAAGTCTCCTAATTGTAAAGGAGAGTTTGTTATTTAATTTCCCAGTTAGGATTTTATCCACTGGTCACATATTTAATAGACACATGACTATGTTTTCCAAATATACTGATTGAGAAAGGATCCATTGGTTACACCTATTAATCTACCTTAGGTGTATCCAATAATAAAGTAAATTTTCTATAAATTTTAAAGTGTAGACACAAAAGTAAATTCTCTGTGGTCAGTAATTGTAATTGTGCAATCCTCACTGGCTAAGGGGCCTTTGAGAACCATATTCCAAGACTAATATCCTAACTCATTCCACCAATAGCCAGTGTTGTGGTTAAGATCTCATGCACTTTTTCAGTTTCTTTTGGGACCACATCCAGCAGTGCTCAGGACTTACTCCTGACCTGTGCTTAGGAATCACTTCTGACAGGGCCAACGGGACCATATGGGAGGTCAAGGATCAAACAGGAGCCAGATTCATGCAAGGCAAGCACCTTGCCAATTATACTATTTCTCAGAACCCTAGATCAAACACTTTTAATTTAAAAAAAAGACAGGAAAGAAAATCTTAAAGGCAACCTGATGGCATCCATGGATCGGAAGTTGGTTTGGTTAAGGTGTTCACTTGCTCCCAGTTGAAGTCATCATCTTCAGCTTGACTATATCCACATGTGCCATAGGGTTCATCAAAGAGGCAACCACCTAAAATTTAAAGGAACAAACATTAGTGCAGGCAATATCAGACCTGTGGAGTAAGTTATGGTAAATGCTAGTAACCATACACTATCTGATGCAAAGATAAATCTAATTTATTTTTTCCTTCTCAGAAACTCTAAACCTTGACTCTTATACCACTACAAATACTATTTGAGCATTAGCCTTACTTTGACTGTACTGCTTATATTGTTCTCAAAAAAGAAACTAACATTTGTATAATGCAATTTAAAATATGACTGAGCAAATCCAAAATTTGTATTTTCCAGATTTATAGGGACTTGGAGTAAAAATGTCTTGTGTTCAAAATTCTAATATGACTAACTACCACTGTTCAATGCCTTTTCAATAGAGAAAACATAACCCAGACAAAATTTGAAAAGAAAATGCTTTCACCACAACAGTAGTACAATGATGGAAAATTAAATGCAGTAGAGGTCAGTGACACAGCTTGAAAATATTTTTCTAAGGATTATGCTAAATCTATACAGAGGTAAGTTTCACATAATGTTTAGAGATTTGAGTTATCAAAATTTAAAGAGATTATATGTAAATTTGTTTATATATCCACACAATATTTAAAGGTAAGAATGAATTTTAAACTAAACATATGGAAAACATCTGCTTAATTTGACTGCTAAAAATAAAGCTACTTAAAGAAAGACTAAAAGGAATGCAGCATATTAAAAAGGAAATTTAGCTGTTTCAATATTCTGGGACACACCGATGATTTTACTTTCTAAACAAATCCTATTAAATATCTCCTGTAAGTATAAATTATTATACAATCAAGTATTTTTTCCATTATTTAACATTGCAAAGAGTAAATTATACTGATTATATTAATTTGAAAATCCTATGACCGTTTATGTAATGGTATTAATTATATAAATTAGCATAATTATAATTATTTGACAATGATGAGAATGAAGAATTCTGGCCAAGAAAAGTATAAAAAATATGAATATTACGATACGATGTCTACAGTGCTACCCTGGCAGCAAGAAGGTAAATAAAATAGCAATTGTACAACCTCACAAATAAAACTGAAGTTAGAGTCAGCTGGTCAAGGGCTTATGTCAATTCTACAAACTTACGGGCAGATAGCTTCTGAACAGTTAAAAAAGTCCCAGAATTTAGTAAAGTATTTCTAACTTGTATAAAATTCCCCTTTAAAAGGCCTACTTGAGGCCTTTCCACTACTGCACGAGCATGATCCCAGAGGCCAACTAAACTACTTTGGACACCAGCAGCTCGCAGAAATGCCTCTAGACTGTGAGCTGAGCCACTGCCCCATTCGGCACCAGGGGCGGAGGGTTTCTCTCTCTCCGGTTTTCCATCTTATGAGCTCCAAAAAAGGGAAGTAAAGGCTTGCAGTGATGCAATTTCAGGCAGAATTTTCCCTGGACTTTATACAGAAATCCAAAACCTAATATCTCTTAACTGTCAGCAATGTGAAACGGTTCCTTTTTAGCAGGTCTGACTTTGGGGGAGGAAACTCCAAACAATAATAGTGTTTTTTGTTGAAATATTGAAGGTAATCAAGGTAAAGTGAAAACTATCAGCTACACAGGCGGGGGATAGGGGTGGTGGTGGGAGGTGGGGGGTGGTATATGAGGGCTCCTGGAGGTGGAAAATGTGCACTGGTGATGGAATGGGTGTTGAGCATTGTATAATGGAGACTTAGACTGAAAAATCTGTAACTTTCCACCTGGTGATTCAATAAAAAAAAAGAGCCTACTTGAATTCTTGAAATGTATATCCATTTGTATCAGTTCTATCTTATGAAGAAATAGTAAAGCATATCTTAGCTCTTATACAAGGAGACTGATTATCTGAAGAGAGCTGTCATGTTCTAGTCATTACCTTTCCTGGAAAGATATATTTTGCTCCTTACAGTTCCTCCCAAGAGAAGGTTTTCAAATCTTCCCCTGGCAAACATTCTCTGAACAATCTCAAGTTTATCAGCACTCTTCCAAAGGGATGGCAGCCAACATTGTTGCCAGGATTATAATGGCTATATCTGCTGACCTAAATCTCAGTCAACTAGTCTGAGCAGAGTTGGTCCATTTGGCTTGTCCATGGCCTGAAATGCCTCATGCCTTTTTCCTCAGAATACCATTTCTCCTTTTTAATAAAGGGATAGATGACTTTCTGAATTCCAATAAAGTACTGTGCATATATCCTTACTATACCCCATAACACTGCTTTCAGTGAGTAACTCCAATTTGTTGAGAATTTTTCGAATCCAAGTCTTGTCATTCATACACTGGTCATCTTACCAATGTTTAGGCTACCTGAAAATTGGATAAACATGAATCCTATGTCTGCCTCCAAATAATGAAGGAAAGATGTTAAACAGAGAAGAGTCAAAATATCTCAGGATATTTTATTTTATTTTATTTTATTGAGAGTGCAAGGTTTGGACCACACCTAATGGTGCTCAGTGCTTACTCCTAGCTCTCTGCTTAGGAGTCATTATTCCTGGTTTTGTCCTTAGGGATCATTACTCCTGGCTTTGTGCTCCTGGTGGTGCTTGGGAGATCATATGTAATAGCAGAGATGGAACAGGGGTTAGCCACAAGAACATAACTGCCTTAACCTCTGTACTATTTCTCTGGGCCCATTTGGAACATTTTAAACTATCTCCCCAGTTTCTAGCTGCCTCTTAGACTCAGGTTTATAAGTAAAATTAAGAGGTAGGGACACTAATTTCTGTAACATGTAAAACTAGTTAATAAATAGTCAACTTAAAACATTAATTCATTACAAAGAGTAACATTAATCCAATAGTCTCAATATTTCACTTGACAAAAATTGGTAATTTATATTTCTCTCTAACTCACCTTTAACAAGTTCAGAACAAAAGTGAATTTACTGAAAGCATGTAATACTACCAACTCTGCCATTTGAAATGAATTAGGCTACAATTATGAGAAAAATTTCCCCTTGGTTGTAAAACATAATTTTGATGTAGAAAATAGCTTCAGCACTATAGGAATAAGTCCAAACTACAGTAGTGTTAATATTCCAAAATAAAGAAATAACCATGAATTTTGACAGAAAAGGGGCTTCCCAATGGAAACACAGATAGCACTTTGATGAAGTCCTACAGTGCAATCTTAATCAGTGAGAAATACCTCTAAGTATGCACAAAACAACTCAAGGCTGGTTAAAAATGTGGTTCATGAAATGAAGTTGGCACTGAAGATATAACCAAATATACAAACAAGGGCATGCAGAGCTGACAACAAACCCCAAAGACTAATGCAACACTGGTATAATAAGTATATAATTTTCTCATTACATGAAGCTGTTTATATCACTTGAAAAGAATCATAAAATGTATGATATGGTCCTTTCTGGATCCATGTATGATTATTGAACCTCTTCCTGCACACCAATTCCCAGGCATATACTGCTATTACTACAACAGATGTGACACCCTACAAATAGCAAGGATGATTTATTAAGTGGAAATGAGATGAGATTAAGGCAAAATACACCAGAGTTGAAATAAACCACTAGCTGGTTTTCAAGGAGATTTTTCACAGTAAAGTGAGCCAGCACCAGGGGCCAACATCAGATACATTCCCATTCTTGCTTTGTTAGCTTATTGATTGTAGACTAATTACCCCACTTCTTCTAGCCCTGTTTTTTTTTCACCTATCAAAAGAAAATGTAGACAACATATGTTTCAAGTGTTACTTCTAATAATTCAATAGAGGAAATTTAAAGTAATTCTAATACAGTGGCAGACTCATTCAACCACCATCACTTAAAAATTTCACCATCACTTTTAAATTCCTGACTTTCATGCACTGATTCCAATTGCAGATAACTGGAATATCATCATGTAGGCACATTCTTGTTCCTCAAAGGAATGCATAGAAACAAAGAACAGTTGGCTTGGTTTTTCGGATAAATGTTTTGGATCCAATGAAGACTGGGATAAAGATGAAAAGTTAAATCTAGTGGGAAGGAAAAGGATGAGAAAGGGAAGAAGTGATTGAACAGGGTCAGAGGCCTTGGGTATACTGGCAATGTGGAAGAGTGGTAATTACATATGTATATATATATGTATATATATATATGTGTATATATATATACATACAAAGCACAGACTCAATAACACTAAATAACTGAGATCTATACTGTCACTGTCATCACTGTCATCCCATTGTTCATCGATTTGCTCAAGCGGGCACCAGTAATGTCTCCATTCATCCCTGTTACATGCTAATGCAGCCCGATGGTGTATTAGGGGCTCTTCCAGGATCAGGGGAATGAGGACCGTTGTTGTTAACTGTTTTTCGCATATCGAGTACGGCACGGGTAGCTTGTCAGGATCTGCTGTGCGGGAAGGATACTCTCGGCAGCTTGCTGGGCTCTCCGAGAGGGACAGAAGCTTTTGGGGTGGCCTCTAATCGCCTTTACAGGGGTTCCCAGTCTACGGAATGTAAACTTTTGGTCGAGCGGCACATTGTAACGATCTGCACACTGACAAACACGCACCTGTCTGCATCAACTTATTAAATTTGCAAATTGGGGCTGAGGGGATAGTGCAGGGGTTAAAGGGCTTGCCTTGCACAAGAAGATCCTAGTTCAAATCCTGGCACCACATATGACCTGAGCCTCAGCAGGAGTGATCCCTAAACACAAAGCCAAGAGAAAATCATAAGCACCGCTGAGTGTGGCCCAAACAAAATAGTAACAGTCAAATAAAATGTACATTTTATTCATCACCACGAATATGGCAAGCCAGTAGCTGGGAATTACTATGTGATAGGTATTAATGCAAAGCACATTAACTCACATAACCCTAACAACGAACACTTCTAGTTCAGCAGACTATTCAGTGGAAACAGAAAAGGTTAAAAAGACATACTACAACCTATACATCTATACTACAACCACCAAACTCTGAAATGTGTCAGTCAAGCTGGTAGACAGGAGGCTGGGGAATCATGGGAACACTGGTAGAGAGAAGTTGACACTGGTAGTAAGATTGGGATTGGAATATTGTATGCCTAAGACACATCTATCAATAACTTTTTAAATCATGGCTCTTTCAATAAAAATAAGTATATTTAATAAAAATAAATACCCTAAAATTGAATTTTGCCGATGAAGGCATAATTATGTATATTTACTAAAATAAATTATTACAATAAATTGTTTTTAAAAACAAAAGTAAATTATTTCTGAAAATAAGTCTTCTGAATTTTTCAAAACTGTGCCATAGATAATTTGATATAATGTACAGGCATGAATATAGCCAGCAATTTTTCTCCAGACCTGTCTTCCTTGAAGCAGATACCCAACTGCTCTACTTTTCCTCTATCAAATCAAATTATATTTTTCTTTCATAAAGGAAATCAGTACAAAACTAACAGTCATATATGAGAAAGCAGAAAGGTAATAAAAATGGCTGAGGCAGTGTTCTTCGCCTTTATATTCTCTTTCTCACATGCACACACAGGCATGCCCACATATTCCCATCACTTATGAAAAGCTTTTTCTTAGAAACTTAGTATTGCTTCATTTCAGTTTGGTCATGCAGATACATATGATGGCACCCAGGGGTAGGTACTCCCAGCTCAGCACTAAGAGATCACGATGGGAATGTTCAGGGGATGATAAGGTGGTAAAGATCAAATACAGGATTCCTACATGCAAAACACGAACTCCAGTCCATTGAGCTATCTTTGGGCATTTTCAGTAACTGAATATAAAACATAACATATTCTGGGTGAAAAATGAGTTGCTGTGTAAAAGAAGTGTCAATAAACGTCAAATATTCATGTAATCAACAGTAATCATTATAAGACCTGCTCCTGTGCATGAACTGCAATACAGTTATAGGAAAACCAAATCAATAAAGTTGAATAAACACAAAGGATAAAAGATGGAAAGTAGAACAAAAAGAAAAAATAAAAGAGACACCAGGAGTAAGTCTACAATTCAACCATCACCACCAGGTAATAAAAAATGCCTCTGGGTTTATTTATTAGAAAGATTAACAAATGTCAATTTGTGGGGGGGGTGGTAGGCAGTGAAAAGAAGAAAATGAGATGAGTGATAATTCATATCATATATTAAAATGAATCTTAATGACTAACATTTGTTAATGATGTATTTAATCGTAAATCAATCAATACATTGTAGATAACTATAATTCTTACTTTACAGATGCATAAGTGAAGCACAGAATCTGTGACCAGACAGCCTGCACAACTTCAAACATAGTGAAGCAGAGATTTCAATCCAAGCAACCATCTACATTCTGAACACTTCATTATAGCACCTTCCAAGTTAAGACCCCATCCAAAATATGTAACTAACAGTTCAAATCCAAAATCCAGAGAGAACTGTATTCTCAGAGATGTGGTAAGAAACAATCAATAGAAGTCAATGAACAGAATTCTCAATAGCACTCACTAGAATGAAGCAATAGATTTTAAGGTCTATTCATTAATACATATTGTATTGTATTATAAAATTCAATACAATAAACTTGATTAAGTGGGAACTTGGTGAATTCGAGGATTTAGTTCTAAGAGCCCTTAAAATGGTATGAGTGTTGTTGATATCAACACACTCAGTGGGTCATCATATACCACCCAACTGAAAACTGCAGCAGTTATGAATGTACAGCTCCTCAGTAATGAATTCACTCTTCATTGCTTACTCCAGAAATGGACCCAGATCCTCTAATTAGACTTCCAGTCCCAGTAGACAAAACGTTAAGTTTTGTCACTGTGGGGTTTGGGAGAGGCACAGAGGAAGAAGATAGGTTTGCAGGTCTCTATAAAAGACTTGATACACAGGCTTTTCCAAGCACACACCTGCAAAATAGGGGTCCAGCCAGTACCCACTTCCTGCAGTGCATGGAAACCAGCGTGCTCAAACTACAGCTTTTCCCTGGACCTGCTCTGGGCCTGTGAGAAAGAGAGACTGCCCAAGCACCTCAGGACTCACTTCCTCCAAGTTCTATCATTGTGGCACCCCACCTTTCCCAGTTGTTAGCACTTCATGCCTTAGAGCTCTCTATTCTTCATAAAGAATTCTAATTCATCTTTATTATTGATTATTCTTTAAACTTCCCCTTCTGATTTCATCCTCATTGATAGATACCTATTTTTTACAAATGGCAGTCTGGAGTGATCAAATATCCCATCCAAAGTCACACAAAGTTAAGAGTAGGGCTAGAAGTTTCCCTGAGTTGTGTGTCCAGAGTTCCTCCTTTTACTTCTATGTACATTTTCACCCTTAACCCACCTCTATAAAATAACTATACAGTATAATGGTTACATGTGAAGTGTTACCCAAGTCCCACTGCAAAGAAGCTACTGACAGTGCACTTTCTAGGAAGCTAATAGAGGACACTCAAATATCAATATCACAACTTACAAAATAAAGGGACATTTTAAACAGTTCTATCTTTAACAGGTTAAACTGACATATATACCAGCAATCATTCTTTATATAATCACAGTCCATTTACAGTTATTTTGTAAAAATAAAATGTTGGTAATATTCCTTGAGGAAATTTCTGGAACATTTTTCTCATTTGTTCTAAATACAGAATGACCCCATTTGAGGCAGCCTTTATCAACTGTATAAAGAATTAAATGGGTCTCTCCACAGAGAGGGCAGATCAAAAACTAGAACTGACATACCACCAAAAGAACTAATATTATATGTTCTATTTATAAAATATATATAATTTCAGGTAGTCCTATCCATTTATTCCAAAACTAAAACTGAGATAAGTGCTATAAACCACTCTGTGTTTAGAGGATAAACACAGAGAACTATAGCATACATAACTATTTTAAGAGTATTTTAAAAAATAAGCCTACAAAAACACAGCAAAACCACTGCTTGCTTCTGGTAAATCAATCCCAGTGACATCTACATTTAATTGCCTGCCAAACAATGGGAGCATATAATGCCTCTTAAAATTTGAGTGCTCTAGTGATGGTTAGTGAATCAGACACTAAGCATTCTAGAAACACTCTTCTACATAATTTAATCTAGCAAGCAGTTTTTACACATTACACAAGCACTTAAATGGCTAATGCTATGCTCTATTGTAAAAAGTGCTATTTGCCGACAGATATATTTTATATAATTCAAAGGAAATGAGTTGTTTTGTTCTTGAAGTTTTTACGGCTTATTGCACTTAGTGCATACTTCATTTCAGATCAATCTATTGGTTCCCAATTTTGAAAAAAAAAAATATCTGATCTCAACAACCATGTAATTTTCTTTTTAATCTTAAAGTCTTTTTTTATGTGAGAAATGGTGCTATTTTTATTTCCAAATATCATACAGTGGCATCCTAGCTGTGAAGGACATGACCATCATTTCAGTATTTTATGTACAAATAAACACCTCATACCACTGCTATAGGATTTATGTAAATCACTCATCCAAGTTCTCTGTAAATTCAAATTTAACTAAATATAACACATGTGCTTTTCTGTACAAAATTGCAAACTGTGGTAGAAAATAATTATCTACCTCTATCATAGCAACAAGAATATTAAAAATCACTAAATACTTGAAAGAGGATGATCAAACAGATCAGAATTTATCACTTTCTCTGGAGTTCCCAATGTCCTTCCTGAGGCTTACACTAGAGCAAACATTCTCAAAGTGAGTTCCTGGGCCAGCGACATCATCTAGGAATTTCTCCAGAAAGCAGATTCTTAGGTTCCAGACCTGCTGAATCAGAAATGGTGTTAACCTGTATGCTAACAGAGTTCCAGGTAATTCCTGTGCCTCCTAATGTCTGATGGCTATTACCTGTGGCTCTCAATACTGACTACGCACTGGGATCACCTGAATAGACTTAAAAAAATTCTGAATCCTTCACCTTACCACAGGGAGTTCAATCTAGTCTATAATGAATGTGAGTTGGCCCTCAACCAGGCTACCAGGAATATTAGAAAAACATTAAGAATTTTAAAAATTAGCCAGAAGGTTCAAATAAGAATGAAAGCTCGAGGATCTCTGTTTTAGACAACCTATTTAATCAGAATCTTGTGGGAATCGGTGGCTTTTAAGTTATCTCACAATAATCTAATCACTGACCTATTTTAGAGTAATGCTCTAAATCCTTGAACTGTGGGTTGCAAACCCATGTGCAGTCATAAGTGATTTAAATTTTGTTTTAAGGTAAATTTCTTTATGATTCGTTATCAGTAGACGTTATTTTGTAAGCCTATTTTATATACAACTAGATATTGGGTTTGTGTAAATATTTTTTCGGGTGAAAAGGCCAAGAAGTACTGCTTTAGATTAGCAGTTTCGGGGCTGGAGCGATAGCACAGCGGGTAGGGCGTTTGCCTTGCACGCGGCCGACCCGGGTTCTAATCCCAGCATCCCATATGGTCCCCTGAGCACCGCCAGGGGTAATTCCTGAGTGAAGAGCCAGGAGTAACCCCAGTGCATCGCCGGGTGTTACCCAAAAACCAAAAATAAATAAATAAATAAAAATTAAAAAATAGATTAGCAGTTTCAAACATTTTTCAGATGGTATCACAACAGATTTTTTAAAAAAACCTTCATCCTAGGTGAACTTATTTATAAATTATATATAACATAGCACTCTACATATGCATATTATTGCAAATAATAATTTATCTACTAAAAAACAAAAGAAAAAATGTATGAATTGGAGTTCAACTATTTTCTTCTGCCTACTGTATATTCTATACATTTTATTGCCTACCTCAAAGGGTGTGTGTGGAGAAAGTCTTTGGAAGATCCTGTTCTAAATAACTCTCTAAAGTCACATATATCTCAAAAAATGACAACTGAATAGCACCATTTGATCAAAATGTTTTCTCTACTTTAATTTCATACTCAGAAATTTGTGATTTATAGTTTTCTCCTCAATGGAACAACTGAATGAGAAGAAATTTTCCAGGCAAAGATGATACTTTTCCTGGTCCAACACATCCAGGAATCATGTTAAGCCCAAGAACACTCCAGTTAGAATGATTTGCAAATCTATCTCTCAATAATTTAAGTATTAAATCACCAGCTGGGTCAACAGATAAATTCCTGAACTCACCATGGGACAGTACATCTAGGTAGATTATTCTGCTCAAGACAATCTGCCAATTATTTATTTCTACTAGATAATTATTAACCTACACTGAACTAAATCTACTGCAATGAAATATTTTCCTCTACTTTTTTCTCCTATTCAAAGACATATTCATTGAGTAGAATGTGTCTGACTTACTACAGAAGTTGTTCTATCTGGGATTAATCAAAGTGTCACCACCTAGATAGTTTTACTAGAGTATAATTTATTATATACAATCTGGATGTATTTTTCTTATAAAATACTTTTTTTAATTTTTCTCATGGCAGGAGGGAGTGCACACTGGGTGATGCTCAGAGTTCTCTCTGGCTATGTACTCGGAAATCACACCTGGCAGGTCTCAGGAGACCACATGGAATGCCAAAAATAAAAACTGGATCAGCTGGAGATGGAGAGATAGTACAGAAAGTAGGGAGGGCATTTACTTTGCATGAGGCCAACCCGGATTCAATATCCAGCATCCCATATGGTCCCCCAAGAACTGGCAGGAGTAATTCCTGAGTCCAGAGCCAGGAGTAACCCCTGAGCATTTCCGGGTATGACCCCAAAAGAAACACACACACACACACACACACACACACACACACACACACACACACACACCCTACCCACTGTGCTTTCTCTCTGGCTCTTGGAACAATCTTTAAGTTTATTGTTAGTCCTTATTCCTATTGCACACTGAGTGTTAACAATATCTAGCGTGGCACTGGCTAATTTGTGGATCAAAAACAAACTCTGTAAATCAAAGTAGTTATTTGACTGGGCTTTAAAAATGGTGACCCTTTGTGTGGTCACAAATTCATCTGAAGCTAACATCATAGACTGAATAGATACTGCAATGTTTAAGCCAATTATTAAAGTGGTACTCAACACAGAACAGTTGTTAAGGACTGCTCAACCTTAACCATCACTGGGAAACACAGTTCCAGCCAGAGAATCCACTAACGTGACTAATTTTATCACTGTGGCAAATATTCCCACTTACCCTGTGAAAGGAAATAAATAATACGCAGGTATCACTTTTCAGCAGCACAATTAACTGATCCAGAAGTTCTTGGTTGGAAGTAAAAATCAAGTGGCATTAATATCAATGCTCAATAAATTTCAGAAAGAAGATTTTGCTAGAAATGAAGACATGACCCTCCTAATCACAAGAGAGCAAAATGTGGCTTATTACTAATGAGTCTCAATTATTGAAATAAATTCTTACATAAAAATAATTTTACATAGCTAACTTCAAAGTTTAATAAAAGAACAAGCCCAGGAGAAACTATGAGCTTAAATTAGGTCAAGGTAAAGAAACAAAACCTACGGACCTGAGAGTTAATACAGGAAGTATGGTAGTTGCCCCGCACGCTGTTGGCCCTGGTTTGCTCCCTGGCACTGCATAAGGCCCACCAGGGTTGAGGTGCTTAACTCACATACAGCCAATCTAAGTTCAATTCCTGACACTACTTAAGGTCCCCCATGTCCCACTAGGAGTTGTACAGAGTCAAAAGTAAGCCCTGAGCACAGGTAGGTATGTCCCACCCCCTAGAATTATAGAATCTGAATTGTTACTATAGCCCTTTCTTTACCCTTCCTGGTACCCACTGACTCTGATACAGACATCCCTCCAGTGCCTTCTCCCCACTCCTAAGAAGCTCTGCTTTGCTGTGGAATCAAAGGGCATCCCTACCTGCAATCTACTTCCACAACCTAGCTACCAAGCACATCAGGCTCTTGGACATTTCTGTACAATTACTGGAGGCACTTCTCACCCACCTTCCCAAAATCCATTATGGATGACGTTACAGACGAGCTGTCTGCTCTTTTCTCTGTCCCTGGGTTACCAGATCTTCAGTGAATATCCATAACTCTTTCACATATGAAATTATACTTCTTTCTCTGTAAAGTGTATGTTCATGCTATACATCTCCTCATCTCTACCCCAACTTACACAACACACCCAAATGTATTGCAGAAACAGCAACTGGCTATCCAGCATGGTCACTTAACTGTTTGTGCTAAGACTGAAGAATTTCCAACTTACATTTATTTGTAAATGGGACAACAGTGCTATTTACTCTTTATAGAGCTGAGACCTTGGGGCTGGAGCGATAGCACAGCTGCAGGGCGTTTGCCTTGCACATGGCCAACCCCGATTCAATTCCTCCGCCCCTCTTGGAGAGCCTGGCAAGCTACCGAGAGTATCTCGCCCGCACGGCAGAGCCTGGCAAGCTCCCTGTGGCGTATTCAGTATGCCAAAAACAGTAACAAGTCTCACAATGGAGACGTTACTGGTGCCTGCTCGAGCAAATCGATGCACAAAGGGATGACAGTGACAGTGACAGTGACAGAGCTGAGACCTTAGAGCCATTTAAAGAATTATACTAATAAGAAAACTGAGACTGGGAATTTGCCTGTTTTAAGTAACACTGAAGGTATTACTTCAGTAAACATCCAGTAATACCTAATCCCTACAAGGGTACAGATATTAAAACACAAGAGCCTGATGCTCTTTTTGTATTTAGTTAGGAATACAGGAGACTAACTAACTATAGTTGAGCACTGTGACAAAACGCTGACACACTGCTAGAGAATACTAAGAGGCTATATCAGATTAGAAAGGGCAAGAGAGAAACCCTAGAGGGGAAGGCTTTTCAGGTGTGGATAGAAATATGGGTCAAGTTTTGAGTGACAGGTAGAGATGCAAGAGAGCAGAAACACTGGGGAGAAGGCAGGTCATGAGAAGTCCACTCTGTCTGCATGGAATCACCGATGTTGGCAGCAGTAATAATACAAAAGGGGGTAAGTACCTTGTCACAAAGGCCAACCAGTGCAATGTAGTACCAGGGAGACATCTAGCCTGAGAGCAACGGGGTTACTACACACTACATTCAGGATTCCACAATGGCACAGTGACAAAAGAGGGCAAAAATTTGTCTCCTGGTATTGGAGACAAAGGAAAGAGTCACTCTAACTTGCTGACAGAGTAGAGGCAGACAGAGGATGGCAGAGGTAAAACTTGACTTGCTTTTGATGTCACCTCTCCTGCATCTGTTTCCTAGAACTTCAAATGCACATTATTTTTTCCCTTCCCACCTTCCCTGCTTCCTTTCCTCCTTCCTTCCCCTCTTTTTCTCTTCCTTTCAAGAATGGGGCTTTGCTTGGATTACTCCTGATTCTGTGCTTAGGGGACCATGTGCAGTATTTGGCAGTGCCTCAATCTTTGTACTATGTCTCTGGCCCAAAATATGTTTTCTTAAAGTATCCTTATACATCAATATAGTAGGATGCTATGCTCTCCCCCCCATATTTATTATTTAAGTAGGTAACATCTTTACTAAAATTACCAAATAAAAATAGATTTCACTGTGGAATTTTATCCCAGAACAGCACTAATGTCTTAATACCACTGATGATTCTTTACAAACTTATCAAAGGTTTGATGACAACAGAAAGAAGTCAAAGAGAAATTATTCAGAAGTGCGATTTACTTCCCCCACTAGATATCCCAGAAAACATACTCCTACAATCAACTACAAATAACTCTACCCAACAAAACAATTCTTTACAAACTCAAGCATGTTAAGAATGAGTACTTAAGGAGAAACTGCAGTGTGCATGTTTATGGGAAAATACAGGGACATAGAGAATTAACTGCTTGTTTGCTTTTGCATTTGCATTATCAGCCTGACCTTCAGCAGAAAGCAGTCATAATGAACCATCAGGAAAACACAGACTCAGTGGAGGCATGTTAAAAGATCCAATCTCCCTTTAAAATTGAAAAGAAATGCTAATGCACTCCAGCTCAGGATGCTGTACAAAAAGGAAATTAATATCAAAGCTTGAACAGTATCTGCTGTTTCACCCTGTAAAAAAAATTTTTTTTAAAAAAAAGGGTTTTCTGGCCTAAAAGCACAGGAGATATAGGAATCTGATGGGAACAGAGGAAATGAAGACATCTGACAAAGAATCCCAAATGCAACAAAGTTGTACAAGTGACAAAGCAAGACCAAAAAGGATATGACTGAAGCAGAGACTCAGCTTGAAACTTTTTATTCTTTAGACTTCCACATAGAAAGTGGCAGACAACTGGAAAAGAACCAGTGCAAATTAAAAAATCTGTAGAATAGGGCAAAAAACTTACTCATATCCTATCACTTTTTTAAAGGAAGGATTTTAATATATTAAAGCTTCGGTGAACAGTGGGCCCTGTTTTCATTTAAGAAAATGGGACCAGGGTGATAGCTCAAAGGGGTGGGCCATGCTTTGCACACAAAAGGCCTGGGCTTGATCCCTGGCATCACTTGGTCCCCAAAGTACCATCATAATGACCCTTGAGCACTGAACCAGAAATATCCAACATGACCCAATAAACACTGGGTTTTCTTGTGTGGCCAAAATCACTGGGTGTGGTCCCCAAACCTAAAAAAAAGCAAATGAGGTCAAGCTATCTCTGTTTCATTTTACTTCAAATTGGTATATACATGCATACATACATACATATATATTTATATTTATATTTATTGTTGTTACTTGACTTTTTTTAAATCAAGTTGACGGATAGTTAGACAATTTATACTTAATTAAAACAATGATATTAGACAGCAACATTCAAGACAAAGTCAAATAACAAACATTTTACAAAATAAACTGCTGTACCTTTAAATCCTTTTTTTCTCTTCCAATCTAAATGCAATCAGCTATTAAGTATTTCAATTAGTTCTCAACTGTGTGGGAGGCTGTCTGGGCAATACATATCCTTCTGAAAAATAACAGGAAGACTATATAACAGAAAATAACAAAACTCTAACCCTTCTTACTATGGAAAACTCCATGACTGCAACAGACCACAATACTCAACTCTTCAAACGACCTTCAAAGATGAAAAGCCAAGTATGTTCTGTTCTTTGTGAAGTCCTCTAACTTCTAGCCTGAAACTCCATTCTCATATTTCATAAATTCACTGCCGTTCCTGTTTGATTGTCTTTTATCCTCTCAGGCCAATCTCTAGTTTGTCTGGTTTTTGCTAATAGTTCCACTCCTTTTTGTAGAAGCATATGCTTCTCCGTGATTACTGGTTGTTGCATTTGTCTATGATCTACAGATTCTTCTCACTAACTAACACAAAGTATACTGGTCAATTGGGGGCAGCCACCCCAGTAAAGTTCAGAAGACTTGGGGGCCCCACTGGAAATTTTCAGCCAACAAGACCAGATGTTCAATGCAAGGGCTAAAGGATGCAGTGCTGCTGTGGGCCTTCGTATGTGCCAGGAACCACCCCGGGCTCTGCAGAGGACGTGCCGAGTGTCTCTAGGACCACACTGGCGTTCTCAGGGTAGCACTGTAGCACTGTAGTTCCGTTATTCGTTGATTTTGCTTGAGCGGGCACCAGTAATGTCTCCATTGAGAGACTTGTTACTGTTTTTGGCATATCAAATACGCCACGGGGAGCTTGCCAGGCTCTGCCGTTTGGGCGAGATACTCTCAGTAGCTTGCCAGGCTCTCCGAGAGGGACAGAGGAATCAAACCCGGGTCGGCCATCTGCAAGGCAAATGCCCTAACCTCCGTGGTATCGCAGAACAGGAGCCCACTGTTCTGGCTTAGTGGTACAATCACGTCGGTGGGAGGCCTCATGTTCTATTCCTAGAACTGCCCCTACTTTCACCAAGTGCCCCTACTGTCATACTCAGGCACCATGAGTATGTGCTCCACAATTAACACTGAAACCCCCAATTATCACAGTAGTGACAACAACGACAAAGTGCAAGTCAAGAAAAAAATTAGTAAATTGATTAAAATATGTTTGTTAAGGAAAAAAACTAAACTGGTTGCTTAAAAAATAATATCATATGAAATAAGCAATAGTAAATAAATAATACAGAGAACAATTCGCCACTATTCTCAAGACATAATCAATTGTCAATTAATGTATTTATTATTATATATATCTTCATACTGGCATCCCTATACAATATGAAAATATACTAAAATAGTATAGTATATATCTTAAATTCATATGCTATATGTCAAAAAAAAACTGACGGCTGGAAAAATAGTAGAGGGGTTAAGGCATTTGCTTTTCATGCAGTTGACCCTAATTAATACCCAGTACTGCATATGGTTCCCCAAGCACCATCAGTTGTGATCCCTGAGTGCAGAACCAAGAGAAAGCCCTGTACCACTGGGTACAGCCCCTGAACCAAAACAGTCAAAATAGTCATTGAAAAATAAGTGAATGAGCAATTCATCAAAAGGATAACTAAAAAGATTTTTTAAGTTTGTACATAAGCACCATAAACATAACACTACTCCAACTGTTTTACCTAAACTACCAGAATTTAAAGGCAATCTACAGAATGGGAAAGGATATTCACCCAATACCCATCCGATAAAGGATTGATAACAAGGGTATATAAAGCACTGGTTGACCTCTACAAAAAGAAAACACCCAACCCCATCAAAAAATGGGGCGAAGAAATGAACAGAAATTTTCTCAAGGAAGAAATACGAATGGCTAAAAGGCACATGAAAAAATGCTCTTCATCACTAATCATCAGGGAGATGCAGATCAAAACAACTATGAGATACTACCTTACACCACAGAGACTGGCTCACATCCAGAAGAAAAAAAACAACCGCTATTGGCATGGATGTGGGGAGAAAGAAACCCTCCTACACTGCTGGTGGGAATGCCGACTGGTTCAGCCCTTTTGGAAAACAATATGGTCGATTCTCAAAAAATTAGAAATTGAGCTTCCATTTGACCCAGCAATACCACTCCTGGGAATATACCCCGGAGACGCAAAAAAATATAGTCAAAATGACATCTGCACCTATATGTTTATTGCAGCACAGTTTACAATAGCCAGAATCTGGAAAAAAAAAAAAAAAACGAATGCCCGAGAACAGATGACTGGCTAAAAAAGCTTGGTACGTCTACACAATGGAATACTATGCAGCTGTTAGAAAGCATGAAGTCATGAAATTTGCATATAAGTGGATCAACATGGAAAGTATCATGTTGACTGAAATGAGTCAGAAAGAAAGAGACAGACACAGAAAGATTGCACTCATATGTGGAATATAAAGTAGCAGAGAGGTACGAGCTAGCAATGATGCAACCTCTGGCAGAAAGCCCTCTGGACTTAGTCACTAAAATACTAAAACACAGAAATCTAGAACCTCATGGCCTCTACTGTAGCCACACGACCTCATATCTCCTCATTCACAGCAATGGAAAACAAATTATCAAATGCTTCTTTTCCAGCAGGTCCGACTCTGGGGGCAAAACTCCAAACAATAATAGTGAGGGGTTTTTTTTGTTTGTATGTAATCAAAGTAAAGAGAAAGTAAAGAGAAATTTACCAACTACACAGGCGGGGTGGGGGACCGGAGGTCGGGGGTGGATGGATGGGAAGTTAACTGTGGTTCTTGGTGGTGGAATACATGCACTGGTGGAGGGATGGGTGTTCGAGCATTATATAACTGAGACTTAAGCCTGAAAGCTTTGTAACTTTCAACATGGTGATTCAATAAAAAAAAAATAATAATAAAGTTAAAAAGGTGAAATTATAATCTACTTCCAAATTAGCACAATAAATCAGGTATTTTTAGCTCAAAAAAATTGAGAGGAAAAATAGATGAGAGAACCCTGTTTTGACATTCATTTAGAAAGGAGACATAGGGGCTGGAGAGATAGCACAGCGGGTAGGGCGTTTGCCTTGCACGCGGCCGACCCGGGTTCAAATCCCAGCATCCCATATGGTCACCTGAGCACGGCCAGGGGTAATTCCTGAGTGCAGAGCCAGGAGTAACCCCTGTGCATCACCAGGTGTGACCCAAAAAGCAAAAAAAAAAAAAAAAAAAAAAAAATTAGAAAGGAGACATAGACAAAATAGGGTCACAGAAGCAATTTCTTGGACAATGGAAATTACTATCATGGTTCTGCCTGCGTAAAGCTACATGGAAATTCTTCACTATCTCACTTGCTGTGAACTCCACATTCACATTTCCCACAAGTACTACTCTTATACTGTGGACACATAATCTACTACATTCCTCTGCTAGACAGAGATACTCTTCATCTCCTTCTGACCTCCTGGGAAGGACGTGGGTTTTCAGTTTGATTTGTCTGAAATCCTCCAAACTATTGCTGTCTACTCCTGCTGATTTGTCAAGAGAACAGACTGTGAAAACTATCAAGCAACACTACTGCAAAGATGCTATCATATGTAAAACAACTGCCTGTTCAATTAAAGCACTTGATACCTCATTTTCAAGCACACACTGCTTATTAATTTTTCTATGCATTTGAGAAAGGAGTCTGGCATCCTAATACTTAGAGAAAATGAAGACAGGAAAAAGAAGTAACTTCTTAGAGGCCAGAACAGTTTTATGGTAAACAATGCTCCTGTCTATTTGATTTCTATTTACATGTTCTCTCGTTCAAATATTAGCTTGGACTATGAGGAGTCCATATTTGTTTTAGGTTTAAGCTCCAGATGACAATTTATATTCTATGAGATTCTGTCTCCAATACATACACAGAAAATGGGAGGGGGTAGGTAATTGCATAAGGTAGTTTAAACTGTTCCTGGCAAGATCCAGCACTGGTATGCACTATTAGGACCTTTCATAATCATACACGGACAACAAAATGTGTGAGGTGTACAAGAAAAAGGGAAAAGAAGAAGTAGATATGTAAAACATAACTACTCAGCTCTGCTTAAGATTTTAAAATGTCAACAACATATATTGAGCAAGAACTTTTAAGGTATTTTCATGTACTTGAAACACAAGCTATCAGTTTGAAAAATAGAAAATAAAGAGGAATACACATCATTAAAGATGTATTCGATAGACTTACTGCACACACATGAACAGTTATATTAGCAGTGCCAAAATGAAATAGGAGGAGGTGGATCAAAGAGGAGAAGGAAAAAAGAGTGAACAAAGCCAAGATCCAGCAGTGTGGCAGGTCCCAAAATGAAATATACACAACAGCCAAAAAAAAAAAAAATCGAATTATAAATTAAGCCAAG
The DNA here is from genome assembly GCF_027595985.1 of Sorex araneus. Lineage (NCBI taxonomy): Eukaryota > Metazoa > Chordata > Mammalia > Eulipotyphla > Soricidae > Sorex > Sorex araneus. Next base: position 325,523,027 of record NC_073303.1, read on the forward strand.
AGAAGATGGTATGATTCCATAAAAAAATTAACAGTTAACACAAAATATGAGCAATATAAAAATGGCATTTTAAAGAGAAGCAAATGCAAGCATTTAGAACTTCTTTAAGATTTCAGAATAGTAACGTGAATCTGTAGTTTGAATAAACCATTCAATTGATTTAAACCGTTTTTTGTATAGAGAATAAAAAGGTAATTTGATATTTATTGATTGTCTATTATGTATCAGTTACTTAACACATACACTCAACTATACTATCATACAAATGTGTTCATTTAACTTGTAAGTAAGCTAAACTTGTAGAGATAAGCTTTCACATTTATAAAAGCAAGTTAATAACAATAAGTAGCACACAAATCAAGATGGACTTGCTTTTAATAGCTACGCAGTTCTTTCTAGCACTCATAAATATTAAATGAGCTAGAGAGATTACTGGGTATCTCTTAATGGATGTTTTATAAAATTAATATTTCTCCAAACATATTTAATTAAATATATATGGATAGAAACAGATTTGCATCTCCTTCTAAACAGACTTTAATATTCAACGACCTCAAAAATCTATAAGACTATTCATTCATATCTTCTTCATTAAAACATTTCCTAAATCCACCCCTCTCCAATCATAAAACTTTCACATGCCTTTTTTTCCCTTAAGGAGAGGCTAGCTATTAAAGATAACCTATAAACAAAATGTTTTAAATCTATTAGCACCCAATAAGTTAATGAATAAATTCAGAAAATAAATCCTTTGCCAATCATCACATTGTGGAGCCTAAATAACCTAACTACATTTGAGCTAAGTGGTAGTTTTCTAAAGCATTATTTCCATGGTTCACAAGTTCATAACCAACATTAATGAAACATAAAAATATTATTTTGGTTTTGGTATTTAGGCTACACACTGGGGTACGCAGGGTTGCTCCTGGTTTTGTCTGTCCTCAGGGACCATATGTAATGTCTGGTATTGATCCACATGCAAAGCAAATGGCTTACCCCTGTACTATCTTTCCAGTCCAAATAAAATCTAAACATTAGCCATACACTATTAAGATTTCTGCTTGTAGAAATCACATTCTGCTTGTAGAAGAAAAGAAGAAAACACTCAAGACCTATCATCAGTACTTTTTTGGCATGTTATACATTCTTAAAAACTAATATTTAAGATCATCCCACTAAGATTGCAAGATCCAGAAAACATACACACACACACACACACACACACACACACACACGCACACACACATGCATACACACAGCTCTCTCTCTGGCCAGTCTTACATTCACTTAGCAGACTTCAAATTTGTGTGTTACTTTGGTTAGTAAACTTGGCTAATCCTTAGAAATAAGCTTTTCAGTAAAAGTTGAAAACAATGATTCAATTCATTTGATTATAAATGCACATATGTGAGTAAATAGAAGGAATAATTAATGGGAGGAAAATGACCCAGAAAGGTGATATCAGTCTTGGCAAATTGTAAAATCAATTCATTAAACAAATATACATAGGCATCGTGTCTGTGCTAGACTGTGCGCTGAATATTGAAATAAAACAAAATGGATGTAAATGGATCTGAAGTAAACAAAATGGAAGCAGTGTCTGACCTCATGACTGTTATCAAAAATCTGTCATGTGCCTCCTATGGACAAGAATGGTTTCTCCAAAGGTCAGGAACGTAAGTACACTTAAGTCTCTGTTTGAAATCTTTGTGGGGAAAAAAAGATTAAAAAATACTTTTTGATTTTGTGTTTGTTTCATGTGGCAGTTCTGCACCATGGAGTGGAGAGGTTTTCCTTTCTTCAGAGCTTGGTTTTAGCTCTTTAGCCATAAAATAACTTCATGTATGTGTGTATTTATTTATGGACTCAGTTTAATTCCATTAATCTCTCTGTCTCCTTTAATACCACACCATACTGTTTTAATTACTGCTTTATAATATAGTTTGAGGTCAAGAGCATTATATCACCAATATTCTTCCATTTTTCATAATTTCTTTGTATGTTCAGTTTCTTGTGCTTCATTGTTAAAAAAAAAACCATTTTATCTATTTGCTTAAAATTTCACTGGATTTTTTAAGGACAGCATTAAATGTACATATTGTTTTAGATAATGTGGCCATTTTTATGATTTCTATTCATCCAACCCATGAATAGGTGACATTTTCCTACTTTTTTATGTGCTGCTTTCTTTTAACAGTGTATAATTGTTTTAAGTGTTTGGGCATTTTAACACTTAGTTAAGTAAACTCCCACATATTTTATCCTTTGGAAGTGATCATATGTAGGGTCGTATTCTTAATTTCTCATTCTTCTATTTGATTTGGTATAGAAAATCAACCCATTGCTGTATAATTATCTAATATTCCATTACTTTACCATATTCTGTATAATTTACAATAGTTTTTTGGTGGCATCTCTAAGATTTTCTTTGGGTGGGGGGCAGGCCACCCCAGCAAGATGCTTAGGGGCCACCTGTGATACCTGTTCTGTGTTCTGTGAGTCATGTGGTACCAGCGATCAAACTCAGAATCCCTGCACGAGAGGCATACTCTCCAGTGCTTTGAGCTCTCTCTCTGGCCAGTCTTACCATACCATCTACAAATAATGATAGTTTTACTTACTTTCCAAAATTAAACTAGACTGCAACATAATACTATGCAGAAAAATAAACTCAAAATGAATTAAATTAAATGTAATAAATTAAATTTTAGGTTGGTTACACAAACTAAAATTATAAAATCATAAAAGAAAACACAGCTGATACACTCCTGAATATTGACTACAGAAACATCTTTGGAGATATGATTTCAGTGGCAAAGGAAATAAAGCAAAAGTAAATGACAAAGATTATGTCAAACCAAAAAGCTTTTGTATCATGAAAAAAAAAGAGAAAAGGCAATTTACCACTGGGAGAAGATATGAGCATATATCTGACAAAGGATTTATAAACAGAATATATAAGGAACTCATACAATTCAACAATAAAACAACCCAATCACAAAATGGACAGAGGAATTGAAGATATTTTTCCAAAGATTCCATGTAGAATGTCAATGAACTGGATAGGGCAGAGGTTGAGCAGGTCAGGGTAGAAAAAGGCTCAACTTCTTTTAGTATTAAGTAAATGCAAATCAAAACCACAAGATACCATCTCATACTGATGAAATTGACCTACCCTTGTATCAAAAAGACAAAACACATTTTGGCAAAAAGAAAGTTTTGCATACTTCTGGTGGGACTGCAATTTGGTGTAATCATTATAAAAAATTAGTATGAATATTCCTGAATTTAAAAAATATATATAAACACTTGATGATTCAGTAATAGTACTGGTTCTCCAACAAACATAAACTCACTAATTCTGAAAAAATACATGCAACTGTATTTTCATTGAAGCACTATTCTATATAGTCTATATATAGTCAAGTCATGCAAGTAACTTAAAAGCTTAACTACTGGTGACTAGACAAAAAACAAGTTGATGGCCCAGAGAGACAGTGCTGTAGTTTAGGGCCTGTAGCTGACCCTGGTTCAAATCCCCAGTTCCACATAATCTCCCGAGCACTGCCAGGAGTAACTGTTGAGCACGGAGCTAGGAATAGCCTCTCAGCACTGCTGAGTGTGATCCAAACCTTAATCACACTCCAAAATATTTTGTATACTTAATAGAAATACTACTCCTAATTTAAGAACAGTGGAGACTTGCCTTTGAAATTACATGGATAAGCCTTCATGTGATTTATTAATTAAATAACGTCAGAAAGGCAATGACTTGTGGTTTTCACATACTGAATATAAATAAGTAAAGCAAACATACTATAATGAAAATAAATGAAATTTAAAACATGGTCATAATCACAGTGGGAAATTCATAGTTGGAAGAGCTCTAGCACTTTGGTGGTAGGTATAGTGAAGCATATATACATAGAAAAATTGTGACACTAAACTGAAATCTACATATTACTATGAATCAATGGTAAACTTAAAAAAAAAGTTTTACTTGAATAAAAAGAAAAAGAAAATGATGAAGCCAAGAGCAGGTAAGGCATTGCCCTACATATAGCTTACCTAGCTTCCCTAGCAGCACATATGGTTTTCTAAGCCCTGCCAAGAGGGATGGATCCCTGAGCACAGAACAAGAAGTAAACCCTGAGTATAACCAGGTGTGGCCAAATCCTCCCCACAAACAAATTTAAAAAAGAAAAGGAAAGGCAAGGAAAAGTATGGCAAACTTCAAATCACAAGATATCACAGAGAGTAGTGCTCTAGTCAGTGGACAATCCAGAACAAATGGGTTCAAAGAAGGACAAGGGCAGCTCTATCTACCTTGATTGCCTTTGACCATCTCTTCTGAACAGTCACACTGACTTTAAGGTTTAATTCCACGGTAATTTAACTGTATTGCAGAGTATCCAGATTATTTGCCTAAACATTATCTTTATGCACATCTGTAGTGCTTCTGGGTGTTTCCAGAACAAGTAAGCATTTCAATTAATAGCATGAAGAAAGAAGTTGACCCTCCCCATTATTCAATCCAATGAGGGTCTCAGACGAATAATAAACAAAGAATTTGTCTCTCTTTGCCTGGTTGGTGAGTTGGGGCTTTTGTCTTCACTATCTCCTGAGAGCAAACTGGGACTTAGGCCATTTTATCCATGATTCTCAGAACAAAATTTTCCTTGGATTCCAGCTGGCAGACTATAGGATTCCTCGCCTCCATTGTCACAAAAGCCAATTCCTAATAATGAATACTTTAAAGTTTTGGTATCTGCTATCATATTTCAGAACCATGAGATATACACCATCTACACATACAAATATAAGCATATGCACAACAGACTCTCTGGGGTTTGTTCATCTGGGGAGCGTGACTAATGCACTGGCCATTTGCTGTCTCAGTGATCTTCGTAATATGACTGGAGTGCCCTGCAGTCCTTGGCAGGCCCCCCATGGAAGACTCCTGAACCTTCTCATCACAGAATAACCACCCCGCGATGTCACTCAGACATCACTGCTTCAGGTACAGTGTCCTTCATCTGTTCACCCCAATTACTCACTCTCCAAGTGTCTTCCTTACACTTCACACAGGCAGCCTGCAAACACTTGGTGATTAGTTTTTGGGTTGTTTTGTAACAGATTGTACTGGCATCCCTCCCACCCCTAAGTGATGCTGTAGCTGTGATGGCCACACAGATATGCTTGGTTGAGGTCATCACACACTGAATTGTGGAGCTCAATGAATCTCACATCAGGCTGTGGTGCTCTCTGCAGAGCACTTGTGGGGAGTCGCAGTTCCAAGTGCAATGCTCATATTAACTAAAATTAATGTATTCCAAACTGGATAATACCACCTCCCCACTAAGAAGGGACTGGGTTAGATACGGGACATGATAGTATATGCAAACTTATGGGGAGTTATTTGTTCACTTACAGAAAGTAGATTTTATGGGGTCACCGAGCAATCTTTTAATTTTTTTCTGAAACAGGGTCGATAGGCCAAATAAGTTTGGGGATCTCTGTCTAAAGTGAATAAGGACTTTATTTAAGAAATAAAAAATAACCATTAAGCACCATTAGTCATTAACATAACATTAGTTAATAGGCTTCTTAAGCCATTTGCAAACAGAAGCCGTTCTTTATTCAACTTGCTTTAAATACATTTTTTTTTTAATGCTTGACAAAGCAGAGACAGATCTGGCCTCATAAGGCAAACAATTTGATTTAAAAGAGAACTGTTTAACCCTAGGAATTTCTACAAAGATTCATTTTTAATAACCCTAACATGGGGATGGAGAATATCTATCTGTGCTTTATAAACCACAAAGTGCCAGATTCATTCAACAGGTAAATTACTGTTAAAGTCAGTCAATTCTCCCAGCAAGCCTCATCTCTGCCTGTGACCCTGTAAACACACACCGTATGGCACCACATTATGATGGCTCAGGCTAGTAGGAGCAAATGGGTTGGACTGTAATTACACTTCAATGGGCAGTAAGTCCTTCTATAGTCAAGCCTTGCATTGTCTACATGGTCTCAAGGAAGCTTTCTATGATGAAAGCAAGCAAACAACAACAATCATAATCTGTTAAGTTAAAACACTGCCAATATGCCAAAGCATGCAAGGAGACCAAGCAGGTTCTAGACTGGAGGGGAGAGAAGCAAGTAAAGAGCAATTACTATTTAAAGACCAAATCCCTGTCAAAACAGCTTGACAAGAAATGGTGGTTTTTCACACACACAGCTTGCAGTTGCTCTGCCAACAAAAACAGTGGGTGGTAATTCTGCCAGCTAACATGGTGCTAGGAAGGGGGCTGGAACAAGACTGCAGCAGCACTCCTCTCCCCCCTACTCCCTTTCCAGGGCTGACACACTTGGCTAAGTCCTTGTCTTACTCACTCATGGCTGCATAGTTATAATAAGGGCATTTGGGGTCTACTGGAGCAAATAAGCCCAAAGGGAAATGTTTCTTGACTTTCATTAAATTTTCTACTTCTTTCCATTTTCCAATCACCACTACCATCTCTTCTAGAATAAAACTAAGTAACCTTACTTCTATTTTTAAAGCTCTCTAGTTTGTCTATTTTATTTGTTCTTCATTGTTATGTCCACATATTAAATACATAGGTGAAGTTATCCATGTCTTGTCCATAAGACAAGACTAATCTTTGTCTTATTTCTTCTGATTTCTCTCATGTAATTCCTTCAAACTCTTTGCATTTTGTTGTGAATGGCAAAATTTTAGACTTTTGAAATAGTTGGATACTATTCCAGTTCCAATTTATAAATATATACCACATCTTTAAAAAATCCAACCATTAAGGGGGCAAGATAGTTATGTGTGTAGGGGGTCTGTGTTGCACACAGCCCACCCAGACTCTATTCTCAGATGGTGTCCCAATCCTACCGGGAGTGATTCCTAAGCACAGAGCTGGGTATAAGCCATAAGAACTGACAACTGTGGCGCACAAACAAATCAAGCCATCCATCGTCAGGCACTTTAGTTTCCCATAATTAAGCTATTGTAAATATTCCAAGAATAAATGGGGGCGGGGGAATATAACTTTTTGTATTTGTGTGTATTCTCCAGGTAGATATCAGAAGTGAGGTTGCTGTCAAGAGTAGCTCTATCTTTAAGTTTCTTAAAGACATATTTATGAAAATAATTGTAGCGATTTACTTTCCCACCTGCAATGCAGAGAGTTTCCTTCCTTGCCTTAGTGTTTCTTCCATGAAAGACATTTCCACAGGTGCGACATGTTAACTCATTGTGGTGTCATTCTCCAGTTCCCTGACAATCAATGACAGTGAGCACTTTTTCATATGCCTCTCTATCACCTGTATGTCTTCACTGGGTAAGCCTATTCTTATCTGTACATGAGGATAGATAGCAATCTAGTTCCATTCTTTTGAATGCGGTTCTCTTAGACTTCCCAATACAATTTGTTAAGGAGACTTAAGAAATTTTATTTTAATAAGTAAACATAATCTAAACAATAAACATTACCAAGAAGTCAATAATATAGACTCTAAGTTCCATGGGGGGATAATAAAGCCAGGAAGACTAAAGGGAGAGCAGGGTGGGGAATAAAGGAGAGACTGTAGGATTTAACTTTTACATGAAATTTTCAAAATGTAGTTAATAACTAGTTCTCCTCATTGCTTCATGAAGACGAGTTTCTTTACAGAATAATAAGCTTTTGCACGCATTCCTTTTCAGTTTCTTGTCACCTTTAAAAGTCCTTATGAAATCCTTACCACTCAATATTCATTCTGAGTCTGCCTTTATCACTTGCAAGAAAATGAATATAGTCAGCTCATATTATCCATGGTCTGTATCTGGAGATGCAACCAACCACTATTGGAAAATCCATACTATGTAGTTAGACACACATTTTTAGAAAAAAAAAAAAAGGAAAAAGAGGCTTTCACCAGGCAATACATTTAACAATGTTAAACTATTTACATAGAATTTACATTGAGAGATAGCACAGCGGGTAAGGCATTTGCCTTGAACTCGGCCGACCCGGGTTCGATCCCCGGCATCCCATATGGTCCCCCCCAAGCACCGCCAGGAGTAATTCCTGAGTGCAAAGCCAGGAATAACCCCTGAGCATCCCTGGGTGTGACCCAAAAAGCAAAAAAAAAAAAGAGAGAGAGAGAATTTACATTGTCTTAGCTACTATAAAGAATCTGGAAGTGATCTGAGGTATATGGTATAAGTACATAGGTTATAAGCAAAAATTAGCCCATAATACGTGAGGGTTGAGGATTTTGGCATCCCTAGCATGCTGGGAAGCCGGTGATATTCTACCACCACTTCTCCATGGGTATCCAGGGAGAACTGTGCAGCGGATCTAGCACAAACCACTCAGTGGTCTTTTGCCGTCTCAAATCTGCAGATAAAATTGCTCCTAGTCAGTCTAAGTAACATATACCCAAATGTGATGCTTTTCTACTAATTACAGAAAAATCTGATGTCAGGCACCTGATTTCATAATAATCACTGCCATTTGTTTGATGGATTTCAGTTATTTCAAAATACTCATGAAGCCTCGCAGATAAATAAATAAATAATAACCTCACTAAACCCAGAATAATAGTTACTGAATAATGTATTGCTCTTTTTATGAAAATAAAGGTATTGTTAATTTTGGTAGACTCTATGAATATTCTACAATTAACCTACAACTTGAAAGAACCAGCATTTTGTCTTTTACATAAACCTATACATTAAAGCATATGAAATAAATAATTTAAAGTACATAAAAGGTCCTTTTTGTTTAAAATCCAAAATATTTCCGGGAAAATTTACTAACAATAGCCAACTACCTCCCTAATCCTACAGCAGTGAAGCTGAGTGCCTACTTTTTATGTAAGAGAAGAGCTTCATTAGTCTATCAGTGTTTTCCAAAGTGGAGGATTAAGCATAAGCTCATCCCCAGTCCGTGCCACAGGAGTGCTGGAATGATCTAACTGGTCCATGAGAGTCTCTGGTGCAGGCGGGCTTTCAGTTTACTTAAATGAGAAAGGTTTTCAAGGGTGCTACCACTGAGTTCCTTTTTGTTTGTTCGTCCTAGAAAAGAAATAGTTGGTCAACTAAGTTTGGAAACATCAATTTTAGTTTATTAAAATATCAGTCAGTAAGCCAAACCTTCCCTTTTTATTTTAAGAATATAATGTTATTCAATAGGTGTCAAATAATTCTTTCTATTCCCACCACTCAGGTGTTTCCCAATAACTACTCAGAGAGCACTTGACAAAAAAATTGACAAATCATTCATCTTAGCTAAGACAGAAGTATTTCCTAAGACTGTTGTGAAAGATTCTATTGTAAAATGTAATGCAAATTGAGAAATAGCACAGCAGGTAGGGTACTTGCTTCACAGGTAAGAGACCCAGGTTTGATTCTCCCACACTTCATGTGTTTCCCCAAGCACTGCCAAGGAGTAATACCTGAGCCAAGAGCCAGGAGTAAGTGCTGAGCACTGACAAGTATGACCCAAAAAACAAAATATTAAAAACAGTAAAAATGTTAACCTTCATAATGTAATACACACATTGCACCATCTTAATGTGATATTCTACATCCTCACAATAACATATTCAATGTGACAGACAGATTTATTGTCCCCAATGTTTTAGGTAATAAAAAATTAGGTTTAAAAATAGATTGAATGGTTGGACCTTTTTGTTTTTTCTATTAAGAATAACTAAAGTGTAAAACACTGGCCTCAAATCATTCCAATCACCTTTGAGTGCTCACAGTTAGAGGACATCATGAACATGTTACCTTACATATTTTTCATTATTTTTCATCATTAGTCAGAGAAAAAAATATTCCTGGTTTCTGTGAGAATTTAAATAAAAATACATATAGCATTGTGAGTGCAGTCCATCACTGTCACTGTCATCCCATTGCTCATCGATTTGTTCGAGCGGGCACCAGTAACATCTCTCATTGAGAGACTTATTGTTACTGTTTTTGGCATATCCAATATGCACGGGTAGCTTGCCAGGCTCTGCCCTTGCAGGCTCCATACTCTCAGTAGCTTTCCGGGCTCTCCGGGAAGGGCGGAGGAATCAAACATGGATTGGCCGTGTGAAAGGCTAAAGCCCAACCCCTGTGCTATCGCTCCAGCCCAAGCATACATGTGCAGTCCATGCCATACAAAAATTCCTACATAAATTAATCCAATTTAACTTCCAATTTTAACGTTAAAAATTATACTTTCAAGGACTGAAGAGTTAGTAAAGAGGACAACTTGCCCTCAATTCCAGGTATCCCTATGGTTCTCTAAGTCTAGGCAGGAGTGATCTCTGAATTTAGAGCTAGAAGTAACCTGAGTACAGCTGCGTATGGCCCCCAAACAAAGAAAAACAAGCAAACAAATCTACTTTTAGCAAAAATTAAAAACAATTTTATAAACTTAGTTGTTATATTGGACTGGAGCGATAGCACAGCGGGTAAGGCATTTGCCTTGATCATGGCCGACCCGGGTTCTATTCCTCTGCCCCTCTCCGAGAGCCCAGCAAGCTACCAAGAGTATCCTGCCCACATGGCACAGCCTGGCAAGCTCCCCGTGACGTATTTGATATGCCAAAAACAGTAACAACAAGTTTCACAATGGAGACATTACTGGTGCCCGCTCAAGCAAATCGATGAACAGGAAAACAGTGCTACAGTTATTATATTTAGTCTTTTCTCAATCTCTTTTTTTTTTTTTAACTCAAGGGCATTTCAGAATCATTTCCGATGCCTAAACTCTGATGTGTCACACAGAATCCCAGGGTCTTCTTCAAATTAATTCTCCAGGTGGCAAGAACTACAATCAATCTCAAATGTAGACCACTTTAACCATCCAATTTCCTACTGCTATAGGTATTAATGATAATTAAACAAGTGGGTGACTGAATTGTAAGTCATGTCACGGAATAGAAATAAATCCAGTGATGCAACTATATAAACAATCAGATTGAGAAAATCCAAGAAATTTGTGCACCATGTAAGAAAATTAATTAAAAGCCCCCTTGGGCATCCATTTGTCCAACCCCCTATGACAATGTTGAATTACATTAAACTCAATTTAAAAATTATCTTGCCTTAAAATGGAAAGGTGGACATTATATATAGTAACTATCCCCTTTACTCTATGCTATCACTAGTCTCCAGGTAATTCCAAATTGACCATTTTCTACTTTTTGTTACATGAAAGTATCTTTCCTTTAGTTTTCACACATCCATATAATGTCTTCCAGTAAACTGGGAAATTCAGTGGGGAACAAGGCATTAATGACAAAAGTACTTAGGTTCTAAAGGATGTCATGTATATTTTTTTATAGAACTAGGAGGCAAGGAGACAAAGAAGGTGGCACATCAAAATAACAATAGCTCCAGACTAAAGGGTGCACAGCCCTTCCCTTAAACAGGAACTTCCCTGCAGGAAAACTTCCTCCCCTGGGATCTGTAATTTGACTGTTGCCTTAGAGAACTGATGAAAGCAATTATAGGACAAAGAAGCTGATTTCCCCTGCATCTGTTGAGTCAAAGCCAGAGATAAGGTTTCATTTATACTAAGGGAATTCATGGTTTATTTCAGAACAGAACCATGAAAGAGGAATCCAATCTCAACAGAGGCAAGGCACCTTATGGAGATGAAAACTCCCTCAAGATTTAGTTTCCTAGTCTTAAAGGTCAAGTCACTTATTAAGAGATACACCAGCTTTGTCAAAAATGACCACCTTCAGCTTCAGCATGGCATGGAGGCCATACTGGAAACAGAGCCATTCTTGCATGTTTTCATTAACTGAAAATAATAGCAACCAAAATGTGTGATGTTTTATTCAACATCACAAAGAAAATCAGTCCCAGGAGAAAAACAAAAAGCTTGCTTTCAATGTTATTAAAATTTCTGATGTATGAGAGAGTGGCAATGACAAATATTTGCTTCGCATACTTGAAGTGAGCCAGTCCTAGCAGCAGCATGGGCTTGGGGCTCCCCACCTTCTTAACAGAGCACAAACTGTACTGACCATATTAGCTCAGTTAAATAGAGGAGTGTGTGTTCTCAGGCAGGAAAACACCTACTGTGTGCAAGATTTCACTGAACATACACGATTCAACCACCACTAAACCAAAAACAGCATCACTCAGGATCTATATATTATAACTCCAGTTATAGATTAAGTAACGGGTTAAGTGAGTTTTGCTCTTCCTCCTATTCACAAAACCACCCAGCTTAATTCCAGTCTATGCATTTGTTCCACCCTCACGACTTCCTTTGCAAGGAGACGACTGAAGACATAGTGCTGAGACTGGGGACAAAAAACAATCACAACCTTTACTTAAGAGTCTTGTTCCACAGAAGGTTCTCTAATGACAAGAACATTCAGAACGGGCTAATGTTGTCCCTGTCAGTACCATGCAGGGCACTTCAAATGTGCTTTTTATGACTGAGAAAATGCAACTTTGAGTTTATTCATTTTAATTTTTCTTCACTTAAATTTAAATAGAAACCCTCCCCCTGTGGTCCCTGATACCACAAATCCCAAGTAGCACCAAATCTTAGGCTCTAGAACCAAATCCCCAAACAAGTTGGCTGAGTCTCACTGGGAGTACCACTGAAATTCCCAAAAGTTACTTAGAAGGCCCCCTAAAAGGCACTGTAGCACTGCAGCACTGTCATCTCATTGTTCATCAATTTGCTCAAGCAGGCACCAGTAACATCTCCATCCTGAAACCTGTTGTTACTATTTTTGGCACATGGAATACACCACAGGGAGCTTGCTAGGCTCTGCCATGCAGGTGAGATACTCTGAGTAGCTTGCTGGGCTCTCTGAGAGGGACAGAAGAATCGAACCCAGGTCAGCCGCGTTTTAGGCAAACGCCCTACCTGCTGTGCTATGGCTCCAGTCCAGCCTAGTGGCCTAATGGATAAGGCATTGGCCCCCTAAGCCCCTAAAAGGAAAATACCAAAAATCAAAGCTGCATTGTAATACAATTAACCCACCAAACATCATAACTGAGTCTATTTCAACATGTTAGGAACACTTAAATTTTATAGTTGGGCATAAGAATTCAACATACCTATTTTATAATAAAATATTAAGTACTCTGTAATTTACTGAGTACTATATTTAAAGTGAAAAACTGAATGACAATGCAAAAATCAAAACATGGTTCCTACTGACTATCACTTCACATCATCATAGAATTGAGTCACAGTAAGTTAGGGCTGCCTATAATTAGAACACTAAATAAAATTAGCAAAATTTAACTTAATATAATTAAACTTTTACTTGTACATAAAAGCACTATTAATGCATTCTTTAGTTATTAGATAAGTCAACACCTATTTAAAACAGAAATATCAGAAAATGTGGGTGAATGCACTGCATTTACACTGCAACCTCACTTGCCTGAGACTAAAACTGAGTCATTTATTTCTTCTTATCTCTGAATTCTTCTCCAATCCCCTTCCTAAACATTCTGATTCAGTGGTTAGAGTATGAGGCCTCCAATTCCATTTTGAGTACATTCCATAGGAGTTTCCAACATTAGGTAGATTAGAGAAGCGATGTCCCTTTACTTAAGCTGTACTGACCCTCCTTTTTCAAGGATGCAGCAAGGTTAAGGTATTGAGGAAGGCAGGTATGAAGAGACTCTTGAGGCAATACAAGGACCTAGGGGTAACCTGTTTGGGAAGAAATCTGGTTGGGAAGAAAAGAAGTTCAAAGGTATACTTTATAATCAACCAAAGCCTCTAAGAGATCCTCCTATCTCATTTATAATGCTACACCTTATGTGTATGGGTTATTCAGTGACAGAATCTTACCAGTAGGAGGGCATGGACCTAGAAATTCTTATGAGAGTTTGATTTTCACTGGATTGAACCACTTATTTTCAGTAAAAATTTTCAAAGACAACGGAAAAAAGTAAACATGGGTGTTCAAAAACGCCCTTGACAGAAAGTTCTAGGGCATTTACTAAGTACTTTTATTCTTAAGTGCATGAAAAGAAAGAAGAAAAAAAATAAAAATAATGGACAGGTTAGGGAAGAATGTATTTACTGCAAATGCAAGTTTTAAAAAAAGTAAAGTTTGATCTTGGTGTATAGCTCATATGGTAAACCACAAGCTTGAAATGCTTGAAATCCTTGTTCAAGCTACCACACAGACACAAACACACACACGCGCAAGTATACACACACACACAAGGAACGATAGAGTCATCAAATACAACTGTAGTTTATTAAAATCAAATGCAGTGAGTTAATTTTGACTTAACTAGTCTCTTGGCCACCCAGAATATACTCAGAAGGTTCCAAATTCAATCCAAAGTTTCTAGTATTCCTAGCATCAAAAAGTATTCCCATAACTACTTCATTGCCAATGAAAGCAAAGGCACAAGGTAGTATTGAGTTGCTTCCAGAAGCCATGCTAGAAGAAAAGAAGGTGCCCGTTTATCTCTCTCCACCATTTAAAATCAATTTTTAACTTCAGGCAAGTTAAAAGTTGGTCGTGTGGCTGGTGCTTGCATCTTAATATACTCAATTTGATGTATATATTAAGATGGTATAGGAGGTAAGGATGAAGACATTTTATAGCCATCATGGTACATGCTTCTACATTCCTTTGATTTTAATGAAAATAAAGAGTTATACTTGCTTAAATTATTCTTAATTTTTGTCTTCTATCATTGTGGGCTAAATCTACTCCTAACTAATCATAATAGTTTATACCATGAATTTCTATCAAGACGAAAGAAAATATTTCCTATTGGATTTTTGTGTTTTTCCAAAAGAAAGTGAAAAGTACTCAGCTTAGCCTCTGAAGATATTGTAAATTATCCAAGAAAGCCACATACAGCATGCTATTAGAAAATCCATGAATATCTTTGGAGCACAAAGCTATTTAATAAACTAGAGACAAGATAGGAAGTATTCTCCTTTCCTTTACCCTTCCTCCCATAATTCTTCTCAAACAAAATTCGATTAAAAAAAATTAAGAATGTTTTATTATCTCATGATTATACTTTACCTCTCCTTTAAGTCTCCAAGAATATTGATAAGACTTGAGGTTTACAGAATACATGGAGAATTGATATGTGAAGCTGGAGAAATGGGATGAAAAGAAAAACTATCCCTGAATCTTCAGAAACCTGAATTATTTGGGGGAAAAGATGGCTCCACTCTGGCTAAGTGATTCTCGACTCCTCCTCTTTCCTGGAATTTTTCCTTCTGGAGATTCTCGATAGAGCAACTCAGCTGTTCAGTACTTGGGTGTAAAGATGTGGTGCTGCTAGGTGCTAAGATGCTGATTATACAGGCACCAAGTGGTGCTTGGGGGCCTCCAGGCCCATCGGGACCTAGTGATATTTAATGGCTCCCATGAAGGTACTTGGTGATGCTTAGGGGGCAATATGGTTTTGGATATCAAACCAGGGTAAACTGCAAGTAAGGCATACAACTTCACCTCTGTACTATCTCTGTGGTTCCAAAATGTGCATTATTCCTCTCCTGCATTGCTACATAATATCTCTCCGTGGTGTTCTTCTGACACCATTTAACAATCATGGCCCAGTTGCCTTAGAGGCTATGGGCACTAAATGAAGATATTCATTCAGTGCACTTAGATCTTTGGACTGGAGCAATAGCCCAGTGGGTAGGGTGTTTGCCTTGGAAGCGGCCCACCAAAGTTTGATTCCTCTGTCCCTCTCAGAGAGCCCAGCAAGCTACTGAGAGTATCCCGCCTGCATGGCACAGCCTGGCAAGCTACCCGTGGTGTATTCGATATGCCAAAAACAGTACAAAGGATCTCACAATGGAGATGTTACTGGTGCCCGCTCAAGCAAATCGATGAACAATGGGATGACAGTGCTACAGTGCAGTGCTACAGTGCACTTAGATCTTCAGATATTTTTCTATAGGATTTATGCTCCTAAAATGTTGCCCAGTGAAATTTTTTAAGGGGCTTCCAAGTAATATTTGCAAATCAAATCAGGCTTATTTCAATTCAAAACATTTATTTTTAGAAACAGGTACTTTTATGCCATTGTACCTTAAGTATACACTTTGTTTGCTATCCTACATGATTCTTACTGTATAAAACAGTTGAGGTGATGGGAGGAAAACTGGGAACACTGATGCTGGAAAATGTACATTGGTGGAGGGATGTGTGTTGGAACACTGTACAACTGAAACCAAATTATGAACAGCTTTGTAAAGATCTATCGCAGAGGATTCAATAAGAAAATCTTAAATAAAATAAAATCATTAAGATAGGGATCAGCAAAAAATAAATAAAAATAAAATCTCAACGTGATAAACAGAAAACAAAAGCTTGATGTGTAGAAGTGCTACTCCCCATTCACAGAGTAAACCCTGTAAAGGAAAGATTGTTAAATAAAATTTAATCCATTCTGGAGTACAGTTATATCGATGTGATGGATGGCAGGTTGTCTTGATCTTTTCCATTTGTTAAATTATGATAGATGAGTGAATTTCAGGCAGAGACTGTGTTTGAAATCCCTGTCTTTATCAAGAGCTTCCAATCAACAATTGTGCTAAATATGTCTCCATCAGACCAATGTGACACTCCGCAATTATGATAAAGAGGAAGGTCAGAAATCACAAGTCACTTGGAAATACAAAGTGCAATCAACATGTCAGTGAGGAGAAAATATCTCAACATTTATAGTATTCTGAACTTGTAAGTAAGCTTTCTAAGCAACCCTGCTCCTGCCGCACCCAAGATTAAAAAATGCTTCTGGCTGCACAATTAAAATTCCTTGACTCTAGGAAAGAATTTATTATGAAGAATTGGTCCAGAAATTTTACAAATTATTATTTCATGTTTCCTCAGTAATATAATAACCACAGTCAGACCACATTAATGAACTGTTCTAAATTTAAATACTGAATGCATAGAACAATTAAACTGTAGACTATCTTGCCCAGATTTTAGGTACAAAAACAGGTGCTTGCACAGGCATATTAGCACATTTATATTTATGACTATGTCCAGTCTGAGATGATAGAGACATTTCTCCGCCAAACTATGAATACACCAATTTATAAACTGAGAAGACAATATAGGAAGAAAAACACAGAAATATACGATTGGGAGTGAACTACTTAATTTAATAATTTAAGAAAAAAAAAAAACATTCAGGGCCCGGAGAGACAGTACAGATGGTAGGACGTTTGAGTTGCATGCAGCTGACCCGGTTGGATCCCCAGTAACACATATGGTCCCCTGAGCACCGCCAGGAGTGATTCCTGATTGCAAAGTCAGGAGTAACCTCTGAGCATCACTGGTGTGACCCAAAAAGCCAAAAAAAATTATGCACCAAATTTCTAAGTAAATAGAAATCTTCTATTTCTATTTCTAAGTAAATTTAAATCTTCAAAAGAAAAAGAGGGACAACATGATTCATTTTGAGTACCAACCATCTTACACTGACTTAGGCCGAAAAACATGGAAATATAGATTCTTTATAATTAAGAGTCAAATTAAATTATAACTAAAATGCAATTAAATGTTTCCATGTTCACACCTGGCTTTGTTTGTGGTGTGCTAGGGATTGAACCCAGGCATTCTGCATACACTCCAGCAATAAGGAAAATTCTTAGGAAAAGACAAAAAGTATGGTAAGTCAAACTAAGAATCTCAGGATAAAATTTTATAGTATTCTACCCAAAAGTGCCTGAAAGGGGGTGGGAACCAGAGATCATTTCTGGCAAAGCTCACCCAGCAATGAGGAACTAATGATCCAGTGCTTAACCCAGCAATATGGTCAGGGCAACAGTGCTGGGGTCACTAAGACTTAGAGGACCAGGTGGTTCTGGGACGGAACTCAGGGACACCAACAGGCTAGGCAGGTGCTTAACGCCTGAGAGTAAAATCTTGGTCCCAAGAAAATCTTGAATTGTTATACTTATGAATAATACCTTTTAGCATGAATTCTAAGCTGGCTATATTCATTTGAACGGTTTCATTTTTTGGCTCTTACATTTTAATTTTAATACAAAATAAAGGTTATATTTCAATCTTACTACAAAATAAAGGTTTTTTAAAATATATGCCAAAAGTTCCACTTATAACAGAAAATCAAAGTATAAAGGTAAAATGAGGAAGGAGTGAATATTCCACCTGAGGATTTAGATTCAAACATGTTTCTATATTTGCTCCTGGGATGCTCATCCACTTAACTGACTATACAGAGATTCATGTTCCTGAATCAGGGACACAGAAGCATCAGCAAAGTCCTCTGGGGGGAAAATATCAAGCCAAGCATGAGGGGTTTTCTGCCATATCTCTGATGTACAACAAAAGTTATGGTATTTCATTCAGGAATACTGACTATAGAAAGCTAGAGGGAGATTAACCTAATTAAAACCTTTTTGACAATTCATTTTTTTACCTACGAAAATGTACTTAAATTGATATAATATTTACAAGTAATCCAAGACACAGAAAAATCCTTTTTAGATTTTAGCAATTAATATCTAGAGAAATTCTGTCTGGAATTTGAGATAGTCATTTAAGTAGAGAATAATTACATACGCAATTAAAAAATTAAAACACCACAGTAGCAACCAAAAGTAACAGGCTAAAGTATAAAAATAGTTAAATATAAAGTGCCAATTTTGGACCCAAACAATTAAAACTGGGACAACTTGAAAAGTCGTAACAGCAAAAAGAATCTGAAACTAAAAGACACTTTTGAGCTCTAATTCTGTATGTGTTATCCACGATTCCCAGTTTTGTGATGTTAAGCAAATTATCTTAAACTGATGCCCTTGATTTTAGTGCACTAATGAAGAAATAATAATCCTCGTAAGGCATTATTATTCAGGGAATCCCATAAAAAAAGATTCATGAAACAACGGGCACACGAGATTATCCTAAATAATAGGCATTTTCAATCACTTAATATTATTCCTTGGAGTTAAATTTCTCATATTTTGGATTTACTGCAAAACTGCAAGAGTCTTATGTAAGACACAGAATAACCTTTTAAAATTCATTCTCAAGTTTTTCCCAGGGGGGAAAAAAAAAAAAGCCAAGTAGAGAAATAGTAGAGCAAGTAGAATGCCTGCCTTGTATCTGGCCAACCTGGGTTCAATCCCCAGCTTCACATATGGTCCCCTGATTTCCCCATGAGTGATACCTGTACAATGCCAGGTCACTGTCACTGTCACTGTCATCCCGTTGCTCATTGATTTGTTCGAGTGGGCACCAGTAATGTCTCTCATTGAGAAACTTATTGTTACTGTTTTTGGCTCCAGTGGCACAATAGGTTAGCGCTCGGTACAATGCCAGGTGTGGCCCCAAAACCATTAAAGAAAAAGCAAAAACAAAAAAAACTATACTCACTTTCCCACATTAAAAATAGAGACACATATTTTTTACTTTCTATTGAGACTCCTATGTCTACAGAATAGCTTTCCAACATAAATTTAAATTCTACATGCTATTGGCTTGCCACAAAAATATCAGTTTCTTGACTGTCTCTCAAAAGAAGTTCTAAATACAGCTGTGAAATAAACAAAAATAAGTAACATAACGTAACAAAGCAGAAAATTATCGGCTATGGACTTAAATTCATTGTTACTGAATAACACTGACAGCATGTTTTCTTTAAGATTCTAAGTAAAAAAACAGTTAATATTCCCATCGCTCTATTTCTTTTAATAGTGACATAGTTTCCAATGTAAAAGTCTGTCATCTCCTTTAAGTTTATTCCTTAACAAAGGGAAATAAAATAATAAAATAATGTACTTAATTGTTTTATATATTTGTATATATAATTGTTTTCTTTACTTCTTTTTCTTCTAGTTGTTATACATATATGACTCAGTCTCCATGGAAAATAGTATACAATATCACAACATATTAAAAATAGAGCTACTAGATGATACCGCCATTTCATTTTAAGTGTCTATCAGAAGAACACAAAAACTAATTCAAAACAAATGTACACCTATGTTCATTGTTATACTGTTTTCTATAGACAAAAACTGGAAACAAACCACTATAACAGATGCCTGGATTAAGAAGATGTGGTATATATACACAATGGTGTAGTGTTCACTGATGAGTAAAGATGAAATTCTGTCTTTTGTCACAGCATGAATGGAACCGGAGGGAGTCATGTTATGTAAAACAAGTCCTAACAAGGACACGTACAGATAATCTGAATTAGTCCTATGAGATATATAAAGATTCAGAGTCAGAAAATAGATAACTTCTGCTGAAAACAAACCCTTAAATAAACCACAGAACTGAGGTTACCTATGTGGAGGTAGGGTGTAATGACAGGGTTCTATGTGGTAGAGGAATACTGGCAGTTTGGTGGTGGGTAAAGTGGGTAACCTAGTATCTCTAAAAATATAAACAGATACTTTTATTAGCCAATGTTACTGCAATAAAAACGACTAAAATAAACAAAAATAACAAATCTCAAAATAATTACACTCATAGTAAAACTATTAATAGCCAAGCAGAAGACTTCATCATTGAGTGGCTATACAAAAATGGTGTATCCACAGAACAGACAAATAAGGCATAAAAAGGAATGAAATACTGAATAATAATTGATGCTAATTATAATTATAAACCTTTTAAAAATATGCATGGAAAAAGTCAGTAACAAAAGATCACATACATGTGATTCCATTTATTGAAATGTCCAGAATTAGCAAGTTTCTAAAGACAGAAGGTAGATTAGCAGCTCTTCAGGACTAGATCTTCAGAAGAAATACAAGTGATTGCTAATGGCTACTGAAATTCTTTAGCAGCAGACAATGAAAATGCTCTATTTCCATTACATTGTGGTAATGGTTGTGCAACTCTTTAGATATATGAAAACCAGTGAGCTGTATACATCAAGTCAGTGAATTGTATAGAATATAGATCATAGATCAATGAAACTAACTTTAATAAAAGAACAAAAATGATTCTACCATCACATGATAACCGTTCAGTAAAAAGAAAAAAATGTTTCTACCATTTCATAAGGGAGACTTAAAAATCGATGTTTAGAAAAAAAAAAGTTAATCTGGGGACAGAATAAAACAGGACAACCCAACATTTATTTTTATTTTTATTTAACTTATTTATATAATTGAAACAGCATTAGATACACCATTGCAAAGCTGTTCATGATTAGGTTTCAGCAATACAATGTTCAACACCCATTCCTCCACTAGTATAATTTCCCATCAACAGTGTGCCATTTCCCTCCACCACCACCTCAATTCCCCGTCACCCCAGACAACTGTTTATCTCCCCTCTCTCTGTCTCTCTCTGTCTCTTTGTCTCTCTCTGTCTGTTTCAATCTCTGTCTCTCTCTGTCTCTGTCTTTCTCTCTCTTTCTCGCTCATCTCTCATTTTGGGCATTATGGGTTGCAATACAGGACAGCCTATCATTTAGATGTAGCCAATAACCACACAAGCTATCTCACTGCTGAAGGCTGCATGTCCAAAGGAAGTTGAATAAGCTTCTGAATTACCTACTTCAGAGAGATCATAACTGAGACAAATCTTTTACAATGTTGAAATTTAGGGTCAAATGAAATTTTAGAATACTACCAGACTACGTAACTAATTAGTTTAAGAAAAATAAGAACTTGAATGGTTTAATGCATTTTAATATTTATTGTTTAATACACTGATAAGAGTTTAGAATAGAAAATAAGAATAGAACCCCATCACCCTACAAATTAATGTTTACTAAGAAAAATGTCCCTTATACTACATATATGTATACATATGTATATGCATATACTTTTTTAAACCAAAAAACCTTTCATTCTATTTCCTTAATCTTTGATTGATATACACTCAATCACTGGAAATTCTATACATTTGTGTATTCATAAAAGAGTAAAAAAAACTAATTGACAGTTCACAGTGAATTCTGAAAAATCTGCAGCCAAGACCAAGTAATTGGCCCTTTTAGAAACTCAGGTTGCAGGAAAAAAAATGCAAAGTCACCTTACATTTACTCGGTATTTATTAATTTATTTATGTGGGTTTGGGGCCACACATGGCACTGTTCAGGGACTATACCTGGCTCTGTGCTCTGGGACCATGCCATGCCAAGGAGTGGTGAATTCTCCTGAGTATAAAGCATGCCATCAGCCCCTTTAATCATTTGTCTAGCCTGCCTCAGTCTTTTAATGATAGTCACTCTTTGTTTGAAGACTGGATTTCTTCTAGGTTTTGTCTAATTTAAATCATGTTTCACGGGTTAATTTTGCTTTTAATTTTAAAATTAAAAATTAAATTAAATTAAAACTATACTTTTCCAGTACTAGAAACCATCATTATCATCTTTTAACCTGAAATTCCTAACATGATGGTTGATAAAAGATAATACAAAAGAAAGAAACTTCAAGTAAGGGACTTGTATACAGCTGACCTATATACAATCACCTGGAACCAATCATGATTACCATATTTTATACACTGAGTGATACCATTTTATACCCTGAGTGATACTTTGTACCAAAAGTGATGGCTGGTCACTAAGCCAGGAGTAAACCCTGATCACATTCAGGCGTATCCTCCAAAACAAACAACAACAACAACAAAAACAAGAATAGAAGTTTAGTGGGCAGGGTGATTGTCCTACAATCAGATGACCTGATTTCTATGCCCAGCATCCCATTTGGTCTACCAAGTCTGCCAGGAGTGCTTTCTCAGCACAGAGGCAGGAGTTAGCCCTGAGCACAGCCAGGTGTGCACCCCCCACCCAATTACTTACACTGGATATTCAGGAATTATGAAATGAAGTGGCGAGAAGTGTTGCTAATTTTCATTCAAAAAGTATGGTAATAAGTGAGATATTCAAAAGGTATGCAAAAACTGCTCTTACATGGAGGACACACACTTAACCCTCCTTATTTAAAAGGAAATTATCATGCTGCCAACAGGCCAACCTTTATCTGCAGGGCAAGTGCATCAGCAGCCTGATGGAGCCCTCAGGCTTCTTAATACCCCAAAATTGCTGTGCCTCTGGCCGGACCCCAACAACTTGAGGCCAACTTTACCAAAAAATTAAACGGCCAAAAGTAAGGTATGTGGGAGCCACACTCACAAACCACCTGCAGCTCAGCTATAGAATCTCAATTATGGCCTTATTTCAGAGACCCATAAATTAATCTCAAAAGAGATCAAAGCCGCAGTTAATCTCAGACCCACACATGCTAAATCAGACCAGGGTAAATCAGAGGGGGCGGGTTAAGCTGGTGCCCAACCAAGCAGAGCCCCCAATAGCCACTTGCTTCCACAATCCAAAATCACTGCCATACTCCCCAGCCTGACTCCACCATCTCAGATGGAGCTCACCAAGACGTAATATGCTGAAAATTCTGATATGCAGGTTTTGTGACTGAAACGTCCAAGTTTTCTCTGGGTTGGGATAGCTACCCCCCCACCTCCCTGTACTCCCAGAAGCCTCAGCAATCACATCCACACCTCAAAGCAGTCACCCCACTGAAAAGATATTCCAGCCTTATCGACCCAATAAAAATAATGAATGCCCTGAACAAACACATGACCTCTTGGCACCTGTATTTCAAATCATAATACACAAAAAAGAAAAAGGAGGGAGAGAGAGAGCAAGAAGGAAAGTGCCTCCCGCAGAGAGAGACTGAAGTGGGAGGGTGGGTGTTGGGGGATGGTGATAGGGAAACCAGGGAAATTGGTGGTGGGAAATGTACATTGGTGGAGGAATGGGTGCTGGATCACTGTGTAACTGAAACCCATTTATGAACAGTTTTGTAATGGTCTATCTCATGGATATTCAATTTAAAAATTGTTTTAATTTTCTTTAAAAGTAATGTAGAGTTCATGCCCAATTCAATCAGTATAATCAATGACTGAATAAAAAGCAATACTACTACATAAAAAACTTATAAATAAAAGGAAATTGTCAAAGTACTATTAAGATACATTAGAGTAAGTGTGAAGAAAACAAATAGCAAATAAAATATTTGTATTGATTTTACTGGAACTAAATACTAGGCTAAAAAGAAAATGAATAGGAATTCACAGACTGGAACCTTTCAGAAGTGGGAGCAAAGCTTTGGTGCACACACACTGACCTTGATTTCCATCCCTAGAAGGAATATGTAAGGAAGCTTTGACTCACATTGTAGTAGGCAATTCATAATTTCTCAATATTTTATAAGAAATTAATCTATCTTCATGTTTTCAAAAACTATCTACCCATCCTGTATTTTTATTTCCTCAATCCAACATTAAGAATCCTCGTTCTCAAAAACATCAATGTATTCATTAATTCCATCCAACAATCACTTGTATCACTTGTCATCCTGTTGCTCATCGATTTGCTTGAGCAGGCACCAGTAACATCTCCACTTGTCCCTGTTGCATACTAGTGTAGCCCAATGGTGTCTGCTTGCTCCAGGAACATGAAAAGCCTCAAATTGTTCATTCAGGGTCTTGATGAAGAAGTCTGACCATCTTGTATGTGGGTGGCCAGGCGTTCTTTTGACATCCTATGGAATCTGGTCAGTAACAGCTCTAGTCCAGTGGTCATCTCCAAATCGCATTACATGTCCTGCCCATCTGATTTTCGAATCCTTGGCAAACAAGACAGAGTCCCTGATTCTTCATCGTCCACAGAGGTCGGAACTCTGGATTGCTTCTCTCACTTGAGTGAAATGTGATATTCCAAGCATAGCTCTTTCGATTCCTCTTTGGGAATCCCAAATAGCATTCTCATCCTGTTTTCGTAGGGTCCAGGTCTCTGAGGCATATGGTAGTTCAGGAAAAACAGTGGAGTCAAAAATATGTGCTCAGAGCCAGAGGTCCTTTGTCCTCTTAACAACTTCTTTGACGCTCTTGAGGGCATTCCATTCCACTCTTTTCCTCCTGCGTAGCTCAGGTGCTAGGTCATTTGTCATGTTGAGTTCTCTACCTAAGTATACATAACTGCTGCATTCGGAGATGTTCATTCTATTGAGAGCAAATAGAATGTCAGGAACGAGTCTGTTTCTCATGAACATTGTCTTCGTGAGATTCAGCTGTAGTCTGACCTTTCCACACTCACGACCAGCATTCGTGCCACTTGGCTAATGTTTGGTGTTATTAGAACAATGTCATCAGCAAAGCAGAGTGGTATAGTTGCTGACCTTCTATCTTCACTCCCATTCCTTCCCATTCCAGTTGTCACATGACATTCTTGAGGATGGCACTGAAGAGTTTCCGTGAAAGTAATTACCAAATTCTGCAGGATGGATATGTCACTCCCAGAATTCTCACTTCTAAAATCCAACATGCTGTTTCATCAGTAAAGAACATACATCACCTGGTCCAGACAAGGTCAGAACATAACACCTGAAGAATCTGCCGCCAGTACTCATCAATACACTAGCTTGGCTCTTCATGCGCTACCTTTCTGAATGTAAGGTTCCGTCCAATGGAAAACCAGCAGGACCGTCCTGTTGTACAAGAAGGGACATATCCATGACATCGGCAACTACTGCCTGATCTGCCAAATCTGCCTATTGTCCGTCGTCTACAAGTTATTCACTTGAGTCATCCTGAATAGGATTGGCAGAACAATAGATGAAGGACAACCATACAAGCAAACCAGGTTCCTAAAAGGATTCAGCATGATTGACTGACCATTCCACACAGTGACCAACCTCACTGAGGTTTCTCAAGAGTTCAAGATGCTGCTCTGTCTAATGTTCATCATCCAACAATACACAAATATCATTCAGAAGATTTACAGCAGTATCACTAATAAGATATCAATATTTCTTTCTAGTTGTGCATTTTAACTGTAGAATATATAATATATGGACACCAAAATTTATCTAATTTAGCCTTATCTTTTGTGTAGGTATGTATCCTTTTAGAGCTTCGTTTTGCGGAAATAAGCAAGTTTGCAAAGATTCCAGACTAAGACCACACAACATGCAGTTTACCCTCTGTATCCAGCAATAGGATCAGAGACCATAGAAAATGCTTCTCCTCAAATGAGAAACAATGTATCTTCAATGTTAATACTCATCACCTCTTTATTTGCAGTAGCCAAAAAGAACAAAGTAAAGTTCTAGTCCTCTAAGACACACTGTATGTGGACTGTCATTGTCATCCCTTTGCTCATCAATTTGCTTAAGTGGGCACCAGTACTATCTCCATTTTTACTGTTTTTGGCATATCAAATACCCCACATTTATGTGACAATTTATAGGAACTGTTTGTATTTTTTAACCATTTTTCTCCAGAGTTCTTGGTCTGGATGAAAACTAGAATTAAAACTAGAAAATTTAGAATTAAAACTAGAAAAATGTAGTTAATAAGATAAAGTTAATGCTTACTATAAGGGAAGGAATAGGTGAATAAATCAGATAAAAATGTATGGAAAACGATGGAATTAGGGTTTCTGTGGTGAATTTATGTGTGTTCTTTTGTCATCAAAATAAGTCAATCAAAAAAAATCAACAATCAGGGAGATAGGTCACAGGGCTGAAGTACACATTTTACAGGCTGAGTCCCAGGCTTCATCTCGCATATGATATAGTCCCATCAACACTGCTGGGCAAAACCCCATTAAACAAATTTTATGTGAGTCTATATGTACGAGGTATCTAGTCAAATTCATAGAGACAATTAAATTAAAAAGGCAGACAATTAAAAAGGCAGACAAGAAAGGGATAAAGAGAGGGAATAAGATCTACATAGCTAAACATCAAAGATATATAAACCAAAACAACGATGAGATATCACTTTACACCACAGAGACTGGCACACATCAAAAAGAACAAGAACAACCAATGCTGGCGCAGATGTGTGGAGAAACAGAGTCTCCTTCCTTGTTGGTGGGAATGCCAACTGATCCAGCCTTTTTGGAAAACAATATGGACATTCCACAGAAAACTTGAAATTGAGCTCCCATATGACCCAGCGACACCACTTCTGGGAATATATCTACACTTGTATGTTCATTGCAGCACTGTTCAAAATAGACACAGTCTGAAAAGAATCCAAGTGCCTCAGAATAGATAGTGGTTAAAGAAACTATGGTACATCTACACAGTAGAATACTATGCCAGAAAAGATGAAATCATGAAATTTGCATGTAAGTGGATGGACATGGAGAGTATAATATTAAGTAAAATGAGTCAGAAGACATAGAATGATTGTACTCATTTGTGGAACATAACATAGTATGAGACTATCACCCAATGACAGAAGAGACAAGGGCCAGGAGAATTTCTTCATGGTTGGAAGCCTGCCACATGTGCTGGGGGAGAAGGCAGTTGGGATACAGAAGGGATCACTAAATCAATGACAGTTGGAGGGATTGCTTGGGATAGATGTGTGCTGGAAGTAGACAAACGACCAAACATGATTATCTCTCAGTATCTGTATTTCAAACCATAATGCCCCAAAGTAGAGAGAAAGCAAGAAGGAAAGTTCCTGCCATAGAGGCAGGGGGTGGTATGGGGTGGAGTGACGGGAGGCATACTGGGGACATTAGTGGTAGAAAATGTACATTGGTGGAGTGATGGGTGTTTGATCATTATATGACTGAAACTTAACCATGAATGCTTTGTAACTGTATCTGTAATTCAATTTAAAAAAAGAAAAAAAATGAAGTTCTTGACTAATGGTTATAGAGCTTTTTGCTGTAAAATCAAAGAATTGAGGAAAACTAAGTGCACAATGTGAATGTGTTTATTATAAATGAGCTTTATATGTAAAAAATGGTTAATTGGTATATTTTATATTACGTGTACTTTGCCAGTATTAAAAGTAAATCAAGGTGCTGAAGCAATAGCACAGTGGGTAGGGAATTTGCCTTGCATGAGGCTGACCTGGGTTCAATTCCCAGCATCAAATGTGGTCCCCTGAGCACTGTCAAGGGTAATTCCTGAGTGCAGAGCCAGGAGTAACCCCTGTGAATCACTGGGTGTGACCCAAAAAGAAAAAAAAAATCCACTAAATAACAGTAAATTAAAAATTTCTTATTGAAAAAGAATTCTTACCTTTTTACACTGAGTTGAGAACCTACTTTCATTACATTTAATTCCCATATGTTCTGTGGTCTATTTCTTGCTTTTTCCCTAGTGGTCAACTGATGTCAACACCAGACTGTTCCAGTACATCTAGAGTGTGATTATTGGAAAAAGAAAATCTGGTGGATCTTCTCCCTTCCTGGCTTCTTCACATGTTGATTTTTTATATAAATATTAAAATAAAATTACTATAAAGAAAAAATTACCACTTAAAACCTGCATTAAATTTATTAATTTCAAAATAACTTCATGTTGCTCATTCTATCTATTCAAAAACAAGTCTATTTGTTCAAATCTACCTGAGGTCTATCAAGAGATGTTGAGAATGTTCTTATTATAGAGTATGTACATATTATAGAGTATGTACATATATGTAAAAATATATCTATATAAGTATTAAAATGCTTAATTTTACTTCTAAGTATTACCTTTTTGTGACTATTGTCACAAAAAGATTTTCCCCATTTTTGTCATCTAATAAAGCATTTGATATTTGTTAATTTTATATTACTCTAGGTTTCTTCTATGTTTGAATTTGTTTTCTTGATGATTATTTTAGATTTTCCAGGTTTCAGCTACAAAGAATGAGTTTCACTTTCATTTGTACAGTTTCTATGCCCCTGAGCTCTTGTCTGATATCTCTGGCTAATAGCTGTAATCTAAATTTTAAAGAGTTTTTTGTTTGAATGTAATCAAAGTAAAGAGAAAGTAAAGTGAAATTTATCAGCTACACAGGTGGGGTGGGGGGCTGGGGGTCGGGGGGATTGGTGGGGAGGTTTACTGTGGTTCTTGGTGGTGGAATATGTGCACTAGTGAAGGGATGGGTGTTCAAGCATTATGTAATATGTAACAGACTTTTTTTAAAAATTATTTATTAGTGAGTCACAGTGAGGGTACAGTTACAGATTTATACATTTTGGTGCTCATGTTTCCCTCATACAAAGTTCAAGAACCCATCCCTTCACCAGTGCCCATTCTCCACCACAAATAAACACAGCATCCTCCCCACCCCCCCATCCCATATCCCCCCACCCCCTGCCACTGTGGCAGGGTATTCCCTTTTGTTCTCTCTCTCTCTAATTAGGTGTTGTGGTTTGCATTAAAGGTGTTGAGTGGCCATTGTGTTCAGTCTCTAGCCTACATTCAGCACTCTTCACCCTTCCCCCTCATGGCCTCCAACCACATTTTGCTTGGTGTTCCCTTCTCTATCTGAGCTGCCTTTTCCTCCAGTATGTGAGACCAGCTTCCAGGCCGTGGAGCCAACCTCCTGGTACTTATCTCTACTATTCTTGGGTGTTAGTCTCCCATTCTGTTACTTTATATTCCACAGATGAGTGCAATCTTTCTATGTCTGTCTCTCTCTTTCTGACTCATTTCACTTAGCATGATACTTTCCATGCCGATGATCCACTTATGCAAAGTTCATGACCTCATTTTTTCTAACAGCTGCATAGTATTCCATTGTATAGATGTACCAAAGTTTCTTCAACCAGTCATCTGTTCTAAGGCACTTGGGGTTTTTCCAGATTCTAGCTATTATAAATAACGCTGCAATGAACATATGAGTGCAGATGTCATTTCAACTATACTTTTTTGCTTCTCTGGGATATATTCCCAGCAGTGGTATTGCTGGGTCAAATGGGAGCTCAATTTCTAATTTTTTGAGAAGCGTCCATATTGTTTTCCAAAAGGGCTGAACCAGTCAGCATTCCCACCAGCAGTGTAGAAGGGTCCCTTTCTCCCCACATCCTCTCCAACAGCAGTTGCTTTTGTTCTTTTGGATGCGTGCTAGTCTCTGTGTTGTGAGGTGGTATCTCATGGTTGTTTTGATCTGCATCTCCCTGATGATTAGTGATGTAGAGCACTTTTTCATGTGCCTTTTGGCCATTCGTATCTCTTCCTTGGGAAAGTTTCTGTTCATTTCTTCGCCCCATTTTCTGATGGGACTGGATGTTTTCTTCTTGTAGAGTTCAACCAGTGCTTTATATACCATTGATATCAACCCCTTATCTGATGGGTATTGTGTAAATATCCTTTCCAATTCTGTAGATTCGGCATTACAGAAGAGCAGAGGCGAGTCCACGCAGTGCAGGGAGTTAGGAAGGGGAAGGTCAAGGGGAGTCCCTGGCAGCCCTGGAACTGATGGGAGAGTGCCCCTCTGGTCGGTAGGCGGAGTCCCGATCCTTTGTCAGTACCTGATTCTGAGTTAGGCGGTACAGAGGAGCAGAGAGGCATGTCCACACAGAGCAGGGAGTTGGGGGGGGGGGGTTCAAGGGGAGTCCCCAGCAGCCCGGGAATAGATGTAACTGAGACTTAAGCCTGAAAACTTTGTAACTTTTCACATGGTATTCAATAAAAAAAAAAAAGACAGTGTCACCCTTGCTCTGTTTGGGAGGTAGATGGAATGTTTCTCATATTTCAACATGAAGTAAGATATTGATACAAAACATAGGTGTCTGAGTTTCAGTCATATAATGGCAATGTTTTCTTAACATCTATTTCATTAATCATAATGAAAGCCTTGACAATAACCTCATGAATCCCTTGAAGGCAAGGACCTCAGTTGTAACTTTTAAAACACATTACAAAATATTACCATAAAACCCCTGAGATTATTTTTGATAAATGTACAAATGAGTAATTTTATGTTCTCATTTTCCCCACATAACGGATTAATCATCATATATCTTTTTATGTACAATAGGCAATTTTTAACTGCCCAGGTATTCATACTTGTACAATTAATAGTGGACTCAAGAAATAAAAAAAACTAATAGTGAGCGTCTATAGGCTTCACCTCTACAAATTAAGCTTTAATGCATTTGATAAAAATCCCATCTCTGTACTAAGGGACCTATTTCTTTTTTTTCTTCTGGAGGTCAATAGCAGCAACAGAGAACTAATCTAAGCCTATTTTAAATAATCTATACCAGTTTCAACATTTCATTATGCTCTCATTGTAAAAATGTTCAGGTGAAAAGCTCAGGGCATCTACCAGCAGGCTGAAAGCTTTAATTCTGTGGGAGGAGGGGACACTGTAAGCCAATAATAATAAGCCTTTTTAACAAAGGATGTTATTCTCTTAAAGTAGTAATCTATAGCAAATTACAGAGAAAGAACTTGATTATAGTTTTCAGTCTTTTAGAAAAGAATAATTTAATATGAAGTCAAAAGCTGATTCATTTTTGTAATGGTTTTACTAGCTGTCAATTATACTCTTTATGAATCGTCCACTGAGTTGATGTGTAATTAAGCACAGACT
This sequence comes from Sorex araneus, assembly GCF_027595985.1. Lineage (NCBI taxonomy): Eukaryota > Metazoa > Chordata > Mammalia > Eulipotyphla > Soricidae > Sorex > Sorex araneus. The sequence continues at coordinate 325,554,353 of NC_073303.1, forward strand.
GGAAAACATTATTTGGTACAATTAAGACTCTCAATATTATATTGTAAAAGTTGGATATACTACAAAAAATACGTATTCTTATTCCACTATTTAATTTCTATTTCTATAGTCCAGATAATCACTTTATTTTAAAACTCTATTATATGCTTTCTCAAAGCCAGTTCAAGTGCTGAATAAAGCAGTTGGGAAAAATAATTTTTAAAAAATTTCTAATAACATTCTGAAAGATTCTAGTGCTTTAGTAATTCTTGAAGGAATACTGTAAAAGTCAATAGGTGTCAACTTTTGGACTCACTGTGTCTGAACACACAGAATATTATAGCAGCAGGGACTTTGAAGATGATCTACCTATATATTCAACTCTCTATTATAATGAACAAAAAAACTGAATTCAAGGTTAAGTGCTTTCCAAGCCATGTGTCCAGTTATTGAGAGAGCCAGAGTTCTGAGTTTTCAATCAAGTATGAACTCCACTTTTTCTGTTTCTCTAAACTACAGTGCAACTTATAAAGAATTACATAGGACTTTGTTAGTACTACCCTTGAGTATTAGTCTTATATTATGTATATTTGCATCCCATGTATATATAGTGGGATGCAAATAGTATAGTGATTCTATGTCTGTCACTGTTCTGACTCATTTCACTCAGCATGATACTCTCCATGTCAATCCATGTATAAGCGAATTTATATGACTTATTTTTTTCTAACTGCATAGTAACAAGAGACAGGAGAATTGGACCATGGTTGAATGCCTGCTTCAAATGTTTTGGGGATAAGACAGAGATAGCTGGAAATGATCACTCTTGATAAGAACTGAGTGCTAAAAGTAAGTAAAGGAGAGAGAGAGAGAGAGAGAGAGAGAGAGAGAGAGAGAGAGAAGAAAAGTGCCTGCAATAAAGATAGGCTGGGGAAGCAGGGGTGGCAGGAGGGAAACTGGGTCACTTGTGGTGGGAAATGGATACTGGTGGAGCTATGGGTGTTGGAAAATTGTATTACTGAAGCTTGATCATAAACAGCTTTTTAACTACGTACCTCATGGTGACTCAATAAAAAAAAAGAAAAAGGAAAAAAAAGAATTACATAGGATATTTTTAGATAGCTGGCACTGTAAGTCAGTTTATATTTTGCTTTAACACCCAGAAGTACTGTTACCATAATTTTTAAATGCCTACAGAAAATAGTTTGCTTTATGATTTTAAGATGTATAAAACAAAGTTAAAAGAGTAGAACCTCAAGTAATAGCAGTGCTTCATAATTGCTTAAAAGAAATGAACAAATGCCCCCTCATAACATAAGTTTAAAAACCATCTTGAAATTCCATAAAGAATTCAGGCATAAAGAATTGTTACCAAACACAAATTATCTAAAAATTGCTTTCTTAAAAATCCATTTTTGTGAGACTAGAAAGATCATACAGTGGTTAAGGGGCTTTTCTTGAATGTGCCCTTTCAAGGCTTGATCCTCAGAATCCCAGAGGGTGCACTGAGTCCACCAGGAATGATCCCTGAGCACAGAAACAGGAGTAAGCCTGGAGCACCACCAGATATACACCGATCCTTAAAAAGTCAATTTTCATATTTGGTCCACCCTCACTCTTTTCTTTTTCCATACGAAATCTTAAAGTGCCTTTATATGGCAAGTCTCAAAAGTATCCCTCAGGAAAGTTGAAAACCAGAGATAACAACTTATTAGCTACTTCCCATAATTTTTCACTCTCAAATTATAAATCATCACCACTAGTCCTAATATTCTCAAAATGTGAAGTATTTATTCTAAGGACAATCTCAAATAGGTAGCAGCAATTTTCCTTATATATTGGCCAAACAGAGAATGTAGGTTGCATTATATTCCACTGAGACTATTTGTTCCTCCACATCTGAATCTTGGCTTAACAGAATTCTGCTTTATTTATCTTCAATTTGTAACAGGTATCTCTCTTGAGTTATTTTTATTAATTTTTTTTAAATCTCAGTGAGAAGCTGTTAAGAGACAGTTAAGGTTCTTGGCTTGGGCCAGAGCAATAGTGCAGAATGTTGAGTGTTTACCTTGCATACAGCTGACTTGGGTTCAATACCCAACACCATATGTAGTCCCCAAAGCACCATTCAAGAGTGATTCCTGAGCACAGAACCAGAAGTAAGTTCCAAGTTCCGAGCACCACCAGATGTGGCCAAAAACCAAAAACATAAATAGAAAACTTAAAAAAAAAACGCTCTTGCATGCAGTCAACCTGGTTCCATCTCTGGTACCTCACAGAGTCCCAAGAGAGAACCTTGAGTACAGCCAGGATGGTTATCAGTCCTGGGCACTGCTGTGTGTAGCCCCAAAACCAAAATAAATTAATTAATAATATTTTAAAATCTTAGACATAAAATTATTCTCAAATAAGAAAGTCCTTATTAATGACTGCTCCCTGAACTCTCTTATACCCGCATACCTACTTTACATAGTGATCACTGTGTCACTCTCTGATTACATAAACTTAAAGCAATGTCCAGAAAGAAAAGCTTATAAAAATGATTGCAGAAGTAGAAAATAATAAAAAGGATGAATAAAAATATAGTATCAATAAATAGATTCAGACATTTTATACATACATTGAACAATTAGTAGAGATGTTTTATCTTTGTTTTTCAAGAAACAAATAAAAAATAAACATTATTTGTTGTAATTCACAATATATAGAAAACAATAATACTACCTATGAACAATAAAAAATATTATGAAATAGACTCGTTTGAATTTTTCAGTCACCAATATGGCAAAGAGGAAATGAATTCACAAGACAAGATAAGGGTAAGTGAGCTAAACCAATCTTTCATGTGCTAGGGTTTTGATGCCTGGCAGAGCAGAATTAAGACTCACTGTGTAAAGCCTATAGCCAGAAAAAAAGAGGGTTGGTTAGCAAATTCTACATGCTGGCTAATAGTGGCAGCATAGAAGCTGGCACTATAGTTAGAGGAGGTAGACAAGATGAGTTATGGGACACTAGATCCCTTTGACAGCATAATGCTTACATTTGGAACCATTTTTTCCCTCATTCATTCCCATAGAAAGATTTCTAGGACCCCAAAAGAGTAAAGATGAGGGGTTGGAGATATAATACAGACAGTAAAGGTGCTTGCCTTGCATAAGACTAACCTAAGTTGGATCCCTGGCACTCTATATGGTCTCCTGAGCCCTCCAGGAGTGATTCCAGAGCACAGAGCCAGGGGCATTAACCACAATCAGGTTTGGCACAAAAAACAAAAGAGGAGTAGGAGGAAGAAGAGGAAGATGAAGAAGTTGGAGGAGAGAGTGGAGGAGGAGGAGGAAAAGGAGAAGCAGAGAAGGAAAAGGAGGAGGAACAGAAGAAGAGATGAGCTCATGGTTAAAAAAAAAAATTTATGAAGCACTTCAAAAAGGAGAATATTAAGAGCTTTAAAAGAATAAGTAGGGTTCAATTCCAGGTGTCCCATAATATCCCAATTACCCCTGAGAACCACCAGGAGTAATTCCTGAGCACATGAGCCAGGTGTAACCTCTATGCATTGCCAGGTGTGACCCCCAAAAAAATAAAAAAAAAGAATAAGCAGGGTTGCATTTCCATCTCCCCCGGAAGAGAGCATAATACAACACACACCATAACCACACCAACTGATTCATTTGGGGCGCCCTGGGGAGGGGCAGCTGAGACCCACCTCCCCTCGCCCCAAGGGACTCAGCCCTGATAGCCAAAAACCTCCAGAACTCAACTGCCGCCATGATCATTGCTACTCTCCACATGCTCGGGCAAAGCCTCACCTATGAGTGAACCTATTCCTGGACCTCACTGCCGCATTTTTGGCCATGCGACAACTCATACCCTAAACAACCCATACTCCCACACTTCATGGGATTGAAAGTAAAAAGCAACCAATCTTAGAGGGAAATATTTTCTTTATATATATATATATATATATATATATATATATATATATAGTATATACACTATACTGGAGCGATAGTACACTGGTAGGGCGTTTGCCTTTCACAAGGCGCCCCTCTCCGAGAGCCCGGCAAGCTACCAAGAGTATCGAGCCTGCGCGACAGAGTCTGGCAAGCTACCCGTGCGTATTGGATATGCCAAAAACAGTAACAATAAGTCTCTCAATGAGAGATGTTACTGGTGCCCGCTTGAACAAATGAACAAATTGATGAGCAACGGGATGACAGTGACTTATAGTATAGTACATATACAGTATAGTATATGTATATATGCATATGCATATACATGCACATATATACATCACTTGTATCACTTGTCATCCCATTCGTATTCAATTTGGTCGAGCGGGTGCCAGTAACATCTCCATTCATCCCTGTCGTGTGCTAGTGCAGTCCAATGGCGTCTGCTCACTCCAGGAACATGAAGAGCCTCAAACCATTGTTCAGAGTCTTGACAAAAAAATCTGATCATCTCATAGGTGGGTGGCCACTTGTTCTTTTGATATCGGGTGAAATTAACACTTTTTTTCATATGAACAATGATACAGGATATTTTTCTGAAGAAAAATACACAAAAGATCAAGCACATATGTCACAAAGATGAAAATTTAAGTAATTGCTTACTTTAAATTACTAATTTAATCTAATTTTTCTTGCTTTTGGATCATTTCTGGTTGTACTCAAGTCTTACTCCTAGCTCTGTGCGAAGGGGTCACTCCTGGCAGTGCTCAGGGGATCATATGTCTGGGATTAAATTGGGGTCTCTGCATGCATGGCAAGCACCTTCACCCCTGTACTATGTCTCTGGTCTTATTTACTGTAACCAATAAACAGAGGTAGGATATATACAATAATATTGGCAAGAATCCTATTAGTCTTACACTGCTGCCAAGTTTTTGCATTGCTACATTTTTAGAGAATAAGTTACTAAAGTTAGCAATTGTACAAGATCTTTGAACTTGCAATTTTGCTTATGGAATGTATTCTAAGGATGTAATTGAAATTATATTTAAATGAGCTAACTGGTTGTTCATCCCAGTGTTTTAAATAACTCAAACATAAATGCTCACTATGAAATTTATTAAATAAATTATTGAAGTAGTAATTCAACAATATGCCCACTGATCAAAAAATATAGTACACTAAATAACTATATTTGAAAAATGTTATAAAATGTGAATAGTATGATTTATTTTTATAAAACCAAGTAATCATATAAACTTAAAATATTAAAAAATACTACTGAGTAAATCAACCTTTTATCTCTATGGGCATTTAAAAGTAAGGAAGAACTTATACTTGATAGACAGCCAGTAGAAGCAGGAAACACAAGAGCATTTTTCACTCAAGCTCTGAGACTGACTTTTAAATATCAACAGAGTAGGACATCAGAAAATGAAAAGATTCCTGTTTTATTTTCAACAGCCCTATTCAACATCTTGCCTCAGCCATCTCTGGCTTTAGCTACCTATAACTACAAGGAAGATGCAGGTTGATCTTTCAAAGCAATTTTTTTTTTACAAAAGTAAAGAGACAATAAGAGAATACAAGAAAATAATTTTAAGTTCATTATTAATCAAAATAACTGCAAATAACAAAGTCTTCCATCAAACAACTTCAAAAACAATAAAAAGTCAGTGGCAACCACAATCTTATTTTTTTGGACACGTATTTTGCATTTCACAATAACCGAGGTCTTCTGTTCAGAAATAATCAATAGTAATTGGGCTTCCTAAAGTCCTTCTGCATGCCTGATTACACTGCCACATTGTTTTTGCTCTGCCTTAAGTCTTTCCAACAACCAGCTTACCAGGAAGCAATAACAATATAACAATATGCAAGGAGAGCCAAGGCACCATCTGAAAAGGTTCCTCCACAGAAGGCTTTTCTTTTCTTTGAGAGGGTGAAGGGTTGAGGAATAGGCACACCCTGCAATGTTCATGCAGGTCTTTCTCCTGGCTCTGTGCTCAGGAATCACTCCTGCCTGGGCTTAGGGGACCATGTAGGGTTCTGGGAGAGAACCTGGGTCCAGTACTTAGAAAGTAAGTGCCTTACTACCCTCTACCCTCAGCTTACTTCCAGTACCATAGAGGTTTTCCAATTTACTTGCAATGTATCTATTATGTAAACACTTTTTTTGTTTTGTTTTAACAGTGAGTCACTTGCTTACATTTGTCTTATGGTACATGCATATTCATCAATATTCAACACTTAATCTTACTCATCCTTCAAGAGCAAGTTCAATTAGCACTTCAGTCTGCATTTCCTTTACAAACACTAAAGGTACATCTACACCAGCACCTGTGAAGGCTCTACAGACACACAGTTTAAAAAAGAAAAAAAAAACTCCCTGGGGCTGGAGATATAGCATAGCTGGTAGGATGTTTGCCTTGCACGCGGCCAACCTGGGTTCAATTCCCAGCATCCCATGTGGTCCCCCGAGCACTGCCAAGAGCAGTTCCTGATTGCATGAGCCAGGAGTAATCCCTGTGCATGCATCACAAGGTGTGACCCAAAAAGCAAAAAAAAAAAAGCCCAAACTTTGAGGAGTTCACGGAATACTGTGAGAGTCAGAAAGGTGAAATCCTATAAGATATGTGCATTCCCAGAATACTTAAGTAACAATGGATCATGAAGAAGGAAATTCTATCACCTGGAAGCTAACACCTGAAATTCAGACCTTTCTTCAAAGGGAAAAAAGAAATTCAACAAACTGAGATGAGCCTTTTCAGGTGGAATGAAAGGCATGGGGAAGATGTTAGAAAAGAAAAACTGTAGCCCACTGTGAGAAATTGGGATGGGGGTACATCAAGAATTACTGAATCTTCCAAAGAAGTTGAGTTTTTCGTAAGGGATGATAGTTAACATTGCATAAGTGATAGAAATATGGAGAATGTTTGGATTCGGGAAGAATGAAAGGCAATGACCAGATAAAACACAAAGACTAAAGGAGAAAGGGGGCTGCCCTGAAACTGCAGCTGGAGCTGCAAGAGGTGTTGAAGGAGACGCAATGAGAAAGAAAGAACAACATGGGGGCATCAGTGGGAAAAATACTTGGTGAAGAGACTGCCGGCACTTGGGTGAGGAAGTGGTAGAGCCAATGTGCATGTGGGGGGAGATTGTAGCCATCATTTTAAGCAGTATCATGAGATGTTTGTGTTAGATAACCTATATGTTTTCCACACACCCTAATCATTCACCTCTTTCACTGTGTTCCTTTTGTACTTGGTGCACTTCCATTATATAATTCAAGAAGCCTCTGCAGATTACTTACAACTACAACCACATGCCCTGATCACAAGAGAACCAAAAAGGATGGTGAAGTTCTTACTTTTATGTCTAAAGCACCTGATAGTGCCTGGCATAGAAGAGAAGGTAGGATTATTTTTCCTGCACTAATATACACCTCAGAGACCTGGGCCCTATGAAAACAGAATGAGAACGCTATTTGGGTCTCCCAAAGAGGAATCGAAAGAGCTATGCTTGGAGTATCATGTTTCACTCAAGTGAGAGAAGGAATCTAGAGTTCCAACCTCCATCAACAATCGAGAATCAGGGATGCTGTCTCGTTTGCCAAGGAGACAAAAATCAGATGGGCTGGACATGTAATGCAATTTGAAGACGACTGCTGGACTAGAGCCGTTACCAGCTGGATTCCACGGGATGTCAAAAGAATGGGTGGCTGCCCACCTACAATATGGTCAGACTTCTTTGTCAAGATCCTGAACGAATGGTTTGAGGCTCTTCATGTTCCTGGAGCGAGCAGACGCCACTGGGCTACACTAGCACGCAACAGGACAAATGAAGACATTACTGGTGCCTGCTCGAGCAAATTGATGAGTAACGGGATGTCAAGTGATCAAGTGATACTTTTCCCTCTATTCTATTAAAAACAGAGCAGTTACTAACGTGTCCGGGTCTTCTCCCTTCATTCCTGTGTACAGTATGGAAACAGGCATGCTAACCCTTAGTGGCACCTAGTGAAGACAACAATTGTCAAATACTTGCTAAGTACTAGAAAGTAATTCAGTACTTCCATAAAAAAAATTGACACACTCACCAGGGTGTTATGTTTTTCACCTAACAGAAGAGATCCTCTTTGAATTTTTCAAGTGTGTGTACTAAATATTCAAGTTTATTGCCATCAATAGCTGCTAATCCTGTGTATTTGTTGATAATAGTCTGTACTTTTTTATACACTTTGGAGAATTTTTTTTTAAAAAGAACTTAATATGGATGAAGGGATACATTTTATTTCCTACAAACCAAGTAATCAAATGCTAGTATATCTAGAAGCCCTCCAGATGGATGGTTTTCACGATTTTGAAAATCTTTAGCAAACTGGTCCACTGAGCTGAACGAAATCAGCTCTGGAAAGATAATATGTCAGTAGTGATCCATTGCTGCATTTTATTCATTTCCCTTCATACTAACACAATCTAACAGTCAACAGTGATAAAATGGCACATATGGATAATGCTGTTTGGTATACGCTAACAGTCTTGGCAGACTTCCCGTTAATAAACCACTCCAGATGTTATTCCCAGTAATTATGCCTGATATCATTCAGCTTTAGAAATGAAATACTGCTGCTACAATTCCTTCTTTGTGCTTCTATGGTTCATCTGCAAACATAAAGTCTACACAGTAAAGACCACCCCATGAACATCTCTGCATAAAATGTGCATAAATAAAGACCCAAGCAATAGATGACCAACATGAGTCAATAACTATGAAAGCACAGATGCTATCAGAAGTTTCACATTATTCTTCTATAATGCATTTGTACCACTATAATGAAACTTTTACACATATATATTCCAATATAAAAACATGCCAGAAAAAAAATGATGAATCTGAATCCAATACATACCTACATTACAGTCACAACAGGTTAGTAATAATATAAGGAGTCTATTTTGGAAACCTGCTTCTAGGAAAATTTAAGATGACATTTGCTAAATGTAAAAGTGTTGTTAGAGTCAGGAAATAAATGGGATCACTGTTATTTTCTTAAGTTCTAATTCAAAGATAGATCTCATAATCTTATTAATCAATAAAAATATACACATGTGTATATTTTAATTAGTAAAGTAAATAAAATTAACTTGTAATGAATTGATTTATGGAAAAAAAGACTTCTGAAAGGCATATCTGATAGTTTGAGATGCAATTTTCTTGAGTTTTAATGACTAATCAACTCAATCTTTGGGGATATTTAAGTGACCATGCTAAAAAGCCAATATTAAGCAATAAAATGGTTAACCTGATATCAAATGATAGCTAATATTGAATGCTATAAGTATTAATAATGCTACCAGTCATCCAGGTATTGAAAAAAGGCACTTTTTGTAAGAACTTACTTGTTTTATTTTTGCATAACACACAGTGGTGCTCAGGAGTTATTCCTGGCTCTGTGCTCAGGGATCACTCCTAGCAGTGCTTGAGGAACTATTTAGGATACCAGGGACTGAGTCAAGGTGTGCTGCTTCAACACAGGTGCCCTACACACTGTACTATTGCTCTGACCCTGACAGAATTGACTTATATGAAGGCATTCAGCAACAGTTTGTCCTTGATGCCTTTAAACCTTCATGACACAAATTCAATATTGTCTCAAAATCCATTTGCTCCACTAGAAGCATTAAAAAAAAAAGCCTGACTTTAACAGGAGCTTGGCCAGTTCAGTAACCTCAATAAACTGCATAGCACCTAATCCCAGGAGCCCCAACTATCCAAAAGCCAACCATTAGAGCAGCCCAGTCTCTATCAAAGTCCTATGAAGTTGATGGAATCTAAATAACAAATGCCACGTATATACAAAAATATTAATAACTATCTGCCAAAGATAGACAAGGGCATTCAGAAAGCTTAAACTCAGATGACAGAGTACTGAAAGATGAAGGTGATGAAAAGCATCTGTCTTTGAATTCACTCTAAACTTTCAGAACTGACAAGTTTACTGTAAGCCAGAGTACCCCAAATGTCCTATATGTCCCATCAAAGCATTAAGAGTATTTGGCACATGATATAATCACTCAAAAGATGATCTGGGACCAAGCTCTGTGAGTGTAAGGAACTCAAGTCACGTGCTTTCCTGTGTTCCTTAAACACATCTGAAAAAAAGAAAAGGCAACTGGCAAAGAGGAATCATTTATAACTTGGGACAATCTTATCCCAAAACACAAACTGCCACACTTTTGAGATTATTAATATCATGTGGTTCATTAGACTAAGAGGAAACCTTTCAGGACTAGCACAGGGCATTTGAGGGGCATCTCACAGCCTTCTGAATAGTTGCCAGCTCTTAGAGATGCCTAAGACCTGTGATATTAAAGAGAGAATGCTACAACCATTATGACTCAAACCACACTTCTAATTTTTTAAAGCACTAATTTAACCTCTTCCTCTCTCTATACCTACGAATACTCACTTGTTTGTTTGGAGGCCAAACCAAGAGATATTAATGGCTTACTCTTGGCTCTGTGCTCAGGGCTCATCCTGGTGGTGTTGAGGAGAACATGAGTGGTATCAGGAATCAAACTGGGGTTGGCTGCATGCATGGGCATGCCTTAACCTTGGTACTATCTCTGATGCTCTCTGCCCCCTTCTAAGGCCAACCTGACATTCAGCCCAAGTCTACATCTGATAAACACTTAGCCTCTGCAGATCCCTATGCAAATGCTACTTCCACATACAATACCCTCCTAAATTTTCCTTAGGTGTAACTACTTTCCTTTTATGATGCTTAAAGGCATTTACTTTTCCTGGGAATTAGATTTTTACTAAAATTTTAGATCATCTCTATTATATTTTGCTCACTCCCTGAAAAAAATAGCTTTGGTGGGAATCATCACTGCATTTTACATGGTTGATGGTCTATACATCTTTTTGGTAGAAGGAATTTATTAAGTTACAATTTGTCCAAATATTAGGCATATGTTACTGGTTACCAATATACTACATGTTTCCATTCATTTCTGTTCATTGGTATGTTAATATTTCATAACAGAAAAATACTACAAAATTGTAGGAAGGTTAATCTTTTGAGGCAGACTGCTTGGATTCTAATCCCTGTTCGGCCCAAATGAGACATATGAAAGTGAATGTTGAAAGCTCCTACAGAGGTAGGATAGAGTAAGATCATACAAATGGAGTGCTAGCAAGTAAGTCCTCTCCAATGTTAGCTATAAATATTTTTATAATTAATACACCATTTTTATTTATATACCCATACATGTCACTTGTTTCCCTCTCATAAGGATAAAGTAATGTCAAGACAGTCTGCTGCCCACCTCAGCCTGTCATCTGTCATCCTAACATGTTTTCAAAGTAGTTAGATATTTAAATGAAATTTACACAATACATATCCGATAAGACTGAGTGTGGTGGAAACTCCACGTCCCAGGAAAACCACTACTAACACATAAGCAAACTAATCCCAGTAAATATTATTTATTCAGCTTGTTTTTTATAAAGCTTTATTCTCCACCTCTCCTTTTTGTTGAAAAATCAGTTAGGAAAGCAAAAATATACCTAATTCCACCCAAATAGCTCATGCATAATGTATAATAATAACGTGTCTGATGCCATTTCCAGAATAACCACATTTTGTCCCCAATCACATGTTAGTTTATGTATTTTAGTGTATACAGGGATGACATTTTCTGGAATGGTTACAAAACCAAAGATAATTTGCTTTAAACCAATAAAAACAGAAGGCACAACTTTACACAATGGTGGAGTTCTTCCATGAAACCCAAGAACTAATTGGTTGGCCTTACAAATTACTTAAAAGTTTCCAATTATGCAACTGTTTCCACATCATCATTCGAAATGAACATGTTGGAGGTTCTTAGTAATGCCATTATGACAATATATTTTCTGTTCCCATTAAAATGATCTGGAATGCATATAGAATTTTTGGTGCACTTGGTGGTGCTCAGGGTGTAGTCCTGGCTTTGTGCTCAGGGATAGCTCCTGGCAGGGCTCAGGGCACCATTCAGAGTGCCAGGGGTCGAGCCTGGGTTAGTCATGAGCAAGGTAAGCACCCTACCTTACTTAGTCCCATTCACACGCTTACAAAGGTATTTAGAACCCTTCAAAGTTGATCAAAGGGTTGATAAATTTTGATATGGAAGTAAGCTGAATGAGGTATAGTGGCACAGAAGAAAGAAGGCCAACACATCTTTTATTGGGAGGCAGGAGGAGGTTGAGCCACACCAGGTGGTGCTCAGGTGTTACTCCTGGCTCTGCACTCAGTAATCACTCCTGGCATTGCCAGGGATCAAACCCAGGTAGACCACTTGCAAGGAAAGTACAGCTGCTATACTGTAGCTCCAGACCCAGAAGGCAAAAATATCTTGATGTCATCCTTAATACTCGAGTTTATTTTTCATAATTTGCCCATTCAGCTACAAATAGGAGTCGTTCCTACTATACATCAGGCTTAGAAGAAGAGACTGGTTAAACAAAGTCAACTTTCTCTCCTCAAAAGGTTTGCAGTCAGAAACAACTCAAATGTAACAGATTAAAATCTCAAAACATAAATATAGTACAAGTTTTTATTTAAATCACTGTTTTAAAATATCTATGTTCTTAACAGGCTCAACACATTCTACAACTTATTTCTAATGTTGCCGAACATGAAAAGCACTATAGTTTTTATACATTTCCCTCTAATTAAGTTGACTAAAGCAATTAGAAACCTTAATACAAAAATGTACAATAAAAATATCAGTGAGCAATTTTATTTATAAAATTGAGATATAGCATCTACAAAATATTCATCTCCAAAGTGAAAGGAAGGTAACTAGTTTTGTTTATAGATAGGTATTTGGGATCCTCGCCCCTCTCAGAGAGCCTGGCAAGCTTCAGAGAGTATCTTGCCCACATTGCAGAGCCTGGCAAGCTACCCATGGCATATTTGATATGCCAAAAACAGTAACAACAAATCTCACAATGGAGACGTTACTGGTGGTCGCTTGAACAAATCGATGAGGCAATGGGATGACAGTGAAAGTGATTATTTGGGATCCATTTTAACAGCATTATTAACATTCCACTAAAAATAAAAAAACCAAAGAACTCAATATATAATCATAAGTTACTGTCCCTCTAGATTAATAAAGCATTATAGATTTGAAAAGGCCTATCCTGCAGTTCACTTTTAATTCCCTATTTCTGAAGAAGAAATGTCAGGCTTTTCCTGAAAGTTTTTTTTAATGGTCACAATTAAAAATTTAAAAATATTAAAGTATATTATTTAAAATATTCTTCAGGGGCTGGAGCGATAGCACAGTGGGTAGGGCGGTTTGCCTTGCATGCGGCCACCCGGGTTCAATTCCCAACATCCCATATGGTCCCCCAAGCACTGCCAGGAGTAATACCTGAGTGGATGAGCCAGGAGTAACCACTGTGCACTGCTGGGTGTGACCCAAAAGCAAAAAATTAATTAATTAATTAAATTTAATATTAGTTAATTTACTTATGCCAGGAGTATTTCTTGGACTCAAGGCTTGGAATTCTGAATAGATTTCTCTCCTGAAAATATATGTTCTCTAGAATGTATTAAATGGTATACTCTCAACTGTTAAAAAGGCAGCACACCAAAAACTTCTAAATGAATCATACATCCCAGGAAGGTCCAAACACTTTCTATGAATGGTATTCTTACCTGTAAGGAACCTCAAACCAATAATCAATATTAACAGAGAAAAATGAGGTAAATAAAACAAATGCAGCTAGATGTAATATCAACAACATATGAGGGAAAGAAGAGAAACAGAAGAATACATAGTGGTTTAACATACCTTTTGATATCTGGTCTCAGAACTAATCAATCACAATTTTATTGTTTGCTTGTTTGGTTGGTTGGTTTTGGGAACACAGCCAGTAGTGCTCAGGGGTTACTCCTGACTCCGTGCTCAGAGATCACCCTTTGCTCAATGCCCTACCTGCTCTACTATCACTTTGGCCCCCTAACCACAGTTTAAAATATGATTTTTCTGTGGACAATCTTCCAAACAACAAACTAATCATCTTACAGAAAAACAGCCTTCCATTCAAGCTACAAGCTACAGACCAGCTGGCCACAGTGCAGCTATGTCTTCTTCCACACTCCTCTGCAGAAGCAATGCAATTCTTACATGCACTTCTGCTTAGCCACAGAGGCATCTGGCATCTGGAGTTCCTGTCACACAAACTGCATCGATCACAATTCGGGAATTGCTACTGACTGACAATAATTTATAGAGCTATTAATAAAAGAAAAATCTAGATAATACCCATTTGTCAAGATGAAGGAGCTTCCATTTCTGCTGCTACTTGAACAGCAAAGTGTCAATAAAACGTTCTCTCATATAGTATAAATATATAAGGAACCTGGTGATGGAAGATAATGAAAATAGAGATCTCTGACAATAAATTGATTTGGCATATCATAACACAATGATAAAAAATGACTTTGTTATTTATTTTTAAAAGCTTTCTTTTATTGGAGGGGATAGGGTCATTGGGCCACACCCAGCATCTCTGGCTTTACTCCTGGCTCTTGCTAAGAGGTCACTCCTGAGAGTGCCTGAGGTTATATGCAATTCTAAGTACAGAACCAGGGTAGCTGGCATGAAGCGCAAGATATGCATCCTACTCTTGTAGTATCTCTCTGGCCCTAATTTCATTCCTGATACCTCATGATATCCAATACAACTTACATGAAACAGTCATTCAAGAAATAACTTTTTTTCACTGTTAGATATCTAAGAAAAGATAGTGACGTACACTGAGAAATGAATGCCCAGTTAGATACCCTAGAAATCTGGAATTTTTAGATGATGCATGACATTTTTAATATTAACTATTACAGGCTTATTAAATGTATATAAATATAGAAGGCAATAAAAAGCTCAAAAGTATCTTTAAGTACTTAAAGTTAGCTTAAATGATTTAGCATAAAACTTTGAGAGACTTTTATTTTAAATGTGAAAATAGAATAGAATAAAAAACAACATAAAAGATACATTTACTTGCTGGCAAGTAAATCTGAAAAGATCTCAGAATATATGTTTGTTTTGTTTTCTTTTGTTTTGGAGCCACACCCAGCAGTGCTCAGGGCTTACTCCCGACTCTACGCTCAGGGATGACTGCTGGCAGAGCTCAAAGGACCATATGGGATGCCAGTGTGAGGTACGTACAAGGCAAGCACCCTACTTGCTGTACTATCACTCTAGCCCAGGATAGATAATAATCAGGTATTATTAAAGACAATTTCTATTACAACACTTGTGAGCTTTTTTTAAAAACATTTTAAAGTTGCTTCATTTCACAATTTATGTTTATAAAGTATGCTAATAAGATTATGGTAAGAGTGAAGATGGAAATTGAACAGTAGCAGCATAAAAAGTAGCAGCATAAATAAGAAACTTCTGAACCTCACTGAAAGTTTGGCTGGATTTACAATTTTGGATCCATTAGCTAGAGAGAGTAAGAATGTTTTATCTCTCTAAAATCAAATAAATTTTATTTTAATTTCCCAAACTCTATGGAATCTATTATTTCTCAATGAACAGTTTTCCTGTAAACTCACTATATATAGCAAACTGTAAGTAGAAGAACAAAGGTTAATTTAATAACACATTGGCTCATTTAAGCCTGATTCAAATAAACCTAGTTAGCATAAAATTTATACTATATCAATTAGGTACCTATAATCAGGAAAATTACTCTGATCGTCATGTTTTATTCACACTATCTAATAATTACAAAGTGATAATTTATGCTTATAGAAGATGACAGAACAGACAATAAAAGAATTTCTTTCAGCGTATTTTTAGTTTTCTCTGGAAATTTTACCCCACTTCATCATCTACATGTAGGAACTATATGCCATGACTCTCAAAAGACACTTAACATTTGCTCACCAACAACCTAGACTTCCCACAAACAGTATAATGACAATAAATGACAAAAACAGTAAGAAAATTCAGAAACAGTGAAAGAAACAAAGAAAAGTGAAACCACACATACTATTACTAAACCTTATTTTGACTTAAGATGAAAGTAAAAAAAAAAAAAAACTCAAAGGAAGTTAAATTTGGCCCCATTTTGTTAAAAATAACTACTAGTTTTTCAACAAATGACTATACATATATATGTATATGTGTATATATACATATATATGTACATATATATATACTGGCTAATCTGACATATAGAGCAAAAGTCTGTGTCCTTTAATATATAATCTTTTTCAACAAATATAGAGAATGTATCGGCCACAGGTTTTGGACACACTGTACTTTGGGAAGTGTGGAGAAGGTGAGACTTCCCCGAGCACTGGTTAAGAACTTAGGACCTTCCAAAGATTTTCTACCAACCAAGCCAGTTGGCTAATGCAAAGGCCTGAGGATGCAGTTTGGCTTCAAGCCTGCCTACTGGGGATCACCAGGGCGACCAGAGTGATACTTCAGGGCTACAACCAGTGATGTTGGGGTGAAGGAACATGGGAATACTGAGAATCTAACCAAGGACCAGTACAATGTCCTGAGCCCTGTACTAGCCCTCTGTCCCCACACTCTACTTTTACTTATAATTTACTACATTAAAATAATAAAGAAATTATTTCATCTCAGAATACTAAGAAGCTAATCAGCATATACTCTCTGCTTTAAAATTTTACCACTTTGTTCAATACCTAATGTGGTACACAGACTCTATTCAATTAAAAGCTTATTTTGTAACATTTTCTTTTCAGACTAAAGATGATATAGGGTTGGCTCTCTCTGAAACAGTTTCGCATATCCCTAAAAACCAAATTACAATATTTATCATACTTGTTTGGTATCAGTGTTTACTGGCTTCAATCCATATGAATATAAAAGATTTTTACCGCATTACTTTCTCAGTAGTTTTATTTCCTTAGTATCATATTTTAAGGGTCATATTTCAGGTTACTGTATTTAAAAGATACATATAAAATTAAATTATTTAGAAGTTTCTCTGAGTGAAAAAAATTTTCTTCTAGAATATTAGTACTGTTCTACATGCCCAAAGTTATTTTCTTAGTATATTAAAATAATTTATCCCAGAACATTTCTCCTTTGTGCCGGACTGGGTACACTTTATAACTTCTTCTTCAAACTGAAAGTGTTTTCCTGCAGTATCTCTGAAATTTGAAATAGCCCATGATATTATACCATGTAATATATTAAAACTTGTAGGCCCATAAGCAAGGTCTATGTCTACTGAAGAAAAAAAAAACACAAAACAAAAACAAAACTCATATGAACAAGATGTGAGGCAAACCGAAGGTCTTTCATGAGAGAAATTTGTGTTGTCAGGCCTGGTGAGTGCTTCCTCCCCTGTTGGGGTACCCTGATTATGGTTCCACCTATGTAAATGGGTCCTCTGTTAAATTACTCACTTTCAAGGTAAAATTATGTTTCCTGCAAAAATTCTGATTGACTCAATTATTTTCCTAATTTATCTTCTCCAAGGAAGTTGCTCTTTTGTTTGTTTGTTTTTTTGTATGTTTGGAGGCCACAGATGACAGTACTCAAGGCTTACTCCTGGTTCAGTGCTTAGGAACCACTCCTGGCAATGTTAAGGGGACCATTTGTAGTGCCAGAGATTGAACCTGGGTCAGCTACATGCAAGCTGTACTATCTCTTTGGCCCAGGACTATCTTCTTATCTTCAGTTCCATCTTTCCTCTAAAGAGCATCCATCACTTTATTTTTTTCTAGTAAAGGTTCAGTCGATGTCCTCAGGGAGCCATGATCACAGGCAAGAGAGTAATCTGTCTTATAGGTACAGGTTTAAAATATGCTATCACAAATTCTAAGAAAGAGCCAATCTGCCTTTCTTCCCAGGAAAAGGGAATTCATGGGTTTTCAAAGATGCTGCCATGTTGAGAAAGTAGCTTGAAATGGAGAACAAGGTAAAATCAAACAAAATATGTGAAGGCGAAACTCTCAGGTTGTCTCCATGAAATGGGAAAATCCTTGATAATTCTGTTATCATTTTAAACTCTTAGAAATACTAATGTAACCCAAAACCATGAAAAGTGAATGCAGCAAAACTAACCTTAAACATCCTCTACTATAAACTATATAAGGTATATAGTATTGCTGTCCAATAAGAAAGTTGTAATTCTGTACAAACATAAATATTTTCTGTTGCTAATACATATATCGTGTCTAGAGGTTTATTTAAATGGAAAGTTAAATTATTCTAGGGAATAAAATTATCATTAGGAAGGTTTCCTAAAGCAATTACAGTAGCAGCAGATTTTTAAATTACCATCTAACAGGCTGCTGATATCAGATAAATTAGAGTAAATCAAAATAAGATTAAATGTGTAAATAATGTGGTGCTTCAATTTCACTATAGGTATAAGTCATTACATAGAAATGTTGTTATTTAAAGTGAAGAGCATACACCAAAAGTATCATTTTTATATTTTTAATTTTCCCTGGTGGTTTTATGCCATTACATGTTATTTCTTTCCCAAAACACAATTAAATTTTAGATGCTAGCTTACCAACACCCCCTTTCCCTATTTATCCATTTAAAATTATCGCAGCTTACGAACAAAAATCCCATGCTTTCCAAAGTTAAGATATGTCCTTACTGAATTACATTATCAATATTTAAGACAATTTTTTGCAATCTAATAGTAAAGCCAGCCAAAGTCATTCCCAACACACACATTAGAATCTGATTCTAAAATTTTTATTACAAGATTAGTTGAGGTTATAAACTAGAAAGGATAATTTTGAATAAGTCAGAAGCAATAACCTTCTTTCACACCAATTCTTTGTATATCAGATTATATTTGTTTTATAAAACATTCAATCTTTTTGAAACTATTACTTCTTTTCTGATCTTTCCCCTTGATGTCATTTACTTTGGCCTCTTTTTATATCTTAAATCTTAAATTAATTCTCTGGAAAGCATGTAGCTTGTTGGATGGTTAGAGGGATTATATATAAGGGTTTATAAAGGAAAGCAGCTTTTCATACAATGGTATTAAAACATGATCACTTACCCTGAAATTGTCAGATACAGAGGTTTTTTTTATATGAAACAAACGTTATTCATTTTAAAAGCTTTTATCATGCAACAAATGGAACGAGGATTATTTTATGGTTTATAGACACATTACAAATAAAACATCACTTGATATGACTTCAGAACGACAATGTTTTTGACTGCATACATTTCTATAAATGTATTATTTGTACATTGTGTGTCTGTGTGTATAAATACCATAGGTTTTATTTGTGATATACTAAATAGGACCCTTGTTATCCACTTAGTCCAAGAATTTCAGTGTGATTATGCAAATCGGAGTGTATACCTGAAATAGTTTTGCACTGTGTTGCAATAAAAGATCATCTTGCTTAAGGCAGGTGATTTCTAAATTATTACTAGATACGTTTTTAAACAGTCTTAGGTATGTAAAGCAAAAATATTCTAGTGGAAAAGTCAGTTTCCTCCATAGGACTTACTCTCTTTGACTACTAAGAGCAACTAGAGATCCCTCAAGGTCTGGGTACAGATTTGGTATCCTTGCCCTGCTGGAGAAAAGTCCATGGGGCAGATTCTGTACAAATCAGTACAAATACTGATTCATGTGTCACCAAGAGAGAAAATAGGAATCTCTCTTGCTCCCCGAGATAAACCCTAAAAGACAGTACTGGTCTTTTACAAGCCTGCTCCCTAACACTCCACAGGGTCTCTCCTGATGGCAGCATTTAGGGCCTGCTGCTGAATCCTGGAGCTTCCTGACATCCTTACATTTGATTCCTTCTCTGCTTCAAATAAACTGTCCAACTTTATTGCTTACGGAAACAGATCCTTAATAGATACACATGCTCTACATATCGTAATGGACAGTGAGGACATTTTAACCATCAGGTACCCTTTCCTAAGATGAGTAATTGCTGTACCTTGCCTAGTGGATCTACAGAATTTTTAGAAGGTATTTTTTTAAAAAGAGAGAAAATCAATAGCTTTAGGAGAACTCTCCTAAGAGTTTTGATGTTGCTGTATCACCTCAGTAACTGATCAACATGTTACAGCTCCATTTGCCCATTTATATAATGAACATTCTAACTCATGACCTATACTCTCAATTATATTAGCAGGAACCTCTAAGTGACCCAGTTCCACAATAAAATCAGCAAGGAACTGACCCATAATATGTCAGTCTCACCTGTAAAGAAACATTGAGGGTCTGAATATGAAGAGTTCTGGAAGGTCCTAACAATATATCTTCCTTTTCCAATATGTTTACAATGATCTTTAGGCATCTCTAAAATCCTTAGGGCATAGAGATAAAATAGTCACATTTTAGCTGAAATTTATGTCACATTTCTTTTTAAAAAGTCAAATGTAAGCAGCGATCTCTGCAGAAATAAAATGTTTACTGACCAGTACACAATGGGACAAGGTGATGTTTATTGCCACAGGCTTCAGACGAATCCTTGTGGTGAGTGGAATTTTATTAATGCACCCACACATTCCACTGCCACACCTTTCTTATAGAATTTATGGACCTGATGACCTATCACCCCTATAATTACGTTGATGATTATGCTCACTGACAAATGCAAATTTATGGCTAAGAGAGGATGGTCATACCAAGTTATTATAAGGCAGAGTTGACTTTAGAGTGAAACCTTTTAAGGGCCAGCCAGAGATGCAGCTCAGTGGAAGAACTTGTATGTTGCATGTATGAGGCCCTGGGTTCAGTCCTATCCCAGACAAAGGAATAGATTATTTTAATATCTGGGACCAATCTAATCTCTTGAATTCTCCAAAGTGCAAAGCTTGTCTCAGGCAGGTGGCCAAAGAAAGTCAGATTTGACTGGATGAACTAAATCAAGATCTGAAGTTGGAGGAGCACACACAAAGTGGGGGGAGATGCATCTAGACTGAAAATAAAAAACCCTGAAAACTATTTTTTCTCCTCCAATAGCACACACAACTAGCTTAACACTAGCAAAAAAAAAAAAAAGCCTAAAAAATTGCCACAAGTGACTAGATTCGAATAGTAACCTGCTGGGCCTAGACACAGAATCTTTCCCAGAGCTGACACGAACACTCAGCCAGAAAGCACCTTGAGTTGAGTTGTGAAGTGTCCTGAGAACAGTAAATCAACCTGACTAAAGGACTAAGAGAACTGCACTGGTAAACAAGAATTCTGTTTCTCATGTGGGTAGGTAAGGGTGTTCCCACACTCGGTGGTGCTCAGGGGTTACTCTTGGCAATGCTCAGAGGAACCAAGAGATACTGGAGAGCAAACCCAGACCTTGAACATGCAAAGCATGCACTCAGACATTTGAGCTAACTTTTCAGCTCCTAAATGAGAATATTCTTAAAGGAAGTCCACGACAACTGGCTTGTAGCCTTCCATCAAGAGATTATAGGTAAACTAAAATTCTCACCCCAGGGCCTGTAGGCTTGTTCCACTGGAAAGAAGGTTCCTTAGGACATTACTGTCCAAGTGCTCTGGAGTCCTCCATTGCCTAAGCCAATCCTATAGTTATCAAAAAGAAGCAAGGAGGCAATTTCTGCCAAACATTAAAAAATGTGTGACTTCTTGTAAATAATGTAAAAATTTTCAATCACATTATAAAACTACTTGGGTAACTCATATATATGTGTGTGTGTGTGTGTGTGTACATATACATATATATAAAACCTATAATTACACAACATGGGTCTTTTCTGGGCATCTCTAACAAACAGAACTGTTTAAATACTATCTACTATAAAGGCAAACCAAGTGGACAGTGTGCCAATAAATATCACTTGTCCCATACCATGAAAAAACTAGGATAAACCAATAATAAAAGGAATGTTAAGTGAAATGAGTCAGAAAAAGAGAGACAGACATAGAAATAATTATAAATTTGGGACAGAACTCGTAACTAAATATCTCTTTTTAAAAAAACCGCTATGGCTAAAGAGAAAGTGCAGAGGTTAAGGAACTGGTCTGGCATGCAGCTAACTCAGGTTTTAATCCCTAGCAACACATATGGTCTCCGGGACTGATCCCTGAGTATAGAGTCAAGAGTAAACCCTGAGAACTGTTGGGTATAGCCTCAAGAAAATGTTTTTAAAAGCTGGTTTCTCAGTGATTGTTTCACTTTCTTGGACCCTCAAAATAGTTCTATCTGGAATCCCTCTACTCAGAATATATAAATACTTGAGTAACAGGATACAATAAAAAAGTATAACCTACTGTGCAAGAGGGATTTCAGAACAAGCCTAACTACACTTGGTTTTACTTAGTAGCTGCCAGGTCTTTAGAACAAGATGCGATCTTAGCTCCCTCTTCAGAACAACTGAAATGATAATAACAGTACCAACCCTTCAGGGTTCTAGAGGGAAATGAATGATCACACACAAATCACTTTCCTAGTTCCTACTATGTGCAAGGCACAGAGCTCAGGATCAGTTTTCGCCTAGGCTTTCCTCACTTATATCCACGAAGATGAATCTATAGCCTTTGCCAGCCTTGGGAACCTCTCCTACGGGGCTTTCCCATCTAGAAGAAAACATGCTTTCTTCTAGAGAGAGGTTTGAGGACATCACATTTGAAATGATAAAACAGAACCTTAAAATAATGCAAAATGAATATAAAAACTTCAGAGTTTTTATATTCTTAAACGTAATCAAGAAACAAGTAGGTAACAGGGCGAGTGAAGTGGCTGCATCTTTCTGAAAGGCTTTAGCAGTGTTTGCCAGTTCAACTCTCAATGCACTTGAGAAATAGGTCTGAAGATGAACACAGATTCTTTTCTGGAGTGTAACATGATTATAATTCCAGAACATAGAAATTACAGAGTACTGAGGAAAGACAGGCATCATCTAAGGGTCAAAAAAACAAAATTATCAAAAGAAAACTTGATGACACATTGCCAATAGATTCCACTTGTCCATAAACCAATAATGACAAATGTGTTCATTAAGGAAAACTGCTTCCAACCGAGATCTATAAAGTCTGTCATAGAAGCAAAATCTCTACTTTCTAGCTATACTTAACCTTGGCAGGCTATTTCGAGCATCAGAAAAATCTCAATTTCTTCAACAAAAAGATCTCATCTTTGTGTCTTATAGTTAGATATTCCATGAGATAGTTCATGGGATTAAATGATATACATGATAGTAGACAAAAGAGTCTCATATGTTTACCCATAAATACTGCTATCATTCAAGTTATTAATATTCCTTGTCAGACTACTAAAGATTATGGTTGTTAACTTTACCCATTATTAGTATCATTTAGGCAATTCACATCTGTAAAAAAAAAAAAGGACTATACCCTGAAAGGGTAGGGGAAACACTCCACATGGATCTTCTTTTCCACATACATTAACCCCAAGAAAGTGAAAGATTTCTAAAGGGCAGTGCCCAACCTGCCCTCTCTGCCCCAGGGTCACCTCCTGAACAACACACACACTTTTCTCCTTTCTACCATCAAAGACCTCATGCTTAACTGCAAGATCCAAACATGTCTGCAACCCATAGAGAACAGGGTTCTTGCAGGCAGATTCACTACAAACTAGCTGTCTGTGAGCCAGCTTACCAGGGTCCAGGGAAACCAATGTTGGCTATTTTAGGCGATAAAGAAAGGAAAAAGAGCACCCTACAACATTCCTTCAGAAAAGGACATGGCCAGTACAGGATGCGAACATCAGGAAGCGACAGCTTTCATAATTTTCAAAGAGTTCTTACCCTACAAATCTGTAAAGCAAGACATATCTGTTTTTAATGGGATGAAAGTAAAATGGGTCCATTTTCAAAAAATCAATGAAAAAGCATTTCCCTACACATTTGTACCTTGTTGTGTGCACTAGGATTGAGAACTAATACAATTCTAACATGCTGGAACAATTCTAACACGCTTTTCCCTATGTCTACTTAAAAATGTCAGCCCTGGAATACAAAATATCCCTCAACACAATAGCAGACAACAGTGTATTTTTATTTTGTGCTACAATAATTCAAGCGTCAATTAATGAAGTTTTCAGAGCACTTTAAGGCCCCCTGAAATGAGAGCTGCCACACTGGATATGGCATTGCTCTAAAAAAACTGCTCGAAGTGTTTGGTTGGTTTGAGGGTCAGAAATGCCCTAACTACATAACACAAGACCATATATGGCCAAAGACCACCACAGATCATTAACCTGCCACTCTCCAGCACCTTCACATTAAGAAAAAGATTTTGCTATTCAGAGCATCCTCTAAATGACACTTCATAGATGGATAACTAAAGCCTTTTAGCAGTTAACTAAAAAAGTATATGAAATCGTATAAGGTTGGCCAGTCATTCATGGCATTTTGTTTTTAATTGAAGACTTCAGCCAATCATGCCCTATTGATGTAGAGCAGTTTCAGGTTTTACTATAAAACTGGATGGAGCATGTTACAGAGGTCCCCATGCAGCTCCTGACACCTACACATACATAACCTATAGCATTATCAGCATCATTCACCCCCCCATTTTTTTAAATCCAGAATAAACCTACAGTGACACATAAGAATCATTCATAGTCCATAGTTTACATTATGATTGACTCGATATTGTATATTCTGTGAGTATGGACAAAAGCATAATGGCAAGCATGCATCATTCTCACATTCTAAATATTCTATGTCCCCTCACCCATCACATCAGCTCCTGGCAGTTACTAATATGTATCCATAGTCCTGTCTTTGCAAGAATGTCATATACTTGTAATTATACAGTAAGGATCCTTTTTTCCCAATTGGCGTGTTTCACTTGATTAATATGTACTTATGGTTCCTCCCCGTTTCTTCAAACTTTTATAGCTCATTTAATTTTTGGTACTAAATAATAGTCCAGTGTCTGAATATAATCCTCTTCACCAATTGGAGATCATTTGGTCTTTTTCAAATGGGTAATTATTTAAAAAAAATGGTTATACATTGCCATGCACAGACCTATTTACAGACAAAAGTTTTCAATTCTTTTTGAAAAAATTATGGAATGGCATTGCTAGATTATCAGATAATAGTGTGTTGAGTTTTATAAGGAACCCGATTGCCGAACGAGTTTGCATTGCACTGAAAAGAATACCTGTTGTGTGCTCTACGTCCTCACCAGCACATAGTGGGATTGGTACTGGGGATTATGTCCACTATAAGAGGTACTTAGAAGAACCTCTATGCTGTTTTAATTTGCATCTCCCTGGTAACATAGGACATGGATATCCTTGTATAGGCCTTGTCATCTTTATCACTTCTTTGGTATCATATCTTTGCACTTCCTGTACTGTTTGAGGCATGCAAAACTTCCTAGAAAGTCATAATTCACCATAAAAGTCAGAATACTAAAATAAAATTTTGCTTACATATATCTGAAAAAAGATTACTCCTAACTACAAACTCTAGTTTAAAAATTTTGTATTTGCCATACTCTGAAACATGGAAATATGTGAGAAACTCATATGTGAAGTAAGTAATACAGCATGGCTTAGGAAAAGTAATCAATTTTTTTCAATTTAAATAGAATATATTACAATCATACAAACATGAAAGCTTGTAACTGTATCTAATGGTGATTCAATAAAAATAAACAAAATAAATAAATTAAATTAAAAGCTTGGTAGGAACAAAAAAGCACCAGTCTAGAATTCTGTATCATGTGAGATTTTCCTTAAAAATGGAGGAAGAATACTTTCTTAAACAAAAATTGAAGAAAACTGTTACCATTAGAAATGTTAAATTAAGTTTTTTAGAGAGAAAGGAAATAACAAATGCCAGAAATTCACATCCATTTAAGGAAAGGAAAAGTATTAAAAAAAAGTAAAAACAAAATAAAATTTTATTCTTCTCAAGATAAATATATATAGAATATATTGCTTATTGACCAAGTTTTACTTAATAAATGGCAGCAACTCATGGATGTTCTCTACCTAAAAGGTGCAAAATGTAATAAAACATATATACATACATACTAAAAGCTTAAGAGTAAAAGCAAGACAGTATCAGGGCCCTGAAGATGGCTCACAGGGCAATGACAAGCTTGGCCCAAGGGAAGTACCAGTGTCATGGGGCTAAGCACTGGACCACCAGGCCCTCATTGCTGGGGTGATTCCTCAAAAAGATAAATGTAGTTTTTAGCAGAAGGATTGGAGGGAAATTTTATTTTATTTTCTGTTTTTGTTTTTGGGCTATGCCCCGCGGTGCTCTGGTCTTACTCCTGACTGCAATCAGGAACTGATCCTGGTAGTGCTCGGGGAACCATATGGGCTGTCGGTATCAAACCCAGTTGCCATGTGCAAGGCAAGTGTCCTATTGCTCTAGCTCCTATGAGGGGATTTTTTTTTAAGATTTGAGACTCTATTGTGGCAACTGTGTAAAGAAACAGGCTGCCAGAAATATTAATTGAACATCATCTGGGACAGATTTCTGGTCATGACAGAATGTAAAAATCACACACCCTGCCCTTTGACTCAGTAATCACAACCTCAGGAGTCTGTTCTGAAACAAAACATCAGCATTCAGGTAGAAATACATGTGGATAGCTTTTGTTTTAAAAAGTATTTGTAATAGTAAAATAATTCCCTGGCAGCCGAAGACCTCCAGAATCCAGCAACAGCCATGCTCAAGGTCACTCTCCACCCACTTGGACGAGTCTCATGCATGAAGGAACCAGCAGAGGAACCCAGGTATACAGAACCCGGGGCTGAGATCTTCAAGCCTGCTCAGATCGGGACTGGGCCTCCTCCACCCAGGTACCCCATTTTCTAGCAGCTTGGCAGTCACACCCACAAACTGCCTCCAGCGCCATGTAATCCCATCAACAGTCAAGATGCAGTGACTATAAATCAAAGCTCCCAGAAGTGCAAATGTGGCTGCACGACCTCTTATAGTCTAGTTCTCCTTCTCAGAGAACCCAGCAAGCTACCAAGAGTATCCTGACCACACGGCAGAGCCTGACAAGCTTACCGTGGCATATTTGATATGCCAAAAACAGTAACAATGATGGGTCTCATTCCCCTGACCCTGTAAGAGCCTCCAATGCGGCACCATTGGGAAGGACAAGGAGAGGCTGCTAAAATCTCAGGGCTAGGATGAATGGAGACATTACTGGAGCCCGCTCAAGCAAATCGATGAACGGGATGACAGTGATACAGTGATACTTTACAGTCATATTCATATCACTTTGCATACACATAGAAAATAAGAGTGGATCAACACAACAGCTGGCAGGACCTCTGCCTTGCATGCAGCTATTCAGGTTGGATCCTCAGAACACCATATTGTCCCCAAGCACCACCAGGAGTGATCTCTGAGTGCAGAGCCAAGAATAAGCCCTGAGCACCCTAGATATGACCCAAAACACAAACAAGCAAATAAATACATAAGAAGACAAGAACCAAGATCTCAAAACTGAAAACCTCAAGAGAAACTGGATTTGTTTCAAAAATTTTAAAGCAAACCATTTTTATTAAGGTATTGGGATTTGCCACATTTAATTATACATTCAAAAATGTTAATTTTACATTTCATACACACATTATTCCAACACTACACCCATTACGAGAGAGAGCCCACTTCCTTCCACCATTGTCCCAAAGGCTCCTCCCTGTCAACCCTCCACCCCCACTACAATAAAAGCTCAGTTCTACAAACAAAATCCCTAGTTCTAATGGAATTGGATTATAAAAAAGAAAAAAATTAGGGGCTGGAGCTACAATACTGGGTGCAGGGCACTTGTCTTGCATGTGGCCGACCCAGGATTGATTCCTGGGCCAGCCCCCTTGGCAGAACCAGGAGTAATCGCTGAACACCAATGGGTAGGGTCCAAAAACAAAAACAAAAATATTGACTCTTAAATTTTTTTTGGTAATAAAAATAACAGTATGAATTGAAAGTTATAAGACAACATTAAGATTGACATACCTCATTTATCATATGTCAGCATACACAATATAATTTTATTTTTTATGATTTTTTATTGAATTAGTGAGATAGATCCTTACAAAGCTGTTCATGATTAGGTTTCAGTGATACAGCATTCCACCCATCCCCTCACCAAAGTACATTTCCCAGCACTAATACCTCATCCCATCACCCCCAGCCTATCTCTATGGCAGGCACTATCCCCCGCTCTCTCTGTCTCTCTGTCTCTCTCTCTGCCTCTCTCTCCCTCTCTCTCCCTCTCCCTTTCTCTTCCTCTCTTTCTCTTTCTCTTCTTTTGGGCATTGTGGTTTGGAATACTGAAAGGTTATCATATGTATCTTTTTACCTACTTTTAACACTGAGTTGTCCAGCATAATCATTTCCAAATATTACACAAAATACTTTTAGTTACATATCACTAACTGCTGCCTCTACAAAGCATAAAGCATAATCCATATCATGCTCATTTTAACTATTGGACTATACAACTGTTACCCCAAACTGAGGACTACTTCTAGTAATATCTGGTCTGTTTTTGTTTAAAGACATGACTTCCTGTTATTGGGTCTACTGTCAGCACCAAACAGTCTCAGGCACAGAAATTAAATCTAGCTCTAGAGTTTGTGGGACTGGTGGAGTGAGCAGGGGTTGTGGGAGGAGGGGTGTTGGCTTGTAATGACCACAGAGAGGCCAGAATTTCCTCAAATCACTGCTTTCTTGAGTTCCTGTTTAAATCTACATCAAAATAATCAATCCACAGCCCATGCCTGTATTATTGTGATACTGGCTGCTGGTCCAGAATCATACTGTTCAGTGGTTCTTTGAAGAAAAACTTTCTACTTCTGCCAGAGTTGTCTGATCATGGGTACAATATGCTTGTGCTCCCAAAATATCTTTTGTTAATGTTCCAACGTCCAGTAGTCCTCAGACTTTAAACTAGATTCCTAAAAACAATCAAATTACGCATTAGGGAAAACTTCAAGAATTAAAGAGGGTTATTCAATATTATTCTAAAAAAATAAGTGTATGTATTTTTCATGGCCACATCACCTCTCTCTCTCTCTCTCTCTCTCTCTCTCTCACACACACACATACACACACACACACACATACACATACTTGAGCATGAATATGACCAGTCACCACTCCTTTCCTCACAGAGAACACTCCTGAGGAATGGAAATCTTCCTTCATCCAACAGTCATCACTAACTTTCTAAAGAAGAGTATGGTAAGGTTGTTTTCACTTAAGAATCATAAGTAACTTAGCCTTAATTAACCATAATTAACTACAGCTAATAAACACAGTGAATATCATATACTCAGGCATTGGGGGAAGATCAGTGAGGAGCAGCCTTTGTGGAGATCACAGTATGTTTGGAGTAGCATGACATAAAAAACATACACAGATATATAATAGGTTGTGTAACAAGTTCCACAAAGAAAAATAAGGAGAGGACACAGGAAACATAAGTTAAGCAAGTTACTGCTGCTCTTACACGCAGTGTGGGACTATCCTCTTTCATCAGACAACACTGGAGCTGAGAGACAAAACAGGTAGGATACCTCAATCAGAAGAAAAGGCAGAAAAGGATTTTTCACAGGAAGGGCGGGGTGTTCTGGGTGAAAGTAGGAGGGAAGCAATGGGAGCAATGGGCCTGGTCTTGGGAGGGGAGGATTTGGGGCATTCTTCAGAGAAATGCACAAAGTAACCTGTGCCAAGAACTCTGCCACATGTGAGTGAAAACAGAGCAGTCACTGTCTTCACTGAATGAATGTCTGAGGGGGAGGGGGGGCAGTGCAATGTTAATCAACTGTAGAAATAAGGCTTTCTGAGGGAGGCGGCACTCATCTGCCCACTTCTCAACTGTGGTCCATCTGCTTCTCTTGCTAAAGAGACGAGGATAGAAAACCTGAGTTTGGGGACTGCCCTTCCTCCATGCAGTTACTGAAATTTATCGCCTTGCTCTGTCTGCTAAAACATGTAACCCTTTTGCAGTAATCACTTGCTTGTTGGGCTGGAGTGATAGCACAGCGGCTAGGGCGCTTGCCTTACACGTGGCTAACCCAGGTTCGATTGCTGTGTCCCTCTCGGAGAGCCCCACAAGCTACCGAGAATATCTACCCGCACGGCAGAGCCTGGCAAGCTACCAGTGCCATACTTGATATGCCAAAAACAGTAACAACATGTCTCACAATGGAGATGTTACTGGTGCCCGCTCGAGCAAATCGATGAACAATGGGAAGATAGTGCTACAGTGCACTGCTACACTTGCCTGCATAGGTTACAAACCTCTGAAACTACCATTGAAAAAAGTCGCTCCCTTACACAACACACTAATTATTAATTCTTTTCATTTTGTACTTTAGAGGCCACACATAACTGGGCTCAGGGCTTCCTTCTGGCTTGATGCCCAATCATCACTCCTGGCAAGACTCTGGGGACCATATGCAGGTGCCATGGATTGAGCCCAAGTCAGCAGTGAAAGAGGTAAGAACCTTAACCACAGTACTATCTCTCTGACACAAAATATCCTAATTAATCACTAAAAATTCCAGAGACTTAGGTTTGGAGGAAAATCTGGTAGAATTTTATATTAATAGTCAACTGTTACCTTGGAGCAAGACTAGAAATTACATGTAGGTTTTACAAGACTCCTTTATCAGATTTGAAGATCAAAAGAGAGGAGTAATTGAAATCAGTAAGATATTAATATTCTAGAAATTATTCTAGAATAATTTTTATTCTAGAAAATAAAAATGTATTCTAGAAAAATAAAATATTCTACATTGTACTGTACAGTGATAATACACTTAATAGAAAAATACCACTCTTTGAATTCTAATCTTGCCCTAGACTTGCCATATCAATTACTTCATTTACAAAACCTTGAAAAGCAGGAAAAATTTATTATTGCTCAGAGACACGTAAATGCCTTTTTAGAAGCTGAGAGGAATGTTTAAATGAAGAAACAGGAGTCCTCACCAACAGAGTTCGGGGTATAGAAACCTCTAGGCAATGTTAACCTGCTGGGGGAACGTATGGTGCTAGAGATGAAATATGGGTCTTTGAACATGTTAGAAATGCACTCTACTATTTAGTTACCTCATAGGCCCCACTAAAAAGAATTTCCAAAGAAATAAGCTCATATTTTCAGGACTTAAAAATAAAATTATTCTGGGTGGTGGGAGGGATGCTGGGACCATTGGTGGTGGAAAATGGGCACTGGTGGGAGGATGGGTACTCAATCATAGTATGACTGAAATGCAAGCATGAAAGTTTGTAAGTCTATAAGTGTACCTCACGATGATTCACTAACAAAAAAGTCTAAAAAAATAGAATTATTGTATATTTTTCTAATTATAAATGATCTGACACATTGAAATTAGTAAAAACACTTCACAGTGAAATCTTAAGATTAGAGTGTTCTAACATTCTGATCCTATATACACACAATGTCTAGAAATACCTTTATGTATTTGGAAAATTTACCCAAATAGCACATCAACCAAACATTTGATCTCAGGGCAATAGCTGTGACATGAAATTTTAGTGAGGGGGTAGAGGGATGATAAGAAAATTTAGTTTTAAAAATTGGTAATTGCCGTTTGCCATCTTGACAGAGTATACAAACAATAGCATTGTTGTCCCATCGTTCATCTATGTGCTTGAGCGGGCCAGTAACGTCTCCATTGTGAGACTTGTTGTTACTGTTTTTGGCATAGTATAAGTCACACTAAAGGAGAAGAATAAGTTAGGGAGTCCAGAGATAGAACTCAAGGGTCAGGAGCAAATGACTTGTATGATCAAGGCCCTAGATTACACCGCTAGGATGGCTTGTCCTGCTACAGCACCACTTGGTATAGCCCTAGTGTTCCCCAGCATTTCTGAGACCAAGTACTGCTGCACTGCCTGGCCCAAGGATGGAGTCTTTTGGTCTGGATGGCTGAGTATATTGCCAGGAGTGGCGCCAGACCTCCTGAGCTCTACTTCAGAACCCACCTCCCACCTTCTCCTTCCTCCCCCATCAGGCATTCCTCCCTGTCCATGCTGCACCAAAAAGAAAAAAGAGAGAAAAGAAGAGATAAAGAGAAGGAAAGAAGGAAGGAAGGAAGGAAGGAAGGAAGGAAGGAAGGAAGGAAGGAAGGAAGGAAGGAAGGAAGGAAGGAAGGAAGGAAGGAAGGAAGGAAGGGAGAAAGGGAGGAAGGGAGGAAGGGGTAGAAGGAAGGAAGTAAGGAAGGAAGGAAGGAAGGAAGGAAGGAAGGAAGGAAGGAAGGAAGGAAGGAAGGAAGGAAGGAAGGAAGGAAGGAAGGAAGGGAGGGAGAGAGGGAGGGAAAAGAAATGAAGTAAGGGGCAGAAGGAGGCAAGGAGGGAGGAGGAGATAGAAAGAGAGAGAGAAAGAGAGAGAGAGGGGATGACCTAGTGTCATATGAGGGTGGGATTTGTGCTAGAACATTTTATGTCTAAAGCTCAATGATCAATAACTTTGTAAATCATAGTTGTTTAATTAAATTAAAAATTGTTTTATACAAAAGATGATGTAGGAAATGCAAGTGCTTCAAAGCTCTGAAAAAAGGTGAATACACTAATAAGGACTGCTCAGAAATTATTAAATTTTTCTTTCCTTAATTCCAGAGCCACAAAGTGACCAGGAAGGTAACTGTCTACAGACTTGTCTCTAAAGTGAATCAAAAGAGGAAAAAATAATTGTTCAACAATTGCAGCAATTTCTGTTTAATAATAGTCAGGAATGCTATGGAAACAGAGAAAAAAATAATAGGTCAAGAAAAAGGTCCCTGCTTGAAAGTCTAAAAGCTGAGAACACAATTTCAGAAAAAAGGGACCACACCGAACTATGTATTCAACAATGAATGCCACAATGTATAGCAATTTTACTACTCCCAAAATGTGTAAAGTGAAGTAACAAAAAAATTTCTCCAACCTACTGCCAAGCCTAGTGTAACGCTGATTTTCTGCAAAAGTTAATGTGTAAAGGAGAGTCAGGAAAAAGGGTAAACAGAGTAGGTCATTTCTCAAGAAAAAAAGAGTCAGGAAACTTCTGAGAACATGTCTAAGCACTCAGTGTTTATTAAGTCCTCACCACTGGAATGAAAAGAAGTTATGACATTAGTAAACTTGCAGAAATGTTTTCAACTACAGATTTGGGATTTAATTTTTATGTGCATTTTTGTTTTTCTCAAAGTGCATGGGCTCTCACTAAGGTCTTCAAGAATTTTAAGCCTAGTGCTCTATGTACCCATCAAATACAGTTCAATTCCCACCCCCCCAAAAAAAAATCACAAGTTCTCAGTATCTATTGAAGCTTTCAGCAAGTTATGTAAGATGATATGAAGTGAAAATGATCAAAACAACTGAAGGTGGTCTTTCTTCAAAAGAATGAAGACCCTAAACTAAAACAAAGACCTAATCCAAAGACCCTGTTAATAGTCAATGAACACCCCAAAGAAGAATATTCATTTGCAATATTTACAAAGCAGGATAAATTTACTGAAACAAATTTAGATACTGTTTGACTTCAAGTTGATTAAAAATTTATTTCTAGATACGGTTCGAGTATGCACTCATTTCCATGCCAGCACACAATACTTTGTACAACAAATCACACACTGGATCCAGAATAAAAGCATCATTTTCGGCAGAGTCAAGGCTACAGCACTTCCTCATTGTGTTTTTGATCTACAAGGATAAAAAGTCATTTCAACCTAACTTAGCAAAATAATAGTACTTCACTTCATTTTCCTGTCTCTTCAGAAACAGAATGAAGAGCCTAGGAAGGTAGCATTAGTTAACTCACACATTATTTTTAAAATACTTTATTGAAGTAATATTTCACTATGTATACACATTATTGTTATTTTGTGTACATCAGTATCAATTAAGTTATTAAGTTTACTACAGAAAGTTCCATTCCATCATCCTCCATCATTCAATCAATTAACCTATCCCCTTAACTATTCCCTTCTGGTAACCACTAATTTGGTCTTAGAATCTGAAAGTTAATTTATGTTGTAGTTTGTTTGTTTGCTCCTGTATATGCCAAAAAGGAGTGAAGTCATAGTGCTTTTGTTGGTTTTTCATCAGAGAGGTGCCACACCCATCTGTGCTCAGGGTTTACTCTTGGAGTTGTGCTTAGCTATCAGACTGCTTATGAGATCATATATGGTGCCTGGGATAGAACCCAGGCTGGCTACATGCAAGGCAAGTACTGTCTGTCCTAACTCTCTGGCCTTTCACTATTTTTATATCTGATTTATTTCACTAAGGTACGCTGTCCATCCACATTGCAGAAAATGCAGTATTTTTCTTTATTTCACTGCAATTAGTATCTGATCCTCTATTTCAATTGTTTATAAAACCTGAAATCTTAATAAGTAACTAATTATTTGGTAATTACTGAAAGAATTGACTGGAGAGATAGCACAGCGGGTAGGGCTTGCACACGGCCAACCTGGGTTCAATTCCTCCATCCCTCTCGGAGAGCCCAACAAGCTATGAGAGTATCCTGCCCACATGGCAGAGCCTGGCAAGCTACCTGTGGCATATTCTATAAGCCAAAAACAGTAACAAGTCTCACAATGGAGATGTTACTGGTGCCCGCTCAAGCAAATCAATGAACAACAGGACAAAAGTGCTACAAGCAAGTATGTGACAGTTCTTTCAGTGTATATCTTCAGAGAAATAATTTTTATTTTATCTTTTTAACTTTTGGGGGAATAGACATACATTTTAAATTTTCACTTCGTTCATTATGGGGGAGTTCTGTGGTTTCATTTTTCTCATGGTTTTATTTACTAATATTGAGCAGGTTCCATCTTTCCTCTCTTCATCAGATGGACCTTTTATTACATTTTGTGGAAAAATATAATTATTTCCCAGAGCCATAAAATAGATATGTCTTAATTTTTGTGGAACTGTTAGATAATTTTTCCTCTGCTATATATTCTTCCTCCACTGTCTGTGTTTATCTCTTCCATTAAATTGTACTCTCTTTGCCAAGACACGGACTGACTAGAAGCCAGTGATGCCAGCAACAAAAGTGTCGACAATCAAACACTTGCTGAGAAAGAGGGTAGAAAGGGGGGGCAGGAGTGATGATGTCCAACATTCTCTCCACTTTGCTAATTCTCTGTGTTCTGTGCATATTTTCAATTTCAAGATTTCTTCAGCCTAGGTAGAGATTTTGTGTAGTGATCTCCATGATGTTTCTTCCAGCCTCACTTTGAGTCTTGCACTAGACAGTAAACTGGCACATGGTCACCAGGATGACCAAGGTAGCACACAGGTTAGACATGAACCACAGGGAACATGGTTACAGGGACTTTGGTCTAGGATCCTGAGAGCTGCTAGCTCAGAACCTGCCCTATTCTGCACAACGGGCTTCTCTATCAGAGCCTTGTCCACTTGCTTCTGTGCTGTGTGACCAGCAGCAGCAGTAGGAACCTCTAACTTCTCAGTTTTGTAAAAGCACTCAATTTTGACAGGACTGTTCACGAGATTTTATAGCTGGCCCAGTATGGGAGGATTGCGGAAGTTCACAGTATCTTCTCTCCTCCGGTCTAAATTTTAATTACATTTAGCAGATTGTTTTTATTCTTTGAGGTCTATCTACTTAACAGAAGGCGGAATTTTCTCCTTTGTTTTTCATTCCTCTAGTTTCTTGTGTGGGCTTACAGGCAAAAAAAGAAAAATAGAACATGCTCTCAAACCCACATATTTTACTAAGCCTTTGTTTAATTTTTAATCTGTTTAATCTCCAGTCAATAAATAGTTTTATTTTAGATGAAACTCACTAGATACTATTCCGAAAGTTCTATTAAACTGATAAAACTATGGAAAAACTGGTTTACATTCAATGTATTATTCTTTGTATTTCCAAAGACTGGGCTCATCTGTAAAAGATAAGCTTTTCATTTTATTTTTTCTTTCTTTGATTAAGTCATCTTATGCACAAATCACAACTATATATTTTGCCATCTACTCATGAACAATTCCCATGAAGAATTACTCCATCCATTTTAGTAATCATGAACACCAATATGTCATAAGCTACTGAACTACTATTTTTAAAGTGGGTTCTTCTCGGCCCAGTTGGCAAAGAATCACAGAGAGGGGACTCCAGGCCTTCTTTCCATTCCATGTTCTTAGACAGTGAAAGACACTGTCACTTTCACTGTCATCCTATTGCTCACCGATTTGTTCGAGCGGGCACCAGTAACGTCTCTCGTTGAGAGACTTATTGTTACTGTTTTGGGCATATCGAATACGCCACGGGTAGCTTGCCAGGTTCTGCCGTGCGAGCTCCATACTCTCAGAAGCTTGCCTGGCTCTTCGAGAGAGGCGGAGAAACAGAACGGGTTGGCCGCATGAAAGGCGAAAGCCCAACTGCTGTGCTATCGCTCCAGCCCTCTTCGAAGACAAACTTGGATAATTACCATTCTTGATAGTGCCATGGATTAACTTTCATTTAACTTAATCCTGAATAGATTTTGCTTGATTGTTAAAGGCAGGAGGTTATTCACTAAGAAATTACATTTAAAAGTTAACAATGATAATTAAAGATGACTACCTTTCTCTTTATCCTTGCCAAAATGAATGAAACTTTTCCAAGCCACCTAAGCAAAAAATGAGGTCACCATGTAAAGTTCTAATCTTGTCTTAAGAATGTTTGTTTCTTTTTAAAATCGAGAAATATTTTCAAACAAAATAACTTTTAAAATCTATGTTTCTCAATTCACCAACCCACTTACCTACTCCACCTTGCCATTAAGCTATCACTAATTTTCTATAAACCCAATTCCTTTCTTTTGGGAGAACATTCATAGTATTGGTATGCATTCTATGTTACTATGTTCATTGTATTTATATAAATAGGTTATGTTTATTATACTATGGCAATTTTTCTTCATAAAAGACAGTTGTCTAGGTATAATAAAAATTAATTTGTTCAGTCATTCTGTTCTATTTTTAATTGACAGCAAAACATCAAACTTGTAACCCCTTAGAGCCAGGAGTTATATAGTGAAGAAGGAAACAGGAGGAATAGAGCAAAGAACCAAGGTACGTGTCCTGCTGACAGAAGCAAGGCAGAAAATGCAAAATGACAAGTAGTCAGAATCTGGAGCAATATGCTATCAAACATTTTTAAATTCAGTTCCACATAAGTCAACTCAGCTTTGCCTAGAGATTTTACCAGACATTTAGCTGGCGTGTATATAATTACTTGTCTTTCTGAATTGCAGGTGGGTAGTGGAGAAGAGCTCAAGAAGGGGCAAAGTATTTATAGAGTAGAAAAAGAACAAAAGAGCTGATAGGAAAGAAATCATTCTAACATTAACAGTTTTATTTAATCTGCCTATTTATTTTTAACTTGCTCTGACTTTTATGTAAGCATCACGATTTATCATGCAGTTAGTAATGTCTCAGGCACACAACGATCCATAACACAGATACCATCAGAGTTCCATTAACATCTTTAGGCCCCCTGCACCCATTCCCTCCTTAGCAAACTCAGTTCTATAAGACCCCTCTCAAGATCTGATGTCATTGGACATTTTTTATTCTCTTACTAGGCTGCTTTATATTCCACATATTGAGAGATCATTCTGAATCTGTCCTTCTTGCTCTGAGTAAATTCACTAAGCATGAGATGCTTTAGTTCCATCCTCTGAGCAATGAGCTGCAGTAAACTCATCCGTCCTTAAAGCTGAGTAGGATTCCACTGTGAGGTCTTAAAGGCTTTCAACAGTGTTTTCCTCAGAAACTCAGGTACAAATATGTAAGCTACTAGTTACCGATTTGAAGAGCTACTGTACTCACTTTAGGCATCATGGGCATCCAAAGCATTCTCAGGAACTTCACATAATCTTTCATAGAGCATGTTATTTTCCATACCATACTTACTTGACAAGGTTTCATCATAATTTATTTGTGTTATTCAGTAGCATAAATTCCTCGGAAGAAATCCAGTATATAATATCTACATATATCAATTTCAACTCAGTTCTGAAAAGATCATAAAATTGCAATATACAAGAGCAATAGTTTAAGAATTCTTAAGTAGAACCTCTATAAAATTTCATGCAGCAAAATATAAAAGTATATAAGACTGCTACATAAAAGCTAATAGATATCCTAATTCTTATCACTTAACCATTTCTGTTTGATACAACTGTCATTTGAGGCAATAATTATTAGTGTGAAATATAATTATCATAACAAATAATGATGTTTATGATCATATGTAGAACATCACATAGAAAATTATAGAACATTTATCCTTTTTTGCAGTACTGGTATTGAACCCAGGGCCTCACTCCCGCAAGGCATGTGCTCTATCTGTGAGCTATACCCTCCAGCCCCATCTAAAGAATATAAGTATATTTTGTGTGTCTTTACACTATGATTTTATAACGATAGGCATATTACAAGGCAATTTATACACGAAGTATAAATTGTTAATCAAAGGAAACATTTTAAGAAAATCTATACATATTTTCATTATGTAATTACATACATCTAATATAATAACCACTGTCCACAAATGACTGAATATTGAGTACCCGAAAAATTGCTACTTCAAAGTGTAATGTAAGTATAAAATACATATTTAAGTTTGCAAGTTTAATTTAAAAAAGCTAACACAGGGCCAGGGAAATGGCTAAAGTGGTAGAGCATATGCTTAGAATGCAAAATATCTGAGTTTAATCCCAAGTACTGCACAGCTCCTCCAAGTATCCTGGGATATGTACCATTGCCCCCAAGCACTGCTGGGTGTGGACCCAATGAAAAAAATGAAATATTTAATTAATAAATTTTATATTGATGGACTGGAGCGATAGCACAGTGGGTAGGGCATTTGCCTTGCATGCGGCTGACCTGGGTTTGATTCCTCCGTCACTCTCAGAGAGCCTGGCAAGCTACCGAGAGTATCCCACCCGCATGGCAGAGCCTGGAAAGGTACCCGTGGCATATTCGATACGCCAAAAACAGTAACAGGTCTCACAGTGGAGATGTTAGTGGTACCAGCTCGAGCAAATCGATGAACAATGGGATGACAGTGCAGTGCTATGTTGATAACAAAGTAACATGATAATATTTTGGTTAAGTAAATCATAAAGTTATATAATTAAATTATAGTAAAATTTACTACTTTTTAAACCATGGCTACTTGAAAATATCACATTATCATTATGACTTGCATTTTTTCCTATTTGACTGATATTAAACAAGTCTATGAGGCAAATCAACCACCCATTACATTAAACTAAGGTCAAAGCTAACACCTATCTCTACTTGGTTTTTCAAGTGTATGTCGCAGGGGGAAGAATAGCAAAGCTGTCCATTGGGGGACTACTGAAACATAGAAGATTCAGCTTATTGCATTTAGCGTTATCTCTGACATTTAACTCCTCCAAAAATTTCCTCCACTTCACTGCATCCTGTTGAAAAACTTCCAAGCATTCTGTGAATCCAAGATCCCAGGAGGTAAACATGTACTTACAGATGAACCTAGCTGCCACAATCACAGCTGCCTGGAAACTGAGTACACAAACACGAAGACACAGAGAAATTCAGGAAACTCTTCAGGTCAAACACAAGGAGGTCAAACACAAACCAGAAAGTACACTCAACACCCAAACCAGATGTGTAATTCACACATTCTCACTACCACTAATGGAATATATTTCTTCCCCGATATCAGCTAGCACAGGGGCTCAGGCAATGAATGATCACTACCATGCTGAATCCGAGCCCTAACCCAGTCTCCACTGCTTTGATCACTTCTGGTATTCCTGCCCTCACTTCCTTATAAAACTGATCCTTGAACAACACTAGGCTAAAGGCAACCAACCCTAAGCCTATCCCCAGTCAAAAATCTGCCGTATAACGTAGGTAAAATAATACAGGGGTTAATGTGCTTGTTGTGCACACAGCCATCCCCTGTTCATTCAGCATCTCATGGCCCGAGGGCACTGCTGGGGGACCCACAAGCACAGAGCAGGGTATAGCCTCCAAGCACTGATCAGTGTGCCAACAAAATCCTTAGATAAAAGTTTGATTCTCAAACATAAAAATATAAAAAGTTACAGTTGTCCCCATCCCTTAGTATCTTCTGGGGATTTGTTTCAGGACCTCCTGGAATATGAAAATCTTTGGGTGCTCAAATCCCTTACAGTTCTGCTTACCCGTGGATTTTACATATGCATTACATATGTGGATCTAGGCACTTCAAACCTGTGTTGTCCAAGGCTCAGCTGTATATCTAACTTAACTGGAAATTCCAGCTGGTCACTGAGCATTCACAACATAGCCCTTAGGTCCTCACTAATACTATAGCATGGGGACAGTAGATTTAGCATTTTCTTCAAGTCTCGGGATATATATAAAATTATTTCAACAATATTTGTGAAGCTCGTACTATGTGTCAGTGTTTTTAAGCATTTCAGACACTGGGATCTGTTAAATCAGGAAGATGCAATAATTAAGGAACACAAAAGAAAGGCAGTTTCTAAAGAGTTCTCAAAGGTATTAAGTACTAAACAGGGGGAAAGGCATCATAAGACAGACAAAAGAATGTGGTGATTCCAAGTGATGGGTCAACCTGGGCCTCACCGAGAAGGTGGGTCTTCACAGAGACTCAGAAAGTGAAGGAATGAGTGAAAAGTGATGTTGGCTGCTGACTTCCTGCCAGACCTCAGAGGGTGTTTTCTAGCTCTAGGAAAGCAAATTGAGGCAGTAAGGTTCTACCTGGCAAGTAATGCTAGCTGGTGGTAGCAACTAGGTGAGAAATACAGAGGTAGCAGGGCTCCGAAGTTACAAAGGCAATCTTAGCAGGACTCAGGCCTTTGTGAGGATTTCGATTTTCATCAAGATGAAACTTTTTGGAGGTTTTAAGAAAGGAATTATTATATGAGCAAATAAATACCTGCTTCCACTGAATCATCCTGCCGATTGTTCTGCACAGTCTAAGTACCAAGGACAGAAGTAGGGGATGTTTAACCAAAATGTGCTTAAGTACTGTTGTATTTGAAAACTAAATAATAACACAAAATGAATAAAAATCACCATAGTTTCTTTTCTGGAAATGAGGGAGGATCCTGGAGGTGAACTGGGGAAAACTCACCCCGCATCACCAGGTGTTTAAATGGTGCCAAACTGACTTTTTGCTCCAGAGCTGGTGCAGAAGGCATTGAGAAAAATCTACAGGTATGCTCACAGTTTCTTTTGAAAAGGGTCTGCTTTCACAAGAACTTGGCCTTCCTTTTATATAAAAGAAATTCTTTTTCTAGGGCAAATGAATTACAATAGATGTACCAAGGGATGAGCAGAGCTGACCCTGGGAATTCCAACCAGATTCAACATTTTATGTGGATTGCCTTTAGATTACTTTATGCACAAAAAAATGGGAACATGTAAAGTAAAAAATTATCTGTATAAATAAACATTAATACAGAACTAATTTTCTTAGTTTTCATTTCACTGAATAATTATACCTTTGGGCTAACATGAATAATTTACTAAGTAGCCTACAGTTTATATGTAGCCCTGAAACTTTCTCCCCTCATTATGCAATTATTTGAAATCATTCCAGGGCAAATCAAAACTGAGAAGTGACTTCCATGCAAATGCCCTTTTCCTAGAAGTCTGTGGATAGTTTACTAAACCTTTCTTTAGGTTTATAAAATCTATTTTAAAAACTATTTTTAAAAGCCCCTTGTCTGAGATGTTTAATATTCATTAAAATTCT
This sequence comes from Sorex araneus, assembly GCF_027595985.1. Taxonomy (NCBI): domain Eukaryota; kingdom Metazoa; phylum Chordata; class Mammalia; order Eulipotyphla; family Soricidae; genus Sorex; species Sorex araneus. The sequence goes on from NC_073303.1 coordinate 325,596,031, forward strand.
AAAATGAAAAACTTCCCCTTTTTTGTTAGATCGTGCATACTGATCTTTAACTCAATTATATCTTTAAGGATGTAAAACCATACATTGTGTCCTGATCTCCAGATATCAAAAGTAACCTATACTCTAGCTAGAAGCTTATTACAATAACATGCTTACTAAACAATTCATTTTAGAGGTTTAGAACTAAAAGAGAGCTTCATATCACATTAAAGTTTTCTCTATTTTGGGTTTTATAATGAGTCAATACTTAATAAAGCACCAATACATTTATCCTCAGAGATGACCTGTTTTGATAAGGCTTGCATAGCAAAACACACTGATTATTTAGACCTGAGAGAGCTTCTTCATTTTTATTGCTCCTTCATGGTCTCTGTTATATTAAAGATCATCATAAATGGTAATCTAATTACAACAACTATTAATTATGCTCGTGATTAATGTGAAATATCTGACACAAAATGTAAATGGTACGCTGAGAAACAACACAATCTTAATGAAATTCTAACACCTGAGACTGCTTGGTATCATTCATTATCAGTCAAGTAACTGCTTAATGTCCTCTCAGCTGGGCATATTACAAAGTCAGTTTCTATTCTTACTTACTAAATATGTGCCTCAATACACACACAAAAAAAATTGGCATACATCTGAACTATGGCCTAGAACTACAGACTTGCTTTCCTTATCAGTTTCCCAGTCCAACATACTATAAAAATATTAGTTCTGGCTTCTGGTTTCTCAGTAATATCTTTGCATCTGCCCTACATCTGCCCAGTTCCTTCAGAAAGTGTGCTTAGGGACAAAAGTCTGATCAAAATGGATTAAAGACATCAACATCAGACCACAAACCATAAGGTACATTGAAGACTAGGTTGGCAAAACCCTCCACGATATTGAAGATAAAGGTATCTTCAAAGATGACACGGAACTAAGCAATCTAGTAAAAACAGAGATCAACAAATGGGACTACATTAAACTAAAAAGCTTCTGCACCGCAAAAGATACAGTGACCAAAATACAAAGACTATCTACAGAATGGGAAAGGATATTTACACAATACCCATCAGATAAGGGGTTGATATCAATGGTATATAAAGCACTGGTTGAACTCTACAAGAAGAAAACATCCAACCCCATCAAAAAATGGGGCGAAGAAATGAACAGAAACTTTTCCAACGAAGAGATATGAATGGCCAAAAGGCACATGAAAAAGTGCTCTGCCTCACTAATCATCAGGGAGATGGAGATCAAAACAACCATGAGATACCACCTCACACCACTGAGACTAGCACACATCCAAAAGTACAAAAGTAACCACTGTTGGAGAGGATGTGGGAAGAAAGGGACCCTTCTACACTGCTGGTGGGAATGCCGACTAGTTCAGCCCTTTTGGAAAACAATATGGATGATTCTCAAAAAACTAGAGGTTGAGCTTCCATTTGACCCAGCAATACCACTTCTGTTAATATATCCCAGAGGAGCAAAAAAGTATAGTCGAAATGACATCTGCACTTATAAGTTCATTGCAGCACTGTTTACAATAGCCAGAATCTGGAAAAAAACCCGAGTGTCCTAGAACAGATGACTGGTTGAAGTAACTTTGGTACATCTATACAATGGAATACTATGCAGCTGTTAGAAAAAATGAGGTCATGAAGTTTGCATGTAAGTGGATCAGCACGGAAAGTATCATGCTAAGTGAAATGAGTCAGAAAGAGAGAGATAGACATAGAAAGATTGCACTCATCTGTGGAATACAGAATAATAGACTAGGAGTCTAACACCCAAGAATAGTAGAAATAAGTACTAGGAGGTTGACTTCATGGCTTGGAGGCTGGTCTCTCATTCTGGGCAACTCAGAGAAGGGAACACCAAGTAAAATGTGCTCGGAGGTCATGCGGGGGAGGGGTGACGCGTGCCGAATGTAGACTAGAGACTAAACACAATGGCCGCTCAACACCTTTATTGCAAACCACAACAGCTAATCAGAGAGAGAGAATGAAAGGGAATACCCTGCCATAGTGGCAGTTTGGGGTGGGGGGAGACGGGACTGGGGAGGGTGGGAGGGATGCTGGGTTTACTGGTGGTGGAGAATGGGCACTGGTGAAGGGAAGGGTTCTCGAACTTTGTATGGGGGAAACATGAGCACAAAAATGTATAAATCTGTAACTGTACCCTCACAGTGATTCACTAATTAAAAATAAAAAAATAAAAAGAATAAAAAATAAAAAAAATTTAAAAAAAGAATAAATACACGAAAAAAAATCTCTAATGCTAACGTCATAGAATATTTCAACGTTCATATCTATGAATGTTATGGCTTTGATTCTTACATATAGAATGCATGTAATAAATAAAAAATAATTAATAACAGACATTTATTTCATTTAACATTTATTTTTTATATAGATTAGAAAGTTGTCTAGTTTCATGCTTTTTCATGAGCCTGTCCATTTCCCAGAACCATTTGTTGAAGAGATTCTCCATTCTCCAATGTATGGTCTTAGATCTTTGTCATCAATATAAATAAGTGTATGGGTTTATTTAAGAGCTGTACATTCTGTTCCACTGATCCAGGAGCCTATTTTTATTTGAATATCATACCGTTTTAATTACTATCACTTTGTAATATATTTGAAGTCCACTGACATGCCTACATTTTTCTGCTTCTTCCTCAGAATTGACCTAATTATTTGAGGTTTTTATGATTCCACATGAACTTTAGTATTTTTGCTGTTTCCTTAAAACATAAAAAGTATTGATTATGGTAGACTGGACATTTTGACTAAATTATTGTCTCCATTTACGGACATAGACTGTCTTCCCATTTCATCATTTCTTAACAGTTTTTATTCCAGCGGGACTTGTAATTTTTATCTTAACATCTTTCATTTCCTTTGTAAAAATCATTCTAAGGTATTTGATTCTTTTGCATGCAGTTGTAAAGAATATCGCCTTCTTATTTTCTTTTTCTTATACTCTTTGCTTATTGAAATGCTAAGGACATTTTATTATTGATCTTGTAACCATTATTTTGTTGTGCTTACTGTTTCTAATAGTTTTTTAATGCAATCTTTAAGATTTTTATATACGTTAAAATATCACCCATAAATAATAATAGTTTCACTTCTTCCAATATGGATTATTATTAGTTGTTATCTAATTGTTCTGGCTAAAACCTCTAATAAAATATTTTTTGTTTTGTGTTTTGATCTATAAAAAAAAAGTGTGCTTAGGGTCAGGGAGGTGATACAGAGGTTAAGATGCTTGTCTTGCATACAGCTGACCCCTCTTTAATCCCTGGCAGGACATCTGGTCCCCTGAACACCAGTAGGAGTGATACATAACCAGAAAGCCAGGAGTAAACCTGGTTTGGTTTACTCTGGGTGTGGTTAAAAAAAAAAACAGAAAAAAAATAATTTTAAAGTGTGCTTACTGTATTAGAGTTTCAAATAAAATAAGGTTTACAAGACCTTCATATACTGTCACACAAATTATCTATATCAGAAATACTGGTAGGAATGTTGTTTAAGGGGTTTCAGCAAACCAAGAATGCTGAGCCAGAAACACCAGAAACATCAGCTGAGATCTGGACTGATGGTGGAGCAGGCCAGGAAAAAAAAACATCCTCAGCGTTTTGGATAAACTCAACTACCAGGTAAAGAACAAGAACTCTGAGACAGTCCTGAGAACTGGGGCAAACTGTTACATAGATTTTGGGGGGGGTTTTGAGCCATTCCCTTAATAAAACTAAAACAGAATGTTAACCAAAGTGTTGATCCTAAATGAAAGCGCCCCAGAACTGCTTTCTTCAGACTCACTGTGCAAGGCAGAGTGACATAGATATAACTGTTGTTATTGATGTAACTTAAATTTTCCTTTGATCTACTTTCAAATGCTATATGCTTGCAAAGAAAAGTAGAGCTTTGCTCTGGGAAAGAAAAGGGAAACAAAAGTAAAGATGACAAAAATAAAAGAGGAGAAGAAGGTATCTTACATAAAATAGAACTGAATAGGAAAAGGAATGCTCATTATGTAATAAATAATAAAAGTTAACATAAACTTTCAACAATAGCCTTGCTATTTTATTACTAATTATTTTGACTGGGGGGACAACATCTGGCAATGCTCAGAGGTAACTCATGACTCTGCACTCAGGAATCACAGCTGGTGGTGCTCAGGGGATGATATGGGTTCTCAGGATCAAACCTGAGTTGGCAATCACCCTACCTGCTACACTATCTCTCTGGTTTCCCGTCTTGTTTTTCAATATTTTTTAAATCAGAATATTCCTTTTAAGAAACAATATATTTGATTCATATTTTTAAATATATCATGGCACATATTTCACCTCAGATCAAAACATATCCTGTCATTTTGCCATCAACTAATATGTTTTATTAATATGTATTGTTTATAACTCATAAAATATTTTTAAATTCCATAAGGCATTAATTGTATCATAGGTATAGTAAGCATATAGATCATTGGACTAGTCCAAAAATCATCCTAGCTTTCATACTCTTAAATTATACCTTCAAAAAAAGTACATATCTGGAAGAAAGTAGAAATAAAATAGTTTCCTATTCTTTGGAACATATTAAAATCTACATCACCTAAAACAAAACCATAACTTGGACATCACTAGGGAAAAAATCATGGCTGAGATTTCTAGAATGTAATTCATACAAAGAGAGAACACATACAACTCTTACGAGGAAAATTGGCTGACTGTCATTTCTGTCTAAACATTTAGATTGCAGATATGTGGTAATAACCTAACAGTCAGTCTAAGCAGAAAAGAACACTCATTTCCAATGGCAAAATAACTGTAAACATGAGGAGTCCCTACCAGAAAGATGATCACTGCATTACTTATGTCACGGAGACAAGTTTTATCTCCTACCCAGTCCTCCTCTATGGAAAGCAGCACACTGATTCTATTGCATTGGGTAGGTGTTTTTTTCCACTAAAAAGGATGTCTCTTCATTTTACTGATAGTCTCTCTCATTATGCAGAAACTTTTTTACTTTGATGTAGTCCCATCTGTTAATTTTTGCTTTTGTTCCCCTTGCCACTGTAAATTCCCCTTGTAGGAAGCTACATAAAAAATAAATACAAAAGCACACACACAAAAAGTACTGCTATATTCACTGTAGTGCTATATATAACAACAAACATGAAATAAAATAAGTATCCAATGATGGAAGTGTGAAAAAGATGGTGTGGTATGAGCTCAGCTGCAAAACACAAAAACCTCCATTTGCAACATCATGGCTGGAACTGATAGGGATTATGATAAGTGAAATAAGTGAGAAAATCCAGACAATGATCAGATGATTTCACTCACATGTGGGATACACAGAATCAAAACACTGGCAGCAGACAGAACCAAACAGAAACAAACTCTTGAATTCTGATCTCAAAACTGAAGTTTCTAGGAGGGAAGTGGAAGATGGTTGAAATACTGAAAGGATTCAACAATGTGAAGGGGTGTGAATAGAGACTGGAAAACAAAGTGAGGGAGTGTGAATAGAGACCTGAAAACCAACTTAACTTTTTTAAAAAGCATTAAGACAGAGGTAAAATAAATTAACCAGATTATGACAGCATGGCTCAAGATCTTTTCATATGTAAATTAAAACCTCATTGTTTGCTTGCAAGACTTTAGATTGTGGATCATTATTTACTTATGGGCCACTCTTCCATGGCTCTTTCTTATACTTATTTCGACTCTACCTATCTGCTATAATAATGTTTTAATTATGCACTACAGGCACATCTCTCTTCTTCCTAGAACATTTCCCTTACATATCCAGATGACTCCACATCTACCTTTCCTCAAAAGTAAGAAATTTATGCTGTATACCACTGCTAATGGTGGAGGCTCTGTAAAAAGGGCATCATATTAGGCCTGAGCATACAAGACTGCTTCCTCTCACCTGGGTTGGTCACTTACCCCTCAAAGTACAATGTCCTGACCAACAGTGACCATCTTATCCATATGCTGATGAGACAGTGGAGTGAGGATTATTTTTTTACAAACATGAACAAAACACTTACAAGATATAAAGTATTCATAGACTCAGTTTTCAGAGGAGAAGGTAAAATAATGAAAATACTTCATGTGTATGATGGAAGACTTTAGAGTCTGTGAAAAAAAGGTAATTCAAGCGAAGAGGATGATTTGTGAATGTTTATGCGTGTGAGTATTTTTGCAATTTTAAATAACATCACCAAATAAGACCTCATTAGCAATAAGGTGCCATTTGAAGTGGAGCTGGATATGAAAATATAGGCTGTCTAACTAACTGTGGGCAGAACTCCATGCTGAGGAACAGAAACTGAAAATCTCCAAAGGAAAACCGGAGAGTTAAAGATTAGAAACATCAGTATGCAAATGAGCAGGGAGGAGGTACGCACATAGGTGAGCGGCTCAAAAGCACTCCGGAAACTAAGCTAAGGCGGCCAAGAAAGGGAAGATGCAGTCTATTCACTGGGGAAATTTAGTGTGAGATAAACAAGACATCCCAAGCCTTTGGTCGTTTACTTATTCAAACTATAGTGAACTGAGGACCATCTGTAGTAAGATGTGCGGTACTAAGATGCACCAACGTGCGGTGCTGTTCTTGCTCTCTGAGGCAGCATTCTTCAAACTGGTGCAGACTTGCACCTGTGCTGCATATTGGTCCAGAGACCGGAGGTTCTAACCAAAGCAGGAGACCAGTGGTTTTCAGCCTTTCCTCTACAGCGAACTGGCACCAGTTCATGGACAACTGGTAAAGACCACAGCTATTATGTGATGTCATGTTTCAGGTCCAAACTGCTATTCTACTCTACCAAAAAACCTTAACAAGAAAGTCTGAGCAAGCACTCAGAGTGGAGAAAATATCTAAGAATACAATCCCAACACATGACTCATCATTGCATATTTTGGAAATAAGGGAGTAGAGAGGTCAATGGACTCCATCTAAGATAGTTTGGAAAACTGTCTGAATTTATCACTAATCTGTACCCCCGGCATTAAATGTAGCACTGTAGCACTGTCCTCCCGTTGTTCAGCAATTTTCTCAAGCGGGCACCAGTAACATCTCCATTGTGAGACTTGTTGTTACTGTTTTTGGCATATAGAATACACCATGGGTAGCTCGCCAGGCTCTGCCGTGTAGGTGAGATACTCTCGTATCTTGCCAGGCTCTCCGAGAAGGACAGAGGAATCAAACCCAGGTTGACCGCATGCAAGGCAAACGCCTACCCGCTGTGCTATCGCTCCAGTCGAGGTTTGATCTAAAAACAAAAATACGAGCTAGAGATAGTACAGCAAGTAGGGCATTTGCCTTTCATATGGCCAACCTAGTTTCAATCTTCTATCCCTGCCCCCACATATGGTCCCTGCCAGGAGTGATCCCTAAGCACAGAGTCAGCCAGGAGTAAGCGCTGAACATCACCTCAACGGGTGTGGCCCCCAAACAAACAAAAAAATCCAACCAAGCAAAAAGTAGGCTAACAGGAATAACTAAACTGTGCTAAACATAATTTACTCTCTGTGCTAGTGTTTTACAGTAATTATTCAACTGAAATCCCACATCATTCATAAAGCAGTTATTTTTAATCTAAGATATGAGAAAACTGACACTGCTGACATTAACTATTTGGCAATCGAATCCAGATTCTGCCACTTAACTCATCTGTCTGACTCAAAATTTAATGTCTATACCCATTCAGTCGACCACCGGGGGGCTAGAGCAGCAATACTGTGGGCAAAGCATTGGGTTGTACTCACTTTAAAATATAGAGTATAAACATATATATATGCACTTTTATATATGAAAGAAAACTATCCCACCCTATTTTTCAGATCTCTGAGTTTTAAACAGCTTCTCCAGCATCCTAAGGCTGGATCTTAAGATAAAAGAACAAATTCTTTGCAGATATATGTGTAATATTTGTTCACTCCAGGTCAGAGAGCATTCCAGAATGAATCACAGGCATCAGAGTGTTTTTACCTAAAATATATGATGAAGCCCTCATTGTTCTTTGCTAAGAAAGAGGCTTTCTGATAAACAAGGCAAGTTTAGGCTGGCATGAGTAAATCACATGCAAGCCCTTCTCATGTCAACTGGTTCTAGAGAGCAACGCTTCATAGAAATTCAGTCCATCTTAAATGATGTCCTGCACAAGGCCAGCGGACAATTAAAATCATAATGCCCCTTTCACAGTTCAGCTCATGTAAAATCCACTGCATAATTAGACTAGAACGCAGTATATAAAATGAGTAATGGGGCTTAAATGTGCATTCTGTCATTTTGTATCACTGCTGTGTAAAGAAAAAAAGATGCAAATAGTTAGTGATGAGCAAGGTGAAGGAGGGAAATGAAAATGTCAAGAGCAGGAGGAAGCTGTTAAATGGCACCAAATGCCCAGGCTGGGTGTTTATCTGCTCATGTGCTACTTGTCTCCCTCAATCTATCATCAGAAAGGACAAGCCACCTCAGTAGGGATGATTGTCCCAGGGCGGGTAGATGGAGAGGCTGCCTTCTCTAACTGCCTGAGGCAATCACATGCCCACCCTGAATTGTCAGTTTAGGGGTTTCACCATCATCTTGATGCTGTCAATGGCAGATCCAGAAATAGCATCACATAGGACTCCTGGCCTTCAAACCCCACAACAATGCAGCAAAGGCTAAACTCTGAAGTGTAAGTATGGCAGCTTTAAGCTACAGGAACAGTAGATGGACGAGGACATAACTGTCGTCTCTCAATCTTTTATTCAACCAAGAAACCATATTTCAGTAAAATGTCTCACCATACATCTGAAAAATTCAGGGCTAATAAGAACCGGAAGGAATCCAAAGGGAGATGGAAGGAAAATAATATGTCCTCTACTTCCTACAGTCTTCTTGCCCTTGTAGCAGTGAAAGGAAAATGGGAAGATGATAAAAAAAATATATAAAATAAGACCAAAAGGAGCTCTTCAAGATCAAGTTGTTGCCAGTTCAAGCAGAATAGTAATCACTGAAAAGGAAACAAGTTAAAAGGTTGAAAAAGAAGAACAGTACTTGCACAAAAGACTCTACAAGTAAGGAAACAAAACAATAATGAGAACTTGCCCCAAGTTCAGGGATAGAGGACTAAGAAAATGTTGCCTATCCTCCATAAAAAGAAAGGCAGGGACCTGGGTGGAGGTTGGGGGAGAAACACAAGCTGTGCACCTTCAAGGAGGATCTTAGTGTTCACCAATGTGGATATATTTAGCACTTAAGCTACCACATGGCATTGGTTCTCATTCCATCATCAATAATTATCTCAGACCCCAGAGTGACATTACAGTGGGTAGAATACTTGCCTTACATGTGTCAGACCCAAGTTTGATCTCTGGCATCCCATATGGTCTCCTGAGTCCTACAGGAGTGATTCCTGAATGCAGAGTCAGGAGTAAGCTCTGAGCATAAATGGATCTAGCTCAAAAACAAATGAATACATTATCTCAAGCAGGAGATTTTTTCCAGTATGTGAATTATTTCTTTAAAATCAGTCTATGTACACTATTTTGGCTTGGTTTAACCTTTTAAAAATTCTTTTTTCTTTTATCTGACAGACTGTATTTCTTAGGTACAGTTTCATGTATTTAAAAAGTGAGCAGATAATACCAGTGAATTTCCACCGAATATTTTCACTTCCTCCTCCCTTAGTTTTAAGAGAATGACATTTGGTATTAGTATAGCACCTCTGTTACAATAATGGCTCGCCTCCATATCTCCTGATACATCTCGTGCTCCTCTATTTGCACCCCCCTTCCAGGGGAGAATAATCTCCTTTTTGACATCTCTAAGTCTTTTTGGAACAGGAGGCAGTTTCCTCTTGCACTTCCAGTTAGGTCTCTGCAGCCCCATGTTTGACCTACACTCTCCACCCAGTCTTGAGACAGAGCTACTCATCAAATATCACAATATTCAGTTATACTTCCTGTCATCATTGGGTGCCCCATTCTACTCGGTCAGAGTCTCCAGATGGGGTAATTCCAGAGATCCACTCTCAGCACAGCAGGAACACAATGTGAAGATACACAGAAGCCCACCAAGTTCTGAGAGAAAACAATAACGTGAAAAGCTCAACCATCGCCAACCAGCTCTATAAATTCCAAGAGAATGACTTAAGTGAAACTCTGTTGAGAATGTTTAATGAACTCAAAGAAATGGTGGCACAGATAGTCAACAAAATATAAGAAAGTAGGAGAATCAGAACTTAACAGTGACTGGGGGAATGGTGCCACCAGCAAGTCAGCCTGTACCAGCAGGAAGAGTACATCAGCAGCCTGGTGGTGCCTTCAGGCTTCCTTATACCCCCAAAATTTCTATTGTGCCTCTGGTCAAACCCCAACAATTTGGGACCAAGTTTACCAAGAAATTAAATGGCCAAAAGTTAGGTATGTGGAAGCCACGCCCACAAATCTCCTCTGGCTCAGCTATACAAGCTCAATTATCAGCCTTATTTATTTCAGACCCATAAATAAATTTTGAAAGACATCAAAGGCTACAGTTAATCTCGGACCCACGAAAGTCTGAACAGACCAGTTAAATTTGAGGGGGGCAGGTCAGCCTGGTGCCAAGCAGAGCCTCCAGCAGCACTTGCTCCCACAATCTAAAATCAATGCCATACTGCTGGCCTGACATCATCGTCTTAGGACAGACCTCACCAAGACATAATCTGCTGAAAATTCTGGTATTTGGATTTTGTGACTGAAATCTCAGGCTTTCCTTAGAGTCGTGATGGGCTACCTCCCCCCACCTCCCTGTACTTCTGGAAGCTCAGCAGTCACGTCCTCATCCCAAAGCTGCCAGGAGAACTATTTATTCAGCCATTGATTAAGCTGATTGAAGTGGGCATGGACCCCACAATATTTAAAAAAAATTTTTTTATTTGAATATCCGTGGGATAGGCCACTACAAAGTTGTTCATAATTGGGTATCAGTCATACAATGATTTAGCACCCATTCCTCCACCAGTCTACATTTCCCACCATCAATATCCCTTGTTTCCCTCTCATCATCCCCCACCCCCTGCCTCCCTTTATGGGAGGCACTTTCCTTCTTACTGTCTCCTTTTCCCTTTGTGCATTATGATTTGCAGTACATGTATTATGAGGTCATGGTGTTTGTTGAGGTCATTTAGTATTTTTATCGGGATGATAAGGCTGGAGTAGCTTTTTAATTGGCAATGGAAAACTAATTATCAAATGCTTCCTTGGTAGTAGGACTGCCTTTCTTGGTGGGAAACTCCAACAACAATAGTGAGTTCTGTGTTGAAATATGGAATGTAATCAAGGTAAAGAGAAAATGAAGTGAAATTCATCAGTTACACAGTTGGGGGTGGGGGGTGCGGGGGCAGGAAGTATACTGGGGTTTTTGGTGGTGGAAAGTAATGTTCGTGCCCACCCAGGACCGCCAGCTGTAAAAAACTAAGGCATGCCAACGGGTGAGTACACTCGCGGGCTCTCCGGGCTCTGTCTCACCGCCCGCGTTCGGTGACCCGGAACCGCTGTGTGTGCTGTTGGTCAAGGGCAGGCGACGGAAAGAAGGCCAAATTGGTTGCTCAATCAGTTCATTTCATTCTCTCCCTCTGCTTCTCTCCCGGCTCTCGATCTCTCTCTGGATCTCTGGATCTGGCCCCCCAACTCACTCTTACAGCCTAGTTAAATCCCCCCAGCATGAGGAGTTTGGGGTTTACACACAGGTGTGGTCACAATCAATAGGGTAAGGTTCCTTTCCCTCAGGGTATGCTTCTCGTAGGACTGACTCTCTTTCAGCAGGAGGATCCACCCAAAGGTGGAGTCCCATGAGTGTGTTTCTCCTCTCCTCATCCAGCAAACATATAAAAATTCATAATATTAATCATTTTGTATGGACACAATAAGAAATGCATTAAACCTTATAGAATCGCTCTCCTGGGGCCATCTCGATCTCAGACTACAGTGCTCAGGCTGGATCAGTCTTTCCTATCCCTAGGAGGGTCCTAGTCTCGTCATTACTTTTGGATCATGACAGCATTTGTCTATGATCAAGCTCTTAACTTATAGTTAAGAATTAGGCACTTTGCTCTGCATCACTAATCATCAGAGAGATGCAGATCAAAACAACCATGAGATACCACCTCACACCACAGAGATTAGCACACATCCAAAAGAACAAAAGCAACCGCTGTTGGAGAGGATGTGGGGAGAAAGGGACCCTTCTTCACTGCTGGTGGGAATGCCGACTGGTTCAGCCCTTCTGGAAAACAATTTGGACGATTCTCAAAAAATTAGATATTGAATTCCCATTTGACCCAGCAATACCACTGCTGGGAATATATCCCAGAGAGGCAAAAAAGTACAATCGAAACAACATCTGCACATGTATTTTCATTGCAGCACTGTTTACAATAGCCAGAATCTGGAAAAAACCCGAATGCCCCAAAACGGATGACTGGTTGAGGAAACTTTGGTACATCTATACAATGGAATACTATGCAGCTGTTAGAAAAAAGGAAGTCAAGAATTTTGTAGTTAAGTGGATGGGCATGAAAAGTTTCATGCTGAGTGAAATGAGTCAGAAAGAGAGAGACAGACATAGAAAGACTGCACTCATCTATGGTATATAGAATATCAGAGTGGGAGACTAATACCCAAGAACTGTAGAAATAAGTACCAGGAGGTTGACCCCATGGCTTCGAGGCTGGCCTCACGTTCCGGGGAAAGGGCAACTCAGAGAAGCGATCACCAACTACATTGTAGTCGAAGGCCATGTGGGGGAAGGGAGTTGCGGGCTGAATGAGGGCTAGAGACTGAGCACAGCGGCCACTCAACACCTTTATTGCAAACCACAACAGCTAATTAGAGAGAGAGAACAGAAGGGAATGCCCTGCCACAGTGGCAGGGTGGGGTGGGGGGGAGATGGGATTGGGGAGGGTGGGAGGGACGCTGGGTTTACGGGTGGTGGAGAATGGGCACTGGTGAAGGGATGGGTTCCCGAACTTTGTATGAGGGAAGTATAAGCACAAAAGTGTATAAATCTGTAACTGTACCCTCACGGTGATTCTCTAATTAAAAATAAATAAATTATTTAAAAAAAAAAAAAGAATTAGGCACTTTGGCCAGGCCCATCTCGATGCCAGGGTAGCACATAACTCACCGCTTGCACTGGATCCGTCTCGTCCCTCATCGGAACCCTGCTTTTGGGGTGCCAGGAACTGAGGGCAACTGAGGCTTAAGTGTAGAAAGCAGATGCCCGGGAATGAATAATATTCAAAGCTAATTAAGTCCCAAGTTACAAAAGCATAATATTGTCTTCTTGTGTCTATACAAAAAGGACATTGCTTTAAAGTAAATTATTCAAAAGGCATAAGGGGAGGAGAAAGGCAATATTAACTTATAATATAAGTTCAGTATCCTAGGAAGGTCTGATCTAACAAATTAGCAGAGTCAGATTAGGGGGAGAAGCTGATTAACTCTTTTTGGGGAAGAGAGCATAGAGAAGTGATTACAGCTAAACAAAGGGATGGGGGAGATTCAGGAACACCTTGATGGGTGAACCTTGATGGGTGAGACTGGGGTAAGCCTAAACTCCGGGAAGAACCGGGACAAACTCCTCATGGCAAGGGGGGAGAGGACAAAGTAATGTCATCCTACATTGGAATATGGGCACTGGTGAAGGGATGGGTGTTTGAATATTGTATAACTGAGACATAAGCCTGAGAACTTTGTAACTTTCCACATGGTGATTCAATTAAAAAAAAAAAAGATCAAGTTACATACAAAGAAAATCCCGTAAGATTCAGAGCAGACATACCAGCTGAGACTCAGGAGCATAGGGAACAGAGATCTCCTATACAAAAACTTATTAATGCAGATAATGAAGGAGTATCTGTAATATTTTCCAACATATATTCAACATTTCCTTTCTTTTTTAATTTACTCTTTTATTGAATCACCATGTGGAAAGTTACAAAGCTTTCAGGTTTAAGTCTCAATTATACAATATTCGAACACCCATTCCTTCACCAGTGCACATATTCCACCACCAAGAATCACAGTATACCCCCCCACCCCACTCCCCAGCCCCCTACCCCACCTGTGTAACTGATAAATTTCATTTTACTTTCACTTTACTTTGATTACATTCAATATTTCAACAAAAAACTCACTATTATTGTTTGGAGTTTCTCCCCCCAAAGTTGGACCTGCTGAAAAGGAAGCATTTGATAATTTATTTTCCATTGCTGAGAATGTCAACCTTTCCTTTCTTAAGATAAAAAACACTATAGACCTATTTAATTTTTTTAAACTAGCTTAACCCTTACTAATGTATACATTTTTAGGACTTACTTATTTCACTATATTAGCACAGAATAGTTCATAGTAATATTTTTTTTAATTTACAGACCTGTAAAACTTTTTTTCAAAAAACTTTTGAAAAAATTCTGTGACTTTATTGTTGATGCTAATATCTGAAATTTAAGTAGTTTAGTTCTATTTATCTCTTTGTGTATAAGTAATGCCACATTCACAATAATACTTTTTTAAAAACTTTCTCCCATATCTGAAATAAAAAAGAAACATAGTAAAGGAATGTCAAATGGTCAAAGTCACTGGAACTGGATATTTTGTCAAAACTGAGCTTCTATGGGAGGGGAGAAAGATTGGGGTCTATGCAACACTGGTGAAGGGTGGTGGGCTCTCTGGTGATGGGAGCGTTGTAGGAATAATGTATGATGTATACATGACAAGAATAGTTGACAGTATTGCAAATACTGGCACCTAGTAAAAAATGAGTTAAAAATTGACCATTACAACTAATAACATATTGACACATTATTACTAACTATATCCATATTTTACATTAAGGTTTGCTCCTTATATGCACAGGCCTATAGGTTTTATTGATTCTATAATGTCAAATATCTGCAGTTGAGTTTGTTTCACTGTCTTAAGAACATATTATGCTTCATCCTTTCATCCACCTATACTTATTCCAAGCCCTAGCAACCATTTTTTCAGCTTTTTATTCTTTAAGTTACAATAACATACATTAATATAATTTAACCATTTTACATGTACAGATCGGTAGTACTTAGTACATTCTACTGTCCAGAACTCTTTACAGTTGCAAAACTGAAGCTCTACAACCATTAAACAACAACTTCCCCACCTGCATCACCACCCCCCAGCCCCATGCCATGTCTTGGAAAACACTGTTCTATTCTTGTCTACATAAATTTGACTACTATAAATTCTGATACACAAATCGCAGACAGTATTTGTTCTCTTGTATCATATTTAGTTCATTTAGTACTGTTTCCAAATTTTATACATAGCAGATGTCAAAAATTTCCTTTCTTTTTTTAAGTTTCAGTGAAATTTAACTACTATGATATAATACCTTGTGTTTTTCCATTCAACTATTAGTGAACATGGTTGCTTCCACCTGTGGCTATTATGAATGTGCTGCTATAAGAATTGGTAGATAAACAGTTCCTGAAGATCTTGATTAGGGTTCTTGGAATCAATATCCAGAAGTGGAATTGAAGCATCATATAGAAATTCCTACATTTCAGGAGGCACACCCACGTATGCTCAGGACTTACTCCTGACTATGTGCTCAAAGATCACACCTTGCAGAACTACGGGAACCATATGGGGTGACAAAGATTGAATCTGGCTTAGCTACATACAAGGTAAGCATTTTACTGGTGTGTATTATCTCTCCAGTACCTCTAACATTTTTGAAGGATGATTATTCTGTTTCCCACATGGTTATACTATTTTATGAGAATAAGACTTGGGAGCTGGTTTTGAAGGAAAACCATTACTGAGCAGTCAGAAGATTCCAGAACATGGTAAAATGAAAAGACTGAAGTAAGAACAAACATTTTTTAATTAAAAAAAAATGCTCATATGTGAGGGTTCCAAATTTTATTTCTAAAGGTCAAGTCACCTAGTGAGAGAAAAAAGTTCCATCTGGGAAACTAAGTCACAAATATATAAGAAGCAAAAATTCCCCCCAAACACAATATTGAATGTGATTTTTTTAATGTTACATGAGATTCACAGCAATACTAAAAAAAATTGACCACACACAGATTAAGAAACTGATATAAAATTACTTAGGAAATGGACCACAACTGATAAACAGAAGTGTAAATATAGAAGTTCAAGTATTTCTAACTCTAGGTAAATGTTAAGCTCTTTTTTTGAAAGATTTCCAGCCAAGGGTAATTAAGTATTTATTTTCTGAGTTGTAAAATGTCACTTAAGTCTTTAAAGAAAGTGATACCTGGCTGGATCTATATTTCAATACAGGAAAAGAAGACCAAGTTGTAACTACAATTGTCCAGCAAGGGAAGGATGAAGGTCTAAGCAGGTTGAAACCCTGTACCAGAAAAGTGAAGTCTGGAAAATGGGAGATGCAAGAAGGGAGTCTGCCAACTCAACGTCTAAAACTTGATAGTCCACCACAAAAGTTACATAAAGTAAGCTTAGAAATAAATAACTTCAGAGGAAAGGTGATAGTCTCCACTGTAGCCATCCATGAAGATCCTGGTGGGCCAACATCAGCAAAGTCCATCTAGGCGGAGAACTAGAATATTTAACTAGCTTCCCCTTGCTTTCTGAGGGATACAGGTATGTCTCACCTGGGAAAAGACCAGAAAGTCATCCTAAGCCATGCCCTCCCCAATATTTCAATGTGTTCTGGTGAAGCACCTAATCAGAAACTTATTTGCATAGAAAAATAAAGCTCCTCAACATCCACACCCCACTGCCATCTCCATGTAAGGACATCTACCTGCCCTGCTCCAGAGATTCACAATTAAATCTTGAAGGAGATCAACAAGCCGTAAAAATTTCTCGGCTACGCTAGTACCTGCACTCTATTGCCTCACAACTGAGCTCCATAGAGATGCCAAACTGCCAAAAAGTTTCAGATATACTGGGAGGTTTTTGGCTGAAAACTCTGGGCCTTCTCAGAATCGGGATGGGTGACCTCCCCCAATTCCCCATACTTCCAGAATCCCTGGCAGACACACCCATGTTCCACTTCCACTGCCATGTACGCTCACTGCCCAGTTAAATATTCTGGATTTTCTAGAGCAACATCACCAAACTCTACAACACTAACATTCTAGAAGGAATACACCAGATTGGATAGAAATGTTAATGTAGAAGCCAAGTAACGTAGAATCTCAACTAATAAAAACATTAACACAGAAAGCTCAACTAACCACATCAGCTTAGTAAGGTGAGACACAACAATATTCACACATTTTCTTTTGCTTAAGTACTTTTTGATTATTCTATTAGTCATTTAGTGTTAAAAAGCAATATAAAATAAAAGAGTTTTAGTCTTGAGGGGTGGTTTGGAAATGAATACAATAGTGGTGGGAAGGTCACAATGGTGGTGGAATTGGTTTGGGAATATCAATTACTGAAACAAATGCATCATCAACAACTTTGTAAACCAGTTTTCAAATAAAGTGGGAAAAACACATAAGGCTCATCTAGGAAGGCCAAAAAAAAAAAAACACACACACAAAAAAACAAAAAACAAACACCATCAAGAGGCCATTCTCAGTTCCATGATAAAGCTGCTGAGATGTGCCTTTGCTACTACCTCCTGTAGGAACAAAATATACAACTGAGTTCCAATCTTTGTGCAACAATTCTGAAGTGCAAACAAAGACTATTATCAGTGACAAATGTGACCATGAACAGAGTTGATATCTCTCTAACACAAGACACCGAAAGATAGATGGTTGGGGCCTGAGCTATAGTACAAGAGATAGAACACTTGTCTTAGATGTGGCTGACCTGGGTTCGATCCCCAGCATTAAACCCAATATCTGGCCCCCAAGTCCTGCCAGGAGTGATCCATGAGTGCAGAATCAGGAGTAAGTCCTGAGCACTGCCATACCAGGTGTGGCTCAAAAATAAAAAGGGTAAAAAGTATGGTGACCTGTACTTGGACAGAGAGGACACACGTAGTAAAAAAATGGTCCCAAGCATGTAGTAGCTGGAGACTGAGTGATAGTACAGTGGCTTGGGCTCTTGCCTTTTATGCAGCTGTTCCTGGTTCAATTTCAGCACCCCGTAAGGTCCTTTATGCCTGCCAGGAGTGATCCCTGACTTCAGAGCCAGAAGCAAGCCCTGAACACCACCGGGTGCACCCTCACCTCTGACAAAAAGTGTTCAATAGCTGTGACACAGATCTCCCCCTGGGTCAGTGGACACTGGTCCACTTCTCTCCAGTCCTTCAGGATCTCCTTTTCCTCAACCTACAGTGATGTTTTCCACTGTTCTTGGAAGCATGCTCCTCTGCATCTCAGTGTCTGTGCACAGAGGGAAAGGTTTGTTCAAGATGCCTCCCTCTAGACTGCAAATTCTGAGCACAGACTCATGCCTTTCAGAAAACAGAAAGGGGGAAATAATGTATTACTATTAATGCTCATGTGTTTCAATTAAAACCTGTATATTATTTACAACAGAAAACAAAGCCTTCTAATGCTTCCATTCTTCTGCCATGCCCACGGGAAAAAAGTTTTGTTAGTAATGAGTTCTTTAGAAAGTTTATCAAAGTCCATCCTTGCTAAAGATATAGATTTCCAGTTTATTTATACCATCTTATTATTTTATATAACAAAATATCAACATGACTCACTTAAGGATGAGGCCTATTCTGGTGAATTAATGAAATCTCCCATCTGCTTCTTTAAAGACCAAGCAACTGACTCTACTATATCTTAGGAAAATTGTAAGGAAACACCTTATAGGGCAGCTTTCATAAGGTATTTACATGGTTTGTTCCTCTCAATTTCACACACTAGATGGACTTTTAATTTCCACAAGCATTATAAATCTGAAGCAAACAGTAGCATAGGCTGGGCTTTATCTATGTGATATATTGAAGAATTCTTAACCTGACAACCAAATTAAGCAGGTTTCCATAATGGCAGGCAAGAGAGCTCAAGCATGCACTGGTCTGAATCTCATATACTGATATCCAAATTTGTGCTTTTATGCTTTACAAAACCCAAAATGTAGTTCAGCAACATTAAAATGACTTATTTCTCTACATATTCATAGAATGTTTCATTCTTTAATAATTATAAGTGAATGAAGCAAAATAAAACCAAAGCTTAGGGTTTTGATAAAAACAGGTGGGT
This sequence comes from Sorex araneus, assembly GCF_027595985.1. NCBI lineage: Eukaryota > Metazoa > Chordata > Mammalia > Eulipotyphla > Soricidae > Sorex > Sorex araneus. The sequence continues at coordinate 325,615,225 of NC_073303.1, forward strand.
CAACTGTCACAGAAGCAGGATTGGGGGTGGTATGGGGTGAGGATACTGAGATCATTGGTGGTGGAGAATAGGCACTGGTGGAGAGATGGGTACTCAATCATTGTATGACTAAAAAGCAAACATGAAACCTTGTTAAGTGTGTAATTGCACCTCAAGGTGATTCACTATTATATAAATAGCATTGTATCACTGTAGCACTGCTGTCCCGTTGTTCATCAATTTGCTCGAGTGGGCACCAGTAATGTCTCCATTGTGAGACTTGTTGTTACTGTTTTTGGCATATCGAATACACCACAGGTAGCTTGCCAGGCTCTGCCATGCAAGCAGGATACTCTCAGTAGCTTGCTGGGCTCTCCTAGAGGGACGGAGGAATAGAACCCGGGTTGGCTGCATGCAAGGCAAACGCCCTCCCAATGCAGGGACAGTGAGTGAGAAATTCCAGGGAGGCGGAGAACTGACCAATGAGACCCTCCCCCAACTGCCACCAACTTCCCCACCCCCATGAATGCTGCAAGGCCAACACTAACAAGTCTTGGGAAATAAGAAACTCTCAAGATAAGAGAATCAAGCAAAAATTTATATACATGTTCCGGAAAATAAAATTAGTCAAAACAAAAAAAAAACATGTAGGTCAAGAATCAACTGAATTATAAACAATTAGAATTTTCCTGGAATTGCTGAAATAATTACATAAGTAAAACTGAAGTATGATGAAATCATAGTAAACATACTCGATCTGGAACTATTCTCCTTAATAAATAGTGTAAAAAAAGGTGGGTTATAAAAAATTGGTTTTATGTGACTAACTGTAACTGGTTTTTATTTTAATTTAGTACTCAATCAAAATTTTGCTGGATTTCACTTAAGATTTAACATCTCTGCAAAACTACTGCAATGCTAAATCATACACACTTTGAAGAATCAGGAAGAAAAAATTTCTACTAAAGTATTTTAATATGACAGATGAAATAAAACTGTTTGAAATAGCTGACTAAAGTTTTAAGATATTAAATGAATCTATGAACCAGACATATATTGAATATTTAATCATCAATCATAATTTAAAGAGCACTTGTTCAACCATGAGCAATGATTACTTTTTAGTTAACTGGGAAAAAGAGGTTTAAAATTAGTTATTCTTTAAAAATTAATTATTTTGAACTTAAATGCTATAAAGTTATGTCATTCTCTAATCTTTTAATATATGGCCATCACAAGCATCCTCTCGGAGTCCCTCCTTTTCTATCTTGTGTTAACCTCCAAAAATGTTTTTTCTTAGGCTACCACTTTAGATTTCTTATTTTTTTCTTTTTTATTTCTGGTTGACATTCTTAACTTGGTGAAAAAGATTTTTCCTAAAACTTTTCACCATTAGTTTTTCCAAAGACTTCATCTGAGATTTGGAAGGGGGGGGGGAGGGTTGTGTGTGTTTTGTTTTGTCTGGTTTATTTTGATTTGTTTTGATTTAGGGTCATGTCCAGAAGATCTTAGGGTCTACTCCTAGTCCTGTTTCTGTGGTCACTCTGGCAGTGCTTAGGGAACCATGTGGTGCAAGAGATTGAACCCAAGCCTCCAGCATGTAAAGCATGTGTTCCAGCTCTTTGAGTTATCTCTAAAATTCATACTTAAGATTTTACATGGTAAATTTCTTTCAATACCCATCCACTTCACCAGAGCTCTTGAGAGTGAAAGTGTAAATTAATGAAATTAAAAAATTGATCAACAGAAACAGGATTGAGTCTGGATACAAGTGACTCTTCCAGATTACAATTCTACTTAAGTTTTGCATGTGTGGTATAACTTAATATGAATGTTTTCAGAGCTAATAGAGAATATCAGTCAACAATGTAAGTTAAAAAATTTACAGTAAAGTTTTTCTGATTTTCAGATAAAGTATTCTTTATTTTTAAAAACTATATATGTAAAACTTAAATTTATAAACAAGTGCTTATTTTTATTTATTTATTTATTTTGGCTTTTTGGGTCACACCCAGCTGTGCACAGGGGTTACTCCTGGTTCTGCACTCAGGAATTACTCCTGGTGGTGCTGGGAGACCATATGGGATGCTGGGAATTGAACCCGGGTTGGCTGCGTGCAAGGCAAATGCCCTACCCGCTGTGCTATCACTCCAGCCCCACAAGTGCCTTTTTTTTTTTTTTGCTTTTTGGGTCACACCTGGCGATGCACAGGGGTTATTCCTGGTTCATGCAGTCAGGAATTACTCCTGGCGGTGCTCAGGGGACCATATGGGATGCTGGGAATCGAACCCGGGTCGGCCCCGTGCAAGGCAAACACCTTACCCGCTGTGCTATCACTCCAGCCCCACAAGTGCTTATTTTTAAAGATAATCCCTTAATTTATAAAAGAATAAATCTCTGTGTATCTTTAGTAAGTAGAAACTCATAGTTTTATAAAATAGTCTATCATAGCATTTCAATTTATATGCAATTTTAAGAGAAGAAATTGTCATTTAAAAATACTACTTTAAAATGTTTTTATAATTTTTAAACATATTTAGTAATAATGCTTATTATGTATCTTGAAATTGATCAATAAATTGTTTGTATGTAAAAATACAATGCAGTACAGAGACAATCTGAGTGAATGTTAAAAAACATTTGCTTAAGCAACTGAAAATTGAACTCCAGTTTATTTTAAATTGTGTGTTCTTTTTTACTATTAAAAAAATATTTTGGATTTCACAGTCCAGTGAAATAACCAAAAAAAGTGAATTCAGAATAAAAAATATAAAAGCACAGTTTTCAGTCTTGTCAAGAAACAAATGTTTTTCCATAGTGGTTTTTACTTTATCTATGTCAGTACATGACATTTTATTTGATAAAATATTATATGAAAGATGATAAAAGCAAAGTAATTGAATGGAAGCGTTAAGTCAATAATCCATGAGTGAAAAATGTTTCCAGTGCCATGAACATCCCCATCTCATGACTTCATAAAGAATTTATGACATAGCATAAAGAATGTCTATTTTAAGAGGGCACTATATTTAAATGTTACATGATACTAAATATATTTCTAAATATTGTGAAAGTAGAGAATTTACAAAATCAGAATGTGACGTTCATTCTCCATTGCCAAGAACCCAAATAGGGAAGGTTTACTCAGATCTCATTCATTGAACAACATATCAATTTTTTAAAATATAATAAAGCATACTACTGAAGTCTCAGACCCTTTTGCCTTTCTTTCAAGTGCTTTCAGGTTGAATTGACTACAGGTAAGTAAGCCAGAAGGGTGAAAATCTCCCACATTTTTATAACTGTTGAGATAAGACCACCAAATGACCATGTAAATATTACCAAGCTTCTAACAAAAAAAATCAACACTTCAACACTTAAATTGTTACCCAGACAAGATGTGGCCAAAGTGAGGTACAAACTTGATAAAGAAAACGAAGCAGAGAACTCACTGCAGTCTTTTACTCCCACACTGCAGAATAATTTTTTCAACTCTGAGATGATTTAAGCTGACAAATTGGTTCTTCTGGTTGTTTAGCTTCCTGACCTCAAAAAGTCCATTTTCTGACTTCTGTTTCATCCAGCTGTTGACAGACTAATGCCACCAACCCTTGTAATAAAACCTCCAAGGGAGTTAGGATTAGGGTAGGAAATTGTAACGACACTAAAAGAATTAGATGTGAAATCTGCCCAACATTTAAGATCAGATCTCATCTCTAAAAGAAAACAAACAGTTCTCTGGAAGGAAGTCAATGTATATTTCATACCTCCTGGGGTCCAGTGCTTGAAGCATTCATTGCTGGAAGTTAAGGGAACATGGAAACTCTTCTGCTTAAATCACTTCTTAAAAGTAGAAACAATTTAAACACACTACATTTTGAATACATATTCCAGGTTTTGTTTTCCTCAGGGCACCACGAGTCAATAAATTAGCCAAAAAAAAAATAGTTTAACAACATGCTTTTAGTTTCTAAATTTTGGGGTGTGGGGCTGGGATATGTATCCACGGATCCTGGCCTGCAGAAAAACAGTAGGTAGTTGAAAAATGAAAAGTTTGCTTTCATTTTGTACCTTATGTCGGCAATACTCCAGGTACAAGTACTCCACATGATAACCGCTGGAACCCAGATCAGGGTATCCAATGTCTGAGTCAGTTCTTTGGATTACAGGTTACTCATTTGTGAAGTGGAATATTATTTTCAGTAGTACTGCATCACCTTCTGGATGGACGATTAATTAGAAATCATGCAAAGCACAATATTGGACCCAATTAAAAACTTTGATCTATCCTCTGGCCCTAAAAAATCAATGACTGTAATTTTTTTTTAAAAAACTCCCATTTTAATAAAATTACCTCTGATTAATCACCATGTCCTTCATTTCATATCAAATCCTGGAAGGAAGTTTAGTGATTATAACAATCCATCTGATACAGTAGTATAACTATAATTAACTCTCCAGGGTTTATTTTCCTCTCTGGTTTAATATACCAAGCATGACTAAGGTATGCACATTTGTGTTATTTATACCTGAAAGATGTGTACATATTAGAGAGACAACACAAACCTTTGTTTTAACATGATAGCAGTCAAAACCTGATCTGTACCTCTGGAATTAACTAAAATGTAATTTCTTCTTTCTTCCTTTCCTCCCAAACGTGATGTGATACTCTGATAACATTTCTAACAGCTTGTCAAGGGTAATTAGAAAAAATATGTAAAACCTAACTATACACATATATATATATATATACTCACTGCTTAGGATATGTAATATAAAAGTACAATTTAAATATGCTAGATGAGTTGAATGTGACCTATGAATTATACTTCTAACAACTCTTTCATAATTCATATCTGAGTGCAGGTTAACAACAGAGACATAACTAAGGAAATAAAAAACTAGTTCAATATAATTGAGCCTAACATGGGCCCTTGGATGCAAAAGATGCTTCAACAGCAAATCAAATAAAACTGAACAAACATTATGAAACTTCTATCACATGCTCTATTCTACGTTCAGAAAAATTAGAAACCCATGAAAACTCAGGATGGACTCTGCTCTCAAGATGATTAGTATTTGGTGAGGCAAATGTACCATCCACTCAAATGAACAGAAAGTGGTGGGTAAGATAAAGCTCCTAGAGAAGGAAAGCATGGGTTGGCTGAGAAAGAAGACCATTCATGGGCAGGACAGGCACCTACCGCATACAGAACACACAGGGTCAAGGTCGTGGATTCTGAGATAAAGACAGAAAAGTATGGTGAACAGATCACGGTTTCCATGCTCTCAAGATTTACTTCCAGTCTCATGTTAAAACAAAATTTAACATTTTACAAGATTGATTTTTTTTGTGGTCTATGTTTATCATGTCAAGGACATTCAGTTTGTTTTACAAAAGCCATATTCTCCAAAGGTCTTTAGTTACGAGCTTTTATTGACTTCAAGTCAGGGCTTTGGAACTCAAACTTCTGGGTGCTCTAAAGTGAAAATGAAACAGACAATCATCTCAGATCAAAGTCAGATATTCTCCTGGACTTTCCATCTTACATTGTGCTACGGTTCAGATGTAAATGGTACTAGACTGGAAATTTATTTTAATTTATTTTAGTTTTGCCAAGCAAATAGAATTTTTAAAAATAAAATGTTAGGCACCATTTACAATAATGTCAATGATAAGGATTCATGCATACAAAGTTCCAACATCACACTTCTATGAAACTTCTGCCTCCAGGCTGGAATGATAGTATAGCAGGTAGGGTATTTGTCTAGCATGCAGCCAACCTGGGTTCAATCCCCTACAACCCATCCCCGGGCACCACCAGGAGTAATCCTGAGTACAGAGCCAGGAGTAATCCCCTAAACACGGTTGGGTGTGATCAAAAAAGCACAAAAAAAAGAAAATGTCCGCTTCCTTGCCCCACTATCCCATGGTTTCCTCTCATCCCTCTTCCTAACCCACCCTCCTTGAACTGGTAGGATCAATTCTATAGACCAGTTCTCAGATTCTGTTGGCCTTGGTCATTTGTTATTTCCTTACTGTGGTTTTTTATACCTCCATAAGAAAGAAGGCATGTAGAATAATATCTCCACACTCATTTTAAAAACAGCAAACTGCAGTTCCTGAACAGCCATGATCCCAGCCAGAGGCACACAAACCAATTTCAGAACCCAGTAGCTTCTGGCAGAAATCCCTCTGGACTTAATTATTAAAATACCAGAAATCCAAAACCATATGCTCTTCATCATCAGCAATAGAAAACAAATTATCAAATGATGCCTTTTCGGCAGGTCTGATTGTTGGGGGGAAATTCCAAATAATAATAATGGGTCTTCTGTAAAAACACTGAATGTAATCAAAGTAAAAAGAGAGTAAAGTTAAAATCATCTGCTACACAGGCAGGGTGGGGGGATGGGAGATATACTGGGGTTCTTGGTGGTGGAACATGTGCACTGGTGAAGGGATGGGTGTTTGATCATTGTAAGATTGAGACTTAAACCTGAAAGCTTTGTAATTGTTCTCACGGTGATTCAATTAAAAAAAAAAAGCAAAAAAGCAAACTGCAAGATTTCATCTTTCATTTGGTTCACTAGTATTTCTTTGTGTTTATATCCTATAGTTTCGTTATCCAATGATCTGTTCTTGGAAACTTGGGTTGTTTCTAGTTTTGGGGTATTGTGATTAGTGCTAGACTGAATTTAGAAGTGCAAATGTCTTTTCTGAATTGAACATTTGGGTCCTTCAAGTAGATTCCAAGAAGTATAATTACTGGCTCATATGAAAACTCAATTCATGGTTCTCTGGAAATTTTCCTATCGTTTTCCAATAAGGTCCACCAGGCAACATTCTCACTAGCAGTAGAGGAGAGTCTCTTATCCCCCAATATTAGGGGTTTGTTTGTTTGTGCTGTTGTTTTTGTTGTTGTTGTTGTTGTTGTGAGCCAATCTCATTAGTAGAAGGTGATATTCTGTGGTTGCTTTTATTTTCATTTCCCTGATAATAAATGATTCAGAGGATTTTTTTTTTCATATACCTGCAACTCTCTGTATGTCTCCTTTGAAGAAGTTTGGGAATTTAAAGGCCAGAAATTCTTCTACCCCAAAAGCTCCCCTTTATCCACAAATACCAATTCCATAATTTCTTTTCTAGTTAGCCATCACAGTCAGCAGCAGTGCAAAATATTACTTACAGTAAGATTCTTGGGGAATAAAATGAAAGGGAGCCTGAGACAGTGAGGCACCACATTCAGATAAGCTTTATAACAACATTACTAAATTTATTCTATAATCACTTATTGTGACTAATTTATAAATTAAACTTTATTATAGTATGTATGCATAAAAATGGCATGGAACATTTAAAGTCTGGTACTATTCAGTTTCAGGCAGTCACAGTGATCTTCAATTACATGCTCTACAGATAACGGGGAACTAGATAATAGGTAGATTTACTTCCTATTTTGGTGAGTTTAAGATTTTCTCCCCTTCCATACTACCTTAATATAAGTCCCATCATCTGTCCTTCCCCCATAACATCATCTGGAAAGGAGGTTAAGATATAAAATTATGATACACAGATGGTCATATGACCTACATATGACCCAAGGCAGGAAAAATCAGAAGAAAGGGTATTAAAATAACAATACCGTTCATAATAGTGCCCCAGAAAATCAAGTGCCTCAGAATCAGCTTTACTAAGTAGGTGAAAGACCTATACAATGAAAATTACAAAACACTACTTCAAGAAATAAGAGGACAGTAGGAAATGGAGACACTTCCCCTGCTCATGGATAGGGAGAATTTATATTGTAAAAATGGCAATACTCCCAAAAGCATTATATAGATTCAATGCAATCACCTATGAAGATAGCATGACATTCTTCAAAGAAATAGATAAAACACTCCTGAAATTCATATGGAACAATAAACCACCACGAATAGCTAGAGCAACCCTTTGGAAAAAGAAGATGGGTGGCAACACCTTCCCCAACTTCAAACTGTACTACAAAGCAGTAGTCATTAAAACAGCATGGTATTAGAATAAAGACAAACCCTCAGACGAATGGAATAGTGTTGAATATCCTAACACATACCCTCAAATATATAATGATTTAATCTTTGATAAGGGAGCAAAAAAATACGGAGTAAAGCAAGTGGTATTGGCAAAACTGGACAGATACATGCAAAAAAAAAATGGACTCAGACCTTCATCTAATGCCATGCACAAAAGTCAAATCAAAATGGATTAAAGACCTCAATATCAGGCCAGAATCCATAAGGTACACAGGCAAACCCCTCCACAATATTGAAGCTAAAGGTATCTTCAAAGATGAAATGCCACTAACTAAGCAAGTAGAAGCAAAGATAAAGAAATGGGACTACATTAAACTAAGAAGCTTCTGCACTTCCAAAGAAATAGTGACCAACATACAAAGACAGTATATAGAAGGGGAAGGGTTATTCACCCGATATCCTTCTGATAAGGAGTTAATATAAAAGATACTGAACTCTACAAGAAAAAATGATCCAACCCTATCAGAAAATGTGATGAGAAAATGAACAGAAAAGTTCTCAAAGAAGAAATTCAAATGTCCTAAGGGACATGAAAAAAATGCTCTATATCAGTATTCATTAGGGAGACGCAAATCAAAACAATAATGAGATATCATCTCACATCACAAGGACTGGCACCCATCAAAAAGAACAACAGCAACCAATACTGGTGTGGATGTAGGGAGAAAGATATTCTCCTTCATTGTTGGTAGGAATGCCAACTGGTCTAGCTTTTTTGAAAACCAATATGGACATTCCTCAAAAATCTAGAAATTGCGATCCCATTTGATCCAGCAATACTACTTCTGGGAATATATCCTGATGGCCAAAAACATGCAGCAGAAACACCATCTGCACTCCTAGGTTGATTGCAGCACTGTTCACAATAGCCATAATCTGGAAACAACCTCAGTGCTCAAGAACAGACAAATGGATAAAGAAATTGTGGCATATTTACATGATAAAATACTATGCAGCTGTTCGGAAAAATGAAGTAAATGAAATTTACCTATAAATGGTTGGACATGGAGAGTATCAAGCTGAGTGAAATGAGGGAGGAGAGGGACAGATATAGAATCACTGCATTCATGTGTGGTATATAAAATATAATACATATAAACTAATATATATTCTATATAAGATAGATAGATAGATAGATAGATAGATAGATAGATAGATAGATAGATAGATAGATAGATAGACAGACAGACAGATAGACAGATAGATATCCATGGCCAGGGAAAACGGGGGCTAGGAGGACTGCTCAATGGTTGGAATCAATCACAAATGTGTGTAGGGAGAAGAGAGGTAAGATAGAAAAAGGTCCAGTATGACAACAATAGCTGGAAATGATTATGTTGGACAAGAACTGAGTGTTAAAAGTTAGTAATAACCTTTCAGTATCTGTATTGCAAACCACAATGCCCATAAGTGTAGAAAAAGGGAGAGAGGGGGAAATGGAAAGGGGGGTACAGGGAGATAGAGGAGGGAGAGAGACAGAGAAGAGAGACAGAGAGAGAGAGAGAGAGGGGAAAAGTGCCTGCCATAGAGGCAGGCTGGGTGGTGATGGGAGGGAAACTGGGGACATGGTGCTTGGAAATGTACATGGTGCTTGGAAATACAGAGGGATAGGTATTAGAACACTGTATTACTGAAACCTAATCATGAACAGCTTTGTAAGGGTCTAACTTGCAGTGATTCAATAAAAATAAATTAAAGAAATATAGAAAAAAAAGAAAAACACAAAAAATAAATTAAAAAAATGAAATGTGAGGATGGTAACTGCTTACTCAACAGATATAGTAAGTGAAAGTACTTAAACAGTATAAGTCAATCTAATGAGAAAAAATGGCTGGGAAATTAAAAATAAAATTTCTAATTTAAATATGTCACCTGGAAACTAAGAAAACTTACAAGGTAGAATATTAGAGTTTTAGAAAAGTAAACATGGTGAATTTTGGTTAATATCAACTTCAAAGTGAGGAAAGTTTGTAAGTTATTGCTATGGAATAATTTAATATTTAATCAAATTTAGAAATGTTATAAATGAACTGACTTGCATCAAGCAATTAAATAAAAATAAAGTAATTTTTTGAAAGAACATAAGAAATGCATCTGCAGTTTGGACTATACAAATTACTGTTGAATCGAGAGAAAAAATTAATAACTGGCAGACAAGCATATTTGCTAATAAATCAAACATTAACATAAGACTCAATCTAATGTTATCAAACAATAAATGCACGAAAACTGAACTGAAGTCATAATTTAAATAACTTAATACTGTCATACAGTAATTGAATCATGTTTGCCTCAAAAGCCTACATAACATGCTAACCAATAAAAATTTGTATAATAACTAGACCAATAGTTAAGAACTTAAAAGCTTGGAAAGTTCATACAAAATCCTTTATATAGGATTAACACTTTAGTATAGGATTTTAAACTTGCATTATACTTTTACATCATACTTGTACACTGTTCAAATTTCCAATTATTTAAACCCTAGACCACATATTAAGCATAAACTTTAAAATGAAACAAACTAAATTATCACACTGAATCAAAATTATTATCTATAGGATTCTATCTTCCAAAATGAGTTCCTATTATAATAATTTTTTCCTTTATTTTCTAATTGGCTGAGAAACCCCTTAGCTTTTTAAGCAGTACTTGGGAGGCCCCTAACAAAAAATCTGAACACTAAGAATATGAAACAAGACCAATAGATCAATCACCATTTAGTTCTTTGTTGCATTAAAATTCATCAGGTGTAGGGATAGTACAGAGTAAGGTGCTTTTTCTTGTGCAAGTGACCCAGTTTAATCCCCAACAGGGCATGAGGTCCCCGGAGCAGCACCTGGGAGTGATGCTGTAAAGTAGGGGCAAGGGAGAGAGCCTCAAGAAGAGGGCTTCCACCTCTCTGCTTTCACCTCAGCCACTGGGGGAAATGCCTGACCTGGGTTAGTACTAGTTAAGTCGGCTACCAGCATCTACACAGCACAGGCACAAACACTCCCCTTCTGCCAGTCCCATGAGGCAGCTGCCAAGTTGCACCTGAATTCTACCACCCAATTTACCAGGAAATTGAGGCCTCAATCTAGAGTGAGGAATTACTCTTTGCAGGAGAAAGGCCATCCTAGCCTCGACACAGGTGTTTGAGGAACCTCACCTTTTCTCAGTCTTTTCTCCGAGAAAAGAATTTCAAAGAGACAATAGCTATAATTGAATAAAATTTATTTAGACATGAGGGGAGAGAAAGGGAAGAATACATGTTCAGAAGAGAACATGAAGGCTGGAGCAACAGTGAAGTAGGTAAGGCACTTGCTTGCACACGGTCAAACAGAAGTCAATCCCCAGCATCTCGTACAGTCTCCCAAGTGTTGCTGGGAGCAATTCCTGCACACAGAGCCAGGCCAGGAGTAACCCCTGAATATCATTGGGTGTGGTTCCCACACCCCCAAAAAGGAAAAAGAACATGAGTTTCTCCAGAATGGAAAAGAAAAAAAAAAGCAATGTCATATATATATATATATATGTTCATGTGAGAAAGATGGGCTTGAAAGAGCTAGATATAATGGCTATTATCAGATACCTATTCTGAATCTCCTTCTACTTGTCTGACTTTGCTTCTTGCCAGGAAATGTGATTTACTGGATGTGCAGGGTTATAGCTGAATGGTCACACAATATGTGATGTTCTAACCAATATTTAATTTTCTGTTTGGTTAATTAAATGGATTTTTGCTCACTCAAATCAGAGAACAGCTGAAATGGACTAAAAATTTTAGCATTAATATATGCATAATGAAATTGAAATATCTATCACACTGGCAAAGGTCAAGAAAATTCCTTTATGCTTACATTATTAGCAAAAGCTTCATTGTTTAGTAAGGCTAGCTAAAATTCAAAATTAGACCTTTGAACACTAATCTGATTCTCTTCCCTTCAAATATCTAAAAGCATTCCTAACAAAAACAGAAAAATAAAATTCTAAGAACATTAAAAAAAAATCCTAGCAAAACCTTATATGGAGCCACAAAACACCCTGAATAGACTGTTGGATAACACTGGGTTGTCCTTGCTCCTCCCAAAGGGAACTTGAGGTTTACTGATCCACTCCCAAAACAATGCAACTGCGACACACCCAGTTCCATCAGGCACTAATAAGCCTATATTGCTCTTCTCTTTCCTTTATGCCATGTGCATGGTTTATTTAGAATGTCCTTTTTGTACAGACACATGATGACAGTTGATGCTATGCTATGTAACATGAGAGTTTATTGACTCCAAAATAATATTTATTCCTGGGTATCCATATTTATTGACTTAAGCCTCAGTTGTCCTTCATTCCTAGCACTCTAAGAGGAGGGTCCGACGACAAACTGGATAGACCCAGGGCAAGCTGTGAGCTACCCTGGCATTGAAATAGGCCAGACTAAGTTCCATAATACTCAACTATAAGTTAAGAGCACGATCATGGACAAACTCTGTCATGACCCAAAAAAAAGTAACTGAATAAGGATCCTGCTGGGGTTAGGAAAGACAAATCTGGCAGATTCTCGCCTGGCAGAGCCTGGCAAGCTACCCATGGAGTATTCAATATGCCAAAAACAGTAACAATAATGGGACTCATTCCCCTGACCCTGAATGACAGGGACGAATAGAGACATTACTGGCGCCCACTCGAGCAACTCAATGAGCAACGGGACGACAGTGATACAGTGATACAGTGAACCTGGCCTGAGGACTGTGATCTGGAATATATAGGGAGATGTCCCCAGGAAGAGCCAACCTTTAAGCTTAATATATCTCTTACTGTATTGTTACAAAATGATATTGCTAGAAATATTATAAGAAGTAAATTTACTATGACTGTTTAAATGAATTACTAGCTGAGCAAAGGAGAAAGCAATACACTCTGGATGGAATCCCACCCTTGTGCGGATCTCCTAGTAATCTGGATGGTAAACCCTCAGATGAGATTTTGTCCTTGAGTTTATCTCCTGAAGGGGAGGCTTTACCTCTCTTTGTTGTTATGATAATATTCAACCCCACCCTTGTATCCCCACGCTTCATGATTCCTATAGAACTATGCTATAAGGGGTAAGAGGGGAAGAGACTCTGGGAAGGAGATGAAGATGAGATTCGGGGACTAGACTCTGGGATGAGATGCTGAGAAGGAGATGGTAAAGACACTGAAGACCAGATGTTGGGGATGAGACCGTCGGAATCAGATGCTGAAGACTGGATGCTGAAGACAAGGTGTTGAAGACTAGACATTGCGGACTAGGTGCAGAAGACTAGGTGCTGAGGACTAGATGTTGAGGACAAGAAAGTTGGAATGAGACACTGAAGACGAGGAGGAGAACTGAGACTTTGGGATTAGAAGGAGAACCAAAACTACAACTATGGCTGCACAGTAAAGGGAGAGACTGGACTACGCCATAGAGGAGAGAGAAATAAACCAATTACAAAACAGCATGGGGAGGAGACTCTCGGCCACTGAATGAATACTCAAGTCCTGTGTGCGTACCCATCACACGGCCCCTCTTTTTGAAATTTACAATAGACAAATACTTAAAAAGAACAAAGTTGGAGGTATCACACATTCTGATTTCAAACTATATTACAAGGGCATTGTTATGAACACAGTATGGCTGTGACAGAAAAGTAAATGTATATATAAAGAAAACGGAACAAATATTGACAGAACTAACCCCCAGCATTTACAATTACATTTTAATATCTGATATGGGAGCCAATAATATTAAAAAAAGAAAGACAGTCTCTTCAACAAAAAGTCCTGAGAAATATAGACAGAACAGTTAATCTGGACCCATATCTCACATCAACAAAAATAAACTTACAGCAAGGACTTAAACAATAAGACCTGGATCAACTATTAAATTAACATATGTTACAGCAAATTCTCAAAAGCAGTAAACTTATTCTGTTCTAATAAAACATAGTTCTTTATGTGATGACATTTCCAACAATCCCATCTCGTTCATCGTGCCCTAATTCTCTTCTGAGAATTATCAACATGCACTCATTTGATGATTATCTACCATACCTCCCAAAGAAATTTTAATGATATAGGAGGAATAAAAGAAGTACATAAAGTATACCAAAGGTTAAGAAAGTAAAGTTTAAAATTATTAGATATTTCCAAACCTAGAGATACTTTATAAACACTTCTTGAGTGACTAGACAGATGGAGAGTATGTTTAGGTGTCAATGTGAGAAAAAGCAATGAATTCTCAGTATCAATTACACTTTATCTCCTTAACTTCTATAGGGGATGTGGTTCAACACAGCTCACAGCTTTTAAAGATAGCACAATTTAGAATTATATCTCCCATTTTATTTGGATTATGATGATTCCCGATACCGAAAACAGTATAAGAACAACAATAACAAAAATGTTATTCTGTCCTAGACCAAAAGGGAAAAAATAAAATGCATCTCAAATTTGTCAGAGAACACTATTTTATTTATAGACATATTTACAAAAAAATAAACTTACAATATCAGTTACTTTATAGGCATGATCATACAGCCAGTCATTAATTTCCATGCATGCTACTTCCACTAACTGCAAGGTTTTTACTCTAAATCTTTCATCTACTCTATTTCCTTAAATCAAATTTACTTTCAAAGACTTGCTCCAAATGCAACTTCTCTAGTCTTTAGAATTTCTCCAGCTGCATGTAAAACCTTCAGCCTCTAATCCCCTCAGAATATAACAAGGTTGCCCTGTACTGACCATAATTTTAAGCAAGTTTTATTTCCTGAAAGGATATACGCACCTCCCAATGATACAAGTATTTTGTTTAAATATTAGTCTTACTATTCCCCAAGAGAGTAAATTATAATTCTAAGCTATACTGTATTTTTTAATCATTTGTGGAAATTTTTTAAAAAGTCATAAAATCTTCACCATTTCTCTTTCCTTTGCGCAGGCCTCTGTCCCCCTGATGGGTGCATCCTAGCCTTTGCCAATCCTGGGAACCCAGTTCTTGGCTGTTTGGTTCCTCTGCTCTAAACCTTTACAAAATTTAGAACTCTTGATAAAAAGCTTTTTAAAAATGGACCTAAAAGAGGATTTGAGAATCCTGTTCCACTTCCAGTAGCTAGTCTATCCCCTCCTACTGAATACCTGCTTCAATCTCACTCATGTGATGTATTTATTTATTTATTTATTTTAGTGAGCATGGCTTCAGTGCAGAACTAGGCAGATAGGAGGTACAAAGCACATGTTTCTCTAAGGAATTTAAAAAATAGATGGTCTGTTCCTTTGAATATAACTCTGGAAACCAGATACTCAAATTCTGTATTACTGAGCCAAAGAAAAAGTCCATTCTTTGCCTCTTCTAGATTCTTGTGGCAGCTGGCATTCTTTGGCTGGGTCTACCTCTCTCCCTTTTAAACATTCAGATCTCTGTCTTCTCCATCTTTACATGGCCTTTGGTATATTTCAAATCACCTCCTACAGATACACCGTAAATCAGAGATAATACAACAGGGAAGGTGCTTGCCTTCTACATAGTCAACCCTGGTTCGATGCTGAACACCATACATGGGTCCCAAAGATACTTCAGAAGTGATCCCTGAGCACAAAGACAGAAGTCAGTCCTGAGTTCCAACAGGTATCTCTCCTATACACACAAAAAACGATACACATGACTGCATTTAGGGCCCACTCTTAAAATCCATCATAATCCCCCATTTCCCATTTCCAGTTCTGTGTTTCCATATAAAGTAACATTTATAGATTGCACATATTAGGACCTAATATCTTGGTGGGCTTGGGGTGGGTAGGAATGATGGCAATTATTCAGCATTCTACCATAAGTGAATTATATCTTAATTAATCCATTTTAATTAAAAATTGTTAAAAATTGGAACGATACTGACAGGGAAAATCGGTTTTACTAGAAAGAAAATGATACGCTACAAATGATGATTTTATAATCAATAAGAACCACTGATCTGAAAAGGATTTTACTTTCAAGCAAACAGATAACATCAAAAGAACTAAATGGGGTCTAGAATTGAGCCATCTCCAAAAATTGAGCTATTTCCTCACACAGTACAACGTTTCCCCCAAATTCTCATCTATTCCTCCTTGTTTGTCCACTTTGATTGCCTACCATAGTTCACATTCAAAAATGCTTTAGTGGGTCTACAAAAATGGACATGGTATGGCAAGAGCCCAGCTCTTCAAAATCAATGGAGACACTAAAGCAAATCCTTTCTCAAGTCTCCCTTTGAATGAAATGTGAACTACACAGTCAGGAGGAAACAGAAGCAACTGAATGCTAAGCAGTCCCCAAATCTGCTTCTTTGCTTTTCCTACCTTTCTGGAACAAATGGGTGCCAAATGAGTCATTAGCTATAAATAAATGGAGTAACTATTCTTAAGCAAATGGGTAACTCTATCAAATTTAGTTGAAGTGGGCATTCTACGAGTTTTACAGTGCCTTGGAGGTCTCTGAGTACTATAATACATCCCCTGTTAATTTAGTAGAACCACCACAGGAGGAGTCTGTAGACAGGCAAATGTGACTTCTGGTTAGTCCCCAGGGGCTCCTTCTGTCTGGAGTGGCTTTTTTAGGATCGTTTGGGAAGTAACTTGTCGGTGCTCAGGCATTTCCACCATGTTTACACTCAGTGTTACGGAACATCAAATAATTAATGCTGTTTAAATTTTAAAAGAATATTCACGATTTGTTATCTATTTGGTGGGTAAAAAGTGTTTAATCCTTACAATGTGCAAAATTCTCTGCAATATTAAAACACAACTCAAACATACAAAAGAGTAGAATAAGGAAATATGTAATTTTACTTGAAATAAGGTGTGTTATCAGACATTAATTAAAAATAAAGGGTTGGGGCTAGAATAATGGGTGCACTTGGTCTGCAAAGGTTCAATCTCCAGCACCACATACAGTCCCTTGAGTCCTGCCACAAGTGATCCCTGAGTGCAGAGCGAGAAGTAAGCCCCAAGTAAAGCAGGTATAGTGCAAAACATAAGCAAAATGATTGAGGTTAGAATTTATTGAGCAATTACTATATGTTAAGCAATTAATACTATACAAATAACTTACTAAAACATTAGTTCATTAAATCGCAAAGTTCTGCTTATCTGGTGTGAGGATGAGTGACAGAAAGTGAAATTTAGACCCTGAATTATAAAACTATTTTAGTCATTAAAATCAGAAGAATTTAAATTTTATGACTGTAAAATAAATGTTCAATTATTAATAAACTGAAGTATTTTATTTTTTTCTTCTTATTATGTTGGTCAGCCTCATATAACACAAGTACCCCACCCATATACTATTTCTTGATTCCTCTTTCTTTTACTTTTCAATACCTGTGTAAAAAAATATTTGAAATGCTTAACATACATGAAATATTAATTGAAAATATGTCACTGTCATCCCGTTGCTCATCGACTTGCTCGAGTGGGCACCAGTGACAACTCCATGTGCGACTTGTTGATACTGTTTTTGGCATATTGAATATGCCACGGGTAGTTTGCAAGGCTCTCCCATGCAGCCGGAATACTCTCAGTAGCTTGCCAGGCTCTCCAAGAGGGGCAGATGAATCGAACCTGGGTCAGCCAAGTGCAAGGCAAATGCCCTACCTGCTGTGCTATCGCTCTGACCCATTCAAAATATACTTGTGGAATATAGTGTGCAACACTTTAAAGGATTCAGTGAAAGTGCAAGTGTTCTGTTTTTCTTCTGAAAGTGATTGCCAGTCAGCATTCCCATCAGCAATGAGTGAGAGTCCCTTTCTCCCCACATCTTCACTAGCACTGGTTGTTTTTGTCCTTTTTGAGTGTACCATTTTCTAAGGTATATGATGATATCTCATTGTTGTTTTGATTTTCATATCCCTGATAATTACCAACATAAAGCATTTTTATTTGCCTTTTAGCCATTTACATTTCTTTTTTTGAGGTAGTTTCTGTTCATTTCTTCTTCCCATTATTTAATGGGGTTTGAGGGGTTCTTTTCTTGTAAAGTTCTTCCAGTGACTTACATATCTCGGATATTAACCCCTTACCAGATGAGTATTGAGTCAATAATTTTCTAATTCTGTGGGCTGTCTGTATCTGGGTCATCATTTCTTTTGACTTGCAGAAGCTTCTATAACTTAATGTAGTCCCATTTGTTTATATTTGCTTCCACTAGCTTGGTCAGTGGTGTTTCATTTTAAAGATGTGTTTAGGTTCTATGTTTTCCCCCATATATCTGTTGGATTCAGGTTGGATATTGAGGTCTTTAATCGATTTTTATCTGGCTTTCCTTGCTGGCATTAGAGAGATGTCTGAGTTCATTATTTTTGCATGTAGCTGTCCAGTTTTTCCAGCACCACTTGTTGAATGCCAACTGGTCCAGCCATTTTAAAAAACAATATGGACATTCCTCAAATAAACTAGAAATTGAGGGGCTGGAGCGATAGCACAGCGGGTAGGGTGTTTGCCTTGCACACAGCCAACCCGGGTTCAATTCCCAGCATCCCATATGGTCCCCTGAGCACCGCCAGGAGTAATTCCTCAGTGCAGAGCCAGGAATAACCCCTGTGCATCACCAGCTGTGACCCAAAAAGCAAAAAAAAGAAAAAACTACAAATTGAGCTTCCATATGACCCAGCAATACCACTTCTGGGAATATATCCTGGAGGTGCAAATACACACAACAGAAATAATTATCTGCACTTGTATGTTCATGGCAGCACTGCTCATAATAAGCAGAATCTGGAAACAACCCGAGTGCCTGAGAACAGACAACTGGTTAAAGAAAGCATGGTACATCTACACAATGGAATACTATTCAACTCACTGTATCGCTGTATCACTGTCATCCCGTTGCTCATTGATTTGCTCGAGCAGGCACCAGTAACATTTTCAAGTGAGACTTGTTACTGTTTTTGGCATATCGAATACGCCATGGGTAGATTGCCAGGCTCTGCCGTGCGGGCAAGATACTCTCGGGCTCTCTGAGAGTATCTTTTCAGTTGTTAGAAAAAAATATCACTATTCAGTTGTTAAAAAAAAATGAAGTCATGAAATGTACTTATAAATGGATGGACATAAAATATATCTTGCTGAGTGAAATGAATCAGAAGGAGAGGGACAGACATAGAATGACTGTACCCATTTGTGAGATATACAAAACATAGTATGAGACTAACACCCAAGGACAATATAGTCAGGAGGATTGGTCCACAATTGGAAGGTCACCTCAAGTGCTGGGAGAGAAGGCAGTAGGGATAAATAAGAAACCTTTATGACAATGATGGTTGGAAGGTATGACTCAGGATGGGAGATGTGTGCTGTAAGTGGATAAAGGGCCAAACACGCCAAACATGACGGCCTCTCAGTATCTCTATTGCAAACCATAATGCCAGAAAGAAGAGGGGGAGAGAGAGACAGAGACAGAGACAGAGACAGAGACAGAGAGCGATGCTTGCCACAGACTGGGGAAGTGGGGGTGGCATGAGTGACTCCTGGCTCAGGGTTCATTCCTTACAGTGCTCAGGGGCCCAGCCATACATGGTAGCAGAGATTGAACCCAGGTAGGCTGCATGCAAATCAAGTTCCCTACCCAGTGAATTATATTCTGCCCTCTATTTCACATTTTTTGTAAAAAATACATATTTTTGTTGTTCATTGTGTCAAGAGCATTTAATATGAAAATAAGAATTTATATATAATTTATTAGTCTTTCATATTGTATATGTCACTGTCACTGTCATTCCATTGCTCATACATTTGCTCAAGCGGAACCAGTAACGTCTGCATTGTGAGACTAGTTGTTACTGTTTTTGGCACATCGAATATGCCACGGGTATTGTATTAGTAATTAACAGAATTTCCACACTACCCAAAATCATCTGATATACAAACTTAGAGTTGTTTATATCAGAAAGTTGATAAACAAACATAGTGTACAAGATGATACTAAAGAACAATCAAAAGTGAGACAAAAAAGAAAACCATCATTAAGGAGTTTTCGAAGATTAGAATGAAAAATACATTCACAAACAAATACATGTGGCCAGAATTTATCAAAGCTATATAAATAGTAGCAAATTTATGAAAATGTTTTGGTTTTTTTTTTTGTTTTTGTTTTGGGGACATACCTGGCAATTCTAAGGGGTAACTTCCAAGTTCTGCACTCAGGAGTCATTCCTGGTAATGCTGAGGACCATCTGGGATGCCAGAGATCGGATATATAGTAGAACATTTTAATAGAGAGAGGCTTACCTAAAACATTTTTATCTAGATAGGAACTGAATTGGACATTTAAAATAAAGAATAATCCTTTAACATGTGAAAATGAAAACAGAACTTTTTACTGTGCATTAGCTCTGTAACCATAGGAACAAAGGCAAACCTTGAGACAAGTAAAGATTGGGGTGTAGCCATAATGTCATAGCCAATGTCGTAAATAAAGGGGAATTGGTAATTATAGAGAAAAACAAATGCCATGTTAACTGTTTAGACTTGACTTTATAGATTTATGTTTCCTATCTCTGAGACAGGGGATTTGGGAATGAAAGACAAAAAAGACAGACGTAGCAATGATTAAAATGAGAAAATTTTTCTTCTTTACAGAGTGAACATTCTCATGAAGGAAATATATGAAATTGGAAAATAAAACCCAGTGTTTTTATTAATATAAAATACAGATGTTCCTCTTATCAAGATACATCATCTTTCTTTTCTGCAATATCAGTTACCCTTAGTCAACTGTGGCCCCAAAATATTATGTATGAGAAGATATTCACAGAGGACAATATTTATATAACCTTTATTACGAAATATAGTTGTGACCATTTTATTGATAGCATTGTTCTTTTTTAATTTATTTTTTAATTTATTTTTTAATTTTTTTAAATTTTTTTAATGAATCACCATGGGGTACAGTTACAGACTTACAAATTTTCATGTTTACGTTTCAGTCATCAAATACGCCCTGGGTGCTTGCCTTGCACACAGCCAACCCGGGTTCGATTCCTCCATCCCTCTCGGAGATCCCAGCAAGCTACCAAGAGTATGCCGCCCGCATGGCAGAGCCTGGCAAGCTACCCGTGGCATACTCGATATGCCAAAACAGTAGCAAGTCTCTCACAATGGAGACATTACTGGTGCCCGCTCGAGTAAATCAATGAGCAATGGGACTACACTGCTACAGTGTTACATTTCAGTCATACAATGACCAAGTGACCATCCCTCCACCAGTGCCACACTGTTTATTTTGAAGTGTGCCTAACTTATAAATTAAGTTTTATCATATGTATAGAAAAATTTAGCACAGTGGGTAGGGAGTTTGCCTTGCACGTGGCCAACTTGGGTTTGGCTCCTTCATCCCGCTCGGTGAGCTCGGCAAGCTACCGAGAGTATCCCGCCTGCACGGCAGAGCCTGGCAAGCTACCCATGGCATATTCGATATGCCAAAAACAGTAACAAGTCTCACAATGGAGACGTTACTGGTGCCCGCTTGAGCAAATCGATGAACAACGAGAGGACAGTGCTACAGTGCTATAAAAAATTTAAACAATATATAGTAAATATAAGATTAATGGGAGACTACTTCACAAGGGTATTTTAATATAGTATACAGAATAACCTAAAGGAATTGAGGGAAGCAATGCAAGGTGCTATGGATGCGCAATTTGCCTTGGGATGAGGGGGTCCTTGACAAGGATTCTGTATCTTACCAAATGAAATAGAAAACCACTGAGGTTTCATGATTCAATGTTTCAAAAGTATGTGAGTATATTCTCATGGGGAAATGTGGAGAGCAGGAGATCCAGTCAGCCAAAAATCGAAGAATCACACCAAAGAATACTCACATGATGGCAGAAAGATGGTTTGAAATATTTTGAATGTAGAATTGATAGGATTTGCTAAAAATTAAGCATAGGTGTAAGAGTTACAGAAGTAAGTAAAACACCATGGGTTTTAGCCTGAGAAGTAAAAAGAGTATTGTCATCCATTGAGGGACATCTAGAAAGAAAGATGGGACAATCAAGAGATCTGGTCACTTAGGCAAGATGATAGATAAAGCAGGTCAGATCTGAAATGCCAATACCCACATGCTCTCTCTTTAGCTCTGATGAAGACTGTGGTATAGGCATGAATTGCGGGGGTCGGGGGGGAGAACACAAGAAATTCTGAAAGGAAAGAAGGGAAGGTGAGAAAGTTGGCAAGATTGGAGAAGGTAAATAGAAGGCGAGGAAAGATGCCAGGAAGTACAGAAAGGATCACATGCAGGGACTTAATGAAACTAGAGAAGATGTAGAATATTTGCCGAAAGTTTATG
Organism: Sorex araneus; assembly: GCF_027595985.1. Classification (NCBI taxonomy): domain Eukaryota; kingdom Metazoa; phylum Chordata; class Mammalia; order Eulipotyphla; family Soricidae; genus Sorex; species Sorex araneus. Next base: position 325,637,603 of record NC_073303.1, read on the forward strand.
ATACAGAATCAGCCAAAGGAAGAGTCTGAATACAGAGACTGCTACAAAGATTAGAAAACATGGTCGTGGAATATAAGAAGGATACCCCATTACAGCACTCAATAGCTGTTCATGCTGAAAACACTTTAAATTCATCTGCAATATTCCTATTTCTAAGATTCTCTTGGAAGATTTTTCTTTATAATGTCTTATTAAAACAACTAAAAAGACACTCCAAAGAGTCTAAGCACTCATGTTGTAGACAACTGCTCACAATGTGCTCAAGGAACTAAATTAAATGAAAAAAAGGAACAGGCTGCAGCCTTTTGAAAACTGTTATTCTACCATTTTTCTGCTCCTCGTGCAGTCTCAACACCAGTGCTGTAATGACATACTGTGGTGTGATGCATGAGTGGCTAATCCTGAGGACTGTCTCCCGCATTAGGATGTGCAGATTCAGAAATCTGATAGATTAATGAAAGACTGTTAATGCTAATTGCTGACATAAGACTATTTAGGGCACCAAGGCAAAGACTGAATTTATTTTAGAAGTTCTCATAGCTTTTCAGAGCAGTGTACTAATCAGTTACGCTAATTCTAACAGTAAATAGCATACACAGCCTTGGTGAGAGACCATTAGAACTCCCTTCATCATTTTATTTTTACCAGTCCTCTCCAAATACCATCCATAAATCTAGATGATTTTTCCTAGGTCATTTAGCCTATCCAACTTCCAGGCACAGTTGATGCCTAGAATATTCCATGTCCCTAATTAGAATAAATGTGGTCCCCAGCAACAACCCAGAAAGGCTTAGTTACCATGGCTTACAAAATGCCCCAGCAAACTGAACAGATGCTCTGTTCATGGACAGGGCATGGGGTACTAAGGCAATGACATTTCTTTGAGATAATTTGTGCCAATGAAGACCTATGCATAGGCCACTGGAATCTTGAGAGTATAGCATGATAGGGCCTGAGAAGACAGCTCAAGAGACCAAAGCACTTACCTTGCATGCACCAGTCCCTCAGTCTGAATCAAGGCACCACATGGTGTATCCCTGCTTGTCTCCAATGCTAGCATGATGGCAAAAGCACCTTTGCTAAATCCCAACACTTCAGGCAGACCCACAGCGCTGGCTTCAATATCTTCAAGGGTAGCCACCACCCCATCTCCCCAAAAAAGATGATACAGCACCACAAAACGTGACTGGATCAAAGGGTTGTAGTATATGCACACAATGAAATACTACTCAGCTATAAGAAAAGATGAAATACTGCAATGTGTTACAACAAAGATAGGACTAATTAAATGGGTTAAGCATATTAATCAATAGAAAAAAGCAAATACCAGATAATCTTTTTCATCTGTGGTACATAAAGAAGCAAAGCAAGGGAACAGTAAAAACAACGTGGAAAAAATTAAAATTCTTCTGTCATAGACTCTGGCAAAAGAATGGAAGTTACAGAGGAGTAGGAGTGAATGGGAAGGAGTCTATGGACAATGGTGGAGAGAAACACGCACTTTGACAGTGGATGTGGTCTACCATACTCCTGAAGTTTACAAACATTTACACTATTACAAGTCATTGTTACCTCAATACAAAATTATATAGCACAATGAGTAGAAATGCAGCCTTTAAAATTTATACTTAAAAACTAATTCTAATTTGACCTAATTATTTATGTGAATTTGGGGCCAATTAAATCAACTTGTGCAACATCAGTTTCCTCATATATAATGAGAATATAACTTCATTTCTTTGCATATAAAATGCCTAGAAGAAATGTCTAGAAATGTGCTAATAAAGTATCACTGTATGAGACATGGACATATTAATCAAAGCAGTTGATGACTGACCATTGATATCACACATTGAGCTGTTACTCGTTATTCCATCAACTCTGTAACTTGGCTTCTCCTTGGGTATTTGTAGACGAGTATCATATGCCTATCATAGAATATCATAACACATTCCCATTGGAAACTTATAACTACTATCAGATATTTGGGTTGTTATACATTAACACCATGAAATTTTGTTTGAGTAAATACAATCAGTATAGAATATACTAACAATCAGGGATCATTAATATTCATAGCCTGGAGGACATTATGCAAAATGAAATAACCCATGTATAGAAGATAAATAATGCAAAATTTCATATATTTAATCAAAAGATACAAACTCATAGATTAGAAAGGTGGGTACGGGGGGGTGGAGGTGAGGAATAAGAAGTCAATCACAGGATATGAAGTTTCAATCATGAAGGATGAATAATTCCTGGGAATCCAATTTACAATATGGGATTATCATCAATAAAAATGTTTATGTACTTGAATTACACTAAGAAATATTAAATATTCCCACCATCAAAAATACTATATTTTTAAAACTAGACATGATTATGTGTTAAAATTAGGTTTTTTAGTGTAATAATTTTATAATGCAATGTATATCAAGAATAAAATGTATGTATATCAAGAATAAAAACATAAAAGCACTTTAAATAAACAAAGTTTATATTTTTGTCAATTTGACCTCAATAAAGAAAAAATTTAAAATTAAATTTAAATTCAAAAATTTAAATCTATAATTAGTGTTAATGCCTCAACAATGAGATATGTAACATTCAGATAATCACAAAAAATCCTCCGCAGACTGGAAAGAAGATGGTATTAGGGAAAGTACCCATCTATTAGGAAATAGTTCTTATATATATGTATATATATAACACATATATATAAAATATATACCAGTAGCTAACTACCAAACTGGACTCTATAATCCTCAGGAACACCCCTACAGAATTCTCTGATACATTGGGAAATTAAAAACTCAGTCTTGTATTAACCTGTCATTTTAAATACAGATGTATTATTACAGTCAATGGGGGAGCAATGTGTATCTTATCTGATAACAGCTGAGAATCACTTCTGCAGAAAAGAAAGTTTATTGTTTATTTAAGATATGGGACAAAAACAAAGAAAAAAATTAGCACAGATTTTGACGAGACCAGGTAATATTTTTTCAGTAGGATTCAGTTTCAATTTAAAGCTAAAAGAACTCTTTGAGCTTAAAGATATTGGATGATTTGGTTAAAATTCCAGAGGATTGGATTCAAGATTACTTTGTAATCTCATGACTCTAAAACCTTCTTAATTAAAGGCTTACATTTATTTTAGATGAAGCAGGACATAGACTTGTAGACAAGAAAAGCAGATCAGTAATAGAGGAAAGCTTTCTGCACGGTAGGCCCAAGGCTCCTGAATATAATGTCATACTCAATTAGAGGAAAATCAGAATCTGAGCAAAAATTCCCATTTCCACATGGCAATAAAATTAGCTGACCTCATGGCTCAAATACAAAACCACTGACTCATATTAATACAACATGCTCCTGGAACCTTCCCTTCCTACACAAAAAACCACTTACTTTATCTCAGAGAGAAAGTTACTTTATCTCAAAGAGAGAAACAGGGTATTAATCTCTTGGAAAATCCAACTCACTAAGAAACTCCAACACCCTCTCAAAAATTTCTTCAGAGCTCTTGGTAGAAAACACATTAACAAGATGAAGCTTTAAAATCACGATTTTTCTTTAATTCCTGCACATGCAATTCTAAAATAATTCAGCAAATAGGCCAAAGTCTATTCCATTTTGAAATGTCTTTCAGCCTGTCCTCTCCACCCAAGTCAAGCAACAGGCCTATTTCTTTGTTCCTCTTCAGAACCCTGTCTCTCAGGGTTATCAATAAAGTCTCATTGCTCCTCAACCCTCTTACTTGCTATGTCATCTTACCGCCACACTTCCTAAACCGGGGACATTGTCAGGCCTAACCCTTTCTTTTTCTTGCCTTGGCTACTCTGTCGTCTTAAAACACTCTTTCCTCCCTTGGTTATGATGACAGCTCTCCTCATTTCTTTTTTCACCATCAGAATTCAGTATGGGGAAAGTGAGCATCTTCCAGCATGCCTGGCTCCCTCGACAGACCCATCCACTCTCAGCTTCAGCACCTGATCTCCTCTAAGCGCTTGCTGAGCCTCTGCACTTCAAACATCTGAAATTCAGAACATTCCTACCAGCCAGTTCTCTGCCAGAGTTCCTCCAGGAGAAAATGGCGTCAGCCCCCACCCTTCATGCTCCCTTCCCCTCAGCCACATTATCCAATCTATCATTAATTTCTACTGATGTTAGCTCTCAAATTTTAGTCATTCACCAAGACTACTTCAGGTCTCTAAAATGGCCTCAATCACCTTGCTCCCTTCTCTGTCCTCACTATTAAAATCCATTTCTTCAGTTACCGTCACCTAGAAATATCAATATTTGTATGTGTACGTTTATACAAATGCATGTGTAATATTAAAACCCTATGCTGCTCTAAGATGAAATGGTTTCAGATAGCACCTAAAATCTTAAGCATAACTGAGCAAACACTAATTTCTGACTCCTACCAGCAACTTTATCTCTTCCCATAATATATGTCTTCCTGTACTATAGTGTAGATATTCTGGCAATTCAATTATTATTTAATTTTCAAAAGTTTTTCTTTTGTTTTTGGATCTCATCCATTAGTACTTAGGGGTTATCTCTAACCCTGTGCTTGGGTGATGCTCTTGGCATAACTGGGGACAACGCAGTGTTGGGTATCTAACAGGTATCCTGTAGGCAACGCATGCTTCCCATGTGCTCACTGAGCTTTCTCACCAGTCCCAGACCTCTCATTTTTCAAAGTTTTTCATACACTGTATTCAAAAACTAGTTTTGTACTTGACCAACTTCAATAATAACACAACACTTTCTATCTTGAAAATAGATCATGTTGACTAGATAAAGAAACTGTGACACGTATATAGATCTGTAAATATATGTACAATAGAGTACTATTCAGCTATAATAAAAGAAGAAATCAAGTAAGTCTCTACTTTGTGGATATAACTGGAGTATTGTGCTGAATGAAGTCAGTCAGACGGGAAGGGACAGATATAGAATGGTTTCTTCATATGCAGGATATAAAGAAACATTGTAAGGAAATAATTACCAAAGGCAACAGAAACTGAAAGCTGCTGGTCTACAGAGCTTAGCTGGGGGAAGCAGAGGAGGTATGGCCTTCAAGGAAGTGGATGAAGGTGAACCGAAGACAATGGTGGAGGGCAGTGGACATGCTGGTGGAGGGTGTGGTGTTGGAATGTTGTATGCATGAAACCCCTATTATTAACAGTACTGAAAATGATGTTGCTTCAGATAAAATTTAAAATAAATAAGTTCTATGATCAGAACAGTAAATTGTGTGATATACTGATTAGAAAATCAAATTTAAAAACACAATGTTCAACATGAGGCCAGATGATTCTGATGAGCAGGTCTGGCCTAGCCAATATAAACCATTAACCAATCATTTTTGATCCGCAGTAACCACTGGCCAACCCATTCCTCCTGTAGACAGGCTGCATGCTCTTACCTGCACTGGCCTGAAGCTTGTCTCCAGGAACCTGCAGGACTGACTTAATTCAACAATTCCTTGACATCTGTCTTATGGGAGATGGACACCCTGAAATTTGACACCTTTCCTCTGAGACTGTTTCCATGTGTTCACCCACCTTTTTAAGGACTAAATTTTGAGCTATCTTAGATAAGAACAGAATTAAACTTAGCTACATATTTCCATGTTCCACTGCCTCCACAGAGGACTGTAATCTGCAACACTGATACCTCACTGAAATGAGACATTTGCTACACTTGATGACCCCACACAGACAAATCATTGTCACCCAGAGCCTAGTCAGTCACCATATCTAAACACCAAATGTAAATGGTTCCAGGCCAACTCCTTGCTAAAACTAACTCAAAGGGATTCCTTCCACTGCAGTCATGAAACAAGCACTGGGCCAAATAAAGATAAAAATGAATGCTAGCTAATCACTAATGGGTCTCGAGGTTGCGATCTTCACAAGCTCACAGTCCCCCCTCATTAAAAAGCTGTAAGAGGATGTTCCTCTTCAGACTGAAGATGGATCAAAAACAGCTTATACATTAGAAACACAAACCTAGTGCCTGTGCGTCACAGTGGACACACAGAGTAAAGCTCCCCGAAAAGAACTTCTGACAGTTTTTTTAAAATTTTTTATTATTGAATCACCATGAGATACAGTTATAGACTTACAAACTTTCATGCATTTCACTTATACAGTGGTCAAGTGCCCATCCCTCCACCAGTGCCCATTTCCCACCACCCATGGTCCCAGTATCCCTCCCACCACCCCCACCCCGTCCTTCCCCCACCTCACTCCACCTCTGTGGCAGGGCATTCCTTTTGCTCTCTCTCTCTCTCCTTTGGGGTGTTGTGGTTTGCAGCAGAGGTATTGAGCGGCCATAATGTTCTTCCAGTTTTATGTGGATTTTGCTTTATGTCATTTCTATTTAACAACACTGGTGTATAGAACATCCCCTGACACAGACGGTCATTTAATTATTAATTGAATTATTAATTGAATTATAGGGATAAAGAGATAGCTCAATGTGCCATGCGCATGCTTGGCATATAAAAGGAACAGATTTTGTGCCCAGTATAGCACAGTTTTCCAATATTTGCGAGTAGTAGCCCCTGAACAGAGTTAGGCGCAGGCCCCAATCACTGCTGGTACATTCCAAAAACCGATAAAAAGTGTTAATAATTCTGACTGTGTGATTAACACAGTCATGGACATTTTAAATTAAACTTTTGGATTTTTTTTTACCAAATTGTTTAGTTTTTATTCCAATAATACGTTTAGCACAGCTTACTTGTAGGTGCTAGCAGATTACAAATAAAGTAATGGATATTTATAGGAAAATAATCTCAACTATGAAAGTCCACCTGAGTGGATAAGCTCCCTCACCTCACCCGGCTGAGGGTGAATCCCACTGTGGGTGTGGCCAGGTACAGCTTGAGTATCCTGGGTCCTACACTAGGTCTAGTCGGTCTAGTCACTTGTGCTGGCCTGTCCACAGTCCATGATGAGGTGTCTTAGCCTTGGAGGGCTTCCCTCTACCAACACAGAAACCAACCCAATCTCCACACTTAAAAATCTCTCCCTGGAATTCTGTGGCTGAATTTCTGCCCGGGGTTTGGGTATCACAAAGTGATATGGAGGCTACCCATGGGAGCCCAGTGTGACTGTGATACAATGTAAATGGGAAGTATATGTTTAATAAAAATTTTATTTTTGTACATAGTAAAATTAGTATGAGTAAGATGGAAAGAATTCTAAGGTATATTCCTTTTAATTTAAAGTATAGTATTCAGATGATTCTTAATATTAACTAATGATTTTGAAATATCATACACTGATTTATAATGTTTTATTTTTTAAAGGACTGGAGCGATAGCACAGCAGGAAGGATGTTTGCCTTGCATGTGGCTGACCCGGGATCGATTCCTCCATTCCTCTCAGAAAGACAGGCTAGCAACCAAAAGTATCCCATCTGTGCAGCAGAGTCTGGCAAGCTACCCATGGCATGTTTGATATGCCAAAAACAGTAACAATAAATCTCACAATGGAGACATTACTGGTGCCCACTCGAGCAAATCAATGAACAATAGGACAACAGTGCTACAGTGCTATAGTACTATTTTTTAAAATAACATATAATAAAAATCTATGATTTAGAAATGAGGTTGCTTTTTAAAAATTTTTATTGAATCACCATGAGATAGTTACAAGCTTTCATGTTTGGGTTACAATCACACAATGATCAAACACCCATCCCTCTACAAGTGCATATCCCCGGTATACCCCCCTTTTCCACCCTCCCCCATGCCTCCATGGCAGACAATATTCCCCATACTATCTCTCTACTTTTGGACATTATAGCTTGCAACACAGACACTGAGAGGTCATCATGTTTGGTCCATTATCTACTTTCAGCCCACATCCTGACTCATTCCTCCAGCCATCATTTTCTTAGTGATCCGTTCTCTATTCCAGCTGCCTTCTCCCCTCCGCTCATGAAGCAGGCTTCCAGCTATGAGGCAATCCTCCTGGCCCTTGTATCTACTGTCCTTGGGTGTCAGCTTCATGTCATGTTATTTTATACTCCACAAATGAATGCAGTCCTTCTATGTCTGTCCCTCTTTTTCTGACTCATTTCACTTAGCATGATACTCTCCATGTCTATCCACTTATAAGCAAATTTCATGACTTCATCTCTTCTAAGAGCTGCATAGTATTCCATTGTATAGATGTACAATTTTTTTTAACCAGAGGAAAATGTAGGCAGAACTCCCCATGACATTAAAGCTAAAAGCATCTTTAAGGATGAAACAGCACTGACCATGCTGGAGCAAACATAAACAAATGGGACTACATCAAACTAAGAAGCATCTGCACTTCAAAAGAAATAGTGACCAAATTACAGAAAGAGCCCACAGAATGGGAAAGAATATTTACCCAATACCCATCTGATAAGGAATTAATATCCAGGATATACAAGACACTAGTAGAATTGTACAAGAAGAAAACCTCCAACCCTATCAAAAAATGGGGAGAAGAAATAAACAGAAGTTTCCTCAAAAAAGAAATACAAATGGCCAAAAGGCACATGAAAAAATGCTCCACATCGCTAGTCATCAGGGAGATGCAAATCAAAACAACAATGAGATATCATCTCACACCATAGAAAGGAGGTTTTATGCTACTGAAAATCTTTTTCATCTCACATTTCAAGACAGTAAGTGCCAGATAACAATAGTACATTAAGAAAGAACATAAATACATTAAATCAGTTATGCTCTGATTTTCAATAGTTAAACCACTTAAATTTTTGTTTCCAAAGTATTTAAATATTTTTATGTGAAAAATATTGAATGTTTCAGACATTCATAAATCCATTCTAGCATACAGAAATGTAAAGACACTGCTATAATAGAGACTTAAATTTTGTACTTTATGATTTATGTGTATTCAATGCACTAATATACATATTATTTTATGGGCACTTAATAATTATTTTTTAAATCTTCCATAAAATAATAAGGCAAATTTTTTGTTGTTTTCGAATAGAGGTATGAGGGGAGCCACTCACCTGGCTTTCCACATGGACAAAGCCTCAGGTGTGGAATCAATGAAATTTTGTTCACTCCAGCATCACAAAAAAAAACCCATACTTTGATATTCTTGCTACTTCTTTTAGAGAGGAAAAAACTGAGATTAAGTTAAGTTCTACCCCCTACCAAAAGAACTCTGCATTGAAACATTTAAGATGACCTTTAATAAAGGCAAGCAGAGCTGAAGCACTTGACTTGAAAGCTCTAGAACACACCTGAAGGCCTCCTTTTTATAATACCCCTTTAGTCTACTCTAGGGCCTGGCAGAGGACAGGTGGTGCCCAAATGTTTGCTGGAATGAATATAATATGATTACAGGTTTCTGGGAATGTAGTCTACACACTCCAAGACCTGGACTCTAGTCCTAAAACACTAGGATTATAAACCTTTACCCACAGATGGTGTTCACTGGGTCTCACGCCCTGGGGATGAGAGGCCAAGGTCTGGGGACAGACTTATATTAGTAAGAATAAGCTGCTCTGCTCTGCTTCTGAGTTCAATCCTACCTCAAGGCAAGGAGCTGTTATTCCCAGAAAGCTATATGGCCAACATATGAGGTCCAAAAGAATTGGGACATTTGGTGGCCAACACTGAAAGTAAAAACTTTCCTAGACAGAATACAAAGCACTGGTCAAGCAGGTCTATGGGGTCTGAAGGTGAGTCAAAACTGTGTGAGACAGAGACACTTTCCAGAAGGAATCCTAACTCTGGCCCTATGGTGTGAATCATCCTGGAGTGACTGGGAGACCAAGAATCCCCTTTGCAGACAGGAAGAGAGTCACCAGCTAGGGAGAGTAAGATCTATCCACAGTGTCCAGGTCAGAGCCTTTCATCCCAATGAGGGATAGTGTGCAACAGGACAAAACCCCCAATGCTGCAAATATAACCCCCTAAACCCTGAGGGAACAAGACTCTGAGCAAGGGTACTGGGGTTCTATACATAATCTCTCACTAGCAGGTGTCTCATGCTCATGAAGTTATGAAAGATAATAACTTTATTATAGGGAATGTAGTCGTAGTGGATGAGTCTAAACTGCTGACTTTATCCGCACTCTTCTCCATACAAATTTTCATTTTCATTTACCTTTTTTGGGGGAAAGAGAGCCCACATTCTTAAGTCCTGAGGGGATATTCTTTTTTTTTCTGTTCTAATTTATTTATTTTTAATTAATTTGTTTTTTAATTAGTGAGTTACAGTGAGGGTACAGTTACAGATTCACACATTTTCGTGCTTGTTTTTCCCTCATGCAATATTTGAGAGCCCATCCCTCCACCAGTATCCATTCTCCACCACCAATGAACCCAGTATCCCTCCCAGCCTCTCAATCCCATCCCCCTCACCCCACCCCGCCTCTGTCGTGGGGCATTCCAATTTGATATCTCTCTTTCCTTTGGGGTGTTGTGGTTTGAAATAGTGGTATTGAGTGGTCATCCTGTTCAGACTCTAGTCTACTTTCAGCACGCATCTCCCTTCCCTCGCAGGATCTCCAATCACATATTACTTGGTGTTCCCCTCTCTATCTGAGATGACTTTCCCCCAGCGTGTGAGGCCAGGTTCCAAGCTATGGAGCCAACCTCTGGGTATTATATACTACTATTCTTGGGTATTAGTCTCCTACTCTGTTTTCTATATTCCACAGATGAGTGCAATCTTTCTATGTCTGTACCTCTCTTTCTGGCTCATTTCACTTAGCATGATACCTTCCATGCCGATCCACTTATATGCAAAGTTCATGACTTCATCCTTTCAAACAGCTGCATAGTATTCCATTGTATAGATGTACCAGACTTTCTTTAACCAGTCATCTGTTCTCGGGCACTCGGGTTTTTTCCAGATTCTGGCTATTGTAAACAGTGCCGCGATGAACATATAAGTGCAGATGTCATTTCGACTATACTTTTTTGTTTCTCTGGGATATATTCCCAGAAGTGGTATAGCTGGATCAAATGGGAGCTCAATTTCTAATTTTTTGAGAATCGTCCATATTGTTTTCCAAAAGAGCTGGACCAGTCAGCATTCCCACCAGTAGTGTAAAAGGGTCCCTTTCTCCCCACATCCTCTCCAACAGCAGTTGCTTTTGTTCTTTTGGATGTGTGCCATTCTCTGTGGTGTGAGGTGGTATCTCATGGTTGTTTTGATTTGCATCTCCCTGATGATTAGTGATGCAGAGCATTTTTCATGTGCCTTTTGGCCATTTATATCTCTTCCTTGGAAAAGTTTCTGTTCACTTCTTCGGCCCATTTTCTGATGGGGTTGGATGTTTTCTTCTTGTAGAGTTCAACCAGTGCTTTATATACCCTTGATATCAACCCTTTATCAGATGGGTATTGGGTGAATATCCTTTCCCATTCTGTAGACTGTCTATGTATTCTGCTCACTGTGTCTTTCTCGGTGTTTAATACAGTCCCATTTGTTTATCTCTGTTTCTACTTGATTGCTTAGTTCCATGTCCTCTTTGAAGATACCTTTAGCTTCAATATTGTGAAGGGTTTTGCTGACCTTGTCTTCGATGTACCTTATGGATTGTGGTCTGATGTTGAGGTCTTTAATCTATTTTGATCTGATTTTTGTGCATGGTGTCAGGTCAAGGTCTAAGTTCATTCTTTTGCACGTGGTTGTCCAGTTATGCCAGCACCATTTGTTGAAGAGGTTTTCCTTGCTCTACTTCTCATTTCTTGCCCCCTTATCTAAGATTAGATGATCATACATTTGGGGTTGTGTGTAGGGATATTCCACTCTGTTCCATTGGTCTGTGGCTCTGTCTTTGTTCCAGTACCATGCTGTTTTAATTGTTACCGCTTTGTAGTAAATTTTAAGGTTGGGGAGGGTGATGCCTCCCATCATCTTTTCCCAAGAATTGCTTTAGCTAAACGTGGGCATTTATTGTTCCATATGAATGTCATGATTGCTTGAAACATTTCTTTGAAGAATGTCATGGGTATCCTTATAGGGATCGCGTTAAATCTGTATAATGCTTTGGGGAGTATTGCCATTTTGACAATGTTGATTCTCCCTATCCATGAGCAGGGGATATGTTTCCATTTCCTCATGTCCTCTTTTATTTCATGGAGTAGCATTTTATAGTTTTCTTTGTAGAGGTCCTTTACTTCTTTAGTTAAGCTGATTCCAAGGTATTTGATTTTCTGGGGCACGATTGTGAACGGGATTGCTTTTTTCATGTCCCTTTCCTCTCTCATTATTTGCATATAGGAAAGCCATGGATTTTTGGGTATTGATTTTATAGCCTGCAACTTTACTGTACAGGTCAATTGTTTCTAAGAGTTTCTTACTAGAGCTTTTAGGCTTCTCTAGATATAGTATCATATCGTCTGCGAATAGTGAGAGCTTGATTTCTTCCTTTCCTATCTGAATCCCCTTAATATCTTTTTCTTGCCCAATGGCTGAGGGGATATTCTTATCTCGATGCTCAAGAGTGATCCCTGGTGGTGCCTAAGGGAACTTATGTAATACCAGAGATTTGTAATGAAAATGGAAAGAAAAAAAAAAAGTAAGCACCTTAACACCAGTACTAGATCTCCGGCCCTCGCTCCTGCACACAAACTGTATCTTCTTCCCACATGGTCTTCAGCTGAAGTCACTGACAAAGTATCTAACAGTAGTTTCTAGGTCCTTGTGTATGATATTGTGAAATGAAAAATTTTCTCACTGCCTAAAATCTATTTATCAGGTTTATGCTCTACAGACACTGCTTCAATCCAAGAATGTTAAGTTCATTTAAAGGAGGATGGGGGCAACAATCACTGTCAGAATGTGGTGCCTGTTACAGAGGAGGTGACATTTCCTCTTCCATAATTACATTCTGATGATCCGTTTAATCAACGTTTCCTTCCTGCAGTAAAGGTCTAAAACCCTGCACAAGGATACTCACTAATATGAACTCACACCACCCACACAGAAGGAGTGTTATTTTCTCTTTTACAGAAAAGTCAAGCTGGAGTGGGTAGAAGGACTTGTTCCAGTTCCCTCAACTACATCATGTGACCCTAACTTCCAAACTCATGTTTGTAACTACCCATGGTACCACTGCTCACAGTTACTGGCCTTACCAGGATATGGCAGGACGCAGAAAGACATAAGCAGTGCAAATGATGATTCCAATCCTTGTGCTTCCAAAGCTTTTATCTAAGAAGTCAGGTCCTAGCCACAGTACAGAGGGAGGACATTTGTCTTGTCTTGTAGTAGGCCTACCCAGATTCAATCCCCAACACTCCTTTTGGTCCCCCAAGTTCTTTAGAAGTGATCCCTGAATACAGAGCTAGGTTCTCAGATTGCCCTGAGAACCTCCAGGCGTGGCCCCCATACCATAAAAAAATAAACAAAAAATAGGCATTGGTGGGGCTATCAGGAAAACTCTGCTTTCTGTTCTTTTACCTAGCAATGCAATTTCACCAATCGACAAATATTAGGTCATATTTCTTCTTCTTTCGACTTAAGCCAAAAATAGCAAGCTCATTCAAATAGTGTGAGAAACTTGACTTTTAAAAACATCTATTCGCATTCAATATGATAAGAGTAGGAAAATTACTAGGAGGTGTAACCAAGTCAGGAAATCTGGAAATATTTGACTTATTGATACACTGTTAGATTGCTTTGTTTCCAAAAATTTTATATCAGCTAACAAAGGAAACATATTTGAGATGAAATTCTACTGCTTGGTTCAAAAAAAAAAAGGAAAAGAACTTGAGCTTGGACTTTCTTAGTTTGCTAAAAACTTCTTGTATAAAGTCTTTTATATTCTTTTCAAGTGTATAGTCTCAATGACAATAGGTGTATTTCAAACTCTTGCAGAAGTATATAAATTTAATTAAAGGTAGAATTTAATTTCTTCAAGGACCTTGCAAATCCAGCTGAAAGAGGGAAGTAGCCAGGGCATCAGGCCTGGGTCACATACTGGCAGCTTCAGGAGCACCTGGTGCAGCTACATGACAAGCACAGGCCTTGGTACACTCACTGATCTGATCTTCACAGCAGCCCCGTGTGCTGGATTCTGCTATAGCCTACACTTCCCAAAGGAGAAAGTGGGGGCACATAAGAGTAGAGTAGCTTTCCCAAGTCACATGGCTAGGAAAAATGTAGAGCTGAGTTTTGAACCAACGCAGTCTACAATCATTCTCATAGTTCTGGAGCCACACACTGACTTCAAACTAGGTATCACGGGGGACAGCCCTTTAGAGATGTAATCTAGCCTTATGAGTAGAGAATGAGGATTCTTGGCTTTTCATTTTTAGGAATCCTGCAAAATCTAGCTAAGTGGAAGGGAAAAACATGGAAGACAAAGTAAGCAGAGAAATGGTGCCATTCACAGTTATGAGTGATGAGCGGTGTGACCTTAGTGAAATTTCTGGATCACTGGAAGACTTGTTTCTCCTATAGAAATGGTCAGACAAACCAAATCCTAGGCTGGCTACTGATAGAACAAGTAGTTGAAATGTGAACCAGAGACTTACTGAATCAAGTTCTAATTTTTCACTGCCCTTCTACTTCGGCTTGGATAGACATGGAGTATGCTATGAGACCAAACTCTGAAAGGACTGTTGAAATTATATATTGAGGGACTAAATATATTAGTATTGTTGGTAAGGTGTTTGCTTGCACACAATCAACTTGTGTTTGATCCCCAGTATCCCATGCAGTCCCTCAGACCCTACCAGGAATGATCCCTAGTACAGAGCCAGGAGTAAGCCCGAAGCTCTGCCTGGTTCAGGCCAGAAAATTAGAAAATAAGAAAGAAAAAGAATATTACATATGGAGAAATTATTATGTTAAATAAAAACCTGCCAATACTGGTGTCTATGAAATGGGATAAAATACGAGTATACTGGAAACGGTTATACACATGCTCCTTCTTCAAACTCTGGTAATTTATATTTTTGAAAAAAGTCTTCCAGTGATCCAGGGATTTCACTAAGGTCACACCACTCATCACTCATAACTGTGAATGGCACCATTTCTCTGCTCAATCATATTTTCTATAATTTTCCCCTCAGGATGAAAAATAATGATCTGGATCATTGGACAACACTATATATGCAGGCCGTAAAAACTGCTTATGCGGCAATATCACAGTTATGGACAGAAATATACAGGGGCTGGCATGATAATCCTGCATGCAGGCTGTCCTGAACATGGCTGACCTGGGTTGGAACCCCAGTACCCCAAACATACCATAAGCTTGCAAGGACTAATCCCTAACAGGGCACCCACCATGAGTAAGCCCTGAGCTCCAGAGGGTGGCCCAAAATGCAAGTAAAGGAAGTAAAGAACTATACAGTATTTTATATATATATATATATATATATATATATGCTTGTATATATAAAACACAGACATAAAGACATGGAAATCTGGAAAGATACAAAAATTGTTATCTGGGCAACTGATTCATGTTCTGCTTTCTTCAAGCTAAGTTCTATTTAATATTTTCTATTTAATATTTTTCTATGATGATTCAGGACTCATAAAGGAGAAAAAAGCATCAAAAGCATAAAATTTTTTTAACATTTGTTTTATTTTATTTTATTGGCTTTTTGGGTCACACCCAGCAATGCTCAAGGATTACTTCTGGTTCTGCACTCATAAACTACTTCTGGTGTGTTCAGGGGACCATACGGGATGCTGGAGATCTAACCCAGGCCAGCTGCATGCAAGGCAAATGCCCTACCCACTGTTTTATCTCTCTAGCCCCCATAAAATTATTTTTGACAGAGAACAGAAATATATATTTTAAATAAAGGTAAGATTGTCCCCAGAAGCAAAATCATGTTAAAGTAACTAATTTGTAAAATATCATCCTAACAAGAAATCATTGTACACAAAAATAAGAGAAAAATAGACAAATGACTATTTCCAGATACTCAGGCAGCATTAAAATAAACAAGTTTAATATGCTGTGGATTTAAAAACTAATAAGGTACCATAAAACTTACACACAAGTGACTGCCCAGAATCACAGAAAAATCAGAAATGGCAAGTTTTAGAAAATAATTTTTCCTCTTATGTCTGGAAAAAATATCTTGGAGGGATTACAGGTTGAGGATAACTTGGCTGAACTTGTTTCAACAACCCCATTTGCTTGTTTCAACAACACTGTTTTTCGTTCTTTCTCTCTCCCACAATAGACACATGCACAAAGCCACATGGAACCAAGGATTTAATTGATGACAGTCAAGTTCAGAGTACACAGCTTTCCCTAAGGGCCTCACCACCGCAAGGTACTTTTCCTGTCCACTCAGAATGAAAGCCTGCCGGGTGCTTGACAATACCCCACACACTTCCATACCTGCAGGGGGAAGCTGTCATCTCGGCATTTGTCCCCCAGCATCTCCCAGTTTTACTTGGAATCCTGACAAGGTGTAGCCTACCTTGGACATGTGATCTGAGTCTAACAAACCTGCATTTCAGCACCCCTTAAAGACAATCAAATCTCAGGTATAAGCCAATACTATTCACTAAGTGGGTCTTTTCCTCCAGTTTCCACAGCCACGTTAATAGTTCTCTTGGAAAGCACAAAACCAGCATCCTTGAGAATACAACAACAGGGAGCCAAGGATAGGTTACTGGGATCCCAGCATAAAAGATATGAAGAGCATCCACTTTGCTCATTTGTTTACATGTACCACCACACACAAAAGGGGTGTGATGCTAAGTGGAGTGAAGGAGTATGGAATGTGGAGGTAGTAGTTAGTGGCCTAGAAGATAAAAATTCATACACAAACAGTAATGCATATGCAGAGGACATACTTTAGGGTTATTCTTATGTAGACTGGGGGTCATACCTAGCAGGGCTCAGGGTCTTCTGGATCTGTGCTCCATGGTTGCTACTGTGGGTGCTCAGGGGACCACGTGATACTGGGTATCAATCCCAGGCTCCTGCCTCAGAGCAGGGGCAGAATCCTTTGAGCTATATCACTGGTCTGTATTTTTGGATGCCTAAACCAAAGAAGAATCGTAAACTTTGCATTTGAGAAGATGCAGAATATGTACTACTTATAATTCAACCCATTCAAAAATTTTTGTTTATTCTTTAAGAGTTTCAAAGAATTTTTTTTAAAAAAGAGCTGTTTTAAAAGTCAGGATTCTGGGGCTGGAGTGATAGCACAGCAGGTGGGGCTTTTGCCTTGCACGCAGCCAACCCAGGTTCGATTCCCAGCATCCCATATGGTCCCCTGAGCACTGCCAGGCGTAATTCCTGAGTGCATAAGCCAGTAATAACTCCTGTGCATCGCCCGGTGTGACCCAAAAAGCAAAAAATAATATAAATAAATAAAAATAAATTTTTTAAAAAAGTAAGGATTCTTTACCTGGGTTCAAATATCAGGCCACCAATTATTATCTGTATGACCTTGGGTAAGTTTCTTAACCTCTCTGTTCTTCTACTACCTCATTTTAATACGTACTTAGGCATATTAAGATTAAATACTTAAATTTAAAACAATTAGACCACTACACCATAAAGTAAACTACATTACATAAGTTTTAGGTGGCTTTTCTCCCAATTATATCAGTGTTATCTATTTGAATTAGTTCTTAATAGTTTCGATATTTCTGAGTTTTTTAACTATGTATGTCTACTTAATCATACTCAGGTGTCATGTGAAGATGCAGTACCAAGAGGGACCCTTTGAATCAGGGTTCTGAAGCTAGTTCGAGCTATGCGATAGCCATCCAGATGATTTATACATATTACACATTTGATCTGAGTCTCAGTCCCCCATTTGTGACATGCACATTCCCCATCTCCACAGTTTAGTAAAGAACATGGGTGAAAAGTGGGTTTTATAAGCATTGGGGTGTACCCAAGGAAAGCAGGTCTGGATTGTGCTTGCCCGAGAACTCTGACTCTGTGAAGTTACAGAGTAACTTCACATGTTTGGCAATCAAAGAGACCTCATTCATCAACTTAAGAAACACATGACCTATGGCTGAGAGGAGGTGCTCAGGGTTACATATCTAAGAAAAGAAGATGCTTCCATTTGGGGGTTAACATAACATTAAGAATTCCTTTTCAATGAGCTGGAGCAATAGCACAGCAGTGGGTAGGGCGTTTGCCTTGCACGCGGCCACCCTGAGTTCGATTGATTCCCAGCATCCCATATGGTCCCCTGAGCACCGCCAGGAGTAATTCCTGAGTGTACAGCCAGGAGTAACCCCTGTGCATCGCCTGTGCATCGCCGGGTGTGACCCAAAAAGAAAAATGAAAAGAATTCTTTTTCAAGAATTGATTTCAAGGAAAAGAAAACAAAACAAGTTTGTGTGACAGAAGAAAAAAAAATGTTGGAACTGAGCAAAAAATCTCAAGAGAGAGGCCAGTTTGCCAGTAAAGTCCTTCCTTAGCAACAAGGGTCTTATCCCTCAGTGATCACTCACATTAGTACAGGGATTGCTCAAATTGGGCAACATCGTGGAATACTAACAACAGGTTTCCTGAGAATATTCTTCCTCAAGAGAAGCCTCATCCCTTACAATATTATCAGTCAGGGTTAGGCCGAAACTATAAACACAAGATATCGGGAACGTATCACTTTGCTATCAAAATCCCGGCCCACTGCAGGTCACCTGCATCTTTAAATCATCTTCAGTTTGAAACCAAATCTTGCAAGTTTCCATGAGAGGGGGCACTGGATGTGGTGAAATATACAATAGCATTAGTAGTTCATCCCAAAAGTCATTTAATTTTCCAAAGCAAACTAGAGATCATATATGTTCAAATGGACAGGAAAGTCAGTCTGAATGAATACCAAGGAGAGTCGGAATTTTTGTATCTATCCCTATACCCAGCTAAGTCCTCAAGATTATCCAAAGTCGGCTCCCCTCTCCCCTCCCTACTCATCAGAGAACATATTCAAGAAACATCTCTACTCTGACCCTGAATAGACTCAACCAGCTATCATCAGATAAATTGGGACTGTTTCTTTCCCACACTTCCACAGAGGTTTTCTTTGTGGAATAATATATTGAATAGTATACAGCTTCTACTATCATTTGAAACCCTAAGTAAGCATCACTACCCTGCACTTTATATGCACACTCACAAACATGTGTGTGTATATATGTATATATATAGATATATATAAACAACATTGCCAACCATCTGTGCTAAAAAAAATACATTTTTATGAATAACATTTTTCCAGGATTAGAGTCCCCAGTGAGATGTTACTTTACAAACCTCAGTCAATCCCAAGTGAAAACTATTTCTTTCTTAGAAAATGTCATCATGTATGAATGTTCCCCAGAGGGCAAGCTAGAGTAAGACTCCAGAACTTCTCCCAGAACTATACCGTCCACAATCACACCTTTTTTACTCTGCACAGTCTTGGCATCCAGAAATTCATGCAATCCTGAATTATTTATTCACCAATCTTTGCACAACTTTCTAAACGCCAATGGAGACTGGGACGGTTTCAGCTATTTGATGTTACATCTTCTCAAGTGGCTAAAGAGGCTATAAAGCACCCTATTGCTTAAGCCTGCCATCTCAGTTCCATTAGCAGTAAAGACCTCTCTATTCAAACTGCTAAGTAAATCCTCTGAGAGCCCAGGGACTGTTTCATGCTTGAAAGCAACTGTTAAGAATTTGACAACAACCAAACTGTTCCTATTTAATCCTTCTCCCAAGGTAAAAAGAATTATAGGTAAACATATGCCTTCATTATTTGCTTTGCTGCATTTCAATACCCAATCCCACACAAAATTGCCAGCCAAGGATTTAATGCAATCACCTCTGCATTTCAGAGCTATTGCCTTTGCAGAATGGAAAAGCTTAACAAGGGCTATGGAGCTGGTTAGCTATCAAGTATGTTTTCTGTATCATACATCTTGAAAGTCACTAGGGTGAAGTCTGATCACAGTGACGCTTTCTCTCTAAGTTTCTAAAAAGTGACTCTAGAAAATAGTTCCAGTTGTTGTCACTGTTGAAGAGGACATCAAACATTTCATTTTGAACCCCAATCAAAGGCTATACCAAACTATGAAAAGAGTAATGAAGAAAGATGTGGGACTAGATTTCTGATTATTGTTTTCAAAAATAACATAAGTAGATATGGGATATAAGGATTAGGGACTTATTTGGGGCTTTTGTCCCTTTCAGTTGTTTTGCTTGGTTTTGTGTAGCATTCAATAATTTACATGCTTGTAAACTGCAAGAAACAACCAAGAGTAAGCAGTCCTTATTCTCCAAAAGAAAACCTCCTAATCAGCTAGAGCAGTGTTTCTCAATCAAGGGCTATATGAGCTCACTGTAGACACTCAGGATATTCCAAGTGGACCACGAAAATTACATAAATGGTAAGTTATGGCAGGAGATGAAGGGGCTTACTTTACACAGGGGAGTTACAGGCACAAAGCAAATTTAAAAGGGGCACAACAGTAAAAGGATGTAAACACTGCTCTAGATTCCTGAAGTAATTTTTAAACTGCTCTACAATTTGTTACATTGTCCACCTCTATCATGACCCCTACCACTTATACACATGTGCAGTCGAGGTGCTACTTCCTCATGGAAAACCCTGCAGGAAGATGAACACATGAACCACCACTGCCAGTGAATACCCCAAATTACAACCTGACTTACAAAAACCTCACTTTTAATACCTGCAAATCAAGCTTTTCTTTTTTTTTCCCAAATTCAGAAAATACTTTAAGGGAAGGAGAAGGAATGTTGTGAAGCTCCCATATTATAGGAAGGGACCTCCAAAGAAAGAGTAAGAAAGAAGCCTTTCCCCTTTTATGCCTTTTCAACGAAGGGAGGTGGTGAGCATTTCTTTATTATGTTCCAAGAATGTGAACCATTAAAACGGGAGAGGATGCTGTGGAGATCCTGACACCTGAAGATGATCATCTCAACCAAAGCTCTTTTTTTAACTACACTTTTCCATAATAGCAGTTCTGGTGGGTTATTTGGGGGCAAAGGTTTCTAACACTTACTAATAAAATGAAAATTTGTTTATAAAAGAGGCTCTAATATTATTTTCTCTATGGGAAAAAAACAGTTGGTACCTACTGGGTTCTTAACTTATAAACAATGATGATATAATGTGTATTAATTTAATAACACCTTATCTTGTGAAAAATACCTAAAGAGACATTGTATTTTCTATGACACTGGGACATTATATTGCCCAAATATACGTCTCTTTTCTTGACTAATACTTTCAAGATAATTTAGTTAGGGCACAGCCTGTGGCCAACCAACAATTCAAGATCATCATTTCAAGGAATGCACATCAACCTAGAATGAGTACATCATTAATTAATGTTAGAACAATTACTACTCTTTTTATTTCCAGGCATTCTGCAGCTCAATATCCATACACACATTTTTAATTTTATGGCATTAAATGCTAGTCTTGGATCTAACAACATAGCATTTTACTACAAAATAGTCCAAACTACAAAGTTGTAGTTTTTGTATTATAGAAAATATTAAATGTGTATTTACCGTTCCTGATCAAAAGCACTTTTTGAGAACTTTCTAGTAATAGTCGAACCATAAAAAGTTCCCATTTGCGGTTCTTCACAATTCAAGATATATTTTTAATACCAGTTTTTCTTTCTAATTTGAGGACTTCCTAATTCTTTAATTCTTTCTAATTTTCTTTTTTTTAATTTATTTCGATTTAACAAACTATGAACATTCAACCAAACTGAAATAACTGAGAAAGTGGAGTTTGCTTCCCAAATTAAGAGATGTAATTTCTAATACTTATAGTGTGTTACCCTTGTCACTTGAGCATTGACCTTTCAGCCATGAAAGCCTTCTCTCTGATGGTAAAATAATTGTGTTCAATATGCTATAAGAAAGACAACAGCTGAAGACCTGTTAGTGGACACGGGGCATAGGGCAGACACCAGAAGAGGTTTATTTCTAGATATAAAAACTAGAAAACTTAATCAAAGCTGAAACAACAGAAATCTGTAGGCATAAAACATTACCAATTTTTTTGTAAGTCTAGATGTTACATTCAAGATTTACAACTCCATTTGAACCTCATTGTATTGATACACTAGCCAGAACTTCCAAAACTAATAACTGGCAAAAAAAAGTTATTGTGAAATGCACAAATCAAGAATGAATCATCAAATAGAATTTTAAAATCAATAAATGAGAATGGGGAAGTAGGAGTAATGACAAGGAAGGGAACAATAAAGGCATCAAAATTTATTTAACTGCAACACCTTTACAAAGTTTAGCTGTAAACCTACTTTATTTCCATAAAGAAAATATATGTGCGTATACATATATGTGTATATATGTGTATATACATATACATATGTATACATTTATATATATACACACACATCCACATTGAGGACTGAACACAGGGCTGTACAAGGCAGCCTAAAAACAATATTTTCTTTATTATAGTATTTTTTATCAATATTTCATCACAGTATACTATTATAATAATTTTTATTTAACTGACTATAAATGTGGATTAATAAGCAATCACTTAAAACCCCTATTTTTTTCTTGATTGGTTTCAGGATTTTTTTGACTACATTATTAGCAGTTGTTTGTGAAAATAAAACAGTGGAAAATATTTCCAATATGGAGCTGTCATTAACAAGTCAGACTCAAGGCAACATCTTAGAAAATAATTCCATGTATTTATTTTTCACGATCCCAGTCCCTGAAAAATAAGTTCACAATTCCAACAGCGCCTTCAAGCATTCCTCCTCCTTAAAGCTGACTCACACAGAACCCCAAATTCATGGAAATGGCCTAGATCTTCCAGACTTGAATAGGAAAATGAACTTGAAACCAAAAATGTCCACAATTTATTCAACAATGCAACATTCCTAGCCTCCCACTTCCCAGACACTCTGCCATTTTCTTTGTGGTTAATGATTACTGTCTTTTCACAAAAGGCTAACAGTAAAATCTATATCCATAATGCTATTTTATAAGTATTCCCCCAGTGTTCAAGGTTGATGCAATTCCTCTTTGAAATTAAACTTTATGTAAGGTTTATATTCTTTTATTTAAAAAGTAAACTTCTATACTATCCAGATAACTGTATATATATCCTGAAAATCAGAAAAAGAAATGCTATTTGATATTTTTAATCAACTCAATAAATCTTTGGTGAGCATCTAATATTGTTCTAAAGAAAGAGAATAAAAAAGTAATACCTTTAGAGAGGTTACAGATTAATAGAGAAGAAAGTCATTTAAACAAATAACAGTAAGGTCATAGATGCTAGTACTGGAATATCATTAAGCAAAATATTAAGTCTCTAGCTAGGGAGAATTCATGAAGTCTTCAGGGAGAAAGTGACATTTAAGCAAGGAGTTGAAAATCAAAGAGGATTTTGATTATTCTAGCTACAGAAAACAAAAATCACATCTCTTGAAGTTTCCCAAACTTCCCTTTCAAAACTCACCTTTAAAATTGTGCCATGGTTGGAAAACTCATTATCAAATATTTCCTTGTTAATAGAGCTGTATTCTTGGGGGATAAATTCCAACAAAAATAGTGAGTCGGTTTTGAAACTCCAACAACAATAGTGAGTTGTGTGTTGAAATTTGGAATGTAATCAAGGTAAAGAGAAAAGGAAGTGAAATTATCACTCACGCACGGGGGGGGGGGTGTCTGGGGGGTGAGGGGTGGGATGTATACTGGTTTTTTTGTTTTTGTTTTTGTTTTGTTTTTGTTTTTATTGGTGGTGGAATATGGGCACTGGTGAAGGGATGGGTGTTTGAGCATTGTATAACTGAGATATAAGCCTGAGAACTTTGTAACTTTCCACTTGGTGATTCAATAAAATAAATTTAAAATAAATAAATAAATAAAATAAAATTGGGCCATGGAGCTAGAGTGATAGTATAGTGGCTTTGATTCTCATCACCCTGGACCTCACCAGGAGTGATCCCTGAGCAGAAAACCAGGTGTAGTCCCTGAGCACAGTCAGGTGTGCCTCCAAACCCCCCACCAAATTAAAAAAAAGATTCTGGACAAAGACATTTGCCTTGCATGTCACTTACCTGGATTAGATATCCAGCATCATATATGATCCCCTGAGCCTCACCAGCAATAATCCCAGAGCCAGGAGTAAAACCTGAGCAATGCTGAGTATAGACCTCAAACAAACCAAGAGATAGTGCAGGGGTTAAGGCTCATGCCTTGCACCTGGATTTGTTTCCTGGCACCACATGGTCTAACAAGCACCACTGATGCAGCTGTGGAGCTCCTGGGGCTGCCCAGTCCCCCAACACTGCAGCCCACATCCTCGGGGCCCTTGTGTTGGAACGCCCAGTTCAACTGGCTGAGAATCACTCAGAAGATTCTCGGCCCTCTGACACCAATTCAGATTACCCCCCACTCCCCACCCCCAATTAAAAGTCAAAGAACCTTCTTAGAAGATCCTCTGCTCAGAATTATAATCTCTACATCATCAAAGTGGGCTGAGCCTCTTTCAAGCAGAGTCCTAAACATTTAATAGTGGAAAGAGGCCACATTCACCTATCTCTTTCATTTCTAAATTTCAAAACCTGTAGTCTGTGTGTGTGTGTGTGTGTGTGTGTGTGCATGCACACACATGTCTGTGAAACAGAAGTTCCCTCTATGCCTTTCTCTTGATCAAAAAGGTGCTGCTGATGAAAACAATGTCAGATGACCCAGCACAATGCAGCCACTGACATGCAAAAACACTCAGAGACTCTCATCTTGAGCACCAGCCATCCAGGAAAGCAGGCCAGACAAATAAACAGCACCCGGATCAGCGTAGGCCAAGCGCTCCAGAAGCCTTCTAGAAGTCAGCATGTCTCGGCCTTCCCCGTAAGGCAGGCAGAAAGGGAAGCAGGGGAGAAATGGGATGACAGCCATGCCTTCCCCCATCACAAGCTGTCTCCCTGCTGGCTGGGAAAGTGGGAAAGACGAAAAGAGGCCCAAAGAAAAAGAGGAGTGCTGGGCTGGCTGGCTGCCCTCCCACAATCCCGATGGTGCTGTGTAAGGGGAAGCAGAGCTTGGCTGAGTAACACAGCTCCATTCTGAGAGCTGGAACCAAAGGCTGCTAAATTCAGCTAAAGAGCCTCATCAATACAAAGAAATCAGCCCATAATCCCTGGGCTTTGGAACTGTCTCTTTGGGTCCGGCTTGTGGATCTCTGATCTCCACAGAAGAGCATTACCATTGGTTCTGACAACACAATGGCATCCCTCCTCAGCAATCCAAAAAAGAGTCCCAGGTAGTCCCTGACTAGAAGGGAGAAACAGCTCCTTGAGAACCCGAGGAACAGAGAAGGAGCACCCTCCTCCCTGCAGCTCCATGCCAACCCTGTGCTGTCTTTCCCACCCCTCTAACCTGCCAAGCACCTCAGGGAGATCTAAGGAACTTCTTTTTCTGCTAAGCTCATCTTCACCCATGAGGCTAGAGGCAAATACCAGAATGGATTTGGGAGGCTGGTTCCAAACATTGCTTCTTTTGATTTCATAAGGTCTTTCTTCCTTTGTCTCTTTGCCATCCAAGCACACATCTGACTTGTGCCTCAGACAGAGCCCCTTCTCAGTCACATAAATAAACATAAATGGGTCTGTTACTCCAGCCCATTCCTGAGTGTGCCTAAATGACAGGCCACTCATGGACTGCATGAGGAAGTAATTTAGGATATTCTCAGGACCATGGAAACTTTCTAGGGTGGCATCTGTGGCACCCAGAAGACCTTCAGTAAGAATTCTGTGAGTTCTGTTGAAACTCAAACTTTAACCACTCTTTAATAACAATCAACATATTTTCTGGCAGAACCTGCTGCTATTCATACAATATGTACAAGGGAAATGAGTTCATTCCTCCAAAGGACTGCAACACAAGGAAATTCCCTGGCACTCTGAGCACAAACCTGCTTGTCCCCTTAGCTCCCTCTTGCATGAAATCCTCCATATTCCCCTTGATGTCAGAAGAGGCAACAATTCCCTCATTTAAATGCCTGCCTGGAAAACTCTGAGAGACTGACATGTCCCTTATCTCTGGTAGTAATGGTGATGGTGGTGGTGTTGACAATGGTTTTTAATTTGTGCTCTAAGCAATTTAATTAAATAGAAGCTCCTCAATGACCAAGACATTGCTGGTGCATTTAATGTCAAATCTTCACTGGTCTGCATTATTATAATGTTAACAAAATTAAGGGATGCGGCTTTAAGAATTAAGTTTGACTCTAGAAAGATTTAGTGGTCTCAAAAGTACTTCCTGTTACCCAAGTAAGCCACACACAGTTTGCTCCTCTGGGAAGCATCATCATCTTTCACAGGTATGTTACAGGGCAGCATTCTATGGAAATGGGAAAAAAATCTACTCAGGGGTGCTCTTCTGAGGCTGTGCTTGGCAGCTGGGCGTGCATCTCCCAGGTCAGCACCTCTGATCCCTTTCCACCACAAGCACTCCCTTTATTCTGCTCCTTCCCTGAGCCCTACCCAGAACAGAATCACACATTTCTAATCTCTTAGGGTTCCTGTCCCCTTATTGTCACCAGTCCATGCCTTCTGTGCAAAGGAAAACCTCAGAGAAAGTCAAAGGAGTGGAAAACTCGTAATAGAATCTCACTAATAGAATCTTCTCTAATCCCAAATTTAAATGCAAACGTGCAAGAACTACCAGAGAGATGCCTATTTCACAGATAGGACCTGAAAAACAGCCAGACCTTTGGTGGGGAATAATAAAGTGTGATTTGACTACTTGGTGTGGCAGTGAGGTCTGGACATACCTTTGGTTGAGCATTTGTAAGGCTTTGACCAAAGCATTTATACAGCAAATATCAATACATGGGCAGCATTTAGACACAGTGAAAATCTTACAAGTCAACATGATTTTATGCTAACTAATGTCGGAAGAGTATAGAGAGGATATACAGTGGGAGCGTCTGAACAGGGAGGCCAATTTCCTAGGCGACGCAAAATGACCACAGCAGTCCTGCCTTGCTGGCATCTTACACATCCAGAAAGAGGTGAGCCGTTCTCCCTGAGCCAGCTCCTAGCAAGCCGGGCCCCCATGCAGTAAGTGAATGGGGTAGGCACAGAAAATCCAGAGGGTCACAGGCTGGCTTCTCTCTGCATTTAATACCCGGTAGCTGAATGTTTGACAGCTCCACTCAAAACAAATAAGCTGGGAGAGTAGAGCATAGGAAGTAAATCCTGCTCCCCACAAGAACAGAATGGGATTACTTGGAATCACTGTTTCCATTAGTGATAAGAGCATAGTAACTTTTTCCTTCAGTGTTACTACATTTTCTCCATTGTCACAATAAAATTATAATTAAAATGACCTAACGAGTATATTTTAGGCAAAATGAAACCAGTTTCCCAAATTGAAAAATTATCAGTTAAACAAGGTAACCTTTACAAAATTCTCAATGTTAACTTCCTAGAACATAAAGCTAAAAAATGTGAAGTATGAATAAGCAAGTACTTAAAAAAAATCTTATTATGGGTCTGGAAAGACAGTACAGCACACCGGGGCACTCGCCTTGCACAAAGTCGACCCAGGTTCAACCCCAACATCCCAGATAGTCCTGTGAACCCTGCCAGAAGTGATCCCTAAGCACAGAGCCAAAAATAAGCCCTGAACTCTGTTGGTTGTGACCCCAAAAGCCAAAACAAAATTATAATACTCTGTGTGACGATGAAGGGAGGAAAAGGTTAAATCCTCAACAGAAGTCTCATCCTGAAGTTTAAAAACAGTTAAAAAAAATAAAAAACTAATCATCTCTCTTTAAAAATCAATAAAACTTCTAAAATAGTTATTAGCATGCATTTTATTTATATGTTCCCTGGAGTGAAAAACAACTCCATTACCACATGCTTTAAGAAACCACATTATGAGATAAACAGCTATCTGTGCTAAGGACTAATGGTATTATTGATCCCATGTCAAACTCATTATATGTCAGTCAACAGCAGCTGAAGATTTCTTAATGAAAAATGAGACGTACACCAAACTAGAATTTTACATTAGGCAAGGAAGGCAAGAAAACTTATCCAAATGACTTGGCTGGGCTGATAAAATTCAGATTATTAACCAGTTCAATTGTCTATAAGTGATCCAATTTTCCCAAAAATAGAAAGAAATCCCTTCAGCATGACATCAAGCAACTATATTCTTTTTAGGATCACTTACCATTCGTTCCCTACTTCTAAGCTTACAAGAAGCACTAGTCAACTCAAACAGGAAACTTTCTTGGTTCTTTAATATTCCTTCCGTTCCTTAGCTTAGAAATGATCTTTGATCACAAAAATCAGGCTCTTAGCCTTTTTCAGTTTCTGAAATTGGCATTCCAGATGTACTCTTAACTACTGCCTTACACATCCCACGGGCTCATTACCCCCTGTGTATTTTATTACTATGGCAACACCAGCTCTGCCTTCTGTTTGTGCTGCTTTATGCTGAGTTGGCAGTTTATATAAATTTCCACATAACCCTAAAATCATTTGCACGATTACTAGGTTTGATTTGGGTTCTATTTAATGTGTATTTTCTGGATCTACTTCTTAATCTACCGATTCCATGAGGGCAGAGTCTTCTTCTCCATTGTGTTGGCCTCTGCATAAGCGAAACCATCACCTCAGTGAACCAAACCCAGCAATCTCATACTAAAGCATGTGTGGATAGTTTTTTCTTTTCCAGTAACTATTTCTCAGTCTAAATAAATCTACTGATGATGCCAGAAAAAAATCAGCTCTCCACTCAATGGGTTCTTTTCCCATTATAGCACCATTATCTACCATTTTAAGTGGAGAAATATCATCCCTATTGGAGCTGATCATAATCTGCTGACCCCAGGAGATTAATCAAACAGCGTCCCTTCTTTGCTGCCCTACAATTAATGAAGCATTTATGTTCTGATCAATAACTGAATGAACAATATAGTCCCAGTTCTCAGGGGAGTTTCAGTTTCTTGGCAGAGCCAGCATAGACAGGTTAGCATCAAGGCAGGTAGGTTGGAGCACCCACTGAATAACTAAAAGGTGGATAAAACATCACAGAGTTCAGAGAAAAATTGTTTTTAACCATTAAATGGAAGATGTATCTTAATTATCGCAAGTCTCCACGCTTGTCAACTCTATAATGGTCCTTTGAGATCATAAGCAACACTAAGGAAAAGGGTTGATAAAAGAGCATTATCTCGTAGAGAGGATAAAGAGTGTGGTGGCAACCATAGCTAGGAGGTAAAGTGTTATTATACACACTGGCTTCCTCACCCAGGCAGGAAGGTAATGTCTATCATTCTCTTGGCCTAGTTCTCTCTGGTGCAAACTAGTTGTGGAGAGACCAGAAGGCAGGCTGGGAGCATGAACCTGTCTTCTGCAGAAAACTCTCCAATGGGAACTGAGAAAATTTTATTTTGTTAACCTGATTAACTAGTTGCCCATAATTTTTACCAAGTTTTGATGAAGTGATCCAGCTTCATCTAGAAGGAAGGAAAACTTCTTGGATGTCAGGAGGGAGAGAGTGAAGAAGAAGGGTGAAAATATAAAGGAATGCTTAGTTTCTCCTTCCCATGGATCTAATGTTACCGGGCAATGCTGGCATATATGGCTTCACTTTCACTCAAGGGTGATTATTTTGTATAAACTTTAAGGAATAGTTGGGACTTAAGTGGATGGAATGGAAGATGTTTTTTAATAGGGGGCTTAAAATGTACTAATATTACAAGGTAGAACCAGAAAGGAACAGGTGGAATTTGTATAACAGGTCTGACAAATGTGGTAAGAGGTGGATAAACAAAAGTGCAATTGATTAGGAAGATGACATGAATCCAAGGGAAGCCCAGAATCTAGACATAATTGCTGAGACAGTTAAAGGGGAGCCTCTGAAGGATGTTCAAGCACAGTAAAGATCT
This sequence comes from Sorex araneus, assembly GCF_027595985.1. Lineage (NCBI taxonomy): Eukaryota > Metazoa > Chordata > Mammalia > Eulipotyphla > Soricidae > Sorex > Sorex araneus. The sequence goes on from NC_073303.1 coordinate 325,667,520, forward strand.
CCTGTCCATAAAAGGCTCCAAAACCTGTAAATGTTTGTGGACGCTTTTCTACCTTTATGGAGATTTATGGAGATTTCTTAGAGCAGAGATCAATACATTTTAGCATGTTACAGCTGACCACTCAACCTCCTATCACACATATCTACACACATGTCACATGCACATCCACATGTAACAATTGACCTAGATTTGTCTGTCAGAGATAATCACATTAATCCATGACAGTGACTGAATAAAGAAGCTGTGGTCTCTATGTCCAATAAAAATACTTAAACAATTTGAAAAAAGATGAAAGGGCTCAGGAGTAGCTCAGAAGTCACAGGTAAATGCTACGCATAGTGGGGCCTGAATGAACCAAACCAGGCACCTCTGAAGGTGACCCTGGAGGTTCCCAAGCACTGTTGGGCTGGCTCTAGTATTTCCCAACACAGCAGGGCACGAGTAGATCTGCATCCTTGGGATCTACTGAATTCCTCGGCCCAGTTGGTTAAGTAGCACCAGGAGCTGACCTCCCCTCCCCACACACACCTTCAAGGCCTCTTGAAAAGTACATACTGTCCCAAAATGAAACCATGCGTTTTGGGTCAAAATGGGTAAAACTTGAAGTGATTATGCTAATGAAATAAGATAAAGACAATTGTGAATATTTTACTCATATCTGAAATTTAAATAATTAAAGCCAAAAAGATACAAAAGACAATAGCACTAATGTTGGACTAGGTGAAAATTGTACAAACTACCAGAGGGAAAGGGAAGGTCTAGGAGAAGCCAGTAGAAGGAGCTTTTTGATATGAGGTAACACTAGAATTCTGGTGATGGGTGCTGAGTTCCAAACACTGAATCATGCACATACATAAGTGTGACGGTGTACCCCTAAGACTCTATGATATTATAAACCAACGATAAATCAACTTTAAAAAGAAATACACTATTCCAAACAATGTAAGAGAAATTCAAGTAATCCACACACTTCATTGACTTCACCTCCGTCTAAGTCAGCATTTCACAAAATCTGATAAAGTTCAAAAAATTTTTCTAATTAAGTCACATACAATGGACTCTCCCAAGAATACTACTGGGGATCTGGAATCTAGTGATGGTTGGGTACTGGGGCCCAAGATGCGGTACTGCTCTGTCCCGGGGTGCTCAGGAGTCCCCAGGACTATACTAAGTGGTGCTGGTGACAGGGGAGGGGGCAGTCTAATTCTGGATGGAAACTGAACTCTGGATCTCACACACTCAACACATGTGCTATATCACTTGAACTCTCTCCCTGGTCCAGGTTCAGAAACCACGAAAGCAAAAAAAAAAAAAAAAAAAACCAACAAGTAACCAATAAATGTTTTATTAAAAGGGTTCTAGGATGCCCTGGTTTGATAAACACTAACTTAAAACCAGAAAACCACTTAAAAAGACTTTACAACTTATAAAATGTACTTCTAAGACATTAAAATGAAGTTTACAAATATAAAGAAATTAGGTTGACTGAGAAGTACCATAGAAAGGCAAGTTTGAGAACTCCAATTGGAATTTCTGTGCAAAACCCAGTCATTTCTATGAAACAACCTCTCATCAATATGTCTTCATTTCATGATTAGTGTAAGAAGTGTCCTAGTTTAAGAAGTCTTTGTGGGACATCCTCTAAGATGTTTTCTTCTTATTTATACATCTTTACAGGTAGTTTTCATATAGCACAATAGGATTTGTCTTAATGTCTTTCACATATGTCCTCTCTCAAACATGTCCGCAATGTAACTATGACTTTCATTTAAGTTTCACAATCGTCAATGCTATCTTAGCAGTTCACTTCATTTGTTTATGGCCTTCCTGCAAAAAACAAAGTTTTCATAGAACTTAGGAAAAGAAAAAAGAAAACTTGGGAAATATCCCCTATTAGCAACTGGCATTCGTAAAATTCTCACCATCTTGGTGAGGCTGTCTCCATCTAAACCTCAGGATTCCAAACTTATTTGCCTGCCAGCCCCTTTACAGAAAAAAAAAAAATCCTCAATGCCCCCCCTGGAAATATACTTACTTTAACAAAGAATAAGTCTCTCCAATTGTGCCAGAGGCCACAATCACCTCCTAGATCAGTTCAGTCCCCTAGAGGGGGAATAGGAAACACTGCTACACTGCAGGAAATACACTAGAACTATCTTTACTCTTGGGAGTGGGGGGGAGACAATGGCAGTGATGAGGTAAGGTAAATCCTGGCTATGCTGAGGGCTTAATTCTGTGCTCAGAGATCACTTTTTTGCACTGTTTGGAGGATCAAACCAATGTCAGCAGCATGCTAGACAAGTACTTTAACCAATGTCCTACCTCTCAGACCCTAGAAGTACCTTCCCACCTCTAAGAAAATAGCCCCTACTTCAAGGCTAATGACCATCATGGGGCAATAAACAGAAATCCTAGCGCTGACAGGCAATCAAGAATTGCATATTTTTCCTCAATTGGAAGTGGTACCAGGAGGTCTGTCACAGACCAAACTAAGGGGAGAAAGCAGGGAATAGTTGCATTCTGTATTACATGGAGACCAGGCATCGGGCTGTTTAAAGAGGCATGATGAGAACTGCACTGCCCCTCCACTTCAGTGAGAGAATCCCTCGAGGAAGACTGCACTGCATATCCACTCCAGTGTGAGAATCACGAGAGGAAGACTGCACTGCATGTCCACTCCATGTGAGAATCCCGCTCTGCCAGGGCAGAGGAGCCCGGCAGACACACACAGCTTCAAGTAAAGTTGGAACACCTGGGCCAGTCCAGTGCTTTCCCCAGGGACCCACCCACACGGCTGTTCCCACTGTGGCTCCTTGGTGAATGGAGAGCACAATCTCATCTATTATCTATCAGTACTCTACTGCAATGAAAGAAAAAAAATAGGACAAAATTCACTATGATTTTATAAGTTCAAAATCTCAGAACAAGAAAAAGGGCTAGGTAGAAAAATCCCAGGAATTCTATGAACAACAGAATTATTTTCAGCTTTAAATGACATTAGCTAGAAAGTACACTCTCAGAAAGAGTGAACAGGCATGTGTAATCATTTAATAATAGCATCAACGAACTTTGGGGGAGGGAGAAGAGAGGAATTGCAAAGGGCATCCCAGATTGCTAACCTTGACATTGGCCCCTGTTGCCGCTGATCTGCTGACCAGACTCTGGGGAGCACTGGGACTATTCTGCACTTCCAGAGTCTTCCAGATGTTCCTAGAGTTGTTCTTTTTCTTATATCTAACATCTGTTCTAACTGGGAGAAACTACTCTTCAATCAAACTGCCCCACTCTAATTCCCAAAAGTATTCTTCCAGAAGAAAGGCAAAATATTTCCAAAGCAGAACTGCAAGTTTTCATGCTCCAGTCTGGCCATCTCTAAATCTGCTGGCACAGGAATAGGACCCAAGAATGGAAATAGCCCCACCTGAGAAAATTTAGAACTTTTATCCCACCACTTGACTGGTTCTGTGGAGAACCTAAAGGGAATTTGAATTCTAAGTAACATAACAACTCCAGGTCCCTCTTTTTTTTTTTCAGATCTCAAAAGGTTAATTTCAGAATTCAATAACATCTTCTGGGAAGAAAGAAATCAGATATCTAATATAGTGGTTTCTTAATACAACCTCACAATCAGAAATATTATTTTACCTGGAACTCAAAGATTTTTTGAAAATAAAAAAATAAAAATGATGAAACCTCTCGATGTTCAACAAGCTGTTTGAAATTGGTGTGATGTTGGTGGTGTGCAGCAGCATGTTAGCCTGAAATAAAATGTGAATTGAAAAACCTAATTCATCTCTCCAGACGTTGGCTGACTCCCTCTCCCCTATCGTCTCATGGTCCTTCTCCCTTGCAGCCTCTGAAAAGCCGACTCAGAAGCAAAGAGGATGTTCGTCCCTTTGATGTGACTGACTATCAGTCGATGTGATGCCTCTCCCAGAAGTGATGGCCTTCTAGCCCCTTCTCTAACTCGGGAATAGAAAGCTTTAAGGTTTCATTCATTACTGGAACAGGTGGGAGAGACTGTACAGGGCAAGAGGGTCCAGCGTCCCTACAAGGCCAGCGAGCCGGCAGGACGGCAGCTGGCAAGGCTAGAATGGCAATAAAACAGTGATGAGCTGCTCTCCTCGCCTGCACTCCCACACCATTAGGGATTAAATAGCAGACAGTGGCACAAAAGAAAATCACAGTGTGGGGTGGGGGAGGAGGCCGGAAGCATTCACTGGGACTTTGATATATGTGGAAGGGAAGATCAGTTCTCCGAAGACAGCAGAGCAAGGAATGATGGGCTCACTTATGGCATCTAGAATTCTTTTTTTAGGAAAATGACATCTTAACATTCAACGTGCAGACAGCAATTTGAAACTTACCAGCCTAGAGTCTCTACCCAGAACTTCTGAAAAACTATTCATCCACCACGGCCAAGTTGGCACGTAAAACAGGAATGTTTAGTCCTTTTTTCTGGTCTGAGCACATTAGAGTCATATTCAAATGCATTACTTATTTAGCCGATGTCTCTAGTCGTGAGGATTTATGGGCACAGAAAGGTGAGGGAGGGCTTTACAACACAGGAAGTTGTGAAGCAGAAATCAAAATCCAGAGTGTTCTGGTCCAAACCCATTGCTAGCTGCCTCCCACAGGTGGAGCTTAAGAGAGAGGCACTTCAATTCCTCTCTTCCACAATTTATCAAAGGGCGTTTCCATATGCAATGAGGGAAGAAAGAAAACAGCAACCCAGCTGCCTTAGCACTTCTGTAATAAATATGTGTGAGATGTCTGCTATCCTTGCACCTCAATCTCAGCCCCCGCAACATTAAAATGGTGAAACTAGCAGTATTTCTCCTTAGGAGATAGTGTGAACATTTAATGAAGTAGCATCCCTACAACACGACTGACACTCAAGACCCTGTACTCACCAGCAGATGTCTTCACTTTGAGGGAACATTTGTGAAGCTGTAAGGAAGGCTCCAGGCGTGTGGCATGAACCCCAGAGGGTGGGCACCCGAATGCCTTTATGCAGCAGAAAAGGAAATCAATGACAGAACAGAAGTAAAATGCAAGGAATCACTGGATGAGCTAATGGATCAAGGGATCTCCAGTAGAACATTTTTAATCAAAATGGGATGTACTAGGGAGGGTTACAGAAACAAAGCAAGACTAAGAGCTCAGACAACCTGCTTCAGAAGGAATACTGGACCTAACAGTAACAACAAGCTGTGCTCCAGATTCTGCAGGGCAGACTGAAGATGATAAAAGCCACTTCGCTCCTCCTACACAACCAAAGCTAGCATCTGCACTTTGAGGGGAAACAGGGGGCTGAGGAACTAGAAAGGTAACCAAGGACAGGAGAGCCGAAGCAATGAACTAATACCAACTAACCAAATAACAGCTCTACCTTGCTCCTCTTCCCAAACACAGGACCCACAAACCACCATCACATTCTGTCAGTACAGAGTACGAATGATTGTGAGCATGTGGAATGACCAGAAACCATAACCCTTGGATGAATCTAACAATGAAAGTCAGTCACCAAAACATCTGTCAAAAGTGATTTCTACCTTCTTTTATTGACTTCAGAACTCAGCCCTGGAGTAAGATGTGTTCTACTTGCAAATCTGATCTCAGGAAGATAAAGAATAAAAAAAACAATGCAGTTGGTGTCCCAGCCCACCTGATCGCCACCCATTCAAGACCAAAGCCTAAAACTGATCTGTGACTTTCATTTAGAGGTGTAGAGAAGAGTGGTGGAAGGGGGGTGGGTTCACACTTGGTGGTGGAAGACTCCAGTGCTCAAAGGTCACGACCAGTGCTGGTGCTCAAACCTGAGACTCCAGCATGAAAAGCATGCATTTAACCCTCTGAGCCATCTCCCTGGCCTCTGATAGTGACTTCCAAGGAATGGAAATGATGGAGCCCAAGAAAATATGTCAGACTGACACTTCTTTCTAGAACTGTGTAGTCCATAGAAGTCTCCTGATAACTTGCCTCTGGGGATGGGACATTTGGTAGCATCCAAATGCTACCAAATTTGATTCTCTAGCTACAAAATCAGTAGCCAAATGAGTTTTCTCTCAAACATGTGATGCAGACTGTTAAATCGTCAGGTGTTCTGAGGACAGGTTCAGTTTAGAACAAGGTCCTTAGCCAGGTGTAGGGCAGCTGCCCTGTACTTCAATGAGGGAAGGTGAATGAGGAAGAAGGGTTGTCTATCTTCCCTGACTCACTACACCTACAGGACAAGAGAAGAGAAAACCTTCTCCCTCGGGTGCCTGGGAAGTCCACAAGACCTTTCTGGCTTCCCCTGTTTCTCAGACCCTGCCCATGCCTGAAAACACATGTCTGTTCCAAACACCACCTTCTCCCAGTCTTTTCTGTCCCACCAAAGCTAAGCCCAGCATGAAAACCAGGTCCTTACACACGCACAACACCTAACCTCAGGCCATCACTGTTCCCTGCCCAGAGAGGCCTTGGATGATAAATCAGGCCTACTGGCCTAGCAATGCAGCTGACCCCTCCCCAAAAAATGACCACCACGGCCTCAGATGGCTTACTACTCACAACATGAACAAAACTGAATCTGTCCAGAGGAGATAATACCGGGGCTGATCTGTGCATGAAGAGCAACTCACACCACCAAGTAACTAAGGAATGAAACCTTAAATAACTGAGACCTGGCTTGATCTGCTAGAAGACCTTGAGAAGGACAAGCTGGCTTTTACTGTTCTTCCCTTCTGTGTCTGCTGGAAAAAATGATGTTGCTAGGGGCCTGCATGCCTGCTTTCTTTTAAAAAAAATTTACTACAAAGCAAGCTGTCGAAAAAGCAGGAAGGGGTGACATTTTTGTTGATGTCTTTTTAAAAAGTGATAAATACAATGAATTATATTTCGTGATTGAAATTTTATATAAGCACAGTCTTCTGCTATATAATATTAATATTCTAGTGAGTAAAATTGACTTTGCTGATGACATTAAAAATTCATCTGTGTTTTGCAGGAAGTTTCTCTCAATATTCCAAATTGCACCAAAGTGTCAGGCCCAAAAAAGAGAAGAGCCAAAACTCTATTTGGGGACCTATGACAGCTTTAATGTCATGTAAATTGAAAATTACTGTGTGATACTACTGAGAAATATGAGTATGTTAGATAAGTTTTATAATTCCATCCAAAATTAAATTAGAAGAAATATTTCTCTTCCACACGGGGCTGAAGAGAAGCCTCGCTGGCTGGCAGCTGTGGTCCAGGCCTGTCTTTCCACAGAAGGGGCTGTGGCTCAGGAAAACCAAGACACCTCCTGGGCTTCTTTTCCCACCCTTTCACCACCCACCCTCTGTTTGTTTCTAGAAACTGCTAGAACATGCATGTCACAGGCTGAGGAAGTCAATATTAAAAATAAAAAATCCATTCCTTTTACTTCCTTCTCCTAAGTACACACATTCCTCCAATATTCATGCATTTGGCATCTCGATCATCACTTAACATTCCCGAAACAAACACCACTTGCCAAGGTCTCTCTGCAGTCCTTCCAGGGCCTACTTCAGACTTATTTGAATTGAAATGAGTATTTCCAAGTGCTGGCACTAATGCTCGTAATTCTTACACACGATTTCTTACACCAGAGAATAGCAGATTTCTAGATTTTAATACAATATTGCAGATGGACTGAGATGGATATTTATTTGTTGTTTTCCTTTCTGTCTGAGCCCATCATGAACTCCCCTGTTCTACCTTCTCACACCTGGCCTAGGGCCCAGTAGCCACTAAGTCTCACTCTGAACTCTCCCGATCCTAATTCTGGCTCCCCAGGTCCCAAATTTAGCATGGAGCCTTGTTTGGCATGGAAAGAATCGGAACAACTCATTCACAACCTGGATCATTTTTCAGTCTCCCAAAGAGAGAGACAATTTTAGTAAATCTCTAATAAAAGAATAAATGGTCCAGGCTCAATTCAAAGAAATACACTGATCAATGGAGTCACCGAAAATCATTTTCTTTTATGAGAGGGGGGGAAGCATATTTAATGTAATGTGATGATTTCATAAATGAGAGTGCTGGCATTTCACAAATGAGAATGTTCAGCTGATCTCCACTTTAAAGAGGATGGAGATAAAGGGAAAGCAGGCCCCCAACTTAGCTATAAACACAAGCCAAATGTGTCAGATCTAACGTGTCCCTGGAAGTACGCTCTGACTGGGGTGCACGCTGTGCGGCTGAGTCTGGCTGCCACTCAGCAGCAGGAATCAATGCTCCATTGTAAATCCACAGGCTTAGCAGAAACTCAACAGGCCACTGTGTGTTTCCCAGCAAGATCCCTGAAAGGATAAAAATCACTAATTCTACCAAGAGGGCAGGAGGTTTGTCCATTTTAAAGCCCAAGCTCCCCAAGAGTGGCAGAAAGAAATAGAAACAAAGGAATGATGAGAACGGGCAGGTGTCAAACCATCCCCAGTTGCTGTCCATTGGCAGGGAAGAAGGGAGGGTTCAGTCCCTTGGGGACTCTCAGTAATGTTAATCTCAAGGACACCCAGTTGAGGTCAATTGAAAAAGTCAAGTCTCAGACAAAGACCCAGAGGTGTTAAAAAGCCGGAGCCTTAAGTCAAAGTCAGCTCCACATGCAAATCAAATGTCCAAAGAGAGGCAAAATGACTCTCCAAAACTTAAGTGGCAAGAAGGTATTCTCATTGTCAGACAATGAATTTCAGTAAAACCAAATTTATGGTAAGAGAAACCTCAGCTGGGATCAGAAAGGTAGTACAGGGGATATGGTGCTTGCCTTGCATGTGGCCACTGGGTCCAATCCAGTATGGTCCCCCGAGACCCACCAGGAATGAACTCTGAGTACAGACCAGAGTAAGTCCTAATCACCACTAGGTGTGATTCTAAAAAAATAGAAAACAATTTTTTTTTAATTTTTGGGGTTTGGGGTCACACCCATAAATGCTTAGGGATTACTCCTTGTTCCGCATCCAGAATCACTCCTGGAGGACTCAGAGGACTACACGGGATGTGAGGGATTGAAGCTGGGTTGACTACATGCAAGACAAGTGCCTTAGTCACTATACTACTGCTCTGGTCCAAACAATTATTTATTTATCACAAAGTTAAAGGAGGGCAGGAACCAAGATAATAAGAATTATGCCAAAGATATTATTCTCAAGCATTTTCATAACATGTTATATGTTTCTCTGAATATACTAACATCAAATATTGACATAATACATTTAGACTAACAAAGTTTTATGTAAGTACTCTTCTATTCCAGTAAGTTCTTTTTAAGGCACCCGGTCTTGACGGAATGGGGAATTAGGATTAATTGAATAATTGCATCAATTAATATTTGTGTAGTGTTTAACAGTTTAGACACTGCTTTTTTCTTTCTTCTCTGGAGATGCCAATTCTTGAAATACTTGGCCTGGCAGAATGGACTCAGAGGTAGTTCTCTGATGATGCTGTGCTGCCCAGCACCAGTAGAGCTGCAAGCCAGATGCAGCTCGGAGGCCATGAGGTGCTGCACACATACAAGACATACGGTAAATACCTAACCCTTGGGGTCATCTTCCCTGGCCCTCAAATGCTGCTTTATCTGTTGCTTTAATTTTTCTACTTATTCATTCTGGTTTTGAGGCTACATCCAGCATTCTCAGGTGTCATTCCTGGTGGTACTCAGGGATTGGTGCTATGCCAGGGACAGAACCTGGGCCTCCACAGGCAGAGCATGTGCTCCAGCACTCTGAGCCATCTCGCCAGCCCAACACACACTGATTTTGTACAGCAGCTTTGCAAAATTCAAATTTCTCAAATAACCCAAATATATAAAGTAAAATTCAACCTAAATCCATTAAACTTCTGTCCAAAGTTTCTCACTAGTTTTAGCTGGGTCCTCCCCCACTTGTTAATTCACTCTTCATAGTTCTTCTATTGAAAAATATTGACAACTAAGTTCATAGCAGTAGATTCACTTTCCCTAGATTGATCCAGATACAACATCAAGACCCAATCTGCTCATCTGTGCCACCTTTCTAGACCCATCTTCAGGATGCAGACTTGGAAGACAAAGTCAGGACAAAAATTCCAACCCTGCCACCAACCAGCCAGTCACTGACATGCTCCCTGCATGTCACCTCACCTTGCAAAGAGGGATAAGGTACCTCCCTCCCAGGACAGTGTAAGGGGCCACATGAACCAGTAATTGACAAACAAAACATTCTAATGCTATATTATTTCCATGGCTGTTATTACTCTCTCCAATGAAAATTAAATTCTGGGTAGCAATCAGGTTACTAAAGTTAAGTAAGACAAGACTAATTTAGAAATTTGATATGAGGGAACAGTAGATAAGGCCTACTGTACACTATTAACTTATCATTAATAGTTTGAATAAGGAGACCAAATAATATCAAATACTAAGCCCAAGAATTTGTAAATGATACTTTATTGGGAAGGGGGTCTTTTCAGATACAATTAAAGATCCTGAGAAAACAAAATTCTCCTGATTTATCTAGACAGATCCCAAATCCAGTGATGATATTTGAATGAAACACACCAAAGAGAAGAAGAACACAGGAGAAAGGTACGTGAAGATATAGGCTAAGACTGCAGAGATTCAGCTACAAGCCAAGCACTGCTACAGTCACTACGAAGGAAAGAAAATGCAAGAAATAAGGACTCCCCCAGAGCCCAGATGTGGGGGGGAAAGTTGGTGGCCGTGCTGATACCTTAATTTGAGCCTCTCTGCTCAAATTAAAATTTAAACTGTAAGACAATAAATTTCTTTTTGTTTACCATCATCAGATGTATTATTATTTATCATGGCAATACCAAGGAACTAATAAACCAAGAAAATTAAGTACTTTGCAGGAAAAAAATAAAAAGGAAAGAAAACTAATGTCAGCCAAGACAGTTCTTACAGAAAGTGCTAAGGGCAAAGAAAACCTGGCTGAAACTTGGACTTAAGATCTGTAAAACTGTTCAGAAATTGCAATCTGGAAAAGTGATCCAAACAATAATGTCCACATTGGCCACTTTTCTGCTTCTACAAGGCAGGAATGTGGACATCTGAGCACTGCAGGCAGAGCCAGGGAGGCTGAGAATAGCAGCCGGGTGGAATCAGTGGAACCTCCTGGGAGCAGATGTCCACAGCTAGCATGGGCTATCTCCTGTGGCCTTTGAGAACCCAGATCATATTCAGGATTGGAACAGAGACAGCTTTAGGAACGAGGAAAAGTGGTCCTTTAGCAAGGAAAGATGTGTATAACATAGTTTAAGACTTCTGAGGGCCAGGACACTCAGCCCAGGGAATACATTTGCATAAAAGGTCTATTCATCTCCATCTCACCAATCCTCCACCCCAACACACTTGTAACTGATTCCAACCACTGACCAGTCCTCGTAGCCCCTACTTTTCCTGGCCATGGATATTAGTCTTCTACTATGGATATTTTTATATACCACAAATGAATGCAGTCATTCTATATCTGCTCCTCTCCTTCTGACTCTGATAACTTGTTAGTATTGGTATTGTAAACCACACTGCCCAAAAGGGAAGAGAGAGGGAGAGAGAGAGCGAGAGAGAGAGAGAGAGAGAGAGAGAGCTCCTGCCATATAGAGGCAGGCTGGGTAGAGGGATAGAGGGGGCATTATGATAGGAGAAAAACTGGGGACACTGGTGGAGGGATGGGTGCTGGAATACTGTAAGACTGAAACCTAATCATGAACAGCTTTGTAAGGTTCTATCTCACAGTGAGTCAATTAAAAAATTTTAAAATAAAGAAAAAGAAAACAAAAAGGTCTATTCAGTACAATAAACATTTGCAGGGCAGTCTGGGGGAGAATCAGAGGAAACAAGATTCCTTCTTTCTGAAGAAAGGGATGTAGGAGCTCTAAAAAATGGTAATGGTGTTTACTATAAACCCCAATGGTAATGTTGGGGTCACATCTGGTGGTGCTTGGAACTTAATCCAGCATGCTCAGGAGACCAGCACCCTGGTTGACCAGTATAAGGAAAGCATCCTACTGCACTATCCCTGTGGTCCTTGATGATGCTTTTCTATGAGCCCCAAGGTCAATGGCTGACCTTGGCATACTGGCTTCAACAGTCAATGAAGTCTCTATGCTTTATATTCATTATTTCACTTGCCCTCAAAGCAGACTATGAAGTAGCCACTGTTCCCTCACTTTATACCAAAGGAATCTGAGGCATAGGATGTTTCAGTAACTTACTCTCCACTAAAAGGCAAGCAAGGAAGAGTCAGGTCTGAAATGAAGCAAGTTATACTCCAGGTCCTGTTCTTAATGACTACAAGTGGGAAGATACATACCAGAAGCAAATCATTATGAGAACATAAATAAAAGACAGAGACCAATTTAAACTCCAAACAAAATGTGTTGTACGAGAAAAGTACAGTGAAAAGACAAGATATTAGACTATGAAAAACAAAAAGATGAAAGATGTGGGCACAAAAAAAAAAAGGGTCAGAGGTGGAATGGTCTGGAGCTCAGGAGCAGTACAGCCATGTGTTAGGGGTCCTCCCACATATAGGCAATAAGAGGCCACATCAGATTTAGACCATGAAAAGACCTTTGCTTTTGCTCAAGGGAACTTTACAGTTAATTGCAGAAAGGTGTGTGTGTGTGTGTGTGTGTGTGTGTGTGTGTGTGTGTGTGTGTGTGTGTGTGTGTAATTGCAGACTCTCCTAGAGCCCATTCTAGTCTCTTAAATCTAAAAAGCCCTCCTCTAGTTTTTTTTTTTAGTATTTAGTAAACCCCTCAGAGGAAGACATGAACACAAAAACTGGAGACCCTCTGTTGAGGAAATGGAAGTGCTGAGCTAGCGAATTAAATGAGGGTGTCCTTTGAGGAGCTTGGACTGAAAGCAGGAAGATGCAGAAAGGGTTGTAGCAATGTTCTGGGCAAAAGACGGTTGAGTCCTGATTGGATTATGGAATTTTCAGATAGTACTTCCCCTTTAATTTACAACTATATAGACAAATTGAAGAATTATTTGAGAGTAATTAAACCTGCAACTTTTGTTTGTTTCTGTTTGGGGATCACACTTAGTGGTAGGTACATAGATAACCCCTAGAGATAAATCTGGGGACCATATGAGGTGCCTGGAATTGAACCGGTTGACAGCATGCAAAGAAAGCATCTAACCTGCTGTTCTAGCTCCCCAACACTGAGACTTCAAAACTTCAACATCTCTTAAAACTAATATACAAAAGTTTAGTACTAATTAAATAACCTCTCCCAACAATAGCTGAGTTAAACCTCTCTAAAAAAGGTTGAAGTCAAGAGATTCTAAACACTTGATTAATTCAGCAAGTCACAAAACATCACTGTTTTGGGGAATGGTAAAAGATCAGAATGAGACAAAGTATTTTAATTTGGTGTAAAGTTCCAGCAATTCAAGAGTCTCTACAAGGAATGCAACTTATATCCTTAAGGAAGGAGACTTTACTGCTAAGTGGTTAAATCATTTAAAATTGGCTTCAGTATCAAGGGACACACAGTTGCTTGCTTATTCTATGTTTACTTAAAAAAAAAAAGTTGAAAAGGAAATTCTCAGGCCAAAGAGCTGTCAACAAAAATACAAATGCTAGATAATAGCAATGTTTAGCAGGAAAAAATCCAGCATGAGACAAAAGTTGAATAAGCAAAAAACACCTCTCTTAAGAAAGTGCTGACATCCATAATACAACTAATACAGTAAAGCTCAACTACTGCTGGGAAGCCTCTCATAAAAGGGCATTGGATTAGGGCTATTTTCCATCCTCCCATAAGATAATATTACTTAGTTCTGGAAAATTCTCTGGAGTACCTGACTTTCTCCAAAAAAAACTAGCACCACCCAATTGACATGAATAATGAGTTTAGTGACTATCAAAAAGGCTTTACTTAAACTCAGAATTATGTTCTATGTTCGATCCTTTAATATTATCTACAATTTCAAACACAATCACCAGCGCTAACCAGATTTCAGTTAGATAAACACAGGATCACAATTTTGAAACACACTATTTACTCTAAGATACTATTTGGTTGTTAGCAGTGAACATACGTAGTTTTGGGAAACCAATTATTTTTACAGTAATTCTTATCTTAGAAACAATAAATTTCAAATAATAAGATTATGACTATGATAAAGAAAAATCTTTATTTCAGTTTAGTTTTATATAGGTAGATTAAACAAACAAACAAAGCAGGCTCTTGGACCAGAGAGACAACACTGCAGTTAAGTCCTTACCTTGCACACTATTGACCTGGGCTCAATGTCTGGCACTGCATATGGTCTCCCAGCACCACAAGAGTGATCTCTGAGCACAGAGCCTGATTCAGCATTGAACACATTTGATATGGTCCCAAAACAAAAACAAAAACAACACAGCCCCTTGCTTTATTCAAGAATCTCATCTAATATAATACCTAAAATTTTTCAATAGTTTCAAAAGTGTTTTTCTAATTTTGGAAAGTATAAACAATTTCATCTTTGGAAATGTAATATATTTCTGCATTGTTCCAGGTTTCGTACATTAAGTTCCTTAATACTAATGTATGGTACTTAATGTTTGACAAGTTACTAAACGGCCCTTTTCTGGATAGTTCTAAGAAAAAAAAAAACCTTCTCACCTAACAGTTGCATTTTACTCTCTGCAAATCCGCAGTCTCTTTCAAGTAGCATTTCTGAAATCTTTGCAGAAAACCCAATGCTTGCAAACATCTTAACCAATATGTTATACAAGGTCTGTAATACAGGCTTCACTGGACATGCCATAACCCCGAGTACCCTCCCCTCCCTTTCTGTCTCATCAGTTTGGGTTAAATGCAGAAGAACAGATGGGAAAGAAAGGAGGCCAAAAACATCTGTACAAAAAAAAAAAAGAACCTCCAAAAATCCTCAGCAGATCTCAGGGCTGTACCGGTGGCTAGATACTTTTGTCTTTTTTATTCCTACCTGCATTTTTTCAATAAAATGCAGAAATTCCCCGTGTAAAAACAGCTGGAGTACATCAATAACCTGCTCATTTGGGACAAAAAAAAATAAAACACCTCCAATTTGCAACATCAGTGGGATTACTGATATACTTGGCCAAAGAAATTCTTAGCATTCACCCCTGAGACAAGCAAAAGGACTCTAAAGAGAAGGAAGATTTCCCTGTATCCCAATTAACACCTTCATCTGCAAACTCAAGTCTCTGCTGCTGCTCAAAAAAGCAGTTAGTTATCCCCCTGGGCCACCATACACACACACATACACAAACACACACATACACACACCATACCACATTAAACGCATACACAAAACACACAATACACAGACAACACACACATACACACACAACACAACACACACAATTAAGTTTCCCTGTGTTGAAATAAATCTGTGGATTCTAAGTAAATAAAGAAAACAGGTGAAAATATTTTGAAGAGAAGGCTAAGTGACATTCCTACAAAGAATTTTAACAAAACATTAAGAAAACTCAGGGAGGAAAAGAAAGCAAAGGACAAGCCAACAAATAAATACAAACCACCAAATAAACTGTTATAATATTTTTAATATGCTTCAAAAAAAACCCAATTTTTGTCAATTTGGCAAAGATAAATATTTTTGGTGCATCCTGGGCATATGAATATAAATGGATACAACCTTTCTGAAAGACATTTTGACAGAAATCCACTAATATGTTTATGATGATTTATTCTGCTTAAATAATGAAGAATGTAAAACGTTGGACAGTACAGAAAGATGTTAATCACTGAACAATTTAGAATTGATAGCAGTTGCCAAAGGTTGGGGAAAAATACAGAGAAAATGTTGCATAAAAAATATTTGTTTGGGGGCCGGAGCGATAGCACAGCGGGTAGGGCATTTGCCTTGCACGCGGCCGACCCGGGTTCGATCCCCGGCATCCCATATGGTCCCCCAAGCACCGCCAGGAGTAATTTCTGAGTGCAAAGCCAGGAGTAACCCCTGAGCATCGCTGGGTGTGACCCAAAAAGCAAAAAAAATATATATTTGTTTCTGTGCAAAGAGTAGTATGCAACTAAGGAAATGATGTTTTCAAATACATTCCAAAATTTTAAGTATATAAAAAAATATTGTTTAGGAATATTTAAGGTTAACTTAATTTAAAGTAAATTTTAAGGGTGTTTTTTTTTTTTTTGGTTTTTGGGTCACTCCTGGCTCATGCACTCAGGAATTACTTCTTGCCGTTCTTAGGGGACCATATGTGATGCTGGGAATCGAAGCCGGGTCAGCCGAGCGCAAGGCAAACGCCCCACCCACTGTGCTCTCACTCTAGCCCGGTAAATTTTAAGGTTAGGTTTAAAAATCTATGAAATTTTATTGCATTAATTTCCAAACACACACATTGCAAAAAAAAGAAGAAGGAAATAACAATTATTGACAATAAGTGTCAGCATTACATACTCTTTTCTCTTCCAAATATATATATTTGGTTCATGGTCACACCCTGTAGTGCTTAAGGCTTACTCCTGCCTCTGCACACAGGGATACTTCTAGCAGGGGTCAGGGGACCATATGTAGTGCCAGAGATTGAATATGGGTCAGTCATGTGCAAAGCAAGCACCCTACTTGTTATATTATTGCTTCAGCCCCATCTTCCATGTATATTTTATATTTAGGGCTGGAGCGATAGTACAACAGATAGGGCTTTTGTCTTGCATGCTGCCGACCTGAGTTCAAGTCCTCCGTCCCTTTTGGAGAGTCTGGCAAGCTACCGAGAGTATCCCGCCCGCATGGCAGAGCCTGGCAAGCTACCAGTGGCATATTCGATATTCCAAAAACAGTAACAAGTCTCACAATGGAGACGTTACTGGTGCCCACTCGAGCAAACTGATGAGCAACAGGATGACAATGACAGTGGGAGTGATGAAAAATATATAAATTATTTTAAACAAAGGATAGTTAAAAGGGGGAAATTATGTATGCACTAAAAGGAAAAGATAAATTAACTACAAAGAAATGTTTATACTAAAATATCTCTAGATTTAAATTCAAATTATGTATACAGGCTTTCTTTGTATATTGCTTTTACATTTTGGCCATCCCTACAGTGCTCTAGAGCTGCTCTAGGCTTTGTGCTTGGGAGTCACTTCTGCGGGTACTCAGGGACACATGTGGTCCCAGAGACTGAAGCCCATACTTCCACATGCAGAGCAAGTGCTCAATCTGCAGAGCTATATTTCTGGTCCAAAGCTCTTTTTAAAAGGTTATCAACATAATGGAATTTGTTCTAGACTCATTAAGATAAATAAAATGCTATATAATGCTATAATTTGTGAAACTCATCACTGTATCACTGTAATCCTGTTGTTCATCGAGGGGCACCAGTAATGTCTTCATCCATCCCTGGCTTATGCTGGTGTAGCCCAATGGCATATTGGAGGCTCTTTCAGGATCAGGGGAAACTCATACATGTATTAAATATGTAATAAGTACCACACACAATTCTACTTATCAGAGACACTGAGTGATTCAGCCTAAAGATAATTAATTTAATTTTCTTTAATTAGGGCTTCTGGATGGTATCTTCATAGAGATGGGGAAAAGAGATCCCTTGTACCTATTTGGGAGAAAACATAACTAACACTTTGGGAGGACAGTAGTTGATAGAAAGGAATGCCACAATAATAGTCAAGGATGTGGCTCTTGAAATAATGCCTCAGATTTGTAAGGCTTGATCACTGTCACTGCAAAAAAAGAATGAAAAAAGTGTCCAGGGAGATGGCCCCAAGGTTTAATAACACGTGTTTGCATGCAGGAGACCTACCTGAGTCTGACTCCCAGCACTCCATGGTGTCTTGAGTACGGAGACAGGATTAGCTCCAGAGTACCTGGGCATATGATCGGGCATAGCCCAAATCAAAACAAAAAGAAAGAACCATACGGTGGTTGTCATTTTCTACAAATGACAAATGGGGGCCAGCTGTAGTTTAGTGGTTTAATTCTTGCTCATGTATGATCCTGAGTTATATTTTGGCAACAATAATAAAAACAACACAAAATTAAAATTGCAAACAGGATTTGGAGGTGGAGTTGAGAGGCACTCAGTGGTAATATCCAGGGACTTCTAGCCTAGCTCTGAACTCAGAAGTGGTGCTCAGTGGCTCACATGTGATGCTGGGGAGAGAACCAGCGTCAGTTCATATGTAAGTCACCATCTCCCAGATATTGCAAATAGGATTTTCACTGAGCAACCCTTATCAGTTTGTTGTTGTTGTTGTTTTAAATAAGTTCCCCTGTCTTAAATGTCAACTCATATAGTTTCAGTCCCAAGATCACTGTCACTATTACTGTCATCACTGTCATCCCGTTGTTCGTCAATTTACTCGGCAGGCACCAGTAACGTCTCTATTACACTCATCCCTGAGATTTTAGCAGCCTCTTCTTACTCATCTTTCCCAACGATTGGAAGCTCTTTCAGAGTCAGGGGAATGAGACGTATGGTTACTGTTTTGGGCATGTTTTTGCTCAAGGCCACTCTCCACACGTTCGGACAAGCCTCACGCATGAAGGGACTGGCAGAGGAACCCAGGTGTGCAGGACCCGGGGCTGAGATCTCAAAGCCTACTCAGATTGGGACTGGGCCTTCTCCACCCAGACTCCCCATTTTCCAGTAGCTAGGCAGCCACACCCACAAACTGCCCCTGGTGCCTTGTAATCCCACCAATGGCGAACATCCAGAGACTATAAGACCAACCTCCCAGAAGCATGCAGCCTCAATGTGGCTGCGCAACATCTAATAACCCGTTCTCCCTCTTGAAGACTCTGACAGTCCCAAAATGGGGTCAAATAAAAATATTCAACAACTTCAAATCTAGAATAAAAATCAGTAAGTTAATTTAAAAGACTGGGAATAATTTATGTTCAATATGCTATGTATGCAATGTTCACCTTAAGATATTCGTTTTTAGTCCATAGGTCCTTTAAAAGTAAAATAGGCGATTTTTACATTTTACTTTATCAGACAAATGGGGTGAATCTTACTGTGATTTTTCTTTGGTACACCTCTGTGACACTAAGTACAATGAGTTAAAAGTCATCTTTCTGGGCTGAAGCAAATAATAGAGTAGGTAAGGCTGTTTACCTTGCACACTGCTGACCCAGGTTCAATTCACAGCACTTCATATGGTACCCTGGGGCTCACCAGAAGTTATCTATGTACACAGGGCCAGGAGTAAGCCCTGGGTATCCAAGGTGTGGTCCAAAACGAAATTAAAACAAAAAACTAATTAAAAAAAATCACTTTTCTGTAATACAAATAGCCAAAAGTCACATGAAAATATGCTCTGTATCACTAATAACCAGGGAGATGCAAATCAAACTGATGATGAGATATCTCACACCACAGACACTGACACACATGAAAAAAAAAAGAACAACCAGTGCTGGCATGATGTGGGGAGAAGGGATCTCTCATTCACTGCTGGTAGGAATGTCAACTGGTCCATCCTTTCTAGAAAATAATATGGACGTTCCTCAAAAATCTAGGAGTTGAGCTTCTATTTGATCCATCAACCCCACTTCTTGAAATATACCCCAAGGGTCCAAATGTAAAAGGGAGGAAAGACACTGACACCTCTATGTTCCTTGCAGAAAATGTCCACAATAGCCAAAATTAGGAAACAACCCAAGTATCCAAGAATAGATGACTGGATAGAGAAACTATGGTACAAACATACATAGAATGGTACTTGGTAATAAGAAAAGATAAAGTCATACAATTTACTGCTACTTGGAGAGATCTGGGAAATATCATAATGAGTAAAGTTAGTCAGAGTGATAGAAACCAACACAGAATGGTGTCTCTCTTTTGTGGGATATAAAAAAATAACAGTGGAATTATGAATACCCAAAGACCAAAGACAATGGAAACAAAGAACATGAAACTGGTGTTGAGTAAGAAACATGCCACTCATGGGGTCTGGGGAATAAGACAGCAGGAGGACGTTGGGGATGCAAAAATAAGGTGGAAAGAAGTGTTCAACCAGGAGGAGGAGGTGGGTTAAAAAGTAGTAAAATTTGGAACAGCACTGTAAACAACAGTTCAAATTAAATATATATACATATGCATATTATATGTGTATCTATGCAAATATGTGTTTAAGTTGCTATACAAACACATATATATGTGTTATACATGTGTATAAATACACATACATACATGTACACACATAAAAACACACACATATATATCAGAATATATATATATATATATCAGACAGGTGGGTGGGTGGGAGAGGCAAATGGGGGGTGGGTGGCATTGGTGGAAGGAAGTAATCTGCTGAAGGGAGCAGTGTTGAAACATCGTATGCTTGAGACCCAATCATGAGTAATTTTGCAATTTCAAAGTGACAGGGTAAAAAAATTACAAACAAAAAAAATTCCATTTTCTGAAAAAGAAGTCTTTCCTGATTTTGTCCCCGGCCCCTGCTCCCAGCTCATGTGTCTTTCTTGTGCTGGTCTTCTCGGTGTGTCCCTGACATGTGTTTGTAGATCCCTTCCACTGAAATGCAAGTCCATGACAATAGGGAGTTGGCCTTCATTTGCCACCCCAGACCAAATGGATTTGCTGAGGAAAAGTCACAGTGTTCTGGGCATGAGAAGACCCAGACTAAAAGAAACCTAAGGTTAATAATCATGCCCCCCTCCGCCCGCCATTTTCCCCATGAGTTTAGATTAGCTTCATTCAAAGAAGCTTGCTGCTCAGCTGCTTCAGGCTAGTTAAGTAAAGGCATTCACAATCAGATATCTTGGGCTGAAGAGATTGTCCAGGGGTGAAGGTGCTTGCCTTGCATGCAGCTAACCCTAGATCCATCCCTTGTCATAAGGTTCCCGTCACTACCAGGAATGATCCCTGAGCACAGAACCATGACTAAGCTCTGAGCACTGCTGGCCGTGGCATAAATTCCTCCATTCTCTAACAAAACTAGATCAAATACTTTATTCCAGGGGCAGGGCTTACTGAAGACCAGCCATGGAGCCCAAAGTGCAGGTTCACCAGGGTCTGCCAGTTAGTTAATAGCCATAAAAGGCCACAGTTTATCTACCTGACTGTGAACTATGAACGTTAGTACTAAACTTTAGGGATTGTTTTTGTAGGACAAATTCAACTTTCTGAGAAGGGATAAAATAAAAAACACCAGAAATATTGGCTTCATTATTATCAAAATAAATGGAAACTATATTGCTTCTGTATCCAAAGGCCTCTGAAGAGAGGGATACTAGATGCTGACCTAGAGACCAGGCAAAGTGCCCAAAATTGTACCAGAACTATTCCATAACTATCAACATATTTCAAAGGAGGCTAGCATGGCTTCATGATGAGGTATCTGTACTCTCACTTTCTTCTTTTAATGTAGCACTCGAGACTGCACTGCAACATGTCTTCTGAGACATAAACCAAATAATATTCACTTAATAATTGTCCCTTAAAAGGAATTGTACAGATTACAAAAATCATTCTTTGAGTAGCTGATACAAAATTCACTGAATACTTCTGTTTGTTTGTAGACTACACTGGGGAGATCTGGGGCTTACTCCACGATGTGCACTCAGGGATCACCACTTTTGGTGGTGTTCAGAGGACCATATGGGGTGCCAGGGACTGAACTTGGGTCAGCTGTGTACAATACAAGTGCATCCTACTCTGATTCTCTGATATATAACTACATCATGGAGCTATTAAGGACTGTTTCTATTGTGGCATTTTGCAGCCAGTCCTTCCTCAAAGCACACTGGGAAGGCACTGATGTTGCACGGATTTTGCTACTCATGGTGCCTACCTGAGACTTCTAGACAGCGATGCTAAATGTTCGGACCCTAGCTCCTCAAAAGCCATCCTTCTGCCATCATCAACAGGTTAGGGCTCTAGAGCACCACCAACCTTGTCTGAGTCTGGAGAGAACCCTGGCTCCTGTGTACCTCCATCCTAGCAAGCATCTTGAATGAGTCTTCCAGAGGCTGAAACTTAAAAATAAATAAATAAATAAATAAAAGACAGGCACTTCAAAAATATGGCCCTGGATGCCACTGCCAAAATTCAAGTGATGTTTTAACTTCAGATTAAGTCCCTAAATTTAATAATCTAGATATCATTTTTGCCATTCGTGTTGTGGCCCTCTCTCAATTGCCTTCAAGTTATTTTTTTCACTGGGAAAGAAAGAAGGAGAAAGATGAAGAAGGAAAAAGAGGAGGAAGTAGAAGAATAAGAAGGAGAAAGAAAGAAAGAAAGAAAGAAAGAAAGAAAGAAAGAAAGAAAGAAAGAAAGAAAGAAAGAAAGAAAGAAAGAAAGAAAGAAAGAAAGAAAGAAAGAAGAGAAGGAAGGAAGGAAGGAAGGAAGGAAGGAAGGAAGGAAGGAAGGAAGGAAGGAAGGAAGGAAGGAAGGAAGGAAGGAAGGAAGGGAGGGAGAAGATAAAGAGGAAGAAGATTAAGAAGGAAGAAGGGGGAAAGGAGGAGGAGGAGGAGGAGGAGGACGGGGAGGGGGAAAGAAAGAAAGAAAGAAAGAAAGAAAGAAAGAAAGAAAGAAAGAAAGAAAGAAAGAAAGAAAGAAAGAAAGAAAGAAAGAAAGAAGAAGAAAGAAAGAGAGGGAGGGAGGGAGGGAGGGAGGGAGGGAGGGAGGGAGGGAGGGAGGGAGGGAGAAGATAAAGAGGAGGAAGAGAAGAAGAAGGAAGGGGGAAAGGAAGAGGGGGAAGGGGAGGAGGAGGGGGGAGGGGAGCAGGAAAGGGGGAGGAGGGGAAGGAGGAAGAGGAGGAGGAGGAGGGGAGAGGGGAGGGGGACGAGGAGGGGGGAGGGGGACCAGGAGGGGGAGGGGATGAGGATGGGGAGGGGGGAGGAAAAGGAGAAGGAGGAGGAGGAGGGGGGAGGAAAAGGAGAAGGAGGAAGAAGAAGAAGAAGAAGAAGAAGAAGAAGAAGAAGAAGAAGAAGAAGAAGAAGAAGAAGAAGAAGAAGAAGAAGAAGAAGAAGAAGAGGAGGAGGAGGAGGAGGAGGAGGAAGAGAAGGAGGAGGAGGAGGAAGAGGAGGAGGAGGAGGAGGAAGAGGAGGAGGAGGAGGAAGAAAAAGCAGCAGCAGCAGCTATGTTCTGCTGACACAATGACACTGATAAAATTGCTGAGAACATCTCTCAATGCATCATACAGTCTACTGACAAGAATTCTTCCCAATACCTACAAGAAGCAAGCAAGAAATAAAACTGTCTCCTTTCCTGCAATTTCCTTTTCACCTGAATGTAGGGGAGTTTAAAACTGGTATCTCAAAAGGTATATATCCCGGGGCCGGAGCGATAGCACAGCGGGTAGGGCGTTTGCCTTGCACGCGGCCGACCCGGGTTCGATCCCCGGCATCCCATATGGTCCCCCAAGCACTGCCAGGAGTAATTCCTGAGTGCAAAGCCAGGAGTAACCCCTGAGTATCGCTGGGTGTGACCCAAAAAGCAAAAAAAAAAAAAAAGGTATATACCCCATTCTTTTTCACTCCTGTGTTAGGAGTTTTCTTACACAACCCTCTATAAACAAAGGCAGCTGATTTTAATACTGCCTCTGTAACTCTGAATTGTCTTTGCCAGTCAAAAATGTCTACCACTTTCTTAAACTAGAACTAGTTTGGAGAAGGAGTAAGAGCAAAGTATATAGAAAGAGAAAGTATCTTCAAGGAAGATATCTAACAGAGTGATGCATGGGCCCAAAGGTGGTCTATATTTAAATCCCAGCTTCATCACCTACTTTCCACTAAATCTTGCCACTAAATCGAGTAAATTTTCTGGATCCCAATCTAAAGGTCAATACATTTGGAGTGCATGGCCTTCCTTACTGAGCTGCTGTGAGTCACAAGTTGAGTAGGTAAAGGCCAGTTATAATTGGTAAAGAATTCTGAGCAGTAAGCTCTTTATATCATTACTTCAGAGATACAACGTTAAAGGCATGCAAAGTAAAATTCACGCAATGCCATTTCCTCTAACAGGGAACTAACAGGTAGAAAGTGAAGTTAAATGATTGCTACTGCATTAATGATGGACATGTGGCAGCGACAATGAGACACACAGATGCAATTTGGCGTTAATGGAGAAATCTGCCTGTGGTCATATACATGGTGGGGACTGGAGGGGAGACCAACCACCTCCCGCCTAAACTTGGGTATGAAATCAAACGTCAGCCAAGATTAATTAGAAGCCTGGAGTTTTATTCTATGCCGCTGATAGGAAAAGGAGATTTCCATAATGCGAGGAAACGTTTATGTGGGGTGCAAATCCGGCTGACATTGAGGGAAGGGCTGCTTCATTGTGAATGCTGCCTGCGCAGGGCTTGTCAGGGCAATTACTTTCCACTCAAGTGGCTTGCTTTTTAACATTTTATTATCTTAACAACAAAAAACCCTGGAAGCAATAATTATTTGTTATGTTAATTCTTTAGCTTTCTTTCTGAAATTTCTGTAAGACCATTAAAAACTAGCTGTGCCCTTGAAACAAACCATGAGTTTATTAATACTCAACCAATTAAAGGGGGGAAAGCAAAGTAACAGAACGCTCCACACCAGCAATTATTAACTAAGCAGTTGGTCTGCACACTTTCCTGGCCACAGATTTTTTTTTCCAGAAAACATCCTCTATATTGAACTGACTGAAAAACAATGTGAAATGTGCTCATATCATTCAAAAAGCAGAGGAAACCTAAAAAGAATGAAAAATTCTGTTGCATGTGCCTAGATAAATTTCAAATTCAGGTTCTAATGGAAGCCACACCCCTTTCCACCTCTCAAAGAGAAAAAGTGAGAACTCCCAGCACCTTTATTTGGGGTGAAGAAGGAGGTTTGAGGCCACATGCAGATGTACTAGAGTGAGAAGCTTACTTCAACAGTGAGCTTACTCCTCACTGTTTGCTCAGGTATCATTCTTGCAGTGGGAGGTCAGGCAAGAGCCTCAACGCCTTTCTACTACTCTAAACCCATCACACACACACACACACACACACACACACACACACACACATTTCATCACTCCTGCATTAACTAAACATTCCTAGAATGTTTAATCAATAAAATTTTGTGAAACTACACAACTCTTTGAGCCCACACTTTTTAAATCTCCTAATTTGAGGACTCCAACAGCAAAGGTCATGTCAAATGCTAATAGTCCAGAGTAAGGACTGAAAGAAAAATCATTTCTAGTGCCTCTGAGGTATTGCTGGGAGCCAGGTAAGAGGGTTCAGTGATCCCACCTGCCAGTTCAGGGACAAGAAAAATTCAGGACAGGTGGGACAGCAGCAGTCAGCGTGAAACCAAGAAGGACACTAGCTGGTTATGTTTGTGGCATGAGGGCCAGGGCCCAACCAAGTCATTCAGGGCAAAAGATTCTACTTGGAAGAGGATAGTGGAGATTTGGGGAATATCCTTCAGTCTTCCCAAAATTTTCTCATCTGGTATGCTGAATAAATGATGAACTAGAGCAGCCAGAAAACAGAGAAATCAACAACACCCATTCCTCTACTTATTGTTCTCTCTGCATAATTTAAGCTCTGAGTATGGGCTGCCTGCAAAAACATGGATTGTGTAAAACTTCAAAACATAGTTGAGACTTAAACTGTAAGAAAGGATGAAATTATGCAGTTTGTCACTTTGTGGATGGAATTGAAGTTTATTGTGCTGAGTGAAGACAATCAGATACAGAGTGATCTCTCTCATATTTGGGATATAAAAAAAACATAGTAAGGAAATGACTAAAGGCAAGAGACATCAAAAATTGATCTATAGAACTGAGCTTCCCAACAAGGGTTATGGTGGTGTGGACAGGAGGAAACAGGAGGCAATGGAGGAGGGAGGATGCCCCAGCACGCTGAAGGAGGACTTGGTGTTGGAATGTTGTATGCATGAAATTGGATTATGAATAGTATTGTCAAAAATCACAAGGACCCAATTAAAAAATTGTTAAAAAATTAGAAATTAATTTTTCTATTTCCCAGGTAGCTCTTAAAATCTATGGGATCTTCCAATCTAAAACAACAGTCCCAACAAGAAAATCACTCTTTTGTGAGATATAGTGGAAATGAGAAAGCAAAAATTCTGTGCCTGGGTTTGAACTAGTTTTTAACCATATGATATTTCAGTATTTCTTTTTTAGTTTTTTTCTTTTTGATTTGGGGCCAGAGGTGACAGTGCTCAAGGCTTACTCCTGGCTTTGTGCTCAGGGATCATGCCTGATAGGGTAAAGGGGGGATCATAAGTGATGCCAGGGATAGAATCTGGGTCAGCCACATGCAAGGCAAATGCCCTATCTGCTGTATTATCTTTTCAGCCCAATTTAAGTATTTTGTAATTTAAAATGTTATACTGCATCACTGTCACTATTATCCCTTTGCTCATCAATTTGCTCGAGTGTGCACCAGTAACATCTCCATTCTAAGACTTGTTGTTACTGTTTTTGGCATATCAAATACGCCACGGGTAGCTTGCCCAGCTCTGTCGTGCGGGCAAGATACTCTTGGTAGGTCGCAGGGCTCTCCGAGAGGGAAGGAGAAATCAAACCCAGGTCAAACACGTGCAAGGCAAATGCCCTACCCGCTGTGCTATTACTTTAAAAAAATTTTTTTTTATTGAATCACCGTGAAATACAGCTACAAAGCTTTCATGTTTGAGTTTCATACAATGATCAAGCACCCATCCCTCCACCAGTGCACATTTTTCACCACTGATATCCCCAGTGTTCCTCCAACCCATACCAGCCCTTCCCCTGACTTTATGGCAGACAATTTCCCTCATACTCTCTCTCTACTTTTGGGCATTATGGTTTGCAATACAGATACTGAGAGGCTATCACATTTGATCCCTTTTTCTACTTTCAGCATACATCTCCCATCCCAAATGACGCCTCTAACCATCATTAACTTAGTGACCCCTTCTCTATTGCAGCTGCCTTCTCCCCCAGCTCATGAGACAGGCTTCCAACTATGGGGCAATATTCCTGGCCCTTGTGTCTAGTGTCCTTGGGTGTCAGTCTCATATTTTGTTAATTTATATTCCACAAATGAGTGCAGTCATTCTATGCCTCTTCCTCTCTTTCTGACTCATTTCACTTAGCGTGATATGCTCCATGAGCATCCAGTTATGAGCAAATTTCTTGACCTCATCTGTCCTAATACCTGCATAGTATTCCATTGTGTAGATATACCAAAGTTTCTTTAACCAGTCGTCTGTTCTCAGGCACTCAGGTTGTTTTCAGATTCTGGCTATTGTGAATAGCGCTTCAATGAACAAAGAGTTTTGAGCATACTCTCCATATAAAAATACATCTATATACATAATCTTTACAAATTGTATGGCTTTATAACCTAAAACATTACAAGTAGAAGTTCTGGTGTTCCTTTCCACAATACTTTGGACTTGTGTCCATTCTGGCGGAGAGCACAGGAGATCTGGAGAGCTTCTTAAGTGGGAGGTTTTATATCTCTATCTCTCCTTTCTTTTCCTACTATAGTCATTACACCATGCATGTAAAAATCATTCTTGCTAACAATATGGGCATTCCTTAAAAAAATAGAAATTGAGCTTCAATATGACCCCACAATACACTTCTGGGCATATATCCCAAGGGTGCAAAAAAGCACAGTAGAAATGACATTTGCACCTCTTATACTGCATAATGCAAAAAAAATCAATATATTTAAATCAAACAAAAGACTAACAACTTTTATTTGGAGTTCCATTACAGATGTGATGATGCTAGAGCCAAAGAGATAGTACAACAAGTAAGGCGCCTGCCCTGAACCCAGGCGACTTAGTTTTAATTGCCAACACAGCATATGACCCTCCAAGTTCTATCAAAAATGATCCCTGAGCACAGAGCCAGGAGTATTTGAACATACAGCTGAGTGAGGTCCAAAAACCAAAGCAGAACAAATATTTTTTAATGTGGGGGCTGGAGCTGAAGCAATAGTACAGCAGGTAGGGTGCTTGCTTTGCATTTGACTAACCCGGGTTGAATTCCTGGCACCCACAGGGTGTCCTGAGCACTGGCAGGAGTGATCACTGCATACAGAGCAAGAAGTAAGCCCTGCACACTGCTGGATGTGGCTCAAAAACCAACAAACAAAAAACAGGTGTGGTGAGGGCCACTAATACAAATTTGAACATTTTTGAGAAAGGAACACCAACAGGTAAACATTAGCTAAGGCACAAGTGCAGCACACCCAGTTAACACTAATGCTTTCCCACCCATTATTCCCATTATAGGTACTATTAATGAGAATTCTCATTGCTGAATTCATCTTTCTCTTTGCAGAAGAAAACAGTTGCCAATCATGGCCCTGCTAAATCAGCACATTTCTGGCTAATATCTTTAGTTTTCAAAATAAACATGGTCCAATTATATTTTCTGAAATAGTTTCTCTTTCTTTAAGCACAAAATATCTGTTGTCTGGTGTCTAAATATAAACACAGGCAGCCAAAATTAAAAACCTAGCATTCATGAGATTCTGTGACTTCAAGCACTAAACAACAGTAAACCCTAAGTAAGGAGAAAAGGCTGTTTCTCATTCTCTCCCTCACGGCTGGTGTTTAAACATACAATAAGAAAACTGTTCTGTGTGCTTTAGAGTACTTCCTATCTTTTGTCAGTGGGATTTTCAATCTTGTTATTTTTCATTTAGAGGGGTCTCAATTAGAGCAGATTCATTTGTTAGCTTCACTCATCATTCCTCCCACCTTTCCTTCCTCCCTTACTCAGACCACTGGCATGCTGCTTCCTCAAACTCTCTGATTTAATTCTGTACAAATGCTTAATAAGGTTGTAGAGATTTAATACAATTAGGAGTGTAGCTCGCAAATTAAGCAATCCATTAACATTCTAGAAAAGAAGTAAAGCCAGCCAAATGAGGATTAGAAGACAACTGACTAAAGGTACAATCTGTTTTTAAAAATAGCACTTCACACTACATATGTTTTTGTATTCTATATATTTTAGAGCAGAGAAAAATGGAGGTAAATTGTGTCATCAGAGAATTATTCTCTTTTCTTGTTCAATTTCTAGAAGTGGGATATGACCGTTAGAATTTGCCAATTCATACTCACAAAGTTATCACAGCTTTTAATTGAATGCTCATGAATCATTGCTTACATGTAACTATTCAATTACCATAAGATAATCTATTAGTATATATAAGAAAATACTATAAATACAGAAAATTAAAAGTAAAAATATCAATAAATCAACTATCTAAAAATAACCACTATTAACATTTTGGCTTATATATTATTTATTACCATAGTTTTTAACAAGAAGCTTGTTAATACCGGTATAACACTATACACATGGTTTTCTCACCAATTTTTAATCCCACATCATTATACTGTGATCATTTCACATCCTTATTTATCTTTGTCATTATTTTTAGTGGCTATATGTGATAGCAAAGCGGGTAGGGCATTTGCCTTGCACGCAGTTGACCAGGGTTCGATTCCTCCATCCCTCTCGAAGAGCCCGTCAAACTACCAAGAGTATCCTGCCCGCACAGCAAAGCCTGTCAAGCTGTGGCATATCTGATATGCCAAAAGCAGTAAAAACAAGTTTCACGATGGCGACGTTACTGGTGCCAACTCGAGCAAATCAATGAACAATGGGATGACAGTGCTACAGTGCTACATATAGCATTTTATTACATGAATATACCATAAGCATTCTTTGTTGCTAGATATTTGTGTTCTCTAGTTTTCACTACGCTAACGATCAACTAACGTGCTTCTGGGGGTTATCTGTATATATCCATTCACTACCATATCCACTCATTGCGATGGGTCCTATCTTAATAAACTGTCACTCTTTTTGTACCCCAATTACATCATTTTCATGATTCAGGTATGCATGTGCTACCTTACATCATTATAATTTTTTTAAATATTATTCCATTAATAGAATTACAATAGTGTTCAACTTTCTGGTACTAATATACAGTTACTTTCAGTTCCCACCCAGAAATGCCCATGGCCTTCCCCCATTGCCTCTCTATGTCTAGCTCCGTTCAACTCTTTCTCCCTTTCACCATTGTCCCATTATTTCTTAATTGGCAGTTATGGTTTTAGTGCATACTGTTCAGAAACCTATGATTAAAATGATCACTCTGGACAAAACCACTGGCCATATGGTGACCTTGGATAAACCACCACTTTGCCATCTTTGTTTAGAACACCTTATAAGTATCTTTATGTATAACTATTTTTATGCTTAAAAATTATCAGAATATTTACAAGATGCTGACATTTATATGTTCTAGAATAAAAATAAAGGGTGAAATTATGACTTGGTATTAGTAAGGAAATCATGCTCATCATCTTTTCCTAAGGCGTATGTCACAAAATATGTGCTCCCTTGAGTGAGCTCTCACAGAATATCTGAGCTCTCTGTGATTGATTACCTGTGTTCTATGATGACTCCCCCTTCCCATTAAAAAAACATCAGAAAGTGAATGGTATCTTCAATAAAGTGCTTTGGCAACTCACTGGCCTTTTTAGCATCTCTACAGCTTCCCTGACTTTTTGATCCTTCAAAATTCTGCTTCCTGGAACATAACTAGGTGAGAATTCAGGTAGAAACTATAAATTGTGCAGACAATTCAGTTATATAACAGGAAGATTTTTTTCAGGTCAAATGGATTCAGTTTAAAGAAAGATGTTTACAACACTGCTCAGTTTTCATGCAACTATTATTATTTTTAAGCCAAAGTGACATTTTAATTTAAGAAAAGGTGGCTGCAGCACATAGACAAAATAGTAACTAAATTCAGAGATTAAGACAAAAAGTCGGGGCTGGAGCGATAGCACAGCGGGTAGGGCGTTTGCCTTGCACGCGGCCGACCCGGGTTCGAATCCCAGCATCCCATATGGTCCCCTGAGCACCGCCAGGAGTAATTCCTGAGTATAGAACCAGGAGTAACCCCTGTGCATTGCCAAAAAGCAAAAAAAAAAAAAAAAGACAAAAAGTCTAAAACTTAAATAAAATTATTGTAAAGTGAAGTTCACAAGCTTGGTTTCTGCCTCTTCACATTATGTGTGAAACAACTTTATAGTGAGAACACAGTGTTCTAATAATTTAATCTGGTCCTAATACTCTTTCCAGGAACTGGAAGCAATTATTATAACATCCATTTCGTTCTCCAGGGACTTCTGTGTCATCATTAGAAGACCGTAGCTAAATGCTATGCTACATGGTAGTAGTCCCAGGACAGGGACCTGTCTCAGTGGAGAACTACATGCCTCTCGTGCAAGGCATTCCACTGCACCATCTTCTTTCCTCCCCCAAAACTGCATCTAGTAGACCTGAAAGCTTAGTCCTGGGATCACTCTCATCTTTACAAGGAGCAAACCACTTAACATTCTCTCCTGGTGGTCACAAATATTTGCAAAATAAGTACTTAGATAAAAATTTGTAACTCTTGATAAGGTCTATCATTTTTAAATAATTTGGTAAATATTCCAGACTTTTAACTTTTAAAAAATAACTTTGAAAGCCAGAAAGACAGTACAACAAGTAATGTGTTGTCTTGCATGCAGCCAACCACAGTTTGATCCCTAGCACCATTAATGGTCCCCCAACCACCATCAGGAGTGATCCCTCAATATAGAGTCCTGATCACTGCCAGGTGTAGCCCAAATGCACCCCCAAAAGATATCACTCTAACAAGCTGCAAATTTTATTAATATTACACTCAGTTTACTTGTTTTTATCAGCTTATTCTTATACAATTTCCCTAATGAAATAGCAAAAAGTTAAATAAGCAAAGTTCATAACCACTAGAGTAGTACATATCAAATACATTTTTCCATGATGATAACAGCTAGACACAACTCAGTTTTGTTCTAAATCTTTCAAACAGGAATCTATATGCTTTTTTTTGGTCCAATCTCAAAAGGAAATGCAATATGTTCTAAAGTTTCTAAATTAATTCTCCAAAGGTTTGCCCATCTCCACCTGAATGAAAGACTTAAAAAGAAATTATCCCTGACCTTTCTGGTATTATGTCTCTGAGACCACTAATGGACATACATAGAAGACTTACAAATAATTTTTTTTGGCTTTTTGGGTCACACCCGGCGATGCACAGGGGTTACTCCTGGCTCTGACTCAGGAATTACACCTGGCAGTGCTCAGGGGACCATATGGGAATCTGGGAATCGAACCCGGGTCAGCCTCGTGCAAGGCAAACACCCTACCTGCTGTACTATTGCTCCAGTCCCATACAACGGATTTTAACTTTTGACCTTAATCAGTTATTTAGATGCTAAACAAAAATCACACACACACACACACACACACACACACACACACACTATCTAGAGGAGTTTAATACCATGGAGAAAACAACAGTCTGCTCTCCTTATGAAAAATACTGAAAATCAACTTATTGTATTCAAGGTACCTAGACCTGGAGCAATAGCACAGCAGGTAGAGGGTTTGCCTTGCATGCAGCTGACCCGGGTTCCATTCCTCCATCCCTCTTAGAGAGCCCGGCAAGTACTGAGAGTATCCTGCCCGCAAGGCAGAGCCTGGCAAGCTACCTATGGTGTATTTGATATGCCAAAACCAGTAACAATAAGTCTCACAATGGAAACGTTACTAGTGCCTGCTCGAGCAAATCGATGAACAACAGGATGACAGTACTACAGGGCTACCTAGACCCTCAATTCTTCAGTCCTAATGTACTACTTCAGGCTAGAGTTTAGCAGTATGGGCCATTCAAGATCAAAACACTTTGCCATGGTGTTTAAGATCTATATGAGAAAATATACTAAATACTTAAGAGACAGAACACAAAAATGATATCCTCTTCAGGCCTAACAATGACAAGAAAACAGTTTAGGGCTTAAGAGGCACTGGAGGAATAGACTTACTCTGGGGTTCACCAACAGCTGTATCCAGGGTCTGTTTGATATCCTAAAAGATGCTGAGGAATCAGTTTCAAAAGCCATAAAATGACAGTTACCACCATTTTCACCTTGTAGGAGGGCTTTTATGTAATTAATATGAAAAGGATACAACAAATTGGAGTGCCCCAACACAGAGGTGGGGTGGGGCGGGGGGATGGGACTGGGGGGGTGGGAGAGATACTGGGTTCATTGGTGGCGGAGAATGGACACTGGTAGAGGGATGGGCTCTTAAACACTGCATGAAGGAAAAACAAGCACGAAAATGTGTGAATCTGTAACTGTACCCTCACTGTGACTCACTAATTAAAAAATAAATAAATTTAAAAAAAAGAAAAGGATACAACATGCAGGTGGCATGTAATATTTGATTTTTTCCCTTGCTTCTGAGATATTAGAGGATTAAATACCAATAAACTTATAAATCTATTACACACAGAAGAAAATGCAGGACTGGAGTGATCCACACCCTTTGAGGTTTGCAGACATGGAGGAAATATGGAAGACCACACCTCAGATTATTCCACTGCCATGAGGCTCCTCAATAGTGACGATAGCTATTATAGATGGTGCACTATGTGGACCAGAATGACCAAGGAGGCAGCCATCATCCCTTTCACCTATGAAAAAACTGCCCACAGAGAGGGAATGAATGTGGCTTTCATTGCTGAAAAATGAGCACTCAGGTTTAATCAGACTCTAATCATCTTCAAAATATATAGAGAGACATATCAACTCATAAAATCTTCTTTTAATACAGCCCATTATCATTCTTGATCTCTGAAGCCGACTTATGAAAGACCCTATCACTGAATGACCTATAAGAAAGAACTGAGTTCACTGGGGTTTAGACAGCTTCTCTCCCACATGTCAACAAGAGGAAGGTAGGGCCTTCTAGGGCAAGGAAGGGTTTCCAGTCCTAAATTCCTTTAATTCCTTTAATTAGTGCAGCCAACTAAGTCTCACAGACCCCTAAAGAGTGCCAAATTCCCACCTCTTCTTGTATCCATTTCCTTGACAACCTGGTCCTACAGCCCCACACACCAAGGGGTAAGTTCTATTTCCTCACCCTTGATTTTGGTTTTAACTACAGACTAAGGTTTGAGTGAAGGTAACCCCTTCAATCATGTAATCCAAAAGATCTGGCCCACTATTTTCTCTCTATACACAGACCAGCGGAAGAATGAAGTATCACATTTTGGATCTGCAGACCATCCTTGGAACATGAAAAATAGTTCTGCTTAATTGTTTTACAAAGTCAAGTTTTGGGGTGATTACTAAGTAATGTATTACTGTGTGATGGTTTACCCATCACATCTTCCCAACTTGGAGTTCGTCTTTTTATCTGCCCGTGTAAAATTTTGCTTAACAAAATGATTTCTGTCCTCCACCTATATAAAATTATGCTCAATCAAAATTATTGTGGTGCTTAAAAATGTGGGCCAGACCCAGGCGCCGCCAGCGAGTGATGCAATTATCAAAAGAATTTTCCCTGGACTTCATATAGAAATCCAAAACCGCGCGGCTGCTATCGCAGCCGCACGACCTAATATCTCTTGATTGTCAGCAACGTGTAAATGTTCCTTTTTAGCAGGGTTTATAGTGGGGGGAAACTCCAAACAATAGTACTGAGTTTTTTGTTGAAGGGTAAAAGGTTGTAGCGATAGAATTTTAGGCAGAATTTTCTCTGGACTTTATATAGAAACACAAAACCACGCGGCCGCGGCAGCCTAATGTCATCTAACCATCAGCAATATAAAATGGTTCCTTTGTAACGGGTTGGACTTTGGGGGGACCATAATAGGGTTAAAGTTTGTAGTGACGTGTAATTTCTGGCTGTACTTTCCCTGGGCTTTATACAGAAATTCAAAGCTGCGAGGCCGCTACCATGGCCGCGCAACCTAATGTCATTTAATCATAACCAATATGAAATGGTTCCTTTTTAACTGGTCGGACTTTGGTGGGAAATCCTAACAAGAATAGTAAGTCTTTTGCTGAAATATTGAAGGCAATCAAAGTGGTAGCCATCTCTATAGACTGAACTAAGCCATATCCCCACGCCGGCTGAGAAGAAATATCCTTCTTTCTCGGGAAGAAACGCGGCGTGGCGTTAACCATAGTATATGATGTCCATTAAGCTGACACAAACCTGGTGGCGTGGGAATGGGATACAAGGGAATAAATTATTATGTACTTGGAACAGCGGGACGCTGGTAGAACCTCGAGCTGGGGCCGATACCAGCGTATTACTTATGGTTCCAGAAACTGCTGGCAGACATTCTACCAGACTATCAACTAAGCCAGAGCCTCACGCCGGCTGATGACGGGAAATAACCATCTTTTTCGGTTTTTTTTTCCCTTTGTCAGGCAGCGTGGTGATTACTAAACAGGCGTGAACTCGGTGGCGCGGGACGAAGGGGGGTGAAAAATAGAAAAGTTATGTAACAAACAGCGGGACTTAATATCTCTACATTCTCAGCAATGGAGAGCTACCAAATGCTTCCTTGACAGTAGGACTGTCTTTTCTTTTTGGGGGGGAAACCCTAGCAACAATAGTGAGTTATGTGTTGAAACATGGAATGTAACCAAGATAAAGTGTAAACGAAGTGAAATTTATCACTTTCAAGGGCGGGGACTGGGGAGGCGGGAGGGGGCGGGAGGTATAATGGCGTGGTTGGTGATGGAATATGGGCACTGGTGAAGGGAAGGGTGTTTGAGTATTGTATAACTGACATAATCCTGAGAGAACTATGTAACCCTCCACATATTGAATCATGGTGATTCAATAAAATTTATAAAAAAAAAAAATTGTGAGCCAGAGCAGTAGGGTGTTAGCCTTGCATGTGGCTGAACTGGGTTTCACCCCTGGCATCCCATATGGTTCACTGAGCACTACCAGGAGTGATTCCTGCATGCAGAGCCAGGAGTAATCCACACCCACTTGTTTGAGTGTAACCTAAAAAAAGCAAAACAAAACAAAAAAGTGTGTAGTTCCCATTCCAATGTCCTTCATTTTCAGTGAGCCACTGTGGTAGCACCATAAAATTAAAAAAAAAAAAAAAGGCACACTCACACAAACAAATTGCTTTGGGAATACTGATGCAGATACTAAGATTTGGAACTCACTTATTTTCTGCCACTACCACTACCAGTTCCCAAAAGACTTAATGCATTTCTAATGGTAGCTCAAATACATTAGAGTGAGTAAGAAAAAAGTCAAGGATAGATTAAGAATAAGGCTATGAAAAGAAAACAAGAACCAAGGGCCAGAGCCAATGGTCTACAGCACAGACCTACACTGAGCTCTTGGATGCCAGCATCCACTTGCTTCACCAGAACCCACTCCCCACTCTTACGTAGTGTGGTTACTGTGGGCTGATCCAATGGTGGGTCACGCCAGGAATGGTTTAAAAGTGGAAGAAGGGGATATAAGCTGATTCCTGAGCCCAATTGCAGAAAAGTTCTCTTTCACTGGTGGAGATAACTTCTCTTCCCACTGCCTATGATCTAGAAGATTTCAACACTTGGAAACATCACAAACAGAAGAAAAACTGTTAGAGAAGAGTCAGGTCCCAGTGACTGCACTGAGACCCTTGGCGCAATCATGTCCTCCCACACTGCCTCCTGTTACAAAAGTCAGTAAATTCTGTTTGATAAAGGCCAATATTGACTGAGGATTTCTGTTCAGGAAAGTCCTAACTACTTAAGAACACACATTTTAATAGGTCCTGTAAGAGACAAGAAGAAAAGGAAAACTTGGTGGATGATACAATTCACTGTGCCCAGAAGAACAAATAATTATCCACAGGGAATCATATCCTTTTACAGAACTAAGATCCGGTGGAATAAAAATCTTCTTATAAGGCCATTACAAAGATCCCATATTGTGTAATAAAGCATCACTTAACATCTTTCCAACAGACGTAATAATACATCAGAACTTTTTTTCTTCTTATAGTATACATTCAACAAGTGCACCAGTGCATCAAATTAAACATAAATCAATAAAAGGCACTGCTATATGTTTGAGATTGGGAGAATAACACTGTACACTTAAATCATCTTCATATGACCTGGTTTTGCCAGAAATAGATAGCTTTACCTCTCAAAGCTTCCATCTTAGTCTTTTTAAGATACTAGGTAACATTAAGTTTAAGACATCATATTTTCTCAACACAGTACCTCCTAGGACATTAGCATTCAAAAGTGATTATCATTAATTACTATCAATTTTAAGTCCTGTAATGACACTGCTTACTATTGTCCCACTACTGAAGTAAAATAACAATCTAAACAATCATTGGATATTAATTGCAGAGCCTTTGGTGCACCTGCAAATGGCAATTAGAAAACGCCAGCATTTCATTAGCAGCAGAAGCAGCAGCAGCAGCAGAAGCAGCAGCAGCAGCCATGGAAAAGGTCGAAGCATTTAAAATCCTTCTGGTATCCGTTCAACATTCACTTTCTTTAAGCAAGCAACTTCAACATGTAATCATCATTTTCTCAGATTGAGCTCAGTATTCCAGACATCTTCCTTTTCTTGGCTATCAAATATGTCCTATTAATCCAGATCTAGTCTCTTATACCATGCTATCTGACAGTCTAATTTGAACTCAGATATAAGCAGATGACAATTCTCATAATCCTTTAAGTGATCAGAGAGATCTTATTGATCCTTAAATCAAACATTTTCATTTTATGAGTGATATATATGACATCTAAGGATTCCAGCTGATGGAGGTGACAGCTAGTTGGGATGTTACATATAAGATGACTTAATGAGAACCTCTCCCTGAGATGACATTTCAACCAGCACCTTTCTTCTTTGGTCAAAATAAAGAACTAGCAGAAATTTCAAGTGCTTTTGCAGACTGGCATGTCTATTTTGAGGTTTGTGAGTCTTTTAGGGACTCTGACAGTGAAAGTGCCAAGCTTCTGGCCCATGTTTATGAGGCCCCTTAAACTCATAATTCTATAGTGTCCATCTGTTCCAATGAACATGGGAACTGGAAAATAATCTTTCTAGTTCCATCTTATCTCAAGATCTTCTCTGTAAGAGTCACCTCAAAATAGAGCTCCTGTGGCTGGACAGAGTATAACAAGTAAAGCACAATTCTCCAAAAGACACTGAGTCACTTCTAACTTCCTGCCAGCAGTCTTTCAACTTAAATGGGCACCAAAACCATAGGGGCTTTTCAACTGCTTTTTGCAGCTCCACTCCGCAGGTCAGTAGGGCAAGGACTGTATTTTTAATAAGTCTCACTCAAGTGAGTCTAATGCAGGGATCCATGTTACCTTCCATGGAGCTGGGTTTTCATGGTACCAGTTCTGAACTGAATGGTTCTACAATTTTCAGAGGCCACCTCCTCCATTTCCTCCTCCTCCTCCTCCTCCTCCTCCTCCTCCACCTCCTCCTCCTCCTCCTCCTCCTCCTCCTTCCTCCTCCATCTCCTCTTCCATTTCCTCCTCCTCCTCTTTCATTTCCTCCTCCTCCTCCTCTTCTTCCTCCTCCTCCTCCTCTTCTTCCTCCTCCTCCTCCTCCTTCACCTCCTCTTCTCCTTCGCCATCTCTCCTTCCCCATATTCCTTTTATTATTTTGATTTTGGTGTTTGGCTATATCCAGCAACACTCAGGGTTACTCCTGGCTCTGTGCTCAGGGGTGGTGCTTGAGGGATCAAGCACTCTGTACTCCTGGTGGTGCTTGAGGGATCACAATACTGGTGATCCACATACCCTAGTGGATGGAACTAGGGTAAGCGATATGTAAAGCAAATACTTTATCCCAGCATCCTCTTTTCTTTTCTTTTAAACACAATATTAGCCATATAACTTATAACATATAAGTTATATATGTAAACAACCATATGTCACTCGCATGGCCTCCAGGAAGAATTATCAAAGTCTTCAGGGGTAGATTAGTTTGAACTATATAGAACAGTCAATATTTAACCCTTTAGGGGAGGAGCTCTGTCCCTCTTTACATACCTAACACCCTCCACTTGTCCGAGGCCCACTCTGACTGGGCAGACCCCAGCTCCAAACTCTGTGCGGGTCCTACACAAAACCCACAACAAGTTATACAGTGCATCATCGCCTAGAAAACACTGTGAGAAACACAGAAAGGGTGCTTCAAACACCACACAGTAGGGTTGAAATAAACCAATAACTGGCACAGAACATAGTACTCCTAACCCAAAAGTAGAGAGAGAGTATGGAGAATATTGTCTGCCATGGAGGCATGGGGAGGGTGGGAAAGCAGGCTTATACTGGGGATATTGGTGATGGGGAATGTGCACTGGTGGAGGGATGGGTGTTTGATCATTGTGTGACTATAACCCAAACATGAAAGCTTGTAACCATCTCACGGTGAGTCAATAAATTTTTTTTAAAAAAAATGGGGAACAATCATGAAGGTTTTACACCATATTCAGTGGTACATCCCTCAAAAATCCAGGAAGTATGGAATATAGTTTGTCGAGTCTGGATCTGTACAGCCTCTGTGATTAAGTCCCATCTCTTAGGAGTATGCTAGGGTAAATGAGAGCACACTTGCTATACTAAATATGTGCTTGGTGTTCAGGTGACAATTCCTTGTAATTAAAACTAGCTTCATGTGTACAACAAATAAAAGCAAAATGAGGCCGGAGAGACAGTACAGAGGTTAGAGCACATGAGGCTGACCAAGTCCTGGTTCAATCCCTGGTACCACATGGTCGCCCAAACATCACTAGGTGCGGGCCTGGAGGTCTACAAGTCCTCCAGGTGTGGTCCTGAAGACTGCATCCATGGGTCCTTTTACTGAAC
Organism: Sorex araneus; assembly: GCF_027595985.1. Classification (NCBI taxonomy): domain Eukaryota; kingdom Metazoa; phylum Chordata; class Mammalia; order Eulipotyphla; family Soricidae; genus Sorex; species Sorex araneus. The sequence goes on from NC_073303.1 coordinate 325,707,238, forward strand.
TGAGAGGGCCTTATTGGGTGAGAATTGTACAGAGGAGCCCCAAGGCCTTCTGAATACTATATTATTAATAATAGTTGTTTTAAAGCAGAGATAGTGTATATTATTTCCTATTGTGTGGCCTTCTTGACAGTGAGATCATGATTCTTTAAATATACCTGTGATTCAAATCAAATTTACCTAGTCATCAATTTATCATATCTACTACATGATAAATTGCTTTTTAAGTAACCAGTATTGTTTCAAAATTCTGTTTTATGGCAATGACTGGTTTATAAATATGTACAATAAAATTACAGGTTTGCTTTTACATATTTAAGTTACAAAAGGAATATCTTTTCCTTTAAACACAGCAACTCAGTCTCTGTACCTATAATAGCTAAGGGCACACTGCACATAGTCCACAGACAACATGCTCTACCAAGCTAATCTCAAATACTTAAAAAGTCTCAGGGGGTAGTGTTAATGGGCAGGGACCATGAGACAATGACGAAGGGAAGCAAACATGCTGATGGATGGTGTTAGAACAACGTATGATATTCTTCACATCCATCCATTTATAGGAAAATTTCATGCCTTCATTTCCCCTGACAGTTGTATAGTATTCCATTGTGTAGATGTGCCATAGTTTCTTTATCTATTCATCTGTTCTTGGGCACTCAGGTTGTTTCCAGATTCTATTATGGTTAATAGTGCTGCAATGAACATAGGAGTGCAGATGGTGTTTCTGATGTGTGTTTTTTGGGCCCCCAGGGTAGATTCCCAGAAGTGGTAATTCTGAGTCAAATGAATTGATTGACTGAGTCAATCAAATTCTGAGTCAGTCAAATTGATTCTGCTCAATTTCTAATTTTTGAGAAATGTCCATGTTGTTTTCCAAAATGGCTGGACCAGTCAGCATTCCCACCAACAGTGAAGTAGAGTCCCTTTCTCCCCACATCCATGCCAACACTGGTTGCATTTGTTCTTCTGGATGGGTGCCAATCTCTGTGGTGTGAGATGATATCTCATTGTTGTTTTGATCTGCATCTCCCTGTTGATTAGTGATAAAGAGCAGTATGTTGGGTAAAATGAGTCAGAGGGAAAGGGATAGATATAGAATGACTGCATTCATTTGTGGCATATAAAAATTTATATAGTAGATGAATAATATCCTGGCCAGGGAAAACAGGGGTTAGGAGGACTGGGCAATGGTTGGAACTAACCACAAGTGTTTGTGGGGCTGAGGATAGGTAAAATAGAGAAGAGACTTCTATGACAATAGCTGGTAATGATTATGCTGGACAAGATTTGAGGGTAGATAAGTAGATAAGGGAATTCTTGATAACTTTTCAGTTACCAATATTGCAACCCAAATGCCCAAAAGGGGGGGGGAGAGAGAGAGAGAGAGAGAGAGAGAGAGAAGAAAAGCGCCTGTCATAGAGGCAGACATGAGGTGGGGGGTGATGGAGGGAAATCTGGGGACACTGGTGCTGGGAAATTTACACTGGTGGAGGGATGGGTGTTGAAATACTGTATGACTGAAATTCAATCATGAACAGCTTTGTAATGGTCTATCTCACAGTGATTCAATAAAAAAATTTAAAAAAAAAGAAAAAGAACAGCTTATTCGGGGGAACTGTCTTGAACAGTATTGCAAATCACAGTGCTTAAGAGAAAAAAAAAGTCTAACTTGATAGAAAAGGCCCCTTGACACACCAAAAAATAAATAAATAAATAAATAAAAAGCAAGCATAAGTAATTTGATAGTTTTCTTCCCCAAGGGAACTACACTCAGTGATTTATTTATTCATTTGAAGAATATTTTTTTAAATTAGGGATCTGGGGGTTGAACACAAGACCTCACACTTGCAAGGCAGATGGCAAGCCATGTGCCCAGTCATCAGTAGATGATATTGTTCTCTTAAATTTAGCCGTTTTATCGTCCTTTGGAAGTTGCAAGGATTGAACTCATCTCTTCTGTATACCACCTGACCACATCTCTGGCAGACAAATATTTATTAAGTGATTATTACACACCATTCACCATTTAGTAACTTGACGTTAAACAACACCAGTATTTTATTTATTTATTAGTTCGGGGGGCACACCGCAGTGCTCAAGGCTTACTCCTGGCTCCTGGTAGCACTTGGAGGCCCACATGCAGGGCTGGGGATTGAGCCTAGATTTACTGTATGCAAGGCAAGTTGTTTTAGCCACTGTACTATCTCTCTGGCTCCTAGCATTTACTTTTTTTTTTTTTAATTTATTTATTTTTAATTAGAGAATCACCGTGAGGGTACAGTTACAGATTTATACACTTTTGTGCTTATACTTCCCTCATACAAAGTTTGGGAACCCATCCCTTCACCAGTGCCCATTCTCCACCACCCGTAAACCCAGTGTCCCTCCCACCCTCCCCAATCCCATCTCCCCCCCACCCCACCCTGCCACTGTGGCAAGGCATTCCCTTCTGTTTTCTCTCTCTAATTAGCTGTTGTGGTTTGCAATAAAGGTGTTGAGTGGCCGCTGTGCTCAGTCTCTAGCCCTCATTCAGCCCGCAACTCCCTTCCCCCACATGGCCTTCGACTACAATGTAGTTGGTGATCGCCTAGCATTTACTTTTAAAGGAATGCTTTGAACCACTTCATTTCATATGTAGAAAGAATGTGACAAAAAATCTATTTAATATGTATGATGATGGCATGATATAAAGTACTTAAAACCACTCCAACTGAGATGAGAGCTCAAAAAGGATCCATCAGAACGGTCATAAGAGAAGGTGTCAGAAAGCACGTTAGAAGTCAGCTGTGAAATCCTGATTGCAAGAAGGAAACAGGATAATGTACCTGTTGACTTCGAGGATAACTCCAAACTAAAACATAGTCTGCCATGGTATACAATCAATCTGCTTTCTGCATCTTGATTAGGAAAGAGTGACTAAAACAAACATTAACCACCTGAAAACAAACTGATGCTATATGAGCTTTTATGCTTTGTAAAGCATAAAAAGTAAATGGTTTGCTTCTACTCAGGCTGTTGTATTTTGCAATAAGCCATTCTGTTAAAGGGTAACCTTCCTCTACGGAAGACTCTAAATATGTAACCATTTTGACAAGCCTGTGAAATCTTTACCCTTATTCGCCCTCTTTGCTCTTTATCCTGCCAAGCCATTTCTATCCTCTATATTCTCTCCAGGTATATAACACAACCTTCCATCACAACCTGTGCCTCTCCTTGCTTCGAGATCCAACACTTAGGTTTCATATGAAGTTTTCAATGATTTATCAATCTTCTCACTTTTAAGCAAGAAAATTGACTGGTTTCCATACAAATTTTAATGACTTCTGCGTTATATATCTAGCCCACTACCTTAGAATCAATGTCTTATAGATGTAAGTAAGTGGAAGCCACTTACACACTTATACGTGCCATTAATTCCAATACCTCTTCTGGGCTACTACTAAGAGGACTTATTGGAGAAAACCCCAGAGGCTATCATAAACTCTTAATTGGCAGATAAAGAATCCTCTCCTACAAATAAATGACAAAGCTGCAAACAGAATATACATGGCTACACACAGAAGAGTAGCAACATACAGCACAGAATAAAAGAAAAAAAATTGAAAACGATTAGGAGAGTCAAGTCTAAAGTCTTGGATGAGTGCTGAATTAACTACAATCTGACTGATGGGACTATAATTTGCAATCAAAATTAATTTTACAAAGATTTAGAGACACGTACAAGCAGAAGATCTGCTAAGTAGTGAGCCTTTCTCAACTGTGAGAGAATGAAAGCAGGAAGCCTTCCTTGGGGTGAGGATTTGCTGCTCAGGTGGGTTTAGGGATGCAGCTACACCTAGTGATCAGACAGGGATCGCAGCCAGAGGAGTAGGAAGTAAAAAGCAGGCCTGCTTGTGAAATTCACTGGAGATGATTCTCTGAAAGACTGCTGACAACACGTTTTCAGAGAACTCTGTTAATGGCATCATCATCACTTCTATTTACCTGAAGAGTGAAATTTCAGAGATGTCACATGTTCACTTGTAGATACAGTAAAATGAGGGTATGGATTAGGATATACATTGCCAGTACTTGAAGGAGCTATAATAACAAAAAAATACCTTCTGTGTTAGTTAAAGGTTGGGTTTTTTTCCAAAAACAAAGTTTCACATTTCTTCATTAGACTTCCAAATTTTATGTCCAGTTCTCTCTTAAGAATCTTAAGAATAGTCCTTTTCATTTCAATGGATTTGGAAATTTTAAATCATTTTTATAATAGGACAACGATTTATTATCTTTGCTCATTACCACCCCAAAATTCTCCCATTTCATAATGAGGTTTTAAAAATAGTAAATGTTCAATAAGTAATTACTTGAATTAAGATAATATTTTAATAGGTACAGAAGATTGTACACTTATAACAAGCCAACAAATATCTTCTGTAAGTGATATCAACCTAGAGAAATTTCCAATGGCTAATCATTACTGCAAAATTTAATTAAAACTTTACATTGTGATAAGTAAAATTTTTTTCATTTTAGTTTTACAACTGACTGGATCCAATATCTTCTTTAGATAAGACAATTATTTGATATGTCACGCTGATGATTTCACCTAACAGGCTAAGAGTCACAGCACAACCACATCAGCCTGTTCATAATTTTAACAATATTCATCAGTAGACCTTAAAACGCATGTATGTGGATTATATTTATATCCCTAGTTCTTATTCAGCTCTTGTTAAGGGAGGTTGATAACGCAGAATGAGAATCCTACCTCATTTTAGAACTATAGTTCCCAGACTTTATGGTAGCATTGGAATAAACTAGAGGGCTGATTCCAACCCAGGCTGCTACCCCCCAGACCGCCCAGCAAATCTCTGATATAGCTGGTTTGAATGAACCACAGAGACCTAAAGCAATGCTGAGGCAACACCAGTTCAAGAACTGCCCTTTAAGAACCATGTTTCTCAAAATGTGGATTGAGCATAATGCAAAACAATACAAATGTGCCATCATAGAAGATGCAGCTTCTCCACTTCCAAAAATTAGGCTGTGGTTTTCAGTTTTTCTCAAAACCCAAGGTAACCAATGGATGAAGTAAGACTCCCCAAGTACCTTTCACATCAAAACTGCTGTGACTCTGCCCTGAAAGTCAACATTGGGAACAACCCCTTTAGGTAACCCTCTGGACACACTGAGTTTTGGAAATCACGGATTTAAACTTAGGTCACAGCATCAACACTGGCTCAAGAGCTCCAGGCCCTCTCCCTGGCCATCTAAAGTTCCAGACTTATGTGATGTCCGCATGATCTACCTGCATGCTCGTGGCTCCTTTGTTAATCTTTCCTTAACTTTCTCTAGGTCGAAGCCATCAACAACAAAGAGTGGAATGGTCAGGACTCTCGGGTTAGGGTTTCCTGGACTTAGGCTGTTTCCACCTGCACACACAACCCTTTCTTCTGCTGTCTTCTTTTTTTCCTCTCATGTATTTCTGTCCCTAAATTACATCCTGGCCTTGCAAGTCACCCTACCATGATGGCTTGGGGGCAACAGATCACCAAGGCTGATGACTAAAGCCTTCCAGCTCCACACCCAACTCCAGCCCCACTTGGCTTTCCCTGTGGAATTATGTAGAGTTACAGGGTATACTCTGGATTTCTGATGACTAAACTGAAAACCACAGCCTAATTTTAGGAAACTAAAAAGCTATATCCTCTGATGGGATATTTGTATAAGACGTTTGTATTATTTTTAATAATTAATTATTGTTCCTTAATTTTGCACAAGTGACTTTGAAAAATTTAGTAATTCAAGCAACGCCTACTAAAATATCAAGATGCTGTGTTTACACAGATAATAGGCTCATGAAGATATGAAACTGCAAGAAAGTTTGTGGGAAAGTTAATCAAAGATTTAGAATTTTAAAAAGGCCAGAGACACCATCTTTTATTAGTAGGTGACACCTTTGAAAAAGTATGCAACTACCTATAAAAAATGCAAGAGTCCTGGACTGGAGCAATAGTGCAGTGGGTAGGGCACTTGTCTTGCACAAAGTGAATCGGGGTTTGATTCCTGGCAACCTATGTGGTTCCCCAAGTACAGCAAAGAGTGCAGAGACAGGAATAACTTACGAGCACCACCAGGTGTGACCCAATATTTATACAAAATATAGTTCCTCCACTGATGTACAGCTATATACAGCCCACAAATTCCAAGAATGTAGTATAATTGTTTTATAATTTTGAATAATTTTAAATAGTTACCAACTTTTACGGAATTCTCACAAAAACTTTATTTTTTCTGAAATTTATTATGTAGGGTTTATATAATCTCACAACATAATTCAGATTACTTAAGAAAGTCCAGTCAAAATTACTTAAGTTATATCAACATAACTTAAATAACTTTAAGTGACTTAAATCACATCATTTAAAATCAAGTTATATCAAAATAAATATGCATCAGTATATTTAAGCAGCTCCTATTCGGAAAACCTACAAAACAGCCCATTGAAAACATGAAACTAAAACTGCATCAGAACAATTCACTATAATCAAATGATATTTCATTCTTTGTTTAGTTTTGATTTGTGTTTTGGGCAGTAGGGGAGGAGTGGTCAGGGTTCACTCCTGGCAATGCTCCTGAGACCCTATGAGGGACTAACCAGGGTTAGGCTGCATGCAAAGCAAGTGCCTTTATTCCTGTATTATCTCTCTGGTCCCTGAAATAATACTTCCTAGCATACATATAAACTAAATATATAGTAATCTCTTGACATATTTCTTTCATGACCACAGATTTAAATTTTAGATGCACTAAAATTATAAAATGCCATGATTACAGTTAATCTGAAAAAGAAAACAAAAACGGCTAGACAAATGTATTCCACTCTTCGTAAAGGATACTTTAACATTTGAAATGTTAAATACATGGAAAAGCTAAAGAAATAGATTTTCATGGTTTACTAGTTTTCTATAATAGTTCACATCTTATATAACCAAAAACAAGTTATCAAAACTAGTAAGTTAAACATTTTTACATGCTATTAACTAAACTACAGACTTTATTCCAGCTACATTCCCACTAATATCTTTAAAAGTATTTTTTAATCCCTTTTAATTAAAAGCATATTTTTAAGAAAAAAAAGTTCTAAAAGACTCCCAAATTTGAAAGGTTATGTTAAGGTTTAATCTTGTGGTAGAAACAAAGAGTCACATCCATTTGCCTTTCTATTGCAAGAGGGCAACTGCTTAACTGAGGAAACATGTCGGTCCTAATGCGTAAGATAAAATGCTATTGTATCATATATATTACACCTTTGGCTTTTACGCCATTGAGTCAAAGACTTGTCAGTTATTTTGCTTCTTGTTCTGGAAAAGAGCCTTAAAAAAAGTAAAATAATTTCACTTCACTTCCTCTTTCTTATATACCTCTTCAAAAAAGTTACTTTTACTACTGCTAAAAGCCTCGAAGGCAGAAGTGAAGCTCTAGTTTTATTTATTTATACCCAACAAATTAGAAATTGTAAAGAAAATGAGCTTCAAAAGTGAAGTGTTTTATTGTAAATAAAGTTCGTAGGGGGCACAAAATCTAATTTTTACTAATAAGCTTAGCACTCTATTTTTGATGTCCAGTATACAAATTCTGATGGTTGTATTAAAGATAGGTCTATATCTAGAAAGGAGTCATTAATAATTATATCAATTCCAAACTAAATTCAAAAGCGTTGAAAATGAATATGAGGCAGAGGGGGAAAGCACAGTATCTTGTGTCTAAATCTTAGTTACACAGAAAACCTCCACAGAGGACATGAAGCCACATGATTTAGCCCATCAGGCCAAAAAGATCTCATGTAGAAAATGTTGCTTTCAAGTGAAAGGGAAACGCAAATGAAGATCAACCAACGTCTAATAGTCACTCTCCCTTTTATATCACTTAATTCAGTCGAATTTGAGCATTTGCAAATAATCATAATGAATAGCGAGTATGTTAGGATGAAGGCTCAGTGCTAAGAGTGTTATTGGGGAACCAAGAAGGTGAAAAAACTGAATCTGTGGTCAAAGAGTTTACAGAATAGCTCCTCTAGCTTTAAAACTGATTTCCACATCAAGTGAAAAGCAGGCAATTTTCCCAAGAGAATCATCAGAAGTTTCAATGTCACTCAAAATATCATAAATAACTCCCTTCCCACCCAAAAAACAAAACACTTTTTTCCCCAAAGCATTAACTCTCACACCTACACTACTAAAATACAAAAATGAAAAGGAAACGCTTAACATACTCCAAGGTAGTGATTCTTTGGTTCTTGTACACACAAAATTTATTAACTTTAGAGTTTTTTCTTTTTTAAATTTAAAAATGGCAAAGCAATCTCATGGATACTTCATGACCTTATTATTCACTAACATATGGCTAACTGGTTTTCCCAATACAAAGGAAGCACACTTTAATAGTTCGATGACAAGTTAACAGAATGATAGATGTTCTCCCAAGGAAAAAAAAATCTGGCTAAATTTAAGTAAAAGTTTCTGTTGGCTTGCCTAGTGGTTTCAATCTGCCAGGACACAGGTCAGGACCCACTAGACTGAAATCCATTTTGAGGCTGAAAGATCATAGTTTAAATAAGGTACAAAAACCACAATCCTATCACACTATTGAAAAGTCCATGCAAATGCTATCGACAAGGCTTAACTTTCAAACTAATCCCTGGTTGGGAGTTAGGGGACTTCTAAGTGGCAAATCTCCCAAACTGGTAATTTTGGAAATTCTGAGCATTTGCAAATGCTCCAACTCGACCTGAATTAACTGATACAAAAGGGAGAGTGACTATTAGAAGTTGGGCTTCATTTACGTATCCTCTTCCTTCGAAAACTACTGCGTAATTCACTAATATGAAAAAAGGCACGCCACACTCGGCTTCGGTTTTCTATCACAAAGCTACGCAGCACTCCGTGTCCTCTGGAGCACGTGCAATTGCCAGACGGCCAAGGCAGCACTAAACTTAAGGCCGGGATAGCTTTCTATTAAACGTGAAGGTCTGGGCTTCACACAGAGAGCCACGGGCAATGACGGGCGGGCGGCACCTCGTCCTGGAAGCCAAGTGCGGTCAAGGGTGCTGCCTCTCCGCCCCAGAGCCACGGCCTTCTGCGCCTGTGTGCGCCTCGGATGCTCGGAATGCTCCGGCGTGACGCCCCCAAGGGCCCGACCACGGAGGCTCCGAGGTTCTGGCAGTTTGCTCAGAGTCTCCGTCAATGTTTTAGACCGGAGTGGGGGCGGGGCTGGTCTTATTCATTCTTCCAGAAAAACAAAACAAACACACAAAAAACATAGAAACCCATTTTGCAAACCAAGTGATTTTTGCAGTCCCTCCCCAACCCTGGTGGTTGTTGCTTTTTCACTAAACTGCGTCTTTTAAAAATGAAACAAAAGCCCAGTTGTTACCACTGTTCCTGGATCTTAAGGGAACTACAATCCCATGAGGAAGGGTGTGAATGTGTGAGCCTGCCCCTTCATTCACGAGTCCCCGGGACGGAGGCGCTCGGGAGGGGTGCGGCACCCGTCTGTCCTCCGGCCCTCGGCTGGCATCTCGGGGTCTGGGGCGCGCGCGGGGCCGGCGACTCGGGAACGCAGAGACCCCGCGGGCTCGCCCGAGGGGCTGCGGCCACCGCCTCTCGACCGGACGTGGACGGGCAGGGCCCGGGACTCGGCTCCCAAGTTCGGGCAAAGTTTTCTGCTGCTCCGCGGGAGCCGGCCGGGAGCTCGAGCGCGGCGTCGCGGGGTCGCGGCGGAGTCCCGGCGGGGTGCGGGGCGAGGGGTCGGGGCGGGGCCTGGGGGCGCGCCCCGCGCCCGGCCCGCTGCCTCCTCCCGGACCTGCCCCCATCCCCCCCGGTCCCCGGCCCGCGCGCGCCCGCGGCGGCGGGAACGGCCCCACTCACCTGAGAACGCCTGCCCCGCCGCACTTAGCCAAAGTGCGGCCAAAGTCGCCAGGCGCGTCCAGAGCGTCCGCATGCCGCGTCCGCGCCGGCCGCCCCGGCCGCTGTGGTGGGCGCACGAGCGTGGGTCCGAGGGCGCGGGGAGACTCTGCAGCTCGGCGCGGCCGGCTCCAGAAGCGCCACCGCCGACTCCCGAAGTGCCCACGGCGGCTCCTGAAGCGCCAACGCGCAGTGGGCTCCGCAAGTGCCAGCGCACAGCGGGTTCCTGGAGCGCCACCGCCGACTCCTGAGGCGCCGCCGCCGACTCCTGAAGCGCCACCGCCGACTCCCGAAGCCCCACAGGCGACTCCCGAAGCGCCACAGGCGCGAAAGTACGGAACTCGTGGTGCGGGCGCGGGGCGAGGGTCCCGAGCGCTGCCCCGCCTGGCGCGCCCGCGGAGCCCGAGTGTGCGCCTAACTCGGGAGGCGCCGGCCGCCTGCGTGCGGGCAGCTCCGAGCCCGGGGCCGCGCGCCGAGGGCCGAGCTGGCGCGGCTGTGCGCCGGGCTGCCGCTCGCGGACTGGCTGCCGGGCCCGCCCGCGGCTGAGGGGAGCGACACGTCACGCGCCCGGCGCCGCCGCCGCCCGCTAGGGGGCGCGCGCGTGCAGCCCCCCCGACCCGGCCGGCGCGGGGCGTCCGGGGCCAGCTCGGCGGGGGGCGCCGCTTTCCGCCCTCGCGTCCCCTCGGCCCGGAGGCGGCTCCCGGGAGGGGTCCGCGCCGGGGCTGCGCCTCCGCCACAAGTTTGTCCCGGGGTGGGCAGAGCGGCCTGCGGCCAACCATGCCCGGCGCCGGACGGCGGGGTCAGCGCGCAGGGCCGCGGGAGGGGCGAGGCGGGCGCCGCGCTGACCCGAGCCCGCGAAAGGCGCTGCCCCACGTCGCCCGCCGGTGCGCCAAGTTGGCCGGCGCCCGCGGCCCGGTCCCACCCCGGCCTCCGCGGCCGCCCGACCCCGGCCCCGCGACCCGCGCCGCACGCCGGGCCCCTGCCTGTGGCGCCGACGCCGCCCGGACACGCCGCGCGGAAGGCGGCCGTCACTGCGAAACCTGGCTGGGGACATGACCTGCGATTGCTGTGTCTGGTGCAAAGTGGTGGGAAAGCGGGGAGGAGCAGGCAGGGATTCAAATAATATTTTGAAACACAGAATTGACCGTTTCGAGTCTGTTTTATTCCGTGGCAAAAATGCTCCCGACTGCTCCGCGAGAGTCGCTCAGTAAACACGGCGTGTTTGAAACGATCCTTTTCATCCGCCTCGGAGTCAGCTCGCTGAACCAGCACCGCGGGGCCGGCAGCGCAGAGCCGGCAGCTAGCAGGCCCGCCAAGAGGTTAATTTAGCAACCGAGTAATGGAGAAATAGGACATTCTAGCGTCAGGCAAATGACACCAGCAAGACAGCAAATCTATGGCGCAGACATGCCCTGGAACTCTCTGACACAGCCTCCTTCTAGTGCTTCTTAAAGACCTGAAAACGCATTCATCCCACATTCCTCTCAATCCTGTCTGCAGTGGACTCCAGAACCAACACACAAGTTTGCGGTCTTTTCGTTACAGGTGCCACGTCCCTAAGGCAAACTTGGGGGCTTTTGCACTTGGTTTCCCAACCTGTAGCTCTTCATCGTTCAGGAATTCTGCTTACTCAATTCTTATCAGTAATGCTCTTTAAAACACTATTTACTCTAACCTTTTAAAGGGGCTCCTTATTTAATCATTTACTTCTTAATATGACCTTACATCATCATGCTACTTTCCCAAATACATACTCATTCTCCTTGAGCCTTATCTTTAAACTGCAAAAGGAACATTTGAAGAATGGGAGAGGAGAGGGATGGCATCTCATAGCCCAGAAAGATCACATTAGCATGGGCTAATACACAACCAGGCTTTTCATTTTGTGGAGATCTTGCAGTATGGCAGGAGCTCAAATGCAGGTCGTTTTCTGGTTTTTTGTTTGTTTGATTTTTTCCAGGTTGGTAGATCATGTTGAGAATCCAGATAAGGGGGCAAATGTCAGTCTAGTTGCCTGCCTTCCAAATAACTTCTTTAAGTGAGGTGGAAAGGTTAATAGGGTAGGATTTCATTTGCAAAATATGTGCATTTTTTTAGCAAATGTCTGTTCAAGCATCACTATCAGCTAAGCTGAGTGCTGAAGGGATGGCTTAGGCAAGGCTCCCCCAGAAACACACCAGTCATAGCTGGTTTTCACTGAAAAGTAAGGCTCAGGAAGCAGTAAAGATGGATGGTAAGTCGCTGAGCAGGGTCAGAGAAAGTACAGCAGTTGTCTTGCACTGGGCTGACCCAGGTTTGATCCCCAGCACCCACGTACCATATTGTCCCCTGAGCCTACCAGGAGTGATCTCTTGAGCACAGAGCTACGAATAACATGGGGTGACCCAGGTTTGATCCCCAGTACCCCACACACCATATGGTTTCCTTAGCTTGCTAGGAATGATCTCTGAGCGCAGAGCTCAGAATAAATCCTGAGCACAGTTGGGTATGACCAAAGAAGCAAAATACAAATCATTCACATAGACTATCAATTGAAAATGTATCTATGAAAAATAAGTTATGAATATAATGATAGGCTTGATACTTTGAGGACTTTTGAAATGTAAAACTAATTTATTAATTTAATATTATATTTGTAGGGGTGGGAAGATACAACATTTGTGTGTTTGCTGACTTGATTGATAACCAAACTTTATAAACACATGATGCATCTCAATTTATATTCTTGTCCCAAGCCTGCCAGTGTTGGGCCCTGGCCTACCGGCATTGCTAACTCTGACTAGCCAGGAGAATCATGTGCTTGAACAAAAATGAAAAAAATCTCTCCTATTGACAACACAATACAAAACAAAATCCTGAACAAGTCAAAGCAAATATTCTTCTCCAGGGCGCCTATTGTGTCCCTTCCTTAGAGGAAGTCTAGTCTATTCATTGCCAAAAAGACCCTTTTGCCGGGCTCAAGGTCATGTTGATTAGTATCTATAAGATGGAGGGAGAGTAGTTGTCATGAATGATGAGGGAAGGAGCTGTTGGCAAAACCCCCATCACTGTTTAAAATGTGGAATAACAAAGGGCAAAGTCAGTTTAATATTGTAATGTTAGAGAACAGATGAATAGAGTTCAGTGACCATCCTACTAACTGGGGGATAGTAGAGTGGTTTTGGGGCCACACCCAGCATGCTCAGGACCTACTCCTAGTTCTGTACTCTGGGATCACTCCTGGTGGGCCACATGTGATGCTAGGGAGTGAACCAAGGTCTGCAGCATAAGTACCTTAACCCTGATACTACATCTCAAGCCCACTTTAAATACAGAGAAATTACAGACTATTTTCAAGCTACCAAAATAGCAGCAATTAGAGTCCCATGGCAGGGCCTTCCCACAGGACAAGCCACAGGGCAGCATCCACCCTTGCCCCCTACCTTCTTCCATGTTTGCTTGTCTCTGGGTGCTCCAGCTCTAAGGTTGTCAGACACTTTTCTCTATAAAGTCCCCAGGTCAATGAAGCCCAATTTTCCACAAGAGGAACTTACTCCTCGGCTTCATTGTTTGTTCGGTTTGGTTTGGTTTGATTGTTACACCCAGCGGTGGTCAGGAATTACTCCTGGGTCTGAGATCTTGGATCGCTCTTCGCAGGCTCAGGACCATATGGTGTTCGGGCTGCTGGAGATAGAATTAGGTTGCAAAGATGTGCAAGGCAAGTACTCTACCTGTTGTACTCGGGCTTTGCTTAGTTATTTCTTTACCATTTCTCTATCATCTTGTACTACTTCTCGAGCATTACTTCTCAGTAATAATCCATCTCTATACTGGTATTTCTGGGGAAACTTTGCCTAATCCATCTTTTTAGCATTAAGCATAATGCTCAGCAGGCAGTGAAGCCATAATAGACATTTGCTGAAAAAAATGCACATATTTTGTAAATGAAACCCTACCCTTAAAGATAGGAGTAGACCCTGAGCACTATCAGGTATGGCCCAACCCCACCACCACCCCAAATATAGTTAAAGTTCCTTTCCTGTATTTACTAAGTTATTTTCTTCCAAATGACTCAAAGTTAGAATTAAGATGCAAACTTCAAATAATGGTTATGAATACCAATATTTAAATAAAATTCCGAATAACAAACTTCTATTTACTGTTTTTAAATCCAATTTTACCTTCTTAATTTTTAATCAAACCTATTAACAATTTTAGCAGTCATGTCTATCCCATTTTTAATGTAAGGCATTAGCATCAGGTTTCACTTGTATTACAAATACATATACTACTATAGTCATAATATTAATGGCTGAGCTTTACAAAATATTCCTCAGTACTCTGTTTAACTGTTTGCCAATAGTTAAATGTGTACTACCAGAAAACCAAGTATTGGACTACAAAGAATAGAAAATTGATATCTGGCACTCAACACTACTCATTATTTGAGACTACATGATATTTTTCATATCTAAAAGGAAGGATTAGAGCTTTAATTAATTTTCCTTTTTAAATTTATTATTATTATCAGATTTAAGGACACGCCCAATAGTGCTCAGGGTTGACTTATTCCTATCTCTGTGCTTGGTGATCATTCCTGGTGGTACACGGGAGACCATATTTGGTGCCAGGGATCAAATTTGGGCCAGCTACACATAAGAGAAGCATCTTACCTGCTGTACTATCTCTCCAACTCAGTTTGCCATAAACAACTAAATGTGGGCCAGCAAGGTGGTTCAGCTAGTAGGGTGCTTACTTCATATGCAGCTACCCAGGATTTGATCTTATATCTCATATGGTTCTCAAGCACAATCAGACATAACTCCTGTGTGCAGAGCCAGGATTAAATCCTGAATACTGACTCAAACACCAACAAAATCTTTTTAAAAATCAAAAAATCTAAATGGATTTTAGGCTTTACTATTTTACCATCTTTTACTATTGTATCATCCACGCATGCAAGAGTGTCATTTGCATGTCAGTAGCAGCACACCCCAGTACTATTCAGGGTATTATTTCAAAAATATTGGTCAAACATGAAGGGCTTTTCTGGGGTCTGGATTTGAGGTAGATGTTTAGAATTAAGCATTATGCTCCCTTTGCATTGACCAGTAGACTCCCTCTCGTAACATTGATGTATGCCTAAATAAATTTAAATATGCCTAAATAAATTTATCACTATATTTTTGTGATACCAATGCCTAGAAAATTGGGAAGACCCAGCCTGCTCTGTGAGTAGAGCTGTTTTACTATCCTTAGTAATGTGTCTTGGAAACAGTGACTCTGCAAAGTTTATTCAGATCAGATTGAAGTCAAATGGAAATTTTAAATATAAAGAACTCAAGCAACCATAATCTATTTCTATCTAAAATATAGTGTTAATTATGGAGATGAGCCACATACAGAAAGCTCCTGATACAAAGCATTATCATACCTATCAGACAGCTTAGACATAACAGATTGGAATATCCTCTGAGACCATTTAATTGGAATTGTGACCAAGAGGACAAGAAGAATATCATCATTGTTTTCTTACATTTTCTATTCTAAGCCTTGTTCCAATAATTATTTTTCCATTCCAAAGAATCTTGAGATACAGATAGTGTATCTGGAGATAATAAATTGGAAATGTAAATAGGTATCCTTGTATACTTTACTTAGTGGCATATTCTCTTCTGGGCTGGAGTGATAGCATAGTGGGTAGGGTGTTTGCCTTGCATGTGGCCAACCTGGTCTCGGAGAGCCCAGCAAACTACAGAGACTATCTCACCTGCATGGCAGAATCTGGCAATCTACCCGTGGCGTATTTGATATGCCCAAAACAGTAACAATAAGTCTCATAATGGAGACGTTACTGGTGCCTGTTCTAGCAAATGATGAGCAATGGATGACAGTTCTACAGTGATGCAGTGATATTCTCTGCTATCAATCAAAAATAGCATGTTCATGGAATGTTATAGAAAGAAAAAGAAGGAAAGGAAAGAGGGTAGAAGAAAGAAGGAAGGTCTGGAGAGAAAGAAGAGAGGGAGGGTGAGATAGTAGAAGAAGGGAGTGAGGAGAAAGAGAGGGAAGGAGCTAGGTGGGAGTTAGAGCCAAGAGGTCTGGAGTCCTATTTGAGTAAGTTCTAACTGTGTGAGTTTCATTCCTTAATTTCCATTGTCCCTGGCTTGTAGAAATGGAATTACACATTAAAACACCCTGTGATCGGAAATACTGAACTGACCTGAGGATATATTATGTTTATCTGTGACTAATTTAAAGTCTTGAGTAAGTAGTATTAGGATCTCAGGCCACCTTTCCCCCATTCCTGACACTGGTAATCAGTGGGGAATGAGGATGATCTGCAAGCCAGTATCTGGTGTCACTCACTGCTCATGTCCACCAGACTTAGCTTCAGACTGCAAAGAACAAAAAGAACTTTTCTCCCAGGACCTCTCTTCACAGCTGCATTCGCATTAAGCCAGGTAGAATAGAATTAAATGGAAACAGAATTCATAGAATAGAACTGAAAATTAAAAGAAACAAACACTTCCTTAGCTTTTCAAGGAGGCCAGAAGGTATCAGATGATTTCAACTCTCCCTAATGAAGCCCTGTCTCAGCTGAACAGGAGAGCAGGAGCTTCTGCTGGTTTGGGTGGAAGATTATATCCTACCTAAGGTCAGAACCAGTCACTACCCCAAAGCAAAGCTCATCTAAGCATAACTCAAAGCCGCTTTTGCATAAAGGCTTAAATCAATAGGATGAATTTTTGAATGCCCCAGGAATTCCTTCCCTTGGCCTAATTAGAGAGGGGGAGGTAATCGGTTTTAGCTCTTTTATTTGCCCACATTACCCTCAGAATAGAAATTAATCTCCTGAAATGTTGATGGAGGACAATGCATTTACATATTCTTTTAAAAAACTCTTGACCCTCACACTGCCAGCCTCTGTATTTTGTGTGCTATTAGTCAAGTCACTTAACCTCTCTGTTTCCTTATTAGTTAAATGAAGGTGGTCATTTTAATTATTTAATAGAGTTATTATGAGGATTGAATGAGATAATGTGAAGTGTTTAGCATTCCCGGCACACCATTCTGAATATAAGTTGTTGCGAATGTCCATGTTTGGGACCACTGATCTTAATTCAAATACTAGAGCATGCCTATTTTACACAAGTTCTGTCCTAGGATTCTCTGTGGAGAAGATGAATATTTGTATACTATGTATTTTTCTATATCTAAGTAGACCCAGTTGTTTTTTAGATGGAAACAACTGGGTCTACTTAGATTTTTTACAGCTATTTTACAGCTATTCTTGTCCTTTCTAATTAGGCCTTTCTGTCATATTGAGCTTATATCAGTTATCATGTCCAATACAATATATAGTCAGTAAAATCTCAGAGTTCATCAGTGCAGGCCCTTCCTGTTTACTCATTCAAAAATGAGAACAATAGCTTCTGTTCTGTCCATCCCATTCTATGGAAAGCAAGTCAACGAGTGTATATGATAAACCTCTACAAACAGGTCTTGACTTACTAATCTTTTAGTTTGTTGTGCAGCTCTTCTATTTTGTTGTCCAGATGGCACGACAAATTCAGTTTGCAAATAGGTCACATTTTAATAAAAATCTGCCTCTAATGGAACTTTTTACTTTTTTGTTAGTTTGGGTAAATGCTTATGTAGATTGATATCTCAAAAAATGTCCTTTGTCATAGGATCAGAAATATGTGGATGTCTGCATGGCAGTCTCAATATACTAGAAAATAGAATTATTTTTGCTATGTGGAAATAGATAGAGCAGGTGACCTGATGGAGTGTCTCTGGCAATAATCTGATCTCCAGATTGTAGCCCCTCTGCAGGTGGTTTTGTGTATTCTTTGGGGAAGGACACGTCCCCGGGTGACTTCCCTGCACTGTGTGAGGTGTTTTGCACTGAAGGACTGTCTGGGGAAAGGGTCACCCTTTCCTTCCGCCTCTGCATCCTGGACTAGGGGAAATAACTGCCTGCGCAAAAGCTCTGACCAGAATAGCCTGTCTGTCCTGCCCTGGCCGGACAGGAGAGCCAGCGGCAGCCGTTTTCCTGTCTGGAAGCAGAACTCTATTTGCATGCCAGTTGCAATCTAAAAAAGACACAGTAGCTGCCTGACCCCTGCATAGTCTTCTTCAGGCTGCTTCACAGAATAGAGAAAAAGAAAACGATGGGCCAGGGGAGCGGAGCCGATAACTACAGGAAGGTTTTTACCAGAGCCCTCTGCTGGTCACTGTGCATGCACTTCTTTTGTTTATGGCACCAAGAAGTCCTAGAAGAAAATGCTGTCTGCAATCTCTCTCTTCTGGGGAGTCTGGGAGTGCTGGCTCCCTCGGAAAGTGTGAAATAAAACTACACTGTCTACATCACAGGCAGTTCAAAGGCACAGCACCAGCTCAGTGAGCTGCGGTTCTTTTCCTTGTGGGATTCAAAAAAGGAGAGAGTGGCTTTCTTTGTGTCCCTTTTTTTCTCCGAAGCTTTGACTGACGCTTTACTTTAGTTTGTGTGCCTTTTTACCAGACAACTATTTTTTTCCAGATCACAGTTTGGAGGTTAGTCAGATTTTCTGAAACTCGGGGTGGAAATCAGGGTATTTTAACATATTGCATGGATTCTCGTTTTCTTTTTATTTAACTTTTTTTTTAAAAAAAAAGAAAAAAATCTTTGAAGTCAATAGATATGTTTCTTAAAGCTCTGCTTGACTATTACTATTAAGAACCCAAATGCTAACAATCTCAGTTCTACCTTGGTGTAAGTTATTGCAATAATGGTGTCCCAGATCCTGTCATCTGTAATAAAGCTGGGTCTCCACTAGATTCTTACAAAAAATACCATCTCACTGCTAACATCAAAGCAAAGGTGATCTTTATTTTTCTCTTCATAATCTTTGATATCAATTTTTTAATGTTTCACTTTGAATGGAAAATTTCTAGCAACTATTGTGAAGATAAGACAAAGCATAGAGGAAAACATTGCAGCTTATCTGAGAGCAGGCATTCCATCTTATTTAAGAACAAAAGATATGTTTTTTCACTGCACTTGCTTTCTGTATTTTGCAGATATGCATTTTTACACATGGAAGATTTGTGGCAGCCTAGCACCTAGCAGGTATCTATTTTTTCCAACAACATGTGCTGACTTCATATCTGTGTCACATTTTGATAATCTTGCACTACATCAAAACTTTCTCTTACTATATCAGTTGCGGTCATCTGTGAGTAGGGCAATTTTTGGTTATTATTGTGATTGCTTTGAGCACCAAGAACTGCACCAAGAACTAAGAAATGAACTTAATGGATACATACTATGTGTGTTCTTAACTGTTTCTCTAACTGTTTATTCTCCAGTCTTTCACCCTCTCATTCTGTGTCTCTATTCTCTGAGACACTGCTTTATTGAAATTGGGTCAATTACAGAACCTAACAATGGTCTGTAAGTGCTAAATGGAAGTGTTACATGCCTCTCATTTTGAATTAAAATGTAAAAATGTTTAGGCGTAGTGAGGAAAAAATGTCCAGAAGAGACAAGTCAAAGTTAGGCCTCCTGTTACTGGCCACCAAACTGTTAAAGCAAGGGAAACGTTTTTGAAGGAAATTGTAAGTGCTACTTGAACAACCAAAGAATAAGAAAGCAAAAAATGTCTTATTGCTAAAAGAGAAAAAAAATTCATGATCTGGATAGAAAAGCAAACCAGTGGCAGCATTCCCTTAAGCCAAAATCTAATCGAGAAAAGACCGTTACTCTCTTCAGTTCTATGAAAGTTGAAAAATGTTAGGAAGCTTCAGAAGAAAAGTGCAGTGATAGCATAGGTTGGTTTGGGAGGTTAAAGGAAAGAATTGCCACCCTAATATCGAAGTACAGGCGAATCAGCAGGTGCCAAGGCAGAAGCTTCAGCAAGTTATACACAAGATTATAGATGAAGGTGAGTTAAACCACAGTTTCAATGCAGTTGAAATAGACTTTTATTGAATGAAGATGTTATCTAGGACTTTGATTGCTAGACAAGATAAGTCAATGTCCAGATTAAACTCCTTATAAGGCAGGCTGAGTTTCATGTTCTAGGTTAACATAACTATTGACCAGATTGAACTCATGGCTTATTTGCCATTCTTCACATCCTAGTATCCTTTCAAATTTTATTAAATCGTCATCTCTACCCATGCTCTCTCTAGAATGAACACTGGATAATAATAAATCTATTGACAGCATGATTTGCTGAATATATAAACTTCACTGATAACACCTGCTGCTCAGGAAAAAAAGAATACTGATATTGGGCCTGATTATTCAAAAACTCTTATAGAGCTGTGCAAAGTCAGTGCCACTTTCATGCCAAGTAACTCATAACCATTATGCACTTGAGGGATCAGAGTAAGTTTTGACTTGCAAGTCTTGCAAGCTGGTTTCATCAGCATAGCTCTCACAGAGAGCTTGGATGGACTTCGGCAAAGTGAATGGTACACCTTCTGGAAAGGATTCACTACCCTAGATGTCATTAACAGCATCAGAATTCATGGTTAGAAGTCAAAATTCCAGCATTTGTAAGCATTTGGAAGAACTTCCTTCCTACATTACTCTGAAGGATTTAAGACTTCAGTGAAAGAAGTTATAGAGCAGATGCACTGAAGATATGATAGAAATAGCCAGAGTTTAAATTAGAAGTGAGTATTCATAAATTAGGTTGGTAAAGGCAGGGTAGGGTTTTGAGGGGATTGACACTAATTTTGAAAGAAGTTCTACTGTGAGTGGAATAGAGAGAATAGTTGGTGAAAGAAAGAATCAAATTATGCAACAAAGCTCATGTTGCCTTTATTCAAAGTTGTTTTCACAGTCACTCCAGCCTTCATTAACCACAACCGTGATGTCCATAAGCATCAGCATTAAGGCAAGATACCCCACCAGTAAAGATCACGGCTTATTGGTAAATTAGAAGATTGTCAGCATTTCTTAGCAATAAAGTATTTAAATGAATATATGTACTTATATAATTCACATTTAATGTGAATTAATAAATTATTTTGAATGATTATATTGACTAACTCTGAATATTCTATATTTCTGTGGGTTTTGAGATTTGGGCTTCATTCTAATACGGTGTAATATTATGTTTTGCAACTCAAAAGATGACAACTTATTCAGGACAGAATTTCTTTTACTTTGTTGAATTTGGGCGTCTTAGAGAGGTAACTCTGTGGATATTTATCAGTTGATTTAATAAAAGGTCTAAAATTTCTGAACTAGGAGAAATAAAATATTATAAATTCTAAAACTGCTTGTATTTTTCCCCTAGAATGGACCTCACAGCTCAGCAGAAAATAAAGATAATAAAAATGATAATGACAGATACTGTCTGCTCACTTCTGTCTTTCAGTACTAGTTTAATATAGAAGAATAGCCATGGAGGTAATAAGATTCCCCGAAGACATCTAAGATAAGAAAATCAGTATTTAACCTTTAGAAATAATGCTTTGTGCTTAGATAATAACTTGTGTCATGCGCATCCTGACCAGGAAATCTAATTTGATGTCTTGAAATCTTGATTAAATTTCTAGGTTTTATTCTGTTAGCCTAACAAAAGAGTTACATGGTCTCTCCACCACCATTAGCATGGGGGCGCGCATGCGCACGCACGCGCGCGCACACACACACACACACACACACACACACACACACACCAGCCCACAGTTTGCTTGGTAGAAACTTGGATCTTTAATTCATCCATAGCATTCATTTTTGTTTGGTTGTGTAGATTTAATAATGATTTGGAGTCCTAAGATAATCTATTGTGAATGCTCCCTCACTATTTTTGTCTTCTGTTCTTTCATATAACTTCATTGGCCACATTGCACTCAGAGTTGATTTAATTCCTCCACTTGCTGCCAGAGTCTCTTGCCTTCGCACCTGGCTGTCTTCACTGGCACCCCTAGGAGGGGATGGGTTGAGTCTCCCTCCCCACCCGGCACCTGAAGACCTCCAGAACCCAGCCACAGCCATTTTCAAGGCCCCTCTCCACATGCTTGGATGAGTCTCACGCATGAAGGAACAAGCAGAGGAACCCAGATGTGCAGGACCCTGGGCTGAGATCTCCAAGCCTGCTAGGATCAGGACTGGGCCCCTTCCACCCAGATGCCCCATTTTCCAGCAGCGAGGCAGTCATACCCACAAACTGCCCCTGGAGCCATGTAATCCCATCAATGGCCAAATCCAGAGACTATTAAAACCGAGCTCCCTGAAGCATGCAGCCACTTTGCAACCGCACCACATCTTATAGCCTAGATCTCCCTCTTGGGGAACCTGGCAAACTACCGAGAGCTTCCTGCCCACACGGGAGAGCCTGGCAAGCTCCCTGTGGTGTATTTATATGCCAAATACAGTAACAGTGATGGATCTCATTCTCCTGACCCTGAAAGAGCCTCTAAGGCAGCAACGTTGAGAAGGACAAGTAAAGAGAGGCTGCTAAAATCTCAGGGCTAAGACGAATGGAGACATTACTGGGCCTGCTTGAGCAAATCGATAGTGAGAGTGACTTGCTGGCAGAGTGTCCTTCAGTTACATGAACTTTTATGATCCTGAGTTTCCACTCAGGTAAAAGAGTAGCAATACTTGTCCTAATTGACTTGTAAAAGTATGAGAAGGATGTAATGAAACCCATGTACATGACTTTATAAAGTTCAAAGTGATATACACGTTAAAACTATCATATCATATAAGTAGTAACATAGGTCTATGTTTAACTTCTCTTTGCTGGGCGGAGAAAAGGAGAGTCCCAAGCTTTGCTTAAGGGAGCTCAGGATCAATACTCAACCAACAATACTAGCTCATTCAATATAAGGTCTAAGCATGGCGGAGGGTGGGAGGCTGCTCCAGCTTTGTGGTACCAAGGACTGCCCTGTTACCAGGGACCCCCAACACTACACTCAGAAGTAATAAGGGGCCCAGATGGTTGCAGGGTTCAATCTTGGGTTTAACCACTGAGCTATTTCTCCTGTCCCTTAACTCCCTTTTAATAGGAACATATACTAAAAGTGCCCAGAGCTACAGTACAGGGCACTTGCCTTGCACATGGCCAACCAGGGTTAAGTCCCTGTCACTCTGTGGTACCCTAGGCCCCACCAGGAGTGATTTCTGAATGCAAAGCCAGGAGTAATCCCTGAGCGCATGGTGCGGTCATAAAATCAATGAACATAAATGTAGCACTGTCGTCCCATTGTTCATTGATTTGCTCAAGCGGCACCAGTAATGTCTCCATTGTGAGACTTGTTACCATTTTTAGCATATCGAATATGCCATGGGTAGCTTGCCAGGCTCTGCCGTACGGGCGGGATACTCATACTCTAGGTTGCTTGCCGGGCTCTCTGAGAGGGATGGAGGAATTGAATCCGGGTAAGCCATGCGTAAGGCAAACACCCTACCCACTGTAAAAGTAAATAAATTAAAAAATACTACTATCAGAAAAGCCAAATTTATTAGGACTTTAAATTAAATATGTTATATTAAATCCACATATTTAGCTTTACCTGCTCCAAAAAGTACTGTATCACTGTATCACTGTCATCCCGTTGTTCATTGATTTACTCGAGTGGGCACCAGCAACATCTCCATTCATCTCAGCCCTAAGATTTTAGCAGCCTCTCCTTATTCATCTTTCCCAATGATTGGAGGCTCTTTCAGGGTCGGGATGAATGAGACCTGTTATTGTTACTGTTTTTGGCATATCGAGTACATCACGGGTAGCTTGCCAGGCTCTGCCATTAGGGGTGATAGTCATGGGAAAAGGGGAAGTCCCTCAGGGAAGTAATTGGGTACTAGTGAGACTCAACAAACCTCACCTACATTCTTAGAGCTCCACAATATCTTCTTAATGCCCTATGGTTATTTTTTCTGTTATTTATTTAGAGCTCTAATGTATTATAGTAATATACAACCACAAAATAATGCCCCACTTTAGTAGAGAATCAAAGACGAACCAAAAACAGTGAACAATCACCAATGTGAAACTAATGAATGTTAGATATAAAGAAACTAGCATTAGATATTGGACAGACATGAATACAATTAAAAAAAATCTGTAAAATCTAGAAATAAAATATTTTTCTTTATTTCTAGGGGGATTGGGAAGGGTGGAGGCACACCCTGCAGTGCTCAGGGCTTACTTCTGGATTTCTTGGCGGTATGGGACACAATATGGATGTTGGGTATAATCCATATACCCAGCATCCAGTAGTGGGTTGCTCCATGTAGGGCAAGCAGCTCATCCACTTTCCAGTCCCTATAAGTAATAATTCAAACTACTGTAACTACTTTAAAATAAGAACAGGATGCAAAAAGAAAAGAAATATCCAGAGAAAACAAAACTTAAGTCTTTGAAACTAAAATTCTATTATCAGAAATTAGACATACATTAGAATGGTGGGAAATAAACTTAGATGGAATTCTTCAAAGCAGAATAAAAATACAAAAAATGAAATAAAGGAAAGAAAGTATGAGAAATTAGACGAGGCCAGCAGCATTTATATCCAGAAAATGAAATTCCAGTGGGGGTAGAGGTGGGGAGAGACAGCGGGAAAGAAATAATCTGGATTTAAACCCAGGCATTTATTTACCCAGAACTGAAAGACATAGATCTCCAGAATGAAAGAATCTTTTGAGTACCTGGTAAAATAGAGGAAAACAGATGAAGGCCAAAGCATATTATTGTGAAGTGTCAGAACTGTGGGGTCAATAAACCATAAGCTTTTAAAGATGAAAATTGCAGAAGATAGTGCAGCAGGTAGGGCGTTCCTCTTCCCCGCAGCCGACCCGGGATTCTTCCACTCCTCTCGGAGAGCCCGGCAAGCTACGGAGAGTATCTCGCCCGCACGGTAGAGCCTGGCCAGCTACCCATGGCATATTCAGTAACATATTCATATTCAATATACCCATGGCATATTCAGTAAATGATATGCCAAAAACAGTAACAAGTCTCACAATGGAGACATTACTGATGCCCACTTGAGCAAATCAATGAGCAATGGGATGACAATGACAGTGACAGTGATTTTATTTTTTAAATATTTTGTAATGAATCACTGTGAGATACAGTTACAAATTTTCAAACTCTCATGATTACATTTCAGTCATACAATGATCGAGTACCCATCCCTTCACCAGTGCTCGTTCTCTACCACCAGTGTTCCCAGTATTCCTGCACCCCACCGCACTCCCTCCACTTTGTATCAGGCACATTCCCTTTTACTCTCTCTCTCCTTTTGGGTGTTATGGTTTTCAATATAGGTATAAGTGGCCATCATGTTTTGTCTATAGTCTACTTTCACCAAGCATCTCCCATCCCGAGCAAGCCCTCCAAACATCATTCATTTGGTGGTCTCTTCTCTATCCCAGCTGCCTTTCCCCCCAGCATGTGAAGCCAGTTTTTAAAAAGAAACTGGTAGAATTTTAATAAACTGTTACAGGTTTTTTAAAATTGTGTTTTATTTGAAGCACCATGATTTACAACATGATCAGCGAAAAGGTTTTAAGTATAAAAAAACGTACCCTCCACCAGAGCATCTGCTTCCCTGCACCATTGTCGCAGGATACCCTTCTCCATCCCTATCCTCCCTTCATGGAAAATTCAGTTCTGTAGACCATTTCTCATCTTTGGTTGCCTTTTGTGAAGCAAACAGGGTGACTTCAGTTTCTCTATAGCACTAAGTCAGTGATAAAACAATGGGAAAAAAAATCTCTAAAGTACTAAAAGAAAATAAATTTCTATCTGGAACAGAAGCCTCAGCTATTTTAATACAGTGTGAGAATGAAATAAAAACATGCTCAAATATGCAAAATTCAGAAAAAAACTCCTTTTAAAGAAAACACTGACAGTATCTTCCTCCTAAAAGAAAGTACAAACCAAGGATTCACAGGGCATAAAATTTTGGAAACAAGGGGGCCAGAGCAATAGCACAGCGGGTAGGGCATTTGCCTTGCATGCGGCTGACCTGGGTTCGATCCCCAGTATCCCATATGGTCACTCAAGCACTGCCAGGAGTAATTCCTGAGTGCAAAGCCAGGAGTAATCCCTGAGCATCACTGGGTATGACCCAAAAAGCAAAAAAAAAAAAAAATTGGAAACAAGGGGTGAACACAAGAGAGACAGTAAAAATTCACAAGATTATAGTTTAGGAAGAGCTAAGGATGGCAGCTCCAAAGACCCAGAGAAGATAAGGTAAGTCAAGAGGTCTATGAGAGAAGCTGTCTCCTAGAAGATTAAGTTAACAGAATACCAAGTCCAACATACATGGAGGATATTTAGATCCAAAAACTTGTGATCATGAAATATAACATGTCTCTTTAGGAAGCAACATTTGGTTGTTATCATATTAACAATAAAATTAGACTGAATTTATGATTTAGCTGTTGAGAAGGCAGGAGTACAGAGGTAGGACAGGATGGGGAAGGATGGAAACAAAGAGAGCTGAATCTATCTTCTAAAGTGGAACATCAATAGTGATCTTAAATTAGCAGAATATAAACATTTAGTTAGCTATGAGGATACAAATGTCAATATACAAGACCAGGAGAGTTGAAACTTATTTCCCCTAAGAATAGAACATGAGCATATTTAGGTTATAATACTCATTATGAAATTTTTTGTGCATATTTAGGTGAAGCACACATGAACTTAATTTCTCAAGTCAACTAAATAGATTATATTTTTAACATTCAGGACAAAACTGTCATTTCTCAACCTCAGTTTTTTCTTTGTTCTTTAGATTATAAAATTCTTCCCATTTCTAAGCACTTGAGAGACTAGACTGAATTTGGGGACAGCAGTCCAAATATAAAAATAGAATAATAACCTAGAGTTTGAAGTTCTACAATCTGTGAGAAATCAATTATATACAGTAACCAGCCCGGGGAGACAAACTGCTATGAATCAGACCATGGCCCCATAACACTTAGCCCAAAATAGCCAGAACCGAATTAATGACAAATTTTGAGAAATGATTAATTTCCCAAATTTATGTCTCTTCAAACTTAGAACAAATCAGTGACATGATGGCCAATTACATACCCATAAGCAGTCTCACAGGTTGGCTTCACTCTTCCTGAACCCTGAGGCCACCATCCCTATGTGCTAGTAGAGAAGGAGTAAGGTAGGTGCTACTAACACCTACCTAACACTGTTTTTGTTTGTTTTTCTCTCACTCTGGACCTTCCCACTCCATTGGCTTCTTTTGAATCTTGTCCAAACATAAGTGATGGTGGTTAAGAATAAGCTCTTAACAAATAATATCCTTTTCTTGTTTTCAGCTCTTTTCACTCACTCACTTTTAGTACTAGATTTTGCAAATTGAGACTTGCAAACCATTTTTGAAAGATTGAAAAGCATTTTGTCAGGAATTAATATTAGTTA
The DNA here is from genome assembly GCF_027595985.1 of Sorex araneus. Classification (NCBI taxonomy): domain Eukaryota; kingdom Metazoa; phylum Chordata; class Mammalia; order Eulipotyphla; family Soricidae; genus Sorex; species Sorex araneus. The sequence goes on from NC_073303.1 coordinate 325,734,572, forward strand.
AATTAATTATCTAAGTTCAAGCGTACAGTAATTACTCAAGAAACCCCTGCATTTAATTACTTAAATATTTTAACTATTTTGACATACAAAAGAATGCATTGGGTATGTTATGGTAGATACAAAGATGAATTTGATGAATTGAGCATTTCATTTAGTTGAACTTTATAATTTCAGAGTTTCTCAAACTCAGATAATTTGTTATAACATTTGCATACTATTAAGACAATAAATTTGATTTTTAAAGGCAAGTTGCCATAAAAAGAAATCAGATTAATGTTATGCTTTTATGCTTTATTTTTATTTTACATTTTTTTCAAATTGCCCAATATGAATATTTTTACTTAAATGCCTTGTCATATATCTGAAAAAGGCATAGAACCCCTACCTCAAAATCTTCTCTTTTGTTTACTAGTACAAATGTAAATGTTAACTGTACTTAATTTATGCACATTTTATTCACCGTGCCTTGGAACTGAATTGCAGATGTTCTATGAAGGGACACATGTGATTATGGAAAATTATTCTATTGAAAATAACAGTAGTTTTTATAATGATGTAAATCTGAGAAAGCAAGTGAAATTGAAGTTGGAAAAACAGATGTATTCACTAAAAAACTACTGTGTGCACATGGTTGTAGGATAACATAGCCTCAGGTAGTTTAGTTTTATTGGGTTACTCCCGTTACAGTGCTCCTATTCCTCTTTGTTTATTTGTAGCTTCTTTCTTAGTGTTCTGTTGACTTGTAAATAATGTTTTTCTCTTCTCCTTGAGTCCTTTGCATAGTTTATTCAGAGCAAGTCCTTTTTGTATGGACACAGGAAGACTTAACAAATGTTATGCTTTTGTAACCTGGGAGTCATTTGACTCTACATGATATTTTCCTTTAGGGCATCTGTTCTCTTGACCTAAGCCTCAGCTGCCCTTACTTCCTAGCACCCCCAAAGCATGGTCCTGACGTGGGACAAGAAGGACCCAGGGCAAGCGGTGAGTTGTGTGCTACCCTGGCATCGAGATGGGCCTGGCCAAAGGGCCTAATGCTTAACTATAAGTTAAGAGCTTGATCATGGACAAATGTCATGATCCAAACAGTGATAACTAGATTCGGACCCTGCTAGGGTGAGGAATGATTAATCTGGCCTGAGTGCTGTGGTCTGAGCCTGTGGCAAGATGTTGCCAGGAGAGCTGCCTTGCAAGCCTCAATGTATCCCTTGCTATGTCCATACAAAAATAACTAGTATTAAGATGTTAATAAGTTCCTGGACTAAGGAAAAGAAAAAAACCTTAAGAGTGAGGAAGGGCTTTGCAATGCCCTGCCCTCAGGAAGGGCTTTCTTATGTTGATTTTGCTACCTGGCTGGGTGTAGCCTAGAAAGCAAGGGAGGAGACAGAGAAGCCAGAGAGAGGCGGCAGTAGATCCTGAGAGAGGCCGGAGCTGGGAGTGCGGGAGATGAGAAAGATGAAAGATTGAATAAACGGTAACTAATCAGCAACCAGCTTGGTCCTCGTTCTTCCTTCGCCTGTCCTTGACCACCGGCCGTCCCGATCCAGTCCACACACTGCGGTTCCAGGGCACCGAACGCGGGTGGTGAGACAGAGCTGCCCGGAGAGCCCGCGAGTGCACTCGCCCCTCGGCGAGCCTTAGTTTTTTTACACATGGTGAACTAGTTTTTGGCAAGATTCAAATAATGTAATCAGTGGGAATTTGACTAGTCCATGGATTTGTCAAAGACATGTGGGATGAAAGAATAGCTGGAAATTTGTTGTGGACATGAGGCTATTAAGACTGTCTCCTGCTGCATTCAATATGGTAGAAAAAAACTACTATTAAATAACTGATTGTAATGCTACTGTTAAAATTAATGGCCAAAGTATAAATTAAAGTTTAAGATGGATGCAAATATATGTCTTAAAGTACATAATATTAATTTAGCTTTTTTTCTGAGTTTAAAATAACTGTTCTGATGAAAGAATAGTAATTACCAAAGTGCAAGCAAATTAATAAGTCCTCGCTGAAGTCTGAAACATCAAAAGTAACTGCTTTTCAAGTACTTAATCCCACATTTACTAGGGATCATTTTTTTGGCTGAGTATAGGTGTATTAACAGTAATGGGGGTAAACACAGTGAAATCCTGAGAACCCAACTGAGGATACAAATGACAGGTCAGTTCCCCCAGAACTTCTGTGTCACATGTACATGTGTTGAGAGTGGTAACACCCATATCTGGAGAGATGGGATTATAAATTTTTTATCTTCTGATGTTGCCTAAGTCTCTAGCCTTTGTTTCTATTCATATAATTTCATTCCTAGTAGTCCCTGTGACAAAACTTGTCAATCTATAACATTTTTTCACAATAACATTCTTTTAAAAATAAAATGCCTATTTGAATGTCTCTTTCAATGATTCATTGATGTTTTTAAGAAATGACAAATCCCTAGGCCTGGCCCTGTATTTGGACTTGCTGAGATTGGATGTCGGTGATAATATTTCCTAAAATGCCTCCAGTGGTTAGGGACTAGAAACTGGGAAGATTTGATACACATTAGCATAATTCTGTACTATTAATTTCAGTATTCTGCAAAAATTTAAAAAATCTAAATTTGATTAATTGCAAGGACTATTTAATTTAATTAATTTATTTATTTTGCTTTTTGGGTCACACCTGGCGATGCACAGGGGTAACTCCTGGATTTGCACTCAAGAATTACTCCTGGCGGTGCTCAGGGGACCATATGGGATGCCGGGAATTGAACCCGGGTCGACCGCGTGCAAGGCAAACGCCCTACCCGCTGTGCTATCGCTCTAGCCCTCAAGGAATATTTTAATATATCTCTATATGTATGCTTTGAAATGCAAAGAAAAAAATGTCTTTGAAGCATGAATGAGACGAAGTATTAAAATCAGATATATTTTTCTTTAGTTATTATTTTCTTTAAGATAGACTTTTAAAAGTTAATCTTTCTGAACTTTCTCTGTTAGAAGGTTTGTGAAAAGAGAGATTACAGAAATTTCCTGACTACTAAATTAAAATTTTTGAAATTGGGAATTAAACTCTGCATGGTTTAACAAATTGAAAAAATTATATTATGATTATATAATAATATCCTCTCCCTCATACAGCATCCTCGTTCTCAGATGGCCTGCTATTGGTTACCCTGTCACTGTGCTTCATACTAAATTTGTTTTGCCTGGCTTTCATGGAAGTAGAATTGAGCTTTCAATGAAAAACTTAACGTACATATGGATTTACAATGATGTACATCAGAAACTTACATAATATTGTAATCAACATTACCTCAAAATTTAAAATATTGCTTCATTTTTTAATAAAATAGAATCTTGAAAGTTAGGCACTTTTTCACATTCTCCAAATTTCTTTATCTGCAATAAATATTTTACTGTTATACACCTGGAATAATTTATATAAAGCATTTATTTTGTCAATAGATAAATTTACCACATTATACAATTTCACTTTTCAAAAGTGTTCTTTTCACAGGAATAATTTTACCAAACGTGAGATTTCTTATGATTCTTTTTTTCCTAAGCTCCCAGCAACATGCACTATGTTCTATTACAATAAGGGTCTAGCTGGTCCAAAGGTTACTGTGTCTGACAGTAATTTGCTAAGGTACCACATTTCAATGGTTTTGGCACATTTCAATGAGAAGACCTTTGAAGTGAGAAACCAAAAGAAATAGAGAGGCAGTCAGATGACTCAAAAAGAAAAGCAGAATACTGGGATGAAAAGAATGGATAGGGAATATCTCGGTAACTGGAGAGACAACTCAAAGTACGAGTGCAAGTTTTTATTATCTGATGTCTCAGGTTCGATCCCCAGCACTGCCTGGCATAGCAAGCATCTCTAAGCATGACCTCCAAGCACTGAGTTGGGAGCAGATCCAGAGCACCACTAGGAGAGCACCCAATAAAGGAAATGAACAAGCAAACAAGAAGCAACAGCGGAAAGAAGTGTCACTATACAGTGTGAAAAAAGAATAATAAAGCTAGTAGGAATTCTTAGAAAGAGCTTAATTCTACTTTCATCTCAAGTGTCATGTTCATAAAACGCACGTCCATGTTTTTATTTAAACACAGAATTGCATTTAAGTAGAAGATTGCCAAATTATTTAAGAATATGAAATAGAGGGGCTGGAGAGATAGCACAGCGGGTAGGGCGTTTGCCTTGCACGCGGCCGACCCGGGTTCAAATCCCAGCATCCCATATGGTCCCCTGAGCACGGCCAGGGGTAATTCCTGAGTGCAGAGCCAGGAGTAACCACTGTGCATCGCCAGGTGTGACCCAAAAAGCAAAAAAAAAAAAAAAAAAAAAGAATATGAAATAGAGCTGGAGTGATAGCACAGGTAGGCCTTGCACGTGGCCGACCTGAGTTTGATTCCTCCATCCCTCTCCGAGAGCCCGACAAGCTACCGAGAGTAACTTGCCTGCACAGTAGAGCCTGGCAAACTACCCATGGCGTATTCAATATGCCAAAAACAGTAACAACAAGTCTCACAATGGAGACGTTACTGGTGCCTGCTCTAGCAAATCGATGAACAATGGGACAACAGTGCAGTGTGACAGTGCATTGCATGAAATAGAGCTAAAGGAAGATCACTTTCTCAAAGTTACTTTTATTTTTATTTTAAATGTACTGACGTGTGAAATAACTTGGTAGTATAACACACTGATTGTTTCAGTTAACAGTATACTAAGACATTAAAACTATAAAACCATAGGCATTGAAAACTAGGTGAAACGTTTAATAAGATACCTTCAAATGATAATAAAATGTCTGTACTGGAAAAAGCAGAGCAGTGGTACAGGTGCTTGTTTCTTTATTTGATTCTGATGCACACACCCCGCTGTGCCAATGGCTTTCTCCTGGCTTTGTGCTTAGGGATCACTGCTGGCTGGGCTCAGAATTTATATGCAATGGCTGGAGCAATAGTACAGGGGTAGGGCGTTTGCCTTGCATGCGGCTGCCAACCTTGGTTTAATCCCCAGAATCCCATATGGTCCGCCAGCACTTCCAGGAGTAATTTCTGAGTGCAGAGCCAGGAGTAACCCCTGAGCATCTCTGGGTGTGCCCCCCCCCCAAAAAAAAAGATTAAACTCAGATTGGCTACACAAAGAACAAGTGCCCTACCCCCATACGCCTTTCTGGTCCAGTGAATGTTTTTTAAATACCTAGCTTTCTGTTCAGAACAAACTGAAAGTGTTCTATAGAAATATCTTGTATATCTGTGTATCCTAACCTAAAGGAGGCATAGCCTCCCCTTTTTATCGACATCACTTACCAGAATGCTACTTTTTATTTTAACAAAGAGCCTATGTTGATATTACATAATAAACCAAAGTCAGTAGTTTGCCTTAGAGTTTTCTGGTCCCATTGCTTAAGCAGATAATGTCCACTTAGTGATATCTTAATGCTCATACTCCCCAAACTCAGTTTTCTTTAAAATGAATTTTCCTCTCTTTAATATTGTCCAGATATAGTAGACTGAAGAACATAGTCGTAATCAAGAAAAACTATTAGGATTTTTCTGATATAATTATGTAAATATTTTGATGTGGGGGCTTTTCCTGGATTTTTCCAGGTAACCTCAATGCAATCATGAGTATTTTTCTAGGAAAAATAAATCAGGGGATTAGGGAGCTAGTTCAAGTGGTAGAACCCATGTCTTGCATGGGCAAGTTTCTGTCTGAGTGTGTTCCCAGGACTGCATACACTCCCCCAACACCACTTGGTAGCTCCATAGCACTGACAGAGTGGTGCCTAAAACATGATTATTTCTAAAATGCAGAAGAAAATCCTACAAAAAGAAGGAGAAAAAGCGATGCATACATAGAGACAAATGAGGGAGTGATTTCCTCACTGGGCTAGAGTAGTGGCAGACACTAGAAGCTAAAACACACAGGAAATACATTATCTCCGTGGCCCAGCCCTGCTGACATTTTGATTTTTGCACAGTGGAATAGATTTTTGTTTCCTGGCCTCCAGAACTGAAAACAAAAGTACAAGCCTATTGTCTTAGGTCATTTGTAATTTGTTAATGCACCAGCCACATGAAATTAGTAGATCAGGTAATGTGGTTCATTTTGATTTGGCTGTTCCCCAGGCCCACACCAGCTCTGAACCAATTCCTGTACAAAAGTTAGGAATGTGCTTCCTCAATGAAGCAAAGACAGACTGTTTATGAGGCAAATGAGCTCAAGGTTCAGGAGGAGAAGTCATTCAAAATTAAAATATAGGTATTGTTTTATGCTGAAAGAAGTGAGAAAGGCTAAGTAAAATCTATACCAAGACTTAGAGCAGTTGTAAGCTTTGTTCATGGGAGGCCATGAACGGCATGTTATTAGAGATGCATTAAATTGAACAGACCCTATGTACTGGGAGCAGATTTGTTTAGATTGTCAATTACTTTACCTTCTCTAGTTATGTCCCATGTCCTTTTGTAGGAGATTGTATATTAAGATCTTGTTAATATTATCCTACATATAAGTATAGAGTGACACTAAGGATGATATTTAAAATTTTTCTTTCTTATGCTTTTTTTCTGAATATTTTACTGACACTATCTATTATCAGAAGAGTTTTACTTATATGCAGTGTAAGGTCTAGAGGATTCTCCACATATGTCCTGCCAAACTTTTCTGAATAAAACTGAAGGCTGAATTCATAAATGGCTCTGGGGCCGGGGGGGACAGCTCAGAATTGTAAAGTCTGTGCCTTGCATACTCAAGCCCCTAACATCAGTCCCTAATACCAGTGGCACCTCTGGCATCTTTGGGTATATTCCTAGTGGGCCCTAAGTATTTCCAGGCTGGAAATTGAATCACTGCCCGAACACTGTGCATATATATATATATATATATATATATATATATATACATATATATGTATGTATGTATAGTATTGATGTCTGAGTATGGCTGACAAAGTCTTTCTAAAGAAAAAATTAAAAAGAAACAACAGCAAGGATGACTCTGTGTCTTAGTTGCTTGATGAGTATGGGTAAACTTCCTGTAAATTTTCCTAGCATATATTTGTTGTATGTAAAATGAGGATGCATACTTTTATAGTATTTATTTTGAACATGATCTTGAAAATATGTTTGAAAGCACCAGCAGTATACACAGCACAATAATGCTAATAATGTTTACTGCAATCCTGACCCCAATAACACAGTTTAGATCATTACCCTTGTCATTTGTCCTCCTCTTAGACACATTGAAGCTTTTCCAATGATTCATTTCAGCTTCAAAAGATTTACATGTACTTTCCCTTTTGCTTATCACTTTGATTCTCAGGAGAGCCTGCTGTCAGTGCGTGTTTGGATATTTTGCCATATTCTTTCCCTTTCATTAGGCTTTGTGAAATTTAAAATGAGATCAGTTTCACTAGTGAATTATATGCAACTCCATGCAGAGCGTAAGCTGCTTATTTCTTCCAAATAATTTTTGATGTGAACAAAACTTCCTTGATAGGACTGAATATCACACACTACCTCCACGACCTGAGATGGCTCATTTGCCTTCCTTTTGAAACTATCAGATTTTGTTTTGAAAGGTTTAATTAATTGGATCTATTAGTTTTCCCTTAGCTCTTTCATTATTTACTCGTGAAAATTCTGGTAGATAAGTCAGGCATAATTTCCCTTTATGTACATTTTGCTGCATGGAAGCAGAAAAACTGGCATTGTATGATTCATAGGGACAGGGCTGACAAGTCCCCATTTCAGGTGTAGATCAGCCCATGAATCCTGTGTCCGTGAGCCAAAGTCTCTCTAAGTGAGCAATGCCACAGCAGCTCTGAATTCCCTCAGGACATTTGGAAAGACTGTGGCCAGATTGGGCAAGTTTTACGGGTTGCTCCAAGTTGCTCCATTTTTTACCAGAAAATTTTAGAACAAAATTTCAGGGCCCTGATAAGCATTTGATTGCCAGCTATTCTGATTTAATGAATATCTATTTATAGTCAGAGTAGTTGTCATTCTAAATGTAAAACACGTCTAAAATAACTATGCTTTACTGGGATTCGGGGACTTAGGGAGACATCTAGATGAAATACAGAGAACTGACTTTTATAGATATAATTTAAATGTTTGCTAAATTTTAATAATGGAAGTTTATTATTGAATGGGGAATTTTACCCATCTTGTATTTGTAATTTATATGTTGTTGAGTATCGCAGGATTTCACCTGTAAATACCAAACATTCTAGAACAGATATGACAAAGCCCAAGTCCTAAAATTAGTGAGATTTTGAGCAATTTCAAGTATTTTCCCCTTTGGTATATTTAAAACTCTTTATATAGATGTTGCACGGCAGAGCCTGGCAAGCTCCCCATGGCGTATTTGATATGCCAAAAACAGTAACAATAACAGGTCTCATTCCCCTGAACCCTGAAAGAAGCCTCCAGTTGTTGGGAAAGACAAGTAAGGAGAGGCTGCTAAAATCTCAGGGCTGGGACGAATGGAGACATTACTGGTGCCTGCTCTAGTAAATTGATAAACAACAGGATGACAGTGACATAGTGATACAGTGATATATAGATATTATAACCAGAATATGAGACATTTTAATTTTTATTAAAATCAAATCTTTAAAAAAGAAACAAGCATATAGTTTTCACAGTGAAAACTATATATATATATATATACACACATATATATAAACAATTTTTTATTAGTTTTCTTATTTAATTTTTGGGGAGGTTACCCGGGATCAAACTCAGGGATTTCAGACATACAAGGCAAAGATCTACCACTGATTTACACCCTCAATCCTTTTCATGACAGTTTCATGTAATTTATCCTTAAGTAAGCTCTTGCGTTAATTTCTTTCAGGGAGGCCTGACCTTAGAAATTTATACCCATTTTCCAAATTACATTTTCAATTGTTGTTCAATAAACCTTCCTTTTGATACCATCTGACTCTTTACCAAAGTGTTGAATTTTAGTGTCGAAATGGAAGACATACATCAACATAAGTTAGAATAATTTTGATTAAAATAAAACTGATTTACATTTTATTTGGGTCTTCTGAGAGTATGGATTTATTTTATCAGTCAAAGATCAGTCTTTGAATGATAAGAAATCAATATGATTAACATGGAAATCACATATGGCTATAAGAGTCTAGAATTCAAAACTGAAAGTGAATATGAAGGAGCAGAAACTTTGAAGTGTTTCTTTGAAGCTGAATAATAAAAAATATGATCCAAAGAAAAATAAAAGGTAAGGCTTTCTTAGGATAAAAAGTGACTATGTAAAGCACTGAAAATGATTCTCAAATATAGGACTTAACAAAGCAATTCCAACAGCAAAGTGAATTTCTGAATGGATGATTCACTAATGTGGTTTCCCACTAAGCAAAACAAGTAGAAGGAAAAGAGTGTTTTGGAGAGATCTCCTAGGCACCATTGCCTATGTAGCACAAGGACATCAAGGCCCTAGAAAAGAGGACATGTAGTGTCTTCTATGTCATTCAGTGTCATACAAATCCATAACTAGAAGCAGAAGTTCAGTCAGTTGCAAAGCACAAAGGAAGACCCATCTGACAGTAATTAAAATAAACAGTTAATAAAGGGTTTGTAACTTGAAGAAAGAATAGACAAAAGTTTATATACTATTTTTCTAAAGTCTTAAAAGAGTATTCAGAATTACTGAGCAGAACTGATTCTGAGTGTAAATAAAGATTCAAACTGAATAGAAAGTATATTTGCTAGTTAGGTTTAATGAGAAAAATTAAAATAAATGCACTGATAGTACTCAAAGTTTAATTATTATAAATTTTACCATGGTATGCTACAATTTTAATGCTTTTGATTTTTATCCCATTTTTACCAAGAAATTAAAAATGGGTATTTTATGGCATCATTTTCATAAATTTACACTTATAAATATTATAATTAGATACATGCCACATTTTCATTTGTTGTCTCCATCTGATAAACCTATCAATGATTCATATGTCCAAAGCTAGAGCTCATCATTCACTCAAAGACAGTATAGGACACATACCAGAAATGGTATGTAGTTACTCTTTCTGTTTTATCAGTGTGATCTCTAAGTCAGAGTTATTTCTAGGCCCTTAGAAAGGGATTTAACTAATTCCTTCTCTGTGATCTTCTTAATCTAAACAAAAAGAATCAGTCTTGAAGAGAATGGCACAGAATTTTAACCTACTATGGTTATTCTGTGTGTTCTCCCAAACTTTACATCCTAACTCAGAACCTATTTCTTTCCACTCTATCACAGCTACAGGCCAGTCGACCTCCTATGTGAAATAAGAATTCACTGCTGCATGGAGAAAAATCTCTAAGTGTGGTATGGTTACAGATAGAAGTTTCTATTCAGTTGAAATATTTAAAGGGATAGGTCTGGGAGATGGCTCAGAGGACTGGAAAGCATGTTTTGAATGCAGAATTCCTAGAACCACATGGTCCCCTGAGTGCCAATAGGAGTACTCCCAGTGCATGTTGCATGTTATGGTTCCCATATGTGTCAACTGTCCAAATAAGATAAGATAAAGAAAAGAAAAACTTCACTTTTATGTTTACCATTTCAATAAAAGACACCTTTCCATATTAAGCCTTCCTTGCTATTTTAGATTGTTTTGTTTTCTTACTAAAGTAGTGTTAAAGTTATAGAATCAATTCTTTTTTTAATTTAATTTTTATTAGTGAATCACAGTGAGATACAGTTACAAACTATGAACTTTCATGTTTGCATTTCGTTTACATCCCTCCACCAAGGCCCATTCTCCTCCACCAATTTTCCCAGTATTCCTCCCACCACCCCCACCCCACCTCCAACACCCCACCCTGCCTCTGCAGCAGGGCATTCCCTTTTGTTCTCTCTCCTGTTGGATGTTGTAGTTTGCAATAGAGGTAGTGAGCGGCCATTATGTTAGATCTATAGTCTACTTTCGGCACGCAGCTTTCAACCCGAGTGGGTACTCCCAACATTCTCTACTAGGTGTTCCCTTCTCTATCTCAGCTGCCTTTCCCCCCAACATGTGAGACCAGTTTCCAAGCTGTGGGGCAGACCTCCTGGTTTTTATCTCTACTATTCTTGGGTGTTAGTCTCCCATTCTGCTACTTTATATTCCACAGATGAGTGCGAGATAGAATAAATTCTAGACAGTGTATTTATTTCTTCCTGAGGGCAGCGTCTAGAATGTAGTATGTGCTTCCAGATATGGAATGTTGTTTGTTTAAAGCAGGTGACTTTTCAGGACCTATTGTTAGTGTGACTAACATGGAAGATGACAGATCTAATGCTTCATTATTTTCTGACTCACACTTGTAGCTTTCTCTAGTCTGCGATTATTTTTTTATCTTCCCCATTTTTCTTCTCCAAAATCATTGTAATTTTATTTTTTAAAAACCTAGTAGGCATAACTAAATTTAAGTTTCATTTCCTGGAGTGTTTATAATTATTTTTTCCTAATAACTAATAGTTTTTTTTCCTTATAGAGTTTCTTTGGAGCAACAGGTTTGTTCTAGTTAAAACACTGAAATTAGGGACTGAGAGACAGGACAGGGATTAAGATGCTATACGTGGCTGACCTGTATTTCCAGCAACACATGTGGTCCCTTGAGCCCACCAGAGTATCATTCCTGCGCACAGAGGCAAGATTAGTTTCTGACATAAATAAATAAATAAATATGAAAAAACAAAACAAAATCAAGTAAATAAAAAAACCTTTTAAATCAGACTGGAGAGATGGTACAGGGGTTAAGGCACTTACCCTCCACATTGATCCTGGGTACCACATTTGGTCCCTGAGCACCCAAGAGGGACACCTGAGTACAGTGCTGGGAATAGCTCCTAAGGACCTCAGGGTATGACACAGCCTCCCAGGCTCCCTTGTCCCCCAAAATAATGACAAAAATCCCTTGAAATCATAAAAATAATTTGAAAGGTTAATTCATAGGGAGTTTTATTTCTCTCTTGTTAGTCTTCTGGCATTTGATACAGTTCATTCAACCCTCTTTTTAGTTCCAATTCTAAGTACAAGCCTTGGGTTTTCATAGAAAAAATGAATAGTCTAGTAGAAGGTTTACATATGTGCAAGTAAATAACAGCAATTTAGAATGAAACATGATAGAGAGGAGGTATGATCAGCCACTTGTAAACCAAAAAAAAAAAAAAGGAAATGAAAATTAGTGAAATTAATAGAAGGACAAATTGATAGGAAAACAAGATACCAATTGATATTAATGTTAAACAACATTAAGCAGGAAAATTTAAGTCACTATGTATCTTTGCATTTATCTGATGTCAACATTTTGAATCAACAGTACTGTCAAACTGCCATCCTATTGCTTATCAATTTGCTTGAGCGGAAACCAGTAATGTCTCTGTTGTGAGACTTGTTGTTACAGTTTTTGGCATATCGAATATGCCACGGGTAGCTTGCCAGGTTCTGCCATGTGGACGAGACACTCTTGGTAGTTTTCTGGGCTCTCCAAGAGGGATGGAGGAATCAAACCCTGGTCACCGCCTGCAAAGCAAACGCCCTACCTGCTGTGCTATCACTCCAGTCCTTGTATCAATAAAAGTTACACATATATGAAAGGACATAAGTGGTTAAACTTTAAATATAAAAAATGTTTTTCTTTCTTTTGAGACACCACATGAATAAAATGGAAAATGTTCCCCTTATCTTCTGGCAGATTAAGCTTTTCCTGTCCTGAAAGAAAGAATAACTAGTTTTGGAAGTTGCCTATGATTCAGACTCTAGATATAATGAGGCACCAAATGTGCCGAGAAAGCTCATCAGGAAGGGTTGAGTTGCTTGGGTGGGACAGGAAGGCCAGTCTGTTGTTCTAGAGAAGGAGGAGTAGGACTTTTGTTAGGTGAGAAACATGATAGAGGGTTCCAGGAAAAGAGAACCCACTCCTTTTTTATGTGGTGACCTGCTAGGTAGAAACGGCATTTCAAATTTCTTGAAAGATGGCCATAGGTTTTTAGTTCTCTATAGTAATATGAAAACTAGAAAAATCTATTATCCATAGTTTTCATTCTATGTTTTTTATCTTTTGATATGTTGCAGGTCTTGCTAAGGCTGCAGGTAGTGGTTCTCCCAGGCCTAGTCAATCTTTAGAGAATTAAGGAATTATCTGTTGGAACCCCAGCTAACCCAGAACTCATCCCTTTCTCTGATCACTTTCTTTTTTAGGTTCTTAAACTGTAGGTCACGATTTCCCTTCTATAAACCTTACTCACCTAAGTACCATAAAACTTAGGACACACACTATTCTGCAAAACACTAGAAGCTTTTAAATTTGTCAATCCCAGTCTTTCTTGCCTTACCTGTTCCTTCCACGGAAGCTACCATAGAGGATTTTTTATCCATGTATTCACCTTACTTCCTCCACTGCCTTGCCAGTTATACTGAAAAATCAAGTGGCCTTTTGTAGCACTGCATGAATCCTGCTATGGGAGTTTAAGGAAAATTATAAGGAAATTTTCTATGGGAGTATAAGGAAAATTCCTTCATTATAGGCATTTCCATGTGTGAATGTCTTACCATGCCCAATTAAATCAAAACCTATGTACCCTGATAAGAAGGAATCACAGGATCCAAAGAAACCCTGGAACAGGGAATTCTGAATGATGGGATGAAGGATGTCATGAATCCACCCTTCCGTGAAAGCTGTAAAAGCAAGGACAAAAAACAAAACACAAAAGCTTTTTCAGAGTTCTGAGAAATTAACCAAAGGATTACAATGACTTGAGGCCTCAGCATGTAGAGTGAAGAATGGAGAGAGTTCTAACCTCTACACTCTGGCTGTAGCCCTACATAATCTGAAAAGCAGGCCTAACAAAGAATTTCAACCTGCCTAGTTTCAAGCATATCCCTCCTGGGCAGCTGGGCAGAGAGATGACTCAAAGCCTATGTCTGGCATGCAGAATCCTCAGCGTCAGTCCCAGTACTGCATGGTCTTTGGAGTTCTTACTGGGGAAGTGGTGGGAGCAAAACATTTTATTTTATAATAATAATAATAATGTCAATCTATAAAGAAAATTTAATATTTATTAGAGATAGAATTGAGCTTAAACATGTTGTTCTTTTCAGCAATATAGCTCTACTTAATGTTTAAGAGGTTTAAAGCTAGAGCTAATATATGTACATTATATACAACATATTGTGCTACATGCATATAAAAGGGATACCCAAAGTACATAAAGCAAAACAAACACAATTGAGAAAACTGAGAAAAACACAATAGTTCTGGACTTTAATTTTCTACTTTCAGTAATGCACAGAGCAATTTGGAAGAAGCTTGCCACAAACATAATAGATAAGTAAAATTATAAATCAACTAGACCTAAGGGTTAGGTCAAAAATCCTTATAAAATTAAAAAATATTCTAAAAGTATTTTAGCCAATCATATGGTGGAATTATAGCCCAAATCAATAATAGATAGAAATATTACAAATCAAATATGATAAAATTAGAAAATAAATTTTAAAATGTGAATGTATAAAAGAAAAAATTAAGAAAATTATAAATAATTTTTGTTGACATAGCTAAGTAATATTATTCTCTATTTTTGGTAGATATAAGGTAAAGCCAAAAACAGTAACAACAAATCTCACAATGGAGAAGTTATTGGTGCCCACTCAAGCAAATCAATGAGCAATGGATGACAGTGATACAGTGACAGTGATAAGGTAAAACAATGGTGTTTAATGGGAAATTTATAGCTGTGAACACCTATGTCCAAAGCAAAAGACAGGTCTCCAATTAACAGCCCAACTTTAACATAAATAAACTACAAAATGTAGAGAAAACTAAACCCTATAATATGGAAAAAAGAATAAATAGTAGAGCAGAAATATACAAGTAAATAATAATACATAAATTAAACAAAAATGTTGGGTTTTGAAAAAAATCAACAAAATTTACACACCATTAGCTAGAATAAGCAAGGGCAAAAAAAGACTCAAATTACCAAAACTAGCAAGAAAAAGGTGGCCATCATTACTCTGTCCAGAAATAGAGAGATTTCTAAGAAATACTATGAAACTGGGCCAGAGAGATATAGATAGTACGGTGGGTAGGGCGCTTGCTCTTTGCACTGAGCAATGCCTAGTGTGGCCCCAAAACTAAACAAACAAACAAGGAAAGAAATACTATGAAATATCACAGGTCAAAGGAACCACTGAGTGAGGGACAATGAATTACACAGAGGGAATGAAAACAGACAGCTAACTTGTAATAAGAAGGACCGTCTGCTCCCCAATAGTTACTCACCTTAACACAGTATGTAACTCAGGACCTTAATTAAACATGTGAGGAAGTTCAAATGAAATTTGTATAGAATTGACTGCTAGACACATCTGGTACATATAATCAATTTTAGACTGAATATTATAATAAAATGATAATCTAGCTTCTCCTATGTTTAATACTTAATACTCAAGACGCATACCTATTCCATTCTTTGCAGAAATGGAAATTTTAGAACACTTTAAAGAATGAAATTGATACTCATAATGGTAAAAGTGAAGTATTATTATGATATAGAACATTTATGAATCATTTCTTTTATTTTCAATATAGGTATGGATAGCCATAAATTAAAATGAAATTTTAATTTTTATAATTTACTATGATTTTTTTCCTTTAAGCTGTTAGTCTACTGGAGCCAGAAACTAAACTCAGCCAGCTTATTTTTCTCTGCCCTTGGGCTGCTTCTAAAATGTTCCAGGGAGCTCTCCTGGATCAGCGCTCCTACCTGCCAGGTTCTCGCCACTGGTCCGTGGAGGAGACCTGACTCATGGCTTCTCCAGGTCTGTTTGGCCCTCAGGAGTCTTGGGCAGCCGCCATTGTATTGCTGGGGAGTCATGGAAACATCTTCAAGCTTTTTCTCTGCACCATGGACTGGGGAAACTATTTCTGTTCAATGCCAGAAACTTGACCTGACTTTGCCATACTGATATTTCCCCTTTCTACATTTATTGAGCGTGGGAAAAAAAAAATCAGAACCTATTCTGACTCTCCTATCTTTTGCCCTGAGTTGGAGGTTTCCCACAAGATCAGATCTACAGACCTGTCTAGAAGTTTAATCAGGAAACATTATTTGTATGAAAGAAGTAGAATTTATTTAATCCTTTCTTAGATTTCTATGTAGATAGATGCTCTTTATTATCATGTGATAATATCTTTGTAATGAAAGGTTTATTGACATTTCTTACAATGCCGTTAGGAGAAATCTTCAAAACGGCAATATATATGTGAGGTACATTGTTATTTTAAAATTGGGTCTATATGTTGCTAAATACCCTGCAGAAATTTGCGTCTGAATAGAAATGTATGAGATTTTTTGCTCCTTCACATGTAGAAAATTTAGTAATAAATTAATTGCACAGATCATAGCCTTGTTATATAATTATGTGCGATTTCTGTGTATTGTTTATGTTTTTGTAATAGAAATGTACTTTGATAATTTGATAGTTTGTAAAGTAACCAGTTGAAAATCATTAATATAGTTAAGGGGTGGAAATGAGATTGTTTTACAAGGTTAAAAAGTGAAGTTTTATATGAAACATACAACTCAGAGAGCACATCTTGGCAGGGATTCAACAAGATTAATGATAAGTCCTTTTTCTCTACCCAAACTATTCACTGTGAACAGAATTTTATAAAAGTTTAAAAACTCTATGTCAACAAAAATCACTGTTGACTATGGTAACCAGAATGGCCTCCTAAAGAAGTTCATGTCCAAATCTCTGAATCCTACAAATGTATTACAGTGCATGACAAAAGGATATTTGCAGATATGATTAAAATAAAGTATTTAAAATAAGATAGGCTGTCTTTAATTACTCAGGTAACAAGAATCCAAAAGTTTTGTTTCCTAGAAATTCTAAATGAGAAATAAATGGAAATTAGTTCTACAGAGGTAGTTTGTGCTCAGATCCAGAATATCTTTTCATAACTTTTCATGTACCATCATTATAAAGAGCATGGTTCCCATCAGAAATTATCTGTGATCTTGAATACATGCCTCGTACACTTATGTAATTTTTTTCTATTTGGATAACTAAGTCAGGAACCTAAAATAGCTAAGTAGGTGAACAACTTCCACCAAGTAGACTACACTGAGAGCTGGTAGAGTGTAGGAACAGATACTAATTATGTACAAAAATTGGTGTATAGACAATAAATATTTTAGGACTTAAGAAAAATAGAACTCAACTATATTCGGCAATTTAGCTCCCAGACATCTTCTGGGCAATTTTCTTGCTCATATTTCTAGAACTTCTTCATCTACCTTTTCTGTGTCTGTGTACCTAAATGTCATCTATTTTTAATACAACAATCTCTCCACACTTTCTTCTTTTTTTCAAATTTATTATTTTTTATTTATTAGTGAATCACCATGAGGGTATAGTTACAGATTTACATATTTTCGTGCTTGTGTTTCAGTCATACAATGCTCGAGTACCCATCCCTCCACCAGTGCCCATTCTCCACTACTGATGATCCCCACCTTCTCATCCCACCCCCCACACACACCATAATCCACCTCTGTGGCAGGGCATTCCCTTTTGTTCTCTCTCTCCTTTTGGGTGTTATGGTTTGCAATAGAGGTATTGGGTGGCCATTGTGTTCAAACTATAGTCTACTTTCAGCATGCATCTCCTATCCCGAGCGGGTCCTCCAACCACACTTTACTTGGTGCTTCCTTCTCTATCTGAACTGCCTTTCTCCCTACCCCCAGCATGTGAGGCTGGCTTCCAAGCATCTCCCTGATGATTAGTGATGAAGAGCATTTTTATATGCCTTTCAGCCATTCATATTTCTTCCTTGACAAAGTTTCTGTTCATTTCTTTGCCCCATTTTCTAATGGGGTTGGATGTTTTCTTCTTGTGGAATTCAACCAGGGCCTTATATACCCTTGATATTGACCCCTTATCAGATGGGTATTGGGTGAACATTCTTTCCCATTCTGTAGATTGTCTTTGTATTCTGGTCACTGTATCTTTTGCAGTGCAGAAGCTTCTTAGTTTAATATAGTTCCATTTGTTTATCTCTGTTTCCACTTGGTTGATCAGCTGCATGTCATCTTTGAAGATACCTTTAGCCTCAATATCGTGGAGGGTTCTGCCTACCTTGTCTTCAATGTATCTTATGAATTGTGGTATGATGTTGAGGTCTTTAATTCATTTTGATCTGACATTTGTGCATGGTGTCAGGTCGAGGTTTAACCCATTTTTTTTTTTGCATGTGGTTGTCCAGTTATGCCAGTCCCATTTATTAAAGAGGCTTTCCTTGCTCCACTTCACATTTCTTGCTCCCTTATCAAAGATTAGATGATCATACATTTGGGGTTGTGTGTAGGGATATTCCACCCTGTTCCATTGGTCTTCGACTCTGCCTTTATTCCAGTACCATGCTGTTTTAATTGTTACCACTTTGTAGTAGAGTTTAAGGTTGGGAAGGGTGATGCCTCCCATCATCTTTTCCCCAACAATTGTTTTAGTTATTTGTGGGTGTTTGTTGTTCCATATGAATTTCAGAATTGCTTGATCCATTTCTTTGAAGAATTTCATGGGTATCCTTATAGGGATCACATTGAGCCTATATAATGCTTTGGGGGATATTGACATTTTGACAATGTTGATTCTCCCTATCCATGAGCAACGGATATGTTTCCATTTTCTCACGTTCTTTTTTATTTCGTGGAGTAGTGTTTTATAGTTTTATTTGTAGAGGTCCTTTACTTCCTTAGTTAAGCTGATTCCGAGGTACTTGATTTTCTGGGGCACAATTGTGAACGGGATTGCTTTTTTCATGTCGCTTTCCTCTGTCTCATTATTTGCGTATAATAAGTCCATGGATATTGATTTTATAACTTTTGACTTTCCTGTACAAGTCTATTTTTTCTAGGAGTTTCTTGGTAGAGGCCTTAGGATTCTCTCTATACAGTATCATATAATCTGTGAATCTGAGAGTTTTATTTCTTCCTTTCCTACTTGGATGCCCTTAATATCTTTTTTGGGGAAACAGTTCCTGTTTCTTCAATTTCCTGGAAAAAGCTTGAGAAGAACTGGCAACAGGTCCTCTTTGAATGTTTGAAAGAATTCGCTAGTGAATCCATCTGGACCTGGGCTTTTGTTTTTGGGAAACTTTTGAATCAATTTCCTTGATATTACTGGGTCTATTTAGGTATTCCAAGTCTTCTTGGTTCAGTCTTGGGAGATTGTAGGAATCAAGGAATTTATCCATTTCTTTTAGGTTCTCTTGTTTTGTGGCATACATTTTCAAAGTAATCTCTGATGATGTTTTGAATTTCATTAGTTTGTGTTGTCATGTACCCCTTTTCATTTCTGATTCAGTTTGTTAGGGTTCTCTCTCTCTCTTTCTTTGTGAGTCTTGCTAGTGGTTTATCAATCTTGTTTATTTTCTCAAAGAACCAGCTCTTGGTTTCATTGACCTTTTGGGTTGTTTTTTGGGTTTCCATGTCATTGACTTCTGCTCTAAGTTTTATTATTTCTTTCCTTTAGTTTGGTTTGGGGTCCTTTTGCTGGTCCTTTCTATGATCATGAGCTGTGAAGTCAAGCTGTGAAGCTATTTATGTAGACCCTTTCTTCTTTCCTGAGGAATGCTTGCAGAACTATAAGTTTTTCCCTTAACATGGCTTTAGCTGCGTCCCATAGGTTCTGGTAGCTCTTGTCTTCATTTTCATTTGTTTCTAGGCATCTTTTGATTTCTTCCTTGATTTCCTTCCTGACCCACTCATTGTTCAACATTGAGTTGTATAATTTCCAGGTGTTCGATTTGGTGCTCCGCATCTGTGTGTGATTAGCTTCTATCTTCAGTGCATCGTGGTCTAAAAAGATAGTTGATACAATTTCTATCTTCCCGATTCTATCCAGGTATTTTTTGTGACACAGCTCATGGTCTATTTTGGAAAATGTTCCATGTGCACTGGAAAAGAATGTGTATTCTTTCTTTTGGGGTGTAAAGCCCTGTATAGGTCTATTAGCCCTCTCTCTTTCATTTCTTCCTTCAGAGCCAGTTTCCTTGCTGAGTTTTGTTTTTGTTGATCTATCTAGAGACGATAAGGCGGTGTTGAAGTCTTCGACTACTATTATGGTGCTAGCGATGTCCTCCTTAAAGTCTGTTAGCAATTGTCTTAAGTATTTATCTGGTCACTTATTAGGTGGGTATATGTTTAAGAGTGTGATTTCTCCCTGTTGTATCCCTTGATAAATAGAAAATGACCTTCACTGTCCCTTCTAATCTTTTTCAAACTGAAATCTATGTTGTCGGATACTAGTATGGTCACTCCAGCTTTTTTGAGGGAGTTATTTGCTTGCAGGATTGTTTTCCATCCTTTGACTTTGAGTCTGTGTTTGCTCTGTGTGTTCAGGTGTGTTTCTTGTAGGCAGCAGAAGGTTGGGTTTAGTTTCCGAATCTATTTTGCCACTCTATGTCTCTTGATTGCTGCATTTAGACCATTGACATTGAGATTATTTTCATGGGATTTTGTGCCATATTTCTGTAGGGTTTGTTTTTCTTGTAGGTTTTTCCTTGTCTTACAGTAGTCCCTTTAGTCCTTCTTTTAAATTTGGTCTTGAGTCTATGAAGTTCCTGAGCTATTGTTTATCTGAAATAGTGTATCGTTCCTTCGAGTTTGAGTGAGATTTTTGCTGGATAAAGTATTTTTTTGGTGAGTTGTTCATTTTATTGTTTTTTTTCACTGTACCCCACCATTGTCTTCAAGCTTGGAGGGTTTCCTCTGACAGGTCTGCTGTAAATCTAAGGGGTGCTCCTTTGTATGTGATTTCCTTTTTTGACCTTGCTGCTTGAAGTATTTACACACTTTCTTCTAAGAAAAACTTTTTTGATCTTTTTTAGTGAATTATTCATAATAAGCAATATAAAATGAATTATTTAGGTCCTGCTATTGGAGCAGGCTTGAGTGGTGGTTGGGAAAATTAGAAATAATAGCGGTGGGAACGTGCAATGGTGGTAGGATTGGTGTTGGAATATTGAGTGCAACAAATCATCATGAACAACTTTATAAAAAAAATAAATAATTTTTAAAACTCTCACTTGTTTTCAATGACCCAGACATATCTACACCTGTGCACATCTTCCCTGCCAATCTCATCTTGGGGTAATAAACCATTTTCTCTCATTTTATATGGTGACTCTTAGCTACTTTTCTTATAGTGGTACGAAAATGGATGTTTAGAAAAATGCAAGGGTAGCCATTAAAAACTATTTATTACAAAGTGTTGCAGTAAGTTGAGAATTATGTGCAGAAAAGAGGCAGGGAGTACACTTAAAAGTGAAGGTGTTTCCTCAGCATTCCTGACTATTTCTAAATTGTCTATATTATATTAAAAGGTCTAGAGTTGCAGCGATTCTGGAAAACTGACTGTACAACTCTGTAGGATTCATTAGAGCCCAGATGCCTTGCCTTGTTAGTGATAAAGACACAGTGAACATGAGAAATCATGTTACCCTTGTGAGTACCTAATAACTTTTGTGAGTATTTCTTCCTTTTTTTTCCTTTAAAATATGTTCCTATCCCCAATGGTGGTTCCAGGGATCACCCTGGCAATGTTTGGCTCTGTCCCAAAGCTAGATCTGATGACAGTATGTGGCACTGTAGATTGATCTGATAGCTTTGTACATGTTTGGGATTTACTTGAGGTGCATGTGGCAAAGTTGACAAAAACAGGACCTACATTGGTGGTGAGAAATGTACACTGGTAAAAGGACAGGTGTTGGAATATTGTATGACTGAAACCCAATCATAAACAACTTTGTAACTGTGAAAAAATAATAAAAAATAAAGTGAAGGTGTTTAGAGAAGATGATCTACAAAGATGTACAACCAGAAGTCACTGGAATGTCCTTATGAAAACAAAAGAAGATTTCAATTAATAATGGCAGAAGGTAAAAATGTTAAAAAAATGTTGGGGAGCAGATGGTGTAGGGCATTTCAATCTGCCTCAGGGATAAAGAGTTTGGACTTTATCCTGAAAACAACAGGACGCTATCGATACACTGTTAAACCGCACATCTAGGAAGATTAATTTGGCAGAAAACTGTACGATGAATGCAGAGCTTATTAAAAAGATATTTTAGTAATATGAGGGTAGCAGGTACAAGTCTTTAAGGCCTTAGTCAAGTGTGCAGCAACATAAGTAGAAGTCTTAATTGTCCTCATTTTTTAAGAATTAATTTTAATTTCTGTGCTAAGTCTTCATTCTACTCGCTGAATAAAATTTACCTTAGTCATATCCAAGTAAAATAGGTTCAAATTTTTTTTCTTGAGGGTGATGCCTGAGCCATTCATTGTAACCTTCTCTGCAATATCCATTTAATAATTTACCTTAGGGGTTAGATCTAACAGAATGACAATTAGTAGTCATTTACTCTTGACCTTTGGGTCACTTGGATGGGAGCTGAATTAATGTCTGGTCATCACTTGGATAAGTTGATTAAACATAGAAAAGGAACAGATAGTACTTGCTGTAATTAGTAGCTATCCAACTACAGAAGTAGATGAAATTACTTTTTTTTCCACTACAAATATTTCTATCTATATCTCCTAGTAGTCTTTAAAATAAGCATGTCTAGTTCCCTAGATATCATGAGGATACAATGACAATTTCTGGTATATTATTTTCTATATATTTATCTGTCATCCAAAAGCTCTATCATTTCCTTATGTCAGACTGCAATTTCTCAAATTACTGCTAATCTTCCACTAGTTACATTTAAATTGATGACTTCCCTTTTAGGGAAGCATACTGGACCCCTAGTGAGATTTAGAAAGTACTCTCAAATTGCTAGCAATATGTTTGTGAATCATCTTTTGGGTGGCTTATTTTCTGGATGACTTCTACAGATGGTTAATATTGCCCATTTTACTTTAAGTCCCATTTGCTTCAACCTCTAAGCTTGATAATATCTGACTTTTTTCCTGATTTTAATTATGCTTTTATTTTGGTATTATTATCCTTTCGCCTTCTTTTCTAGAATTCCATGTTTGGCATTTGGCAGAATTTGGAAGTGAAGATCACGGTGAGGGAGTACTGACTTCAGGGTATATTGAGAATTTATTACATAGCCTATATTGAGATAAGCAAAAATAGCTATAAATAAAAAGAAGAATGCATTGATTATAATGACTTTGGGGTAGAATCATAAAACATCTCCTCCCCCCCACTTTTTTTGTATGATTTTCCTTGCTGAATGAAGCATTAAAACTTAAGAATTGGAGATTGTGAAGAATATAATTATTCTATTACTTTGTCCCAATAGGTACAAAGAGCATCTGGAACAACTAGGCACTCAATATATGTTTGGCAGATGAACAAATGAATAAAAATTAGATTGAAGAATTTAGCTTAATTTTCAGTCAAACTGTCTTAACATTAAGTTTCCAAACTAAAGTTATACATTTAGTACTAAGAAGATCTGGACAATATAAAACTTATAGTGACCAAAGTACTCCCACTCAATGTAGGCTCCTCTTCCAGCTGGTGAGTTTGAGAAGGCAAGTGAGAACTTGATGAGAGGGTGAACTCTTGTTTTAGAAAGAATTAGATTCACTGAGAAAGATAGAGTAGTGTTCTCAGTATTCACACCTCATAGCACAAATGGCCCTTGAATGAAGTCTACTTTGTAACACTTTCAGTTTCTGGTATCTTTAAGCAACAACTGTAAAAAACTAATAATTAATTAATGATCAAACGGAAAATGTCCAATCCTGGAGAATGAAAACATAGTAATTAGAAAGAATTTCCTCATCTCCAATTTTCTATTGTGGTAAAGTATCATACAAATTACAATATCAACTATTTTAAGCATCCAGTTGAAGTGGATTATATATTTAAATCCACTCACTTTGATATATAATCATCATGCTATCCATATACAGAACCCATTTAATCTTATAAAATAAAAGCATAAAAAGGGGGGATATCAAATAGAAGGGGTTAATTTTTTATGGAGAATAGAAACTAGTTCTGGTCACAATTATACAGTCTATATATAGATAGTGGACCATAATGCTGTATACTTGAAACTATATAATGTTTTAAGCCAATGTTATGATAAAAATTAAGAAATAGTCTAGGTGATGCTTGATAATCTAGATGACCCTGCAAGACAATGTATGTTATCAGGCACCAGAAGATGATCATTGTAGCATCTTGTCCCTATTCCTATGACTGTATTTCAATACCATGCCCTTTAAAAAATTTATCTAAAAGGGCTCACTGTACTGAGGACACAGTTGGCCTTCAACCTCCAAATATTACATTCATCCCTTAAACACGAGGTTGCTTCAGCCCATCAAATGTGTACTATGCTTGGAAAGTAATGTTGCTTCTTTGTGAATAAATCTAGGTAAATCCCTATCAATTTTCAATCTACAAAGAAAGCCTTCCAATTCTAGAAAGAGGGAAGTCCTGGGTCTTTGCTCTCTTAGGTCCTGTCCTTCTGCTTCCCTTGGTGAACCTCTACTTGTCATAGCCAAGAGGACATGGCCATATAACATTGTCAGGTTGTTTCCTCTGCACTTAAGGCCATCACACTACAGATGATTCTAATGTGGAACCATGGATGCAGGTGACTGAGGCATGGAATTGCAGACTTCCAGGCACTCCTCTTCCTAAGATACCTTGACTGAACTCAGTCCCTATGTGGTGCCCCGAAGTCAACAGGAAGTACCCTGATAGACTCGATGCCCCATTCCCTGACTGTGGTCAGGGTTTCATCTTTGAGAGGGGAGAACAAAATAGGATGGTTCAATATCCTTAAAATTCTGCCCCAAAGCTTAAAAGCTCACAGGTAGACTAAGATAATGGACAATGTTCAAGGCAAATATCCAGAAAGACTCAAAACAGTTGGACTACTCTAAATTCCTTGCATCTTCTGTAACATTCTTATCAAGAAATGCAAAGCTCAATTTTTAATTTAAAAGAACTTACACAAAAAATCCCTTATTTTTAACTACCTGCATTCTCTGTAACACAAAGATCCTCATTTTCCTATAAAAGTCCCATTAAATGAGCCATAGTTAACTTTATCTTATACTAAGTTCTCCCCACATGGGGAGTTTCTTTTACTTTCTCTTCTACTTTCCAATAAACTTTTTGACAATCAAAAAATAAAAAGAAATAAAAATAACTCCAAATTCTCCCATTCAAACCCTCCAGGTCGTGACCACCACTACTTTACTTTTAGTCTTTGTTTTGGACTACAACAGATTTATTTTATCAGCATTATCAGAAATCAATGCAATTGGAGGATGATGCTTAGATATATGGCCATATAGGCTTTCTTACTCAAAATAACTCATAACTACTTGCTAACCACAGATTCAACCCATCCTCTCTGCCTCCTCTAGAAAGTCATTCTAGCCAGGAGGGTAGGGTGCAGATTTTACCACTAGTGGGCTGGAAGACAGTGCAAAGTTCTCAGAGAGGTCTAACCATAGGATGTTTGGACTTTCCCTCAAGCTGTCCACAAAGATGTGACACATCTTCCCATGAAAAGAGGGAATGGAGATGACGGCAGGAGAGGTCATGAGTATCTCATTTACAGAATCTAGTCATGGCCTCATAAGGTCAAAAGATGTCAGGAAACATAGAAAAAAAGCCTAGAAATGTAATATTTCTCTCACACTAAAACTGTGAAACCAACAAAAATTAATAAATGATGCTACAATGCATTGGGAGGACAACAACAATTAGCTGGAAGTTGTATTACACTCTCATCAAATCATGTGTTGTCATCTAAAATAATAAATAAAAGAATCCAATAGCCTTAGAAGGTTATGTGTTCCTAACAGCTTTCAAAAATGTATGCTTGCTTCTAAAGGTTTTTATTTTGTATGATAAGAGTGAATACCAGTTCTACAATCACAGATGAAAGGGATTGTTATCCCCAAGAGACTCCTTTTTCAATCCAAAGTGAATCAGTGGCCTGTGTCAGCTGCTGTCTAGATAAGCTGCTAAAATATTTGCAGAAAACTAAAACAAAACTGGGAGAATGAGAGGGAATGAGTCAAACTGACTTCTTTCACTATTATTGTTTGCAAGCATATTTTTGCCAGCAAGAATGGTTCCTATCTTGTCTCAGACTAATGGATACCTGAAACACTTGTTTAGCACATCTTTTTCTCTTAGTTATTCACAATTTGTGACTGAAGTTGAAAACAACAAAACATATGCTACTGAAGAGGGTTTTGTAAGGGATCTAATAGAACAGACATTTGTATTGTGAAAAAAACATCGCCTCACTGTTTTAGAAGATTCCAGTTTCTTTTGCTATCAACATATAGAAAATGGCAGATAACCCAAAGATTTGGGTTTTGGTTTGCTAGCTGTAATATTCTGCTACCCCCTCAATAGTTCACTGCCTCATCAAGATGAGGGGGTGGCAATGGTGCCAATTGGTGAACACCAAACTAACAGGTGCTGCCCAGAGACGCAGACAGGTTCAGGGCTGGACTCCTTGCAAGCTTGCATTTGGTAGACTGAAAACACCTGTAAGGGCGATTAGAGGCCACCTCAAGAGCCTCCATCCCTCTCGAATAGCCCAGAGAGCTACTGAGATATCCCACCTTCATGGCAAAGCCTGGCGAGCTACCCGTGGTATATTCGATATGCCAAAAACAGTAACAATAATGGCCTTATTCCCCTGACCCTGGAAGAACCCTCAATACTATAGTGTTTAGAAGGACGAGTAAGAAGAGCTGCTAAAATTTCAGGTCTGAACTAGGCTGCCAAAACGAAGAGGACTAAAATGGCTGCCCACACTTTTAATGCATGCATGCTGGTATTGAAGCATCCGTTGAGGACCTGATGGTGCAAGCGCAGAAGATCAAGTGCGACATCATTGGATTGACCGAGGGAAAAGGCATTGATGACATCACGCTGTTTTCGACACTGGAGAATAACTGTTCCTTGGAACATGCAAGAACAGAGGCATGGGTGGTGTCGGTGACCTCATCAACATGAACTTGGCCATGAGCATTGATTTGTTTGAATGCCTAACAACCTGAATCAGATACTTACATTTGAATAGATGTGGCTAATTGCCATGAGTTTCTATCTTCTATCTTCATCATCTACGCACCAACATCCAACTATGACAAAGAAGAAATTGAGAAGTTCTAAATAGGGCTGGGAAGTTCTATAAAGACCATACCTTCTCCAGGTCATTGTCAATAATTTTAATGCAAATATAGGACTGAGAAGATCACCCAAAGAACTCCACATTGGGACACACAGCTTAGAATGGAAAGAACAGGGTGAGAGACTGAGTTCATCATGTCGGCCAAGACCATCCATGGTAACTCACACCTCCAGAAGGCCAAATCTAAACAATGAACCTGAGAGTCTCCCAGTGGACAGTTCCACAGTAAAATTGACCACATCATAATCAATTAACGGTTTTGACTGACCAATGTCACTATTGACACAAAATTCCAAACGGAATCAGACCATCAACTCCTCCATGGAAATTCTACTTTATGGAGTGGGGAGAAAAGGCTGCAAAGTTTAAGAAGAGAACTCTCAGAACGACCATCAACTGGGAGCTCTTTGGCATTTTTGTGGCAATATCGGAAGATGCTGTCATTGACAACATTGACAAGGAATATGATAGACTGGTTCAGCACCTCCATGACTGTTCGAGGAACGCAGAGAGTGAGAAAGTAGCAAAATATACCTGTCTTCAGAAACTCTCAAGTTCATTCGCCAACATGGTTTGGTGCGAGCCTCAGGCAATCACAAGCTAACATCCAAGCTTGCAATGCTGTGCAGAGAGTGATAAAGGAATACCTCAAAAAGAGAAGAACAGCAGAGTTGGCCAATGTGGCAGATGCTGGGAGAAGTATTTTCAAAGCTCAACTGTCCTTTGTCAACTATAAGACCAAGATGACTGCCCTCCGACATCCTAATATATCTATTACATCTTACAGAAGGGCAATGGAAAATGTTATCCATGACTTCTACTCGGATCTCTTTAACAGCCACATTCACCTGCCCATATACCAAATTCTGCAGGATGGATATGTCTTTCCCAGCGTTCTCCCTTCTGAAATCCAACACGCTATTTTGTCAGTAAAGAAGTGTATAGCACCTGGTCCAGACAAGGTCAGACCTTAACACCTGAAGAATCTGCCGCCAGTACTCGCCAATACACTGGCTTGGCTCTTCACATGCTACCTGTCTGAATGCAAGGTTTCGTACCAGTGGAAAACCAGCAGAACCATCCTGTTGTACAAGAAGGAAGACATCCATGACATCAGCAACTATTGCCTGATCTACCTGTTGTTGTCATCTATAAGTTATTCACTTGAGTTATCCTGAATTGGCAGAACACTAGATGAAGGACAACCATGAGGGCAATCTGGGTTCTTAAAATATTCAGCATGATCAACCATGTCCTCATGGTGACGAAGTTCATTGAGGTTTCATGAAAGTTCAAGATACTGCTCTATCTAACATTCATCAATTTTAAGAAGGTCTTTGTTTCTGTTGAGACTGAAGTGGTCATCAAAGCCCTAGCCAAACAGAGCATTCAAACTCAGTACATCAGGATCCTCTATGAGGTATATTACGGATTCACCACCAGGATCTCACCATTCTGCAAGGAAATTATCATCGATGTAAAGAGAGGGGTTTGTCAGGACGACACCATTTCATCGAACCTCTTCAGTGCCACCCTCGAGAACGTCATGCAATGACTGGAATGGGAAGGAATGGGAGTGAAGATAGATGGTCGGCAACTACACCACCTTTCGCTTTGCTGATGACATCATTCTAATAACACCAAACATTATCCAAGCAGCACGAATGCTGGCCAACTTTGACCATGACTGTGGAAAGGTCAGGCTGCAGCTGAATTTCATGAAGACGATGTTCATGAGAAATGGACTATTTCCTGATGTTCCATTTGCTCTCAAAGGAGCGGACATCTCTGAATGCAGCAGCTGTGTACCTAGGCTGAGAACTCAACATGAGGAATGACTTGGCATCAAAGCTGCACAAGAGGAAGAGAGCAGCGTGGAACACCTTCAAGAGTGTCAAAGAAGTTGTTAAGCAGATGAAGAACAAGAGGTTCTTCATCTTTTCAACTCCACTGTTCTTCCTGCACTAACATAAGCCTCAGAGACTGGAGCCCTACAAAAACAGGATGAGAACACTATTTGGATCTCCAAAAGGGAATCAAAAGAGCTGTGCTTGGAGTATTATGTTTCAGTCAATTGAAAGAAGGAATCTGGAGTTCTGACCTCCATCTATGATCAAGAATCAGGGACACTGCCTCATTTGCCAAGGCATCGAAAATCAGATGGGCCAGACATGTAATGCAATTTGGAGAGGACCACTGGACTAGAGCTATTACTTACTGGATCACACAGTATGGCAAAAAAAACACCTGGCCGCCCCCCTATGAGATGGTCTCATTTCTTCATCAAGATGCTGAATAAACAGTTTGATGCTCTTTGTGTTCCTGGAGAGAGCAGATGCCATTGGGCTACACTAACATGTGACAGGGATGAATGGAGACATTACTGGTGCCCACTTGATTGATGAGCAATGGAATGTCAAGTAACACAAGTGATACAATATTCTGCTACACGCTTTCAGAGTCTTGATTTTTTTTTTAAATATTTGCTTACATTGAAATCTAGGTTGTAAAATCTCGCAAGTGATAGTTAAATGGCTAACTTTTCTGGGAAAAGGCAAAAGGACCCTAGATCTCTCAGACAATGTTTCCACAAGTATTTTATCAGCTCTCCTGAGCTGCTGCTTCTCTCTTCTCCAATGATTGTATTGACTTTGTCATTCTGAGAACCTTCAAAGTAATATGTGCTTGCTGAAGCAATGATGTGCAAAATACAATATATGCAAAGTACAAATATTTTGCATATAACTAAAACCACTACCATGAAACCTGTTCTTCCAGACCACCAATAGCATCACAAAAATGGTTTTTGAATGGAGGTCTTTAAATATATGATATTTGATATTTTATCCTAAACAGAAACCAAGGCCTTTCTATCATGAACATTACTGTGGGACAAATAATTCTTGTCCAGACCTGCTTTAGAAGAACCTGGTAGAATTCATGGACCCCCTCCTCTTAGGTGCAGGGTTTTTTTCTCTCTGCAGATGGTGAGGTTTGTCTATCTCTTTGTTACTTCCTTAGAATGGGTAGGGATGAGAGAGCAAAATCAGATGAGGAAGTCTGCTGCTTTCTCCTTATTTCTCCAGTCTTGGAATCCAGTTACATATTTAACTCATTTTTTTTTAGCTCTTTCTTAGAAGAAAGTTGCAAGGGAGCTGACCCGATTGATCCACTGACAGATGTGTGTTGCCACTGTAGGCCTGAATTTCAGAAACCTCTAAAGGCAAATCTCCTTATTAAGCATTTTACTCTCTGTCAGAGTACAGCCACATTTTGTACAATTGCCCTTTTGCAAGAGGTTATTTCACCATTAATGCACTTTTAAAGCTGATCTGCAATTCATCTAAATAAATAAGTGGTGATAGAATATAGTCTCAAAAACACATTACTCTTGAATCAAATTCTGTTTGGAAAATTTTGACTTGCAGGAGAGTGTTTTTTGCATTTATGTGGTCTACTAAACTGAGATTTTAAAAAATCATAAATTAATTGAACCAATGCAATGATGACTTTGTTTCAATTGCAGATTTTTTTCTCCCTAGAGTTGAATCTATTTTGCCTTTTGCATATAGTTAAAGTTTCCATTTAATATAAATATCACACTCAGTGTCTGCATATTTGACTCCCGATAACTTTTTTGCTGACCTTTGTGGAGGCAGGAGGCCTTTAGCTCTGGTGAAATGAAATAAGCATGGGACTTTGAGTATAAAGAGTTGCTTTGAAATTTTTCCAGTTTATATGGTTTCTGTGAATATCTGTTTCCTTACTTCTAAAGTGAGGAAAGTAATATTTACATCACAGCAGGTGTTTGGGAAACTAAATGATATGGAAAGCAGCTAGCTCAATACATCACAGAATCCAGTAAACATTAAAACATTAAATCTGACAGCGAATTGGGATTAGTTCTTGTGCCAGCTCTGTCACTTCCTCAACTTCCTCAGAGTACGACCTAGGGATAGATACATGCACAGTCTTGATTTCTTCATTTGTGAAATGGGTATGTAGAAATGTATATGTATATATGTATTATATATGTTTTATTATGCAAAATATTTAATACTGTGTTCAGCTAATGGTAGAGTATTTACAAAACAGCTTCAGAAAGACAATTCATACATCACTCAATTCACTCATTGCACTACACTGTTGTCCGGTTGTTCATTGATTTGCTTGAGCGGGCACCAGTAATGTCTCTATTGTGAGACTTGTTATTACTGTTTTTGGCATATTGAATATGCCATTGGTAGCTTGCCAGGTTCTGCTGTGCGGGCAGGATATTCTTGGTAGCTTGCCGGGCTCTCCGAGATGGACAGAGGAATCGAATCTGGGTAGGTCATGAGCAAGGCAAACACCCTACCCTATGTGCTATCGCTACAGTCCCAATTCAGGGGGCTGGAGCAATAGCACAGAGGGTAGGGCATTTGCCTTGCATGTGGCCTACCTGGGTTTGATTCCCAGCATTCCATATGGTCCCCTGATCACTGCCAGGAGTAACCCCTGTGCAATGGCTGGGTGACCCAGAAAGCAAAAAATAAAAAAGAATCAGCCCAGTTCACTCATTAAGGCATGTAATTCAATGATTTTTACTATGTTCAGAAATATGTGCTATTAACAATATTGTCAATTTTTAACATTTTCATCATCTGAAATAAAATCTGTCCCCTTTAGTTGCTTTCCTTCTATTCCCTCTGACCAAAACAAACCCTAATCTACTTTTTGACTGTATAGATTAACCTATATTACTAATTGATATAAATGAAATAGTATAATTGATATAGCAATATGTAGTACTGTGTACTGTAATAATGTAATGCATATTACAGTAATGTAATATATTATAATGCAATGTAATAATGTAATATAATAATAATGTAAAATAAAATAATGCAATAAATAATATAATAGTAAGTCTTTACATCTTACAATAAGTTCTTAAAAATTGTGACTTTAGGAGAAATGATGGATAAGAAAAACGGGTTCTTCTTCTCATCATTTCATGTCCTTTTGCCCAACAATGGTTAGCTTTGCTCTATTCTCATTAATGTTCTAACTGAAGAATGTGGAGTGAAATAACATTACTAAGAAACTGCTGTGCAGTTGCCCTCCTTATCTCAGGTTCTGCATTTACAGAGTCAACAAACCACAGATGGAAAATACGTCTCTGTATTTAGGCCTATGATGTTTGTGTCTGCATTGAACACATATAGACTTTTTCTAGCTATTATTTTCTACACAATATAGTATGATGACTGCTTAAATAGCATTTACACTCTTTCAGTGGGAGAAATAGTTTGAGATGATTCAAAGTATACAAAAGCATGAATGTCTAGAATATGAAAATACCATTCTATCTAAAAGACTTCATCATACACAGGGATCCTGAAAGGAATATCTGCCAGGCCACCCCCACATCCACCCTCTAACCCCCTAGGAGAGAACAAAAGACTATTGTGGGACTGGAGTGATAGTACAGTGGGTAGGGTGTTTGCCTTGCACGCGGCCTACCCGGGTTTGATTCCCAGCATCCCATATGGACCCCAAGCACCACCAGGAGTAATTCCTGCAAGCAGAGCCAGGAGTAACCCTGTATAATACCGGGTGTGATCCAAAAATTAAATAAATAAATAAATAAATACTATTGTATGTAGCTTTTTTTTTGCTGTCTGTTCCTCTGTTTAGCTTAATGTTGTCCAAATTCAGTCATGTTATATTACATATAAGTACTCAGACCCTTTCCCTGTCTGAATAATAATTGATTGTAGGGTTGTATGCTAGTCAATCTCCATCTATTCACATATTGATGAGAATCTGAATTGTTCACCTCTTTTGGTTATGCTGATTGGTACTGCTACTTTCGTGTAGACATAAAATTATCCTTCTACTTCATTATTTTTTAGATTGTTTTACTTTTTTTGTTCCCTGAAAGTCCATATGACTTTTAGAATGATCTTATTCAAATTTTACAAAGAAGTAGAATTCTGATTGGGATTGGACTGAATCCTTAGAACAGTTTGGGGAGTAAACCGTATTAACAATGTTAAGTGCTCTGATCTTTGGACATGGACCTTTCTTCAATTATTTAGACTCACAATATCTTCTTTCAAGACATTGTAGTTTTCAGAGTAAAATTCACCAAGGGTACAACAAAGGTTGTTTATTGGGGCCAGGGTGGTGGGGGAAACATATGTTGCTGGGGATCAAACACAGGTCCCTGCAAATACTAGGTAATGCTTAAGCTGTCTCCCATAATCCTTTAAAATATTTTTATGATATGAATACTTAGGGAGTTCTCTAAATTTCACTTACAGGTTGCTTAAGTGAACATAAATCAGTTGATGTTTCTACATTAATTTCATTTTTGAAAATATTCAGAACCAGTTTGCTTGCTTTAAAGTGTATTCCTTAAATTTTTTATCAACAAAAGCATGTCAACTACAAAGAAAAAAATTGTACTTTTTTCAATTTATATGGATTTTATTTATTTTTCTTGACTCATTGCTCTGATGGAAAAATAAGCACAGTGTTAAACAGAAATGATGAGCACAAACATTCTGGTTTTGTTCCTGTTCTTAGGGGGGGAATTTATCATTAAGTATGATGTTAATTTTGGGATTCTCATATATTGCATTTTTCATGTGGAAAAATTTCCATAAATTTCTACTTTCTCAGCTTTTATAAAAATGAAATGATATTGACTATTGTCAAATTTTTTTATGTATCTATTTATACAGTATGAGTTTTAAAAAGTTTACTGTTATGGTGTTTTAGGTCAGTAGAATTTCAGATATAGAATCAACCTGATATCCTTGGAAAAACTTCACTTTATTACGGTATTTATGAATTATTTACATGCTATTGTATTCATTCTGTTAGTATTTTGTTGAAGATGTTGATGATCATACTCATAGATTTCTTATTTCAGCTATAGATTTCTTATGAATTCTTTGGTTTTGCTTTCGGGGTTGTACTGATTTGAAAAATTAGTTGTGAAGTATTCTTATTTTTTTATTTTTTGAAGAGTTTTTGAAAAATTGCTATTTAATTTTAAAATATTTAATAGAGCTCAGTAAATGTATTTATCTGCCTAAAAGCTTTACTTTGTGGATAGCTTTTAAAATTTTTAATTCAAGGTGATCCCTGGGGGCCTCACATGTACGGCCTCACCACAGCTTCATGAACATGATTCCAGAGGCCAGCTAAACTACTTTTGATACTGGCAGCTCCTTTCAAAATGTCTTCAGACCTAGAACTAAGCCACAGCCCCATGCCTGCCCAGGAGGGGAAAGGTTTCTCTCTCTCTCACCTTTTCCTTGTGGTGGGGGGGAGGGCGGGGCGACCGCCATATTATAAGGACCACAGATGAGAGGTAGGAGCCTGTAGCAATGGGATGCGAGGGTGCTCTTGGGGAGGTGGGCAGCACCGGCCCCGCTCTTCACTGAGATGTGATCCTGGGGGGCCGCATATGTACGGCCTCACCACAGCTGCACAAGCATGATTCCAGAGGCCAGCTAAACTACTTTTCGTACCGGCAGCTCCTTGCAGAATGTCTCCAGACTGAGAACTAAGACGTGGCCCCATGCCTGCCCACAAGAGGAAAGGTTTTTCTCTCTCGCCTTTTCCTTGCTGGGGGGAAAGGGCGTGGTGACTGCCATATTATGAGGACCACAGATGAGAGTTACAAGCTTGCAATGATCCAATTTCTGGAAGAAATTTCCCTGGACTTAGTTGCTAAAATACAGAAATCCAAATTTCTCTTCACAGCAGGTCTGACTCTAGTGGGGAACTCCTAACAATAACAGTAAGATTTTTGTTGAAATATTGAATGTAACCAAAGTAAAGAGAAAGTAAAGTGAAATTTATCAGTTACATAGGCGGGGGTAGGGGATTGGGTTATGGGGGGATTGGGAGGGTTTTTTTGGTGGTGGAATATGTGCACTGGTGAAGGAATGGTTGTTTCAGCATTGTATAACTGAGACTTAAGACTGAAAGCATTGTTATTTTCCACATGGTGATTCAATAAAAAAAATTTAATTCAATCCTTTAATTGTTATCAGTTGATTCATATTTTCTATTTTTCTCCTTAAAATTATCTATTAATTTTTATTGAATCACTGTGAGATACAGTTACAAAGCTTTCATGATCAGGTTTCAGTCATATAATGTTCCAACACCTATCCCTCCACCAGTGTACATTTCCCATCACCAATATCCTCAGTATCCCTCTTGCCACCTCCCTTAACCCCCCAGCCTGCCTTTATGGCAGATGCTTTTCTGCTCTCTCGCTCTCTCTTTCTCTCTCTCCCTTTCTCTCTCTCTCTCTCTCTCTCTCTCTCTCTCTCTCTCTCTCTCTCTCTTTCTTTTGGGCATTATGGCTTGCAATGCATATACTGAGAGGTCATCATGTTTGATCCTTTAGGTACTCACTTTTTATATTACTCTATCTATCTAAACCTTTGTGAGTTTTGTTGAATAAGCAAATTTTAGTGATTTTAAATTTGGGGGTTCATTAATTTTCTAACCAATCTGAAACATGTTTCTAGATAGGCCACCCTCCAGAACTTGTGGCTGCTTCTCCTGGAAGAGAGCATAAAATGAGCCCCCCATAACCATGCCACCGGACTCTGCGTCAGCCTGTTTCTGTTTGGGGTGCCCTAGAGGGGGGTGGATGAGAGCCCTCCTAGCCCCAAGGGACCCAGTCCTGGCAGCCGACCTCCACTACTCAACCACTGCCATGCTCCAGGCTGCTTTCCACACACTTGGGCCGAGCCTCACGCATGAGCGAACATATATATAAATATAAATATATATGTATATATACATACATAGATAATATATGTATATATTATATACATATGTGTATATATTACATACATATAAATAAATATATATGTGTGTGTGTGTGCCTCTCGAAGAGCCTGGCAAGCTACCTGGCAAGATTATCCTGCCTGCACGACAGAGCCTGGCAAGTTTCCTGTGTCGTATTCGATATGCCAAAAACAGTGACAATAACGGGTCTCATTCCCCTGAACCCTGAAAGAGCCTCCAATCGTTGGGAAAGATGAGTAAGGAGAGGCTGCTAAAATCTCAGGGCTGGGATGAGGGAGACGTTGCTGGTGCCCACTTGAGTAAATCAATGAACAACGGGATGACAGTGATATAATGACACAGTGATTGATTTTCTATTTTGGTTTTCTATTCTCTGTCTATTAATTTTATCACTAATATTTTTTATTCCCTACTTACTTTAAGTTTTTTCCTATGTAGCCCTCAGGTGGAAGATTTAATTGTTGATGTGTTCTTTCTGATCCTATGCATTTGCAACTATACAATTAGCTACTTACCTCTGAGTTCTACTTTAGCTATACACCATTAGTTTTGATATTTTGTTTCATCATTTTCATCTATATCAAGTGTTTTTAATTATCCTTGTTGTGATTTTTTTCTTTTACCCATTAGTTATTTAGGGGTGTCAGTCATTTAATTTGCACATTGTGAGTTTTCTGTTTTTTCTTCTCTGCCATTCCTATCTGGTTTAATTTCATTATGATTAAGATTTGCTTATATTATTACTTTTTAAAAACAATTTACAAAGGTTTATTTTTATGGTCTGACACATACTTTATCTTGGAGATTATCCCATATGCCCTTGAAAAGAAAGTATATATTCTGTCTTTAGTGGATGCAGTGCTTTTTAGACCTCTGTTAGTCCTGTAAATATACAATGTTGTTCAAGTCTTATGTTTCCTTGTTGATATTCTTCCTTGTTGATTTATCCACTATGACTGAATATGAAAAATCATTAGCTATTATTGCTGAGTTATATATATTTCCCTTTAATTAAGTGAGGTATTTTTATCATATACTGTGGACATCTGTTATGGGTACCATTATGCATGTAATAGTTATATCTTTCTAACTGACAATTATGACAAAATTTTGATTCTAGCACATTTATAATGTTTTTCTTTTTTATTTCTATTTGCACTAGTTCTTCAAATCTAAAGTATGCTTCCTGTAGACAGCATATAATTTTCTATTGTTCATAGAAATAATTTCTGTCCTTTGTTTGAATTATTTAATGACTTTACTGATGTTATTGGATTTATGCCTTCCATTTAAAAATGCCTGTTATCTTTTTTCTTCTTCTACTCCTTTTTATTGCATTTTAATAATAATTCAATATTTTCTGTTGTAACACTCTTATTTAATTATTGTATGTTATATTTTTAAAAGTATTATTTTAGTGGTTGTTCTAAGATTTACTGTATACATCTTAATTCATAAAAAGACCCTGAAACAGCAATGTTTTTGTCAGAGTTCCATTTTTCTTATTTCCTGGCCATATCCAGTAGTCAAAATCTAGTAATTGTCCATTTATTATTCTAGTGTTTTAAACAACGACCTAGAGCATCACAATTTGAATCACCTTTCAATTGATTTTTTCACCCTATCCTTTTGCTAAAATTTATCCATACTCTGTTGCAAATAAAGTTAGTTCCTTTGAAAAGAGATCAAGAGCATTGATTTTTAGTACAGTCTGTTTTTTCTCTAGGTAATTCTTTAAACCAGAGCTCTGGAGCTAGAAATGAAGATAATGGCACAGTCCTGATTCCAATGCTCTTGGAGCCAAGTTCTTGGTGGTTAGTAAAGGGTTGGGATAGGCAGTAACCCAAGTTTCTTCTGGTATGTTTCTCATAGTATGTAGGCAATTATGATGTTGGGCAAGACATAGAGGACCCACTAATTTTTATGAGCTGTGCCCAAGATAGAGCCTCTATACCATGAGTCACTACTGGGCAAGGGAAGGCAACACCTACATCTCAGCTACATTTTTCCAGAACCTGAAAGTTGGAACAAGATGAGAAATTATTTAAGACCTCTTCTCTTAGGAAGAAAGCTTTTGCAGGAGACATGTAAATAAAGAGTTGATGTTTTTGATTGTTACAGACTGGAGTAGAATCTCAGATTGCTGACTAGGAAAATGGTAAGAAAGACCAGTTTTGCTCAAATACCACAGATATATTTTGTTACCAAACCTTCAGCAATTTTCTTAAATAAATATTTTCTTGATTTGATCTTGACCTTAGGATCATTTCCAGAAGCTTTGAACAACTGTGTACTGACGGACCAGGTTTAACACATATTAGCTTTCTCTTTGCCAATCTATTCACAGAGCATCTTCTATTCAACCAATTTTATTTTAGTGTTTTCCAATAATTTACTGCCTTAGAAAGTCTTCTCTGACTGTACACTATTTTCTTGTGTTGAAATTCAGGATCATCTTCTTTTAACTTACCAGGTAGAATCACAGAGCACTTTAACAACTGACGCGGAAAGATAATTTAGTACCATTTCTTTCATGTGGCCTAGGGCTTTTACTATTTTATTTATTTATTGTTCTTTTCTTTTCTTTTTTTAAATTTTTTTTCATGAAACATCATGAGATAGAATTACAGACTTTCACACTTTCGTGATTACGTTTCAGTCATACAAGGCCAAGTACCCATCCCTCCACCAGTGCCCATTCTCAACTACCAATGTTCCCACTATCCCTTCCACCACCCCTACCCCACCCCCTTGCCCCTACCTCTGTGGCAGACACATTCCCTTTTACTCTCTCTGTCTCTCTCTCTCTCTTCTTTTGGGTGTTATGGTTTACAATACAGGTAGTAAGTGGTCATCTTGTTCGGTCTATAGTCTAGTTTCAGCACATATCTCCCATCCTGAGCTTGCCCTACAAACGTCTTTGCTTGGTGATCCCTTCTCTATCTCAGCTGCCTTTTCCCTGCATGTGAATGTGGATTAAAGTTCTTAGCATCAGAACAAAAATCAACCTCCCCAGCATTCTTCCAAGCCTTAGAAGAATCCTCCTGGCGCTTATCCCTACTATCATTGGGTGTTAGCTTCCCATTGTATTACTTTATATTTCACAAATGACTGCAGGCATTTTATGTCTGTCCCTCTCTTTCTGATTCATTTCACTTAACATGATACTCTCCAAATCAATCCACTTATATGTAAATTTCATGACTTCATCTTTTCTAACAGCTGCATAGTATTCCATCTTGTAGAAATACCAAAGTTTCTTTAACCAGTCATCTGTTCTTGGCACTCAGGTTTTTTCCAGATTCTGGCTATTGTAAATAGTGCTGCAATAAACATACCAGTACAGATATCATTTCTACTTTACTTTTTTTGCATCTCTGGAATATATTCCCAGAAGTGGTATTGCTGGGTCAAATGGGAGCTCAATTTCTAATTTTTTGAGAAACAACCAAACTGTTTTCCAAAAGGACTGAACCTTTTGGAAATGGTCAGCATTGCCACCAGCAGTGAAGGAGAGTCCTATTCTCCCCACAACCACGCCAACACCATTGCTTTTGTTCTTTTGGATGTGTGCCAGTCTCTGTGGTGTGAGGTGGTATCTCATTGTTGTTTTGATCTGCATCTCCCTGATTATTAGTGATATAGAACATTTTTTCATGTGCATTTTGGCTATTCGGATTTCTTCTTTGAGAAAGTGTATGTTCATTTCATTGCCCCATTTTCCAATGTGGTTGGATGTTTTTTTCATGTAGAGTTCAACCAGGGCCATGTATATCCTTGATAACAACCCCTTATCAGTTGGTTATTGGGTGAATATCCTTTCTCATTCTGTAGATTGTCTTTGTATTTTGGTACTGTTTCTGTTGAGGTACAGGAGCTTCTTAGTTTAAGATAGTCCCATTTGTTTCCACTTGCTTGGTCAGTGGTGTGTCATCTTTGAAGATACCTTTAGCTTCAACGTTATGGAGGGTTTTGCCAACCTTGTCTTCAATGTACCCGGTGGATTCCGGTCTGATGTTGAGTCTTTAATCCATTTGGATCTGACTTTTGTGTATGGTGTTAGGTAGAGGTCTAAGCCCATTTTTTTAATGTAGCTGTTCAGTTTTGTCAGCACCATTTGTTAAAGAGGCTTTCCTTGCTCCCCTTCACATTTTCTTGCTTCCTTAGCAAAGATTATGATCATATGTTTGAGGGTGTGTGTAAAGATATTCAACCTTATTCCATTGGTCTGTGGCTCTGCCTTTGTTCCAGTACCATGCTGTTTTAATTATTACTGCTTTGTAGTAGAGTTTGAAGGTGCTGCCTATCTTCTTTTCCCCAAGAATTGCTTTAGCTATTCGTGAGGGTTTGTTGTTCCATATGAATTTCAGGAGTGTTTGATCCATTTCTTTGAAGAATTTCATGGGTATCCTTACAGGGATCGCGTTAAATCTGTATAATGCTTTGGTGAATATTGTCATTTTGACAATGTTAATTCTCCCAATCCATGAGCAGGGGATATTTTTTCATTTCCTCATGTCCTCTTTTATTTCTTGAAGTGGCATTTTGTAGTTTTCTTTGTACAGGTCCTTTACCTCCTTACTTAAGCTGATTCTGAGGTATTTGATTTTCTGAGGCATAATGGTGAACAGGTTTGCTTTTTCATATCGCTTTCTTCTCTCTCATTATCTGCGTATAGGAAAGCCTAAAGCCTCTACCAAGAAGCTCCTATAAACAACAGACTTGTATGGCAAAGTCGCAGGCTATAAAATCAATAGGGCTTTTACTATTTTATAAACGTTTATATTTTATCCAGATCTCAAAGTTATTTCTAAATAAACATGAAACCATGTTGCTCTCAAGAGCAATTCTATTTAGTTGTTTATTCATAATGACAAACTCTCAAGAACATTTGTTCTTGATAATAACAGTCCATAGCAATTTTTGACTATTTCAGATATCTTTCAAGAGTAAGTAAAATTAACACAACTCCTTTGCTACCATGCAGAAATATATGTCAATATTTCAGACTTTTACATGGTCATTTCCACTGCTGACACAATTTTTCAGTTCTCTGGTTTAGTGCTTTACAGTGCTATTTACATTATATCTGCATTCTGCAAAAACATAGGCACTGTCTATCTTTGACTGTCGTCACCATTGTTCATTGATTTGCTCGAGCAGGTACCAGTAATGATTATCTTTTGTGAGACTTGTTACTGTTTTTGGCATATCGAGTACGCCACAAGTAGCTTGCCAGGCTCTGCCGTGTGGGCGGGATACTCTCGGTAACTTGCCAGGCTCTCCGAGAGGTGCGGAGAAATCAAACCCGGGTCGGCTGCGTGCAAGGCAAACGCCCTACCCACTGTGCTATCCCTCCAGTCCATAGGCATCTATTGTTATTTGAACAAGTCATAACTCTGAAGAATAAGACAATATATGTAAAGTGATATGATGAAAGATAGCCCACTTGGAGAATTCTTGGGCCCAACTTGGGATGTTATAAACATCACCTTGTTCACTCCCAGATCTTATAATCAATCATATTTCTGCTTCAGTATTTCCCCCAAATCTCTGAGATTATTGACTGATGAATATTATTTACCAAAGAGTTACAATTTCAGGGTTACTTTGACAAAAATGGGGAAAAACAGAGGGAAAAGATGTACGTTGCAGAGAGAGAGAGAGAGAGAAAGAGAAAGAGGGGGGAGAGGGAGAGAGGGAAACAGAGAGAAGAAAGACAAAGAGGCATAGTGGGTGGGTTGGGGTTGATGGGAGGGAACTGGGGTCACTAGTACTGGGAAATGTACATTGGGTATTGGTGGGGGGAAATGTGCACTGGTGGAGGGATGGGTGTTTAATCTTTGTGTGATTGTAACCCAAACATGAAAACTTATAACTATCTCACAGTGATTCAATAAAATTTTTTTTAAATGTACACTGGGTGAAGGGATGAGTGTTGGAATGCTATATGACTTAAACCTAATCATGAACAGCTTTATAAGGGTCTAGCTCACAGTAATTCAATAAAGAAGTAAAATTTTTTTTAAAAAAGATGTATGTTGCAAGAGAGACATGAATATCCACAAAACAAATAGGATTCTGAGAATAAAAAGATAATAGAAAAAATGTAATAGAATAGAGAAAGAAAATATCTACACTTATTGAAGTGCTAAAATTTAAAAAAATAAAAACTTTACAATGCTTTATAATTTTAAAACTATGTCAAAGCAATATTTCCCACCAGATCAAAACAAAACCCTTGTAATATATACTGCACATTTGTGGATCTCAATTTATGACATTTATCTTTATGAATTCACTGAATTCATAAGGGATAAGGGCTAAAATTGTTTTGGTATTATCTTGCTTCTCTTCTTGAAAAGAAATGTCAATGTCAAAATTAATATGAGGTATATTTGCAGGTGTATATTCTTCTTAAATCATATTATGAAATTATAATTTTTTAAAAGCCACTTGAAATATTTCCTTATTATTAAAAGTATGAGGAAGATTACCTTTATTTTTACTGAGCCATAC
This sequence comes from Sorex araneus, assembly GCF_027595985.1. NCBI lineage: Eukaryota > Metazoa > Chordata > Mammalia > Eulipotyphla > Soricidae > Sorex > Sorex araneus. The sequence continues at coordinate 325,777,120 of NC_073303.1, forward strand.
GGAGTTGTGGATAATTAATATTATTTCTATTTGACTTTAGAAAATAAATGTGTATATTTGTTATTCAGGGAATTCATAGTAAATAAAATTTTAAGGTCATGTTGTGAAGATCCACACAGGAGGAATTAATAGAGTCTGTATTTTACTGTTGTTTCTCTGATCAGCTCTTGTCTGCAATTCATTATTTGTCAAAGTTGCCATTCCTTTCCAGTCCTAAGCAAAGCACACTTGCCTTTCTAAACTTACTTGTCTGTCAAGCTCTCAGCTTTCCCTGGGGTTAGAAGAGATAAATAAGTGAGTCTTCTTTTTTTGTTTCGATAAAATTTTTTGGTAGCTGAGAGTAAGAGCCTGGAATATCTTTCCTTCTAGATTCTGCAGCCTGCATATGTAATCAGGGAAGGTGACAAGTCGATAAAGGAGTTCAAAAGAGAACATAGGACCTCTGGGAGAGAGCTTAATGCTTTTCTAGGGATGAATAGTGGATCACTATTCCCCAAGCCTGTTTGTAATGTTAAGCTGCTATTTTATGTGCACTCAAATTCAGTTTTGACTATATGTCCATTTCTGCTTATTGTAGATTTTTATGCCTTCTTTAGCAATAGATACTGAAGTGAAAAATAGTAAGAAAAAGAAACAGATGGATATAGACACAGTAACCTGCATAAAGCACCAGAATCCTTCACCATAGGGCCGTCTTACTTGAGGCAATCTTGCTGAAGAGCTGTTCTGACTTCAGTGGGCTGAATCTCTATGCTTTTCACTTGCATCAGGAATTCCCTCATTAAGATGATTGTGTCCAATGCTCACTCCTGCTGGTGTTGAGCAAAAGAACAACCAACTAACTGCATGAATAAGGCTTCACTCAGGCAGAAAGGCATGTTCCTTTTTCTTGTTTTTTCTTTGCTTTTGTGACTTAAGGAGGGAAACAGTGATATATAGCTTATGTTCCTGGTGATCTGAAATTGAAGCACACAACACAGACAGAAGCTGAGCATAAGAACAGAGACAAAGACCTATAAAGCATGAAAAGATCAAAGGAAAATGTCAGTGTGAAGCAGACTGAGAATGAAGAAGAAAGGGGTGAAGTGAGAAGAAGAAAAGACTGATGGAGAAAGGGAGCAACCTATCTTTAGTGATAGGCTGAAGCAGTTGGGGCAAGACAGTGGCACCTGTGGGAAGTGAGCTGAGGAATTAAAGTAATCACACAGGCTTAGTAGCTCAAGTCAGTCTTCTATTTTAATAGTCTATTGAGCAAAGAGTACATTGAATTTTACTTACAAAATGAGCATATAATAATCTGATACATGCTCCTATGATAACATGGTGTTATCATATATCATATTGTAATTAGGAAGAAAATGGCTGCACTAAAACAAGACTAGATCTAAGAGATAGAAGATGAAGATACTTAAATTGCAAAGATTTAGCTAACTCCAAGATCTGGAGTCTGAATTAGTGTTTTCTGGCTTTGTCATTTTCAGAACTTGTTCACACAAAGTCAAGATGTAAATCTTTTCTCTTATAACAAACGTGGTGATTTGCCATCTTCAGTTCCTGAGAACAGATGGTCATAGATCATGCATAGCAGGTCTGATGAGGAGATAAAGTGAGCAGTACCTGCATAACTCAATCTGAAGAACCTATTTCAAAATACCAGCTCACTTGACATCATCCCACATTTTAAACTTCATCCCTCTGACTTAGGATTTATTTTCCATTGCTGTTACCAGATATAAAAAGAAATAAAGGACTGAAAAGGAAGGAATGGGAAACAGAGAAGCCACTTAGAAAGTATAGAAAGTTCGGAGGTATGGTGCCACCAGCAGGCCAACCTGTACCTGCAGGGCGAGTGCATCAGCAGCCTGATGGTGCCTTCAGACTTCCTGGTACTCCCAAACTGCCACCGTGCTTTTGGCCGGATCCTAACAACTTGGGGCCAAGTTTACCAAGAAATTGAACGGCCAAAAGTTAGATATGTGGTAGCCACACCCACAAACCACCTCCAGCTCAGCTATACAAGCTCATTTGTTGGCCTTATTTCAGAGACTCATAAATCTCTAAAGAGATCAAAAGCCGCAGTTAGGGTCAGTAGTCTGGCACACTGAGGGTGAGCAGGTGTACCCTGCAGGACATAGGCCAATAGTTTATTTCTCTGGAAAAGATGGAAACAAGGGCCATGATCCAGAGATACACAAAAGAAACTCCAAATGGAGCAGCTCATTGCAGAGATGCCTCCAGAATTTAAGTCAGGATGACTTCACTGGGTTGTCTCAGATGGGGTCAGGCGTCGTCCCTCCACCTGCCCCCTATATACTCCAGCAGCTGCCAACTTCCAAAACCCAATGAAAAGTGCAGTTTGCAGGTTCAGTGATGACAAACTCCAGGCCTCAAGGGATACTGGATAGACAGGTCCCTCTCATCCTCCTGTCCCCAGAGGACCCTGAAGTTTATGCCCACAAATGCCTTATGGCTGCTACTTAAGTTTCTTAATGGTCATGGTCCAGAGACACACAAAAGAATCTCTGAATCAAGCAGCTCACTGCAGAGATTTCTCCAGACCCTAATTACCTAAAATTTTAAAATTCCAGGAGCACGTGGCTGTTCTTGTGGCTGTGCATTATCTTGTGCTGTTCACAACAAGCAGTACAAAAGAGAGGATGGGGGAGATTGTCTGCCATAGAGGCAGGGGGAAGGGTGGGATGGGGGGAATACTGAGAACCTTGGGGTGGGGGGGGAAGATGTGCAAAAAACTGGCTCAGACCTCAACCTAACACCATGCACAAAAGTCAGATCAAAATGGATTAAAGACCTCAATATCAGACTGAAATCCATAAGGTACACTGAAGATAAGGTCGGCAAAACCCTCCACGACATTGAAGCTAAAGGTATCTTCAAAGATGACTTGCCACTGACCAGGCAAGTGGAAACAAAGATAAATAAATGGGACTATCTTAAACTAAGAAGCTTCTGTACATCAAAACAGTGACCAGAATTCAAAGACAATCTACAGAATGGGAAAGGTTATTCACCCAATACCCGTCTGATAAAGGGTTGGTATCAAGGATATACAAGGCACTGGTTGAACTCCACAAGAAGAAAACATCCAACTCCATCAAAAAATGGGGTGATGAAATGAACAGAAACTTTCTCAAAGAAGAAATCCAAATGGCTAAAAGGCACATAAGAAAATGCTCTTCATCATTAATCATCAGGGAGATGCAGATCAAAACAACAAGATATCATCTCTCACCACAGAGACTGGCCCACATCCAAAAGAACAAAAGCAACTGGTGTTGGCGTGGATGTGGTGAGAATGGGACCCTCCTATATTGCTGGTGGAAATGCCAATTGGTTCAGCCCTTTTGGAAAACAATATGGACACATCTCAAAAAATTAGAAATTGAGCTCCCATTTAACCCAGCAATACCACTTCTGGGAATATATCCCGGAGAGGCAAAAAGCTATCGTCGAAATGACATCTGCACTTATATGTTCATCGCAGCACTGTTTACAATAGCCAGAATCTGGGAAAAACCCGAGTGCCAGAGAACAGATGAGTGGCTAAAGAAACTCTGGTACATCTACACAATGGAATACTATGCAGCTGTTATAAAGATGAAGTCATGAAATTTGCATATAAATGGATTACATGGTGCGTATCATGCTGAGTGAAATGAGTCAGAACGAGAGGGATAGACATAGGAAGACTGCACTCATTTGTGGAATAATAAGTAAGAAAATAGGAGACTAATACTCAAGAATAGTGGAGATAAGTACCAGGAGGATTGCTCCACAACTTGGAAGCCAGCTTCACACGCTGGGGGAAAAGGCAGCTCAGACAGAGAAGGGACCACCAAGTAAAGAATGTTTCAAGGACCCACTTGGGATGGGAAATGTGTACCGAAAGAAAGTAAACTATAGACCAAACATGATGGCCACTTAATACCTGCATTGCAGACCACAACACCTTAAAGGAGAGAGATAGTAAAAGGGAATCTGCCTGCTACAGAGGTGGGCGGGGTAGGGGATGAGGTGGGGATAGTGAGACGGATACTGGGACCATTGGTGGTGGAGAATGGGCACTGGTGGAGGGATGGGTACTGGATCATTGTATGATTGAAACATAAGCATTAAAGTTTGTAAGTCTGTAACTGTATCTCAAGGTGATTCATTAAAAAATAAAAAATAAAACAAAAAAGTAACATGGAGTTCATGCCCAATTCAATTAGCTTAATCAATTGCTGAATAAATAGCAATACTCCTACATTTTACAAAAATTAAAATTAAAAAAAGAAAGTATAGAAAGTTTATTAATATTGGAACAGTTACACATATTAAACCTGTCCCATCTTTGCTTGACCTGAATTGATCATTGCCACTATCCTTCTCTGTTTTAGTTTTCATTTTTATTTTAGGTATCATGATCTTGATATTGATATATATTGATTATAACAAGGTAACATGCAAAAAACACCCTCCAGCAGAGTGCCCGCTTCCCTCGACTATGTGCAGCCTCATCACCCCTTACCTATATCACCCATTCATCTTTTCCCATCCTCCCTGCAGTGATATGCTTCTTATTGAAGATCGGCTCTCAATTTTTGTTTCCTTGAGGCATTTGTGTTTCCTACCTCTGTTTCTTCACATCTCACATGTAAGAAAGATTTTTCTGTGTCTATCCTACTGCTCCAGACTAACTTCACTAAGTATAGTAGCCTTGAGATTCATCCATGTAGCAGCAAATTGAATGAATCTGCCTTTTTTTTAATAGCTGAGTAGTATTCCATTGTGTATGTGTATTACTGTTTTTTATGTAGTTATATTTTCTTGATCGCTTGGATTGTTTCTTTCTCTTTTTGATTTTTGGGCCACAGCAAAAAAGGGCTCAGGGAATTCTCACATCACAAAGTTCAGAGGTCATTCCCAGCAAGATTAAGGGAACCATGTAGTACCTGGCATTGTATCTGGGCTTTGTGCAAGCAGAGTATTCATGCCAGATCTCGACATTCTCCTTTTTTGTAGTATTTTCTAGAAAAATGTGAGAAAGGAATTTTCAAGTGTCTCAACCAGTGTCTTTCCTCTCTCTCTCTCTCTTTCTCTCTCTCTCTCTCTCTCTTTTTCTCTCTCTCTCCCCCTCCCTCTCTCTCTCTCTCTCTCTCTCTCGCTGTCTCTCTGTATCTCTCTCTTTCACATACACAATGACAAGGAATGTGTGTCATTTTGTGTGTGAATAAAAACGTTTTGCATTGTTGAAAACATTTTATAATGCTACACGTGGAAAGCGAGATTTAGTGTATAGAGGTCAAGGACACTGCTAACTTCTAACAATACATAGGAACAGCCTCCACCATAATGGAAAATCAGACCTAAAAATCAAAAGTGGCAGGTTTTGTATTACTGACACAGTGATATATAAAAATACAAAGAGTTCCAGCAAATACATTTGCTCATCCATCCTCTCACGAACAAACACTCAATGAGTATGTTTAAGACAGCATGTCAGATAGTAAGATGCAAAGAAGACATGCATATAATCCTTGCCTTTAGCAATCTACTGGCTTCAATAAAAACATTATAGTAGATAAAAACATACAATGAAAAAATATTTTTCCTTCAGATCTGCCATCAAGAAGGGCTTCAGGAAATCGTGGAGTGGCCAGTTCTTTGGCAGAGGAGGAGATGTGTGTCTTTAAGGAAGGAAAGGGAAGAGCAATGGGGCAGAATAGGAATCAAACTCATGGCACAATATCAGAGCAAAATAGAGTGGAAAGAGGGAAAGATACAGTTGGAACAGCATTTGGGGTCAGACTATAGAATATTTTGGTATCTTGAAAACTGGCTGAGAAAGTTGCAATTTGTTGCTATTTTTTTTTTTTTTACTGGATCTTAGTTGGAAAAGAAATCTACTGAAGGTTTTTGAGTGTGTGCCTTAATGAAAGGGATGAGGGATTAGCTGCAGACAGAGACTTAAGTTGAAACTTTATTCAGCAGAAGTGATGTGTGGTGGCTATGAAAAATCCCCAGGTCCTCACTGGATCATGTACAACCTTCTCGGGAAGAAATAGAGAACATGCTCTGTTCATGGCATTCTGTAAAAAATCACAAAGGCGGCATGCGCGAGGGATGGGGAGACCCAATGATGTGTGGTGTCGTTCCGTTGTCCGCGGGCACTTGGGGCAGTTCTCTCTCACACATGCCGCTCTCGTTCAGTGTTCTCGAGCCGCTGTGTATGAAACAGATTGGGATGGCTCCTCCTTGTGCTCTGCTTCTGTGTGTGTCGCTGTGCTCTCTTCTGTCTGTCTTTCTGTCTCTATCTCTGTAGTCTCTCCTTTGGTCTCTTCCGACCTCTCTCTGTCTGCTTCTGTGTCTTCTTCTGTCTGTGTTGTCTCCTTCACTTCTGTGTCTTCCCGTGCGTCTTCTGTGTCTTCTCTTGTGTCTTCTTCTGTCTCTCGTCAGTGCCCTACAGTCTTAGTTTATATAGCATATTACATAGGGTGGTGACACAGAGGTAGGTTGAACGTTAACAAATCAATAAAGAAGGGTAAGACCATTTCTCAAGGAGATTAACAAAATCTCATCTAAGGAAATCTCATCTAAGGAGATCTGCTCAAGGATGAGGTCCAAACAAGGGTGTGTCAGGGTGTGAGCTAGTAATCTGCTTAAATAGTTATAGTAAATTTACTTCTAATAGACATTGCTAGAAATATTAGAAGTAAATTTACTTCAATAAATATAATAGTTACTTCAATAAATAGTAAGAGATATATCAGACTTAAAGTTTGGTTCTTCCTGAGGACATCTCACTATATATTCCAGACCACAGTCCTCAGGCCAGGTTAGTCTTCCTAACCCCATCAGGGTCCTAGTCTCGTTGTTACTTTTGGATTATGACAGCATTTGTCTATGACCATGCTCTCAACTTATAGTTGAGTATTGTGGTGCTTTGGCCTGGCCCATTTCGATGCCAGGGTAGCTCACAGCTAGCCCTGGGTCCATTCCGTCCCTCACTGGGACCCTGCTTTTGGGGTACTAGGAACTAAGGGAAACTGTGTTGAGAAAGCAGATGCCCAGGAATAAATATTATTGGAGTCAATCAGCTCCAAAGTTACAAAGCATATTATTAACTGTCTTCCTATGTCCATACAGAAAGGACATTGCTTTAAGGTAAACTAAGTTCCCTGTGGCAAGGCTAAAAGGACAAACCCCATGTTATCCTACAGCCTTCCACTTGATAGTTGCCCTCTGTCTATTCTTTTTTTTTTTCCAATTGAATCACCGTGAGAACAGTTACAAAGTTTTCCAGTTTAAGTGTCTGTCATACAATGATCAAACATCCATCTCTTCACCAGTGCGCATTTTCCACAGCCAAGAACTCTAGTATACGCCCCCATCTGACCCCTCCACCTGCCTATCTGGCAGACGATTTCCACTTTACTCTCTCCACTTTGATCACATTCAATATTTTGACAAAAGAACCAACATTATTATTTGGAATTTTCCCCAACAATCAGACCTGCCGAAAAGGCATCATTAGATAATTTGCTTTCTATTGCTGATTATGAAGAACATATGTCGCGTGGCCACTATCAGATTTTGGATTTCTGATATTTTAGTAATAAGTCTGGAGGGATTTCTGCCAAAAGCCGCTGTGTTTCAAGATTGATTTGTGTGCCTCTGGGATCATGGCCGTTCAGGAGCCGGAGGAGCAGTTCATGGGCGGCAATTCAGGGCCTCATCAGGGTGGGGGAAGTGGCTGGTTACACCCCCCATCCCATGCATGTCATGTCACTGCAGTCTCATACCTGCTCTCCAATAGGCTATGAAAGATGATGGCCATCATGCTGCCTTGGGGGAGGGCAGGGGGGAGGCAGAAGGGGCAAACACCCTTTCCCACCCAGGGTGGCACAGTGCCATAGTTTAATGCACAGTCCAGATAATGCACAGTCTCCAGATACTTTTCTGCCAATGCCGCTGGGTTCCGAGATTGGTTTGTGTGCCTCTGGGATCATGGCCGTTCAGGAGCCGAAGGACCAGTTCATGGGCGGCAACTCGGGCCTCGTCAGACTGGCAAGAGGACTCTCTGTCTATTCTTAAGCTTGGGCTACTTTACCAACTGCCTTGAATCTTGATTACGATTTTCTTCCTCTCACTTTATCATTTCATTTTATTGTGATTTTTTGAACTTGATCTTAGATTCCCTTAATGATAGAATTTTTTTCTCCATCCTCAGACTCACCTGGAGATGGTGGGATTGGAAGAATGAAGAGAAAAGTTACCAGTGAGTGGTGAATATGTTTTCTATTGACTGTGGAAATGGTTATTATGGTTATTATGGTGTATGCATGTGTAAAAACTGATGCAATTATTAGTAAAAATAGTTTGGAGTTTTCTCAAAATTATTGAAAATAGAAATAGCATATGACCAGCTATTCCATATCTGGATAATTACCAGAAAAATACAAAGACACAAATTTGAAGGAATATACGTTCATTGCAGCTACTTTTTTAGTGCAGCACTATTCACACAATCAAGATATAGAAACAATCTAATTGTTTGCCAGTGGACAAATAAAAAATATGATAAATATACACACAAAAATATTACTGAGCTATGAAAATGATAAAATGTTGACATTTGTGGGTTGAGGATATGACTTAAATGATAGAGAATACCTGGCATGTATGAAGCCCTGGATTTCATACTTAGCACTGGAGGTCACCCAAAGTAACCCTATCCCCGAATACCACTGGTGTAATGCCACAACTAACAAAAACTCATTATTATTCTATGTGTGACAATACTAAGAAAAACAAATACTACATTATTACACTCATATGTGCAAGGCAAATAGACAAATAAAAGAAACTTAATTATCAGAACAAAATGGTGCTTGCCAGAGGAGAAAGGAAAGGGCAGGGGGTGGGGGTGAGCCAATGGGTTGAGAAGGATCAATTGTAATGTAATGGACAGAAACTAGACTTAAAGGGTGATCATGCTGCAGTGTAAACAGGTATATTCTAATGTGTATCTAAAACATAATGTTTTATACCAATTTTCTACAAAAAATTAAGAAAAAAAAGCCTTACCAAATTGTGCATTTTCAATGGATACAACCTACTACAATCATTCTTTGACAAATTTGTGAGCAAAAAAAAAAGAAAGTAGGAATTACCTGGAAGACTGGAGGTTATGCATCTTTAACAACTTTCTGAATCATCTCTACAGACAGGATTAACAGTTCCTTCCCCTTTCTGCATTATGGCCAGATTTTCCTATCAGGATTATCCTTGAAGGACTATTTAGAACATATTGATCTTAATTCATCAACAACTATTTATGTAGTTTGAATTCTGCCTTCTACCTCTTTACCAAAACTGATCCTTTGAGTATCATAAGTGATAGTGATAATCAGTGCTTATATGTTTTGTTCTTATATTTTAGTTTTATTCTAAATACTTTACCTGTATATTAAGTCATAACGGGGCTGGAGAGATAGTACAGTCAGAAGGTGTGTGTGCCCAACCAACGTTCCATTCTTGGCATCACTTATGGTCCCCAAAGCACTGCTAGGAGTAATTTCTGAGTGCAGAAGTAACCCCTGAGTATCACCAGGGTTGACCCTATACCAAAAATATTTTTATAACAAGCCAGTGAAATAATTTATACTATTAAGGTGAGGAGACTAAGGTATATGAAAGATTAGTATTATATCCAGATCCCAAATGAGTAGGTGATAAAGTCAAGATTTGAGTTGGTTCTGTCTGCCTCTACAGCCATCATACAACCCTTTATCTTCTTCACCAATATCATAACTAGGTTAGGTTATTCATCTAATGGGCATAAAGTGATTCACACAGGCAACCTCAGACAAGACTACCCTGATACTCTGATGATATGAATCAAAGCATGTTTTTTACAAGATTATCTAAGCACAGATGAAATTCAATCCATTGTGCATCACAAAAATACCAAGAATTCTTTCTCTCAGGCAATATGAGTGACTGCTGCTTCTTTACTAACTTTATCTTCTTGTTCTTTCCCTAAGGATAAGGTTTTTGGGGATACCCAATCATGGAAACATCTCTGCCCTCTGACAACAGCTATTTCCCAGAAAGTCATTGCTTTTTGAGACACTTCCTAAAAAATATCACTCATCTAAAACTTACATCTTGTAGTAGGATATAATACCTTCCATGGTTTCCCATACATTGCAAGCTTTCCTTCTACTATTTTTAAAGCAAACAAATTGTATTTGAAGGTTTTTGAAGGTGAGGAGAGAGTGATGGAGGGAGGGAGATAGAGATAGAGAGAGAGAGACAGAGATAGATAGAAAGAGTGAGTGAGTAGTGCACTCAAGGGAGAACGCAGGCTTCTCCAAGGGCGGAGAGAGACCCTACACACATCCCAGCATTAGATAGAAAAGTACACATCTCAAGAGGAGAGATGAGGGCAATACATGTGTTTGGCTACATGGATATAAGCAGCTTCTGGGCTCGAGAAGCATATATATTCCTTTTACTTTTTAATCAAGCAATATGCACAAAATGAGATTTGTAGTTGAACAAGTTATGGGTTAGGCTGGAGACCCTTGACAACTACATGCCACATGTATTCCTTGAAATTTTCTTCTTCCCTGGCTTCTAGAAACAATTGTCTTTTGATTCTCCTATTATTTTTTCTACACATTCAAATTATTTCTACCTTTTGTCATTCCTGTGTTTTATTAATCACTTCTTCTTGTTGGTAACTACACCTATTTTATTCCTCTAATAAACAGACATATTGATATGTATAGGATGTTAATTCTGAGAATAGGCTATAAAAAGACTAACTTTCATTTTTCTTCCCAGCTCTTCTCCTGTTCATTTACTCTTATGGATTCAGTCTATATAATGCTATCAGTTCTGTGGGGAAGCCCACAGAAAGTGACGAGAAACCAAGGAAGTTTCCCAATCAACAGCTAAGGAGACTGTTGGCAGAACTGAGTTCTATTACCAACCACTGAAGTTACCTTGTATATGATCCTCAATAGGATGAGATTTGAGAGCACTGCCATCTCCAGTCACAGGAGACAACTTAAAAAGAGGCTTCTATCTCAACTTTACAGGACTCCTCACCCACAAACTCTGAATTTTTTTTTTATAAATTCCACTTTGAATGGATTTATAAATGACATCTGCACCTGTATATTCATTGCAGCACTGTTCACAATAGCCAGAATCTGGAACAACCCAAGTGCCTGAGAACAGATGACTGGTTAAAGAAACTTTGGAATAGAATGGAATACACAATGGAATACTTTGCATCGGTTAGGAAAGATGAAGTCATGAAATTTGCTTATAAGCGGATGGTTATGGAGAGTATTATGCTAACTGAAATGATTCAGAGAGGGACAGAGATTGACTGCACTCATTTGTGGAATATAAAATAACATGATATGGGACTTGTGGGATAACATTGGCATTGGTTGTCCCTTCCACCTTGCTTAGCTTTATTTGGTTTCTCCCATCACAGTGCTCCCATTCCTCTGTTTTTATTTGTAACCTTTTTCTTTGTGCTCTGTTAACTTGTAAATATTGTTTTTCTCTTCTCCTTAAGTCCTTTGCATAGTTATTTCAGAGCAATGTTCTTTTTGTATAGACACAGAAAGACAGTTAATGCTATGCATCTGTAATTTGGGAGTTAGTTGACTCCAAATGATATTCATTCCAGGACATCTGTTCTCTAGACTTAAGCCTGTTGCTCTTACTTCTTAGCACCCCAAAATCAGGGTCCCGACAAGGGACTAGGTGGACCCAGGGCAAGCGGTGAGCTACCCTGGCATTGAAATGGGTCTGGCCCAAGTGCCATAATGCTTAACTATAAGTTAAGACCATGGTCATGGACAAATTCTGCCATGATCCAAAAAGTAGTAACTAGATTTGGACCTTCTAGGGTTAGAAATGATTAATCTGGCCTGAGCACTATAGTCTGAGTCTGTAGCAAGATGTCCCCAGGAGAGCCACCCTATAAGCTTAAGGTATCTCTTACTGTGTCCATACAAAATAACTAATATGAAGTAGAATTAAGATGTTAATTAAGATATTAATTAAGTTATTGACTAAAGAGAGGAAAAACACCCCTAAGTGGTATTTCCCTCCCTGGAGCCTGATCTGTGATCTGGAAGGGCTTTTGATATGTTGATTTTGTTGCCAGACACAGTATGGTGTCTACCCCCAAGGAGAGGAGTTGGTGAGAGACAAGAGAGAGAGACCAGGGCAGACAGCAAATGGAGTGTGGAGAGACTAGCAAGGGGGAAAAAAGGAGAAGAATGTAGGGGAAGAATGCAGGCGCAGGTGTGAGGAGAGATGAGAGATGCGGCTGTGAGAGGGAGTGAGGAGAAATGAGTGGAAGATACAGGAAGAGACGGGAATGATGGGCAGTGTGAGACTAGAATGGGGAGCTTAGAGAGACTGGAACAGGAACGTGGGGAGGATGGAATAAACAGCAACTGATCACCAACCTGCCTGGTGGCCTCATTTCCTCCTTTGTCGGCCCATGGCATTGGCAGTCCCAGGTGGGGAAGTGACCGGAGACCGCCTAACGGTAAGAGGGAGAGAGCCACCAGGGCTCTCCCTAGCAACCCGGAGATTACACAGACACTGACATCCAAGGACAGTAGAGACAGAGGCCCGGAATACTGCTCCATGTTTCGTAGCCTGCCTCAAGAACTGGGAGAGAAGGCAGCTTAAATAGAGAAGGGATCACTAAGTCAAAGATGGTTGGAGAGAGAGTTTGGGATGGGAGATGTGTGCTGAAAGCAGATAAAAGACCAAACACGATAGCCTCTCAGTATCTGTGTTGCAACCTATAATATCCAAACATAGAGAGAGAGTATAGGAGAAATTATCTGTCATAGAGGCAGGGGGAGCGTTGGGATGGGGGGGATACTGGAGACATTGGTGGTGGAAAATGTGCACTGGTGTAGGGATGGGTGTTCGATCACTGTATGACTGAAACTAAAACATGAAAGCATGTAACTGTATCTCATGGTATTTAATAATAATAATAAAAAAGGTAAAGTGGCCTGAGACAGAAAAAAAAAATAAATTCCACTCTCAGTGGTGGTGACACAGGGGGTAGAGATGGGGTCACACTTGGTGCTATTATACCTGCGTGTGTCCTGACAATTCAGTACTTGTGTCTATCACTGTTCTGGTGGCCTTATGGTACCAGAGATTGAACTCAGGACCTTGCATTTGCTAGGCCTGGCCTCCACCACCTGAGCTATCTCCCCAGCCCCTAAGTTTTGCAAAATAAGTATTATGCAGGTATAGACAGCTATTACCGACCTGTATTAAACTTGAAATGCAGAATATTAAATCTGGAAATTTAATATTCTATGGTATATAACTAGTTTTGTCACTGTCATAGAGTGTTTTGTTTTCATCCTTTTGTTGTTATTGCTGAAAGTCAAATCTAGCAATGCCAAGGATAAACCCTAGGCTTCACACATGACAGATATGTGCTCTGTCACTCAGCCATGTCCCCAAGCTTCCTGGCACTGAATCTTTCAGTGCTGATTGTGCCTTTATCATAAAGGTTTGCAGTTGGACCCATGCTTTGAAATAAGCTTTTTTAGAAAAGCCATAACAAAGTGCTCATAGGCCCTAGGACATACCCAGTGACAATGATAATCCTGGTTTAATTTTTTTTTTTGGGGGGGGGTTAAAATGTAGGCATTCTGTTAAGTCTTTCCAAGAACTCCCATGGCTGAATTAATTAGTCCTCCTCTGAGGCCCCAAAGTTCAGAAAAAATAGAATGGAAAGCAGGAGAGATAAGTAAAACACACGAAAAGAAGCAAATAGAATAACACTGGAGACAGCAGCTAGAAGAATGGTAACAGATTTATTGGCTAAAAAGAATGACTGTGCACTTCAGCAAAATGCAGACTTGCCCACAAAGGAGATGGAAGACTTGCTTTCCAAGAGAAGCAGTCTGATCTTTAGGCCGGGAGTTACATCTGTAGCTGGGGGGAATGATGGTAGAATCCTTAAGTGATAGCTCACTGTTGCTATTTTTGGCCAATCAACATAAGCAGCCTGAGGCTCAGGCAGCTGCCTGGGGCCCTGTTCCTGTGGGTGTATGTCATGCAATAGCCTCTGGGTACATTTACAAATATTATTTTTAGATGTCAGTTTTGGCTTTCAGAACTTTTGGCTGTAAGTTTCTTCACTCTCCACCCTTGAATTAAGTTTGTTCCCTGTGGAATGTCAGGCATTCTATGATGAAATCAGATCAACTGTGCACAGACTGCTATTAAAATTTCTCTTTAGATTCTTATTTTTATTTTTTCTCTTGGGGTGGCTTTTGGTTAAAGGAGATTTATAAGGGAAAACTTTTGATAAAGACAAAACAAATTTAACAGGATGCGAATCGAGCAGGCAACACCTAGACCATTAGTTTACTCTTATGAAAGGAGACGTATTTTTAAAACACAGTCATTAGCCAATGAAATGTTCCAGAATTGGTGACTACCTACTAGAACTGAGGTTACATTTTCCCCAGGGTATAACAAAACGGTGCATCCTCATGGGAAGCCAGAAAAGAGGAGGCTTGGAGCAGTAGAGCATGCATTTTAGCAGAGTGAGCTGAGACAGGAGCAACAAAGCTTTCTTCTTGATTCTGATGGAAAGTGGGGGAGTTGCCCGTGTCTGAGACAGGGAGAAGGGATTATTATCAGGAGAGCAGTCCTGCCAGGGCTGGCCAGTGGCCATTTATTACTCTCTTACCCTGCAAGAGTTTTGACACAGTTTCAAGTAGAAGTAAATGTTAAATAAGCACTTTAACCACTGTTTAGGGCTATAGGTTGTTGATTACAAGGATAATAAATTGAAAGAGAAGAAGACAGTGAATCTTGTTGTCACTGAGCCAAGGAGTTTTAGGACCTAGAAGATGTCTTAGCACTTATAATGAGATCTCTTTCTTTGATGTCAAAGGTTATGGAGACTTTTTTAAATATAAAGACCTTGCTAATATTTAATCAGCTTTATAAATGTTAGAACTTTTATATATATAAAAAAACCAGAGTTGTCATATTTAAAAAATTTTTTTTCTGATTGTATATTTGCTTTCTGTCCTTCTGTTTCCTCTCTCCCTCTCTTCATCTATATTCCAGAAACATAATCAGGGAATTAGGTTCAACTGTACTTAAAGCACTGCCTTAAGTCAGAAGATGGTGCAACTGCTCTTAGAGATCCTCACGACACTTCCTGTGTATCAGTAAAGGGCAAATCAACCTTGTAAGCCTCCCAGTTGTCTCAGCATCTCCACCCAGTTGCTCCCCTCACCTGGAGTCACCAGGGGCCCAATCAGCAAGTCACTTATTCTGAGTCTCAGTTACCAAAAGAAGTCTAAACCTCAAGAGCATGCTCATTGTCCAGCTGTCCTTGAATATTCTCTAATCTGACCTCATCCTCTACCCTTCTCTATCCTCCCAAATCAACTCCCCATTTTTTTGAAGTTTGTAGTCCATGATTAGCAAAGTCCCACTGAATTTTCAACCTTTCACCCAAATATTCCATTCACTACCTTGCTCTAACAGCCAATATTGGATATGTAGAATGTGATGAAAAATTTTTGAGGCTTTTCAGGTCCTAGATTCCATTAGAACTACTTAATTTGCCATTGTAAGCACAAAAACTGTCATAGAAGCATTCTGACCAATGATCATAGCAGAGGTCCTATAAAAGTTTACCTAATCAGAGGGTAGGCCTGTCTTGGTTCAGGATTGGTTACTTTTTAAGCCCTACTCTGAGGAAAAACTACCCTGACTGGAGATCATGGATCCCCCAACTTTCAGGAGAATTTTTTCTCTACAAGAACACTGTCAATTACATATCTTTCTGTAAATTCCCCTTAGATTATTTTAAAACATTTGAATCACTTTGCCTTCAACTCTGTCACCATTTTTGAGACCTCAAAATTTAGAAAATGGTTCATCAAATACCATGTTCTCCTAGTTTCATATCTTTTATTTTTTCTTATCTTTTAAACTCAACACTCTTTTTTTTAAAAAAAAAACACTTTATTTCTACTTACTTTTGCTTTTAGGGTCATGCCCGGCAATGCTCAGGGGTTACTCCTGGCTCATGCACTCAGGAATCCTGGCAGTGCTTGGGAACCATATGTGATGCTACAAATAGAACCAGGGTCTTCCAAGTGCAAGGCAAACACCCTGCACACTATGCTGTCACTCCAGCCCCTTGAACTCAACACTCTTTTTTCTGCCTCAGTTACTTACTCACAAAGCTACGCCCAAACCTTGTTATAACCAAATGATTCTCAATATCTCTTCAAACATCTCTTTCAATATCACCAGGTAGTCTTCATAGTGACTACTAATCTACTCCTGAGTTTAGGAATTTCAATGAGATTTCAAATCCACTGGCCATCTCTCTCTCTTTCATGCACCATCTTCTTCATCTCCTCACCTATTTCTTAAACTTGATAGTCTATCTCTTGAATCATACCCCAAAGAAATACGCATAGCCCTTTGCTTTCCATGCCCTTCATCATACTTCAACTTTGTTTCCCAAAGAATCTGTGAGTTTAATATCCACAAAATCTGTGCTAGATGCAGAACAAGTAAGTGTGGCAGAAAATAATTATGAAGTCACTGTAGATGAAATACAGAAAACCCAACAAAAATCTGTCCTGATGGAACTATCATTTCAGTGAAACAAGAAAGCATTATGCAAGAAAACTAAAATAGATTGCAAGAGGATGATAACTTCTAAAGATGAAAGATATTCCATAAGAAAATAAAAATAGGGGGAAGAAGGATGTGTCAAGGAAAAATGAGATTTTGGGGGTCTGAATACAATAAGTAGATGAGGCTGGGAAGTAGATGTGATGTATATATTTTTGGGCCAAAGATCCCAATCTGAGGAGACAGAAGAGTGCTAAGGCCTTGTGAAGGATGTGGTTATTTATTAGAGACACAGAATAGAGGCCTTTTCAGCTCAACAAGGGAATAGTTTGTGGGGACAATAGAAAGAGGCATATTTAGAGAGCATTCCTTACCAAATTCTGCGTAACAACCCTTCCAAAATTAGAGGCTTTAAACAACATCTATTTACTAGGTCACAATTTCTCAGGATGCTGGTGCAGTTAGTTTGATTTTTGGTTCAAGTCTATTGAAGTTGCAATCCAGGTATCTGCTGGGCTGTATGCTCATCTGAGACTAAGGAGGACAGTTTCACTTTCTGGCTCACTTATGCTATTAGTTGAATTTATTCTCTCTTTCAGTAAAAATGAAAGTTTCATAGTCTTCTGTTATTTTAGTAATTTTTTTCTGGATATTATCAGAGTCCATTCCTTACCTATAGGGTCCACCTGCAGGCAGTAAAAAAGATAGTTGGCTTCCTCAAGCTCAGCAAGAGAATGAAAGAATCATTAGCTGTAAGAAATGTTACATAAAATAGTAAAATCACAGAAATGATTATTTGATACATTTACTGAATTATTTTCATTAACAGTTAGTCAAAGTTCCCTTCCATTGTAAAGGAAAGATGGTCACCCAAAGTAGAGATTAGAAATGAGGATGATGGTGTATTTTGTAAGCTCACCAGATGTTTAAGTTCATAATTGACAAGACAATATGGACATGAAAGATGTAAGTACTTTAAGAGCTTAACCAAAGAACACAAGTATTGTCTACAGCACATCCAACAACTCCCTCTAATTTCAACTACAGCAACAGAGTTTTCATGTATACTTCAGGGTCCAGTCCCAAGGGTTTTTGCATTTCCATTTTTCTATGTTAGCATGTTATCTCAAGTTGCACTTAGCTCACTCAATTGGGAGCACTATAGGAAGGAAGTTCAAAGAATACAATGTCTTCAGGATCAAGCCTCAAACAACAGTAGATGGGACCTCACAGACTATGCCTAGTCCCCCTGCTTTTGGAAGGAAGATTTAGTCACTTTCTGCATAGCACCTGACTTTTCCTATAGTAAGAAAAAAACTGCAGGTGCTGAGAGCAGCAACCATCTTGATAATACACTATTTTTATCTCAGTTTTATTTCTTCCATCTTTTTGCCTCTCTCACTTTTATTTCTGGAGGTCACCTTTTAAATACCTACTGTTCCGAATACTACTAAGTCACTAGACCCCCAGGCCAACACTGTGTGCTGTCCATCTGATCTCAGCAGCAAGGAGCTTATGCTCTGAGGGTCTGTGGGAGAGGGCAGGGGAACCTCAGGCCTCTGGATCCAGGAGGGCAGATCAAGTGAGTAAACCAGGAACAAGCTTGGGAGCTTGAGGGGCAAAAGAGCACAGAGCTCGGCATTTTCTACGTTTCTGTCTGCCTCTTTCTCTCTCCTTCTCTCTTTCTCTCTCTCTCTTCCTCTCTCTTTCCCTCTCCCCCCACCTCTCTCTCTATCTCTCATAAAAAATAACGGTCTTAGTGTGTCAGTTTAAATCACAGCTTGTTGTTTTAGCTACACAGTGAGGGAAAAAAATCATATTGATTAGAAAGAATTGAAGATTTCTCCCACGTGACAAAAATTAAAATTAAAACTCCAACCACCCTAGTGCTATGCCAGATAAACTGCTATTCATACATACGTCTTATCTTTAAATCATTTTGACTTGAATTTGATGTAAATAAGGCACTGCATATTCATGCATTGGCTTATAGCTTTTGTGCTGAAGTTCCTGTTTCTTTTGCATGACTTCCTCTTGAAATGGGCACCTCCTGAGAGACAGGAAATAAGAATTTGTAAGTTAAGTATATTTGATATGCAGAAAGGTGCTTACTATGAATATCTTTTATTGTTAATGATGAAATCATTTTTTCCTCATTTGAGGATGAAGGATCCGTCTCTTGCTCATTGAATTATCACTGGATAAATTTATCAAATGTGGAAAAAATCTTTTAAAATTATTTACATGCTTTCTTATCCATTTAGAAAAAAATCTTCTTACCACATATCCTAAAGAATTATCAGACTTAATTTTCCAGAGGTCAAAATGTGGTGGGATGACGAATGTGATGGAGGACATTTGATTAATAACTTCACAAATGTTAGTGGGAAAATAGAGTGCATCATACAAAACAGTCACACAGCTTGATTTTATAAAAAGAAAATGCTGACTTTTATTAAGTCTCTAGAGGATTGCTATCAGTTCAACTAGGAGAGTATCCATTCTATGATTCTTCCTTGAAAGTGTGATTACCTATTTAACTAATTGCACACCCTTAAAAAAAAAGCCCATGGTGGTTTAAAGAGCTGTGTATTACAATGAATCAATAACGAATCAAAATAGTTCCCCACCGCATCCCAATGGCCTCTCTGATAAAAGCAAATTCTTCTGATAACTTCTTCTGACAATAATTCCTCCACAGCTTATAAACAGTATCCTTTATTCTAATTTGACCTATTTTCCGCATGCCACTGAGATATCACATTGGGTTACTGATTGTGAAAAATGCCCAGGACATTGGACATCATATCCTGACTGTTCTCTTATCCGTGTGTGAACATTGTTTCTCTGAGTTTAGAATATAATACATCTACAGAAAATTTGTTTTCCAAATTTTTGGAAACTCTCTTTTGCTGAGTCTCTCTCACAAGTACAAAGTATGCACGCTATAAAAACATTTCTCTTTGTTTTTTTGTATCATTTTGCTTCATGACCCAGAAGGCTACAGGATTTCTTTAATGTCCTAATCTGATGATTTGGCAAGTCAACCAGGAGGAAGTGGGCCCTCCTTGTATTTTATTTTAATCTTAAAAACACTACAAATTTTTATTTTTCAATTATGGAGATTAGAAGTCTCAAGTAGTAGAGCTGCTTTACTTCTGGAGATTCTAGGAGAGAATATCTTTCCTTATTTTTGCTTATGGTACTTTTTTTAGAGTACAACTAAATTTTGACTTGTGGTCTCTGCTTCCACCTTCAAAGACAGAATTGAATATTTTCCAAACTGCATGTGACTCTGGAAATCTGTCACCCTTTTCCACATTTCAATAATATTTGTGATTATATTGGGTACAGTCAGATAATGTAATCCCAGAATAAAAAGTAAGGGTTAAGAGAAATTGACCGGAGGGTGGGTACCTGATGATGGGGTGACACTGGGACTAAATTAATTTTGAATATATAGAACAGTTAGACAGTCTTTGATTTGTGGAGCTGCTATTAAAAGAGACCTTGGGTGTCTGATAGAACCAATTTAAATTATTTTAAGAATTCTTATGCAGTCAAACTTCTAAGTTTCTGGCCATGAGGCTCACAATGATGAGCGGTGAAATTTCTCTCTCTCTCTCTCTCTCTCTCTCTCTCTCTCTCTCTCTCTCTGTGTGTGTCTTTCTTTTTCTTGCTCTCTTTCTTTCTTTTTTTTTTGCTTTTTGGGTCACACCTGGCGATGCACAGGGGTTACTCCTGGTTACTCCTGGCTCTGCACTCAGGAATTACCCCTGGCCGTGCTCAGGGGACCATATGGGATGCTGGGATTTGAACCCGGGTCGGCCGCGTGCAAGGCAAATGCCCTACCCGCTGTGCTATCTCTCCAGCCCCCTCGCTCTCTTTCTTTTAATTTGATGTTAAGGAGAGTATGTTTCAGTGAACTAGTCTATTGATATTATTAATTTTGGATTTTCACCTCCAAAAGCTTAACTTTTCTATTTTAAACCTTTTAGGAAAAGTGGAAATTGAAACTGATAAAACTAGTTTCTTAAGCTGACTTTTTAGTATTGAGGCTTTGTTTCCTTAAATTTCCTGTAGTAGCTCTTCAATCGTAAAATAATAACTCCAATGGAATTATGAAGTATGATGCTTCAACAACAACAAAAAATAGATTTTAAAAAGCATTGGTTAATCCTCTTGGGTTTTCTTTCTCTCCTGACTCTTACTATCAACAGAATGTTTTGTTTTCCTTGTCTTTTCTTCTGCACTGCCTCTGGAGTTACTGTTTTAGGACCATTCCTTGCTTGAATCTATTTTTGAGAACTGGTATCTGGTTTCACAGTTCCTTCAGACTCTCTCTTTAGACCTTCTTTCTTGAGTGTCATGTTTTGTCAGAGTATGTGTTATGTGCTATGATGTTCAGGATTTTGTGAACAGGCTTTCTGGTCTCTACCAGCAGAACAATGCAGGTGTCCAAGTGCATCAGGCAGATAGTTGAACAGTGTGTAGGTCTAAGTATTTGAGAGCTTTCCTCATAGTTCTTCTATATTGTTTGAAATTTGTGTCTCCTTCTAGGTTTAGATGCTGACTTATTCTATCCAAGGTGAAGAAAATTTGGTTTCTGATATTTTATGTTGTTTTAGTCATAAAGTTTGAGAAAGTTAATGAATTTCACGTTCTGTCTTTTGTGTTGCTGCTATAAGAAGGGGAAATCTTAATGACCCAGAGGTTTAAAAAAATAGAAACTAAATCTTTAAAGCAAAGATCCATGCATTGTAATGTGTATGGGGATGGCCAGTGTGTCCAAAAAATAAGCACAAAAATTAGAGCCAAGAGAACTAAAAACTTTTCTTTTGATGTACAGTGAATCTTTCCTTTAATCATGTCTTAGATTGTGGAGAGTGATCTTTTTGATTTTATTAAAAAAGTTATAAGAATGCTTACTGCTTGATTAAGTTATAATTAATTTAGAAAATTTACAAACTGATTATTGAACCTGACAAGGTGCGTGTCGGTCAGTGTGCAGATTGTTACAACATGCCAATTGACCAAAATCTTACAGTCAGTAGACTGGGAGCACCTGTGATTAGAAGCCACCTTAAAAGCCTCTGTCCCTCTCAGAGAGCCCTGCAAGCTACCGAGGGTATCCTGCCCACATGGTAGTGTCTGGCAAGATATCTGTGGTGTACTCAATATGCCCCAAACAGTAACAATAGTGGGCCTCATTCCCCTGACCCTGGAAGAGTCCCCAATATGGCAGCATTGGGAAGGATGAGCAAGGTGAGGCTGATAAAATCTCAGGACTGAACTGGGATGCCAAAACAAAGAAGGGTTAAAATGACTGTCTGTACTTTCAATGCAATTTGCTGACATCAGAAGCATCCATTGAGGACCTGATGGTGCAAGTGCAGATCAAGTATGAAGTCATTGGACTGACTGAGACAAGAAGGCATTGATCACATCACGCTGTTTTCAACACTTGAGAGGAACTATTTCTTGGAACATGTGACAGTAGAGGCATAGGTGATGTCAGCGTCCTCAACATGAACTTGGCCATGAGCATAGATTTGTTTGAATGCCTAATAACCCGAATTGGAAGTTTATGTTTGAATAGATGTGGGTCATTTCCAGCAGTTTCTATCTTCATCGTCTACACACCAACATCCAACTATGATGAAGAAGAAATTGAGAGGTTCTACATGGAGCTGGAGAAGTTCTATAAAGACCACACTTTCTACAAGGTCATTGTCGGTGATTTTAATGCCAAGATAGAACTACGAAGATCACCCAGAGAACTCCACGTCAGGACCCATGGCCTAGAATGGAATGAACAGGGTGAGAGACTGTGTGAGTTCATCATGTCGACCAAGACCATCCATGGT